>NC_089236.1:55398234-56030641 GCF_963924675.1 Phocoena phocoena | reverse complement strand
CCAATTTTTCTGGGGATACTTTAATTTACCAAGAACATGCTTAAAATGTAATGTCTAAAGCTGTATAATATATACGTGCTAAAAACTCAGTATTTGTTGTTTCATTCTCTTTAGGTGACTGTATTTTGTAATTAGTTGTCTAATATGCTTATTTTTATTTACTAGCATGAATAGAGATAAACATGGTAACAAAAGAACATTAGAACACAGACCAGTGATAATACCTTCTGATTGATTTCAACTTTCTTTTCACTCACTGGGAGTAGGAGAAATTACTTCTGGAGATACTTCAGTTTTTCTCTCCAAATACTCAAATTACATTTATTTGCCTAATCTTCACAAGTAAAGTAATGATTGTAGTAAATATCCAGCAAGTCACTTTCTTGAGAGAATGGTAGAATGCCTGTGTTTGATAAAGAGACACTTGATTTCTTTTGGTGAATGAAATCATATTATAAAACACATCTAAAGGGAAGGCTTCCATGTCCTGTATGAGTAGATACCTGCTCTGTCACATTGCACACTATAGGCTTAGTGCAAAGTCTAGATTTTGGAATATACTAAATGTTCAACAAATATTTTATAACTGATTGATTAATGATGCGTACATTTGTTAAATGATTGCCATGTAGTATGGAGATTATTAAAAACATGGAATGCTCCTTGAAATAGTTGGAGACTTAATGCTCTACCCTAATTTTCCCTGAAACCGTATTAATTTGGAAATGTACAACACATGAAAAATGGGATTAATATGTGCACTTTTGAGTAAGTAATAACAATACAAAACAAAACAAAATTAAACTCGGAAATCAGTATCTGAAAGAGAAAAATAAAAGAGGATACCACTGTTGTGTTCACTAACCAAGTCAGAGGTAAATCAGGAATTATGGATGTAAAATATGAAAAGATTGGAAAACTTTACCAAATTTAAAAACCTTTAAATGTGCTTATCTTCTGTTTTCCCTTGGAAAACCCCAAATGTGGGATTTTATCGTTTAGTTCACAACAGAGATGAATAACTGGACAAGCAGTGGCCCTCTCTGCAGTCTCTTATGATGGCTTCATCACCAAGAATGGCAGAGGGTGTAGCAATGTTCCTGTAAAGTAAAGCAGGCTGGGACTTTGGAGGATGGCAAATGGAAGAATCACTGAGAGATAGAACCATAGCCCTAATGGCCTCTAAGCCTTGATCAAACATGCTCAAAGGCTGCAACCTGTTACACTTTATGTGATTTTTTTTTTCAAGTATATTGTCCACTATGTCCTTGCTCGATAAACCCAGTTGGGTGTGGGTTTTCTATTATTTGTAATTGAAAGTATCTTACTTCATATTTATGGCCACATTATTATACTTTTTAATAAAATAAAAATTAAAACATTTAAAATATTATTATATTCATATGATCACTTCCAGCCCCTGAGGTTAATTCTACCCAACCACCATAACTTCTGCAAAAGGGGAATGGCTTGTGTTAAGGATAAGTGGTTTGTTCATTGATAAATCAATATCCATAACTCTACTCCATCTCATACATCTATTCATACCATCATTCTCACATAAATAAAACCTATTCATCCCCTCCCAAGAGAAAAGAACCAAACATTCCTACTGGAGAATATTAACCTTTTCTTCCAGTTCCAGATACATCACTTTATGTGAATAAGTAATGTATTCTGAATACATAAAATGTATAATAACAGTTAGAAGGAGGAATAACTGCAATAATAATTACCATTTGAAGATGGGTAGATCAGAAAAATCTACATCTCACTTTACTTTAGGAATAGTAAAGAGTGATATGAGCTGCTTGGGCAGCCAAATAATATGTCCTCAGATATATCCTCTATGAAGTTCTGATATGTGTAGTGTCCTCCATGACCTTGTTTTACTCATTTAAAAATATCTCCCCTGTACTTTATGGTCACATCGCAAGGTCATTTGGGGGGGGGGTCTGTATAACTTTAAAAGCCAAATTCATGTTGACAGTAAGTCATGTATTTTGATAAATAATGCTTTCTTAAAATGCTCTTACTAGTATGACCAGAATCTGACAACAGAGTCTTTAGTTTAGAAGCAAGAATAATTTTATCCCTTTGCATTTTGAATTGGTCTTGGTGCTTTAGTCATTCCTTATCACTGAGATAAATAGCTTCATATTTTATTCAAATTTAACTTGTCTTGGATTGTGAAGACAGAGTTATTCTATAATTTACAGTTTCTCTGGAGAAGTTTAAGTATGTTTTTAGCTGGAAAATTTTTAATCTGAGTTGCTTATGAGAGCCTTGGTATGTCAGGATTTTCCTGAGTCTAATCTGGTAAAATTCTCAGCTCCGTGTCTCAGCTAACACCAGCTTCACATTTCATAATGCTTTCCTTCATCTGGATGAGCCTGATACGGCCTAGCTCCAAACACCAGTTGAAAAAGTGTGTTAGAGTCTAATAGTACATGAGTGTTTGACGTTATTTAGATAGTTCTTGAAAATCATTCATGCTCTAAAACTCACCCACATAAATCAATATGTTATATAAGTTCCAAGAAATGTGTGAAAGTAGAAAGAGTTATTTTGGAATCAGAAGGGCCTTTCCACAGTGTCTTGAAATCATACCAGTTAAAAAACCTATTATGCCACCTCATAAGCTCAACCCTGTTATATGGAAAACTACTTTGGAAGTGGGTGAAAATATGTTTTCCAACTTTATATAGGACTAAAAGTTTAAGAAACTAAACACAGCTAGTTTATAAATAGCTTTTTTATGACATAGATTTGGCTTTGGAATGAGAAGCGCATGAATGTAGAGGAGATACGTTGACTCAGGAAGAGTCATTTCTGTAGGTATTTGGATAGAGGTGAACTGTTCCTTCACTGGAGAGGATACTTCACTAAAAGATTCAAGTCAGAGGGGATCCCGGCTTTTTATGAAGTAAACCAGTGTGTTGAGACTAATATCACCCTGTATTATACTTATCACAATGCTAACTGTATAATTTAACTTATTAAAACACTAAAATTTTAAAAGTCACAATCGTAGTAGGCAGTTATTCCCATTTTTACTATCAAGTTTACACGCTGCTTCCTCTTTCACTCTGGGTCTTGCTATGAGAGAGTAGAGCGAGTCCTTTATCTGATAGTCAGACACCCTCAAATGTCACTCTTAAATGCAGTCTTATCATGAAGGGTTCTAATAAGCAAAACAGCCTATTCAGAGAAAAGCACTTAACTTCCTTCTCAACTAGAACTTACTATCAAGCATAAGAGCCTTAATTCTTTTCTGTGGAATGCTGAAGCACCAGGTTTTTATGATAGTATTTGGGAAGAGAAAATTTAGGCCTTTTGTAGAAAATATATTAATTCTTACAAGTAGAAAAATAATAGCATATAATAGAAATAGTTGATATAGTCTTCGGGGTGGCTGAACAAACCTATTTAAAGTTGTGCTTCCAGGAGTGATTCCCAGAGCCATGTCACAGAATTTTCTCAAAGATGCTGCTCTTTTTCCTCCAACTAGAAAGCCTCTAGATGACATCCACACCAAGTGCTGTACTAAGTAAGAAGCTAAGATACGTAAAATAGACAGTTCCTAGTTAAAAACCTGTGTGTGATGATCCAGACCTGACCAATAGGCAATGACAAAGGCTTCACCTGACAATCCTCATGGAAAGCTGCCACCCACACCAGGCTTGGTGTACAGCCAGTGCATTGCAGTCTCTGGAGAGTTGTAGTCAAGGACTCAGGGCCCCTGGGCCCAGTCATGCTGTTTCTCCTATTTACATTCCTAGCCTAGACAGCTTTGTTCCTAGGTCTATGTAGATGAGACCAGGAGCCAAGGTCATCTTCAGACACCTCTGCAGAGACCTCCTTATGTCAGACAAAAGGGAGAAAGCTTGAAGTCAGTTTATCCCACTCTGACTCACTACCCAGTACTTTTATGCTCCTAGCCCTCCCTCCTTGTATCACCCCAACCCTAGGTCCATAAAACTGTCAGAGTCTTTTGTTCTGGGGTCCCTCAAAAGACAGAGGACCCATATGTCTGTGCTGATTCATCTGATCATCCTCGATCTGTGTGCCATTCCATGGGGGAAAATGGAACAGAGGGAGTCAGCACTTTCTCCGGTTTTAGACTCTTGCTTATATCATCTCAGTAAGTGATTAGAGGCTTAACTCTTTCATTTCTGGCTTGTGGCTTTAATCAGCTACTCTGACACCTGATGATAGCTCAGCTCACTCTCTTCAAGCTCAGCTGAGTTCCTGACAATATGAAAATCACCAAAAAAAGAAGCTGTTAGTGCAGAACTAGCTATGATCTGATATCAGCACATCGGTTGGACCAAATCTTGCCTCTCAACACTCATGAAACAGATGTCTGAACATTGAGACATCCACTAATGCTGATTCTGAAACTCCCAAAATATGAACACTGCAGGGGAGTTGAAACAAAAGCACGCCTCATGTTTGCTTTCCAAATCTTATGAATGCATCTGATTGTCTGAGTTTTAAACACACCAGGATCTTAACTACAAAGTAGTCTTGAAAATGTAGTTTTTAATCTGTCCAGGCTTTAAATTACAGAGAGAAACATTAATAAGAGAATGGAACAGATACTGTAAAAACTGTCCACCAAGTCAACCACAATCCAAGTGTTTTACTAACAACATCCACACAAAAACATTTTCCACATTTAAACTTCAGAATAGTATCATCTAATTAAAAATAGAACTCTCCAAAGTAATGAAATTGCACTCAGCATTTCAACCCTGAGTGATAATTATTACTCACTTAATTCATTCAAAATCCCATTCAGACGTAAGATATATTGTAGATAATTTATAAAGTGAAGACCTACAATACAACATGCATTGCATGACATGGTAATGGAAAATGAAGGGGATGTTAAAGAAAAATATAAATAACTAGACAGATAATTCACTTCTCTTTTCTGCATCTGAACATATAGCCAAATTAGGCAATATTTGTTTTTATAGCTTCTTTTCTTTTTCCATTTGTTTGATGTTCTACTTTCTCTCAGACAATAATTTAGCAGCTGGTAAGTCATCTGATAGAGTGGCCAAGACTTTGGCCTTAAGTGTTCCTCTAAAATTCAATTTTAGTACTATCATTGACATTTTCTTGACTATGGAAAAGATAGCATCTTATATTATCCCTTAATTTAAGATATATATCTCATCCTGTAGGACAGAACCTCAAATTCATAAGGTGTGGTGTTTCTTTGATGGAGCTTCACATGAGCTTCATGAGACTTCTTTGTCATGTTTCAAACTCCCTTCCTATAGTTCATGGTTGTTGTAGTAAGACTAATGAATGAATTGCATTGATTCAAGCCCATTGTTGCATTTCCTTGACCATAAATGTGCCCTTTAGTAAGAGGGGATGTAATATAACGTGTGTGTGTGTGTGTGTGTGTGTGTGTGTGTGTGTGTGTTTGTAATTAGCCAATTCAGCCAAGTTCTCTGCCACTTTATAACAAGAATTACCTTTCCTCCAGTTTCCGTAACATGTTTTCATTTCCCTCTGAGACCTCACCAAAAGCTTGTTTAACAGTCATACTTATAGCAACCTTCTGTTCACGATGATACATGCATGCTCTAAAAGCTTTCAATACAGTGCTCTTCTTTTCTTTCTTAGTCTTCACCAGAATCTCTTTTAACATCCGTTTTTCTGCCAACAGTTCTTCAAGGCAATCTAGGCCTTTTCTATCAAGCACCTCAAAACTCCCAGTTTCTACCTGTTATCCAATTCCAAAGCCATATCCACATGTCTAGTTATTTGTTGCAACAGCACCCACTTGCTGGTACCAAAATCTGTATTACCTGTAGATATGGAGGGCAGACCGTAACTACATTTAGGCTTAATATAATTCCACATAGAGGTTCTGCTTATTTTTGTAGAAATCTTTTTTTTCCCTCTCTCTCTGTGGGATTCTATTGATGTATGTTTCTTCAGGTTGGCTATTATTAATTATTTTCAAATTCAAGGAATATTTTTATTGCTATAAAGTAGCTAATAAATTTTTCAGAATATATATCTATATTTATTTCAGTTTTGTTTCCATTCAGTTCTCTTAGAGTTTCCATATCTCTCATGAAATTCTCCAAATCTTTACCTATTATATTCATCTTAACCATTTAAATCATATTTTTAACAATTATTTTAAATAATTTTATTGTTAATTTTAATATATATCATTATTTGGTCTACTTCTAGAGTATTTTTCTTTTTTATTATGGGTCATATTTCCTATGCTTTGGAAATCATTAAAAGGTGTATATTCATAGGATGTGTAGTTAAAATTTTGGATTCTGTTACTTGGATTGAAAAATGTTGAATTTGTACAGGCAGATTGTTAAGTTTCTAGTATATCACCTTGATGCTGTGAGGTCTTTGTGTTAGGCATTGTCCCATAGTAGATACTTATGAATTTGCCCCTAGGCCTAGGGTACATCTCTTAGTTCTGTTATGTGTTTCTAACTTTAAAGTTGGATTGTTTGGAGTTTCAATAATAAGTCCAAAGTGTTCATCAAAGCCCTCTAAATTAGCAGTAATTGAAATCCAAACTCTGTCTCACCAGCACTGGGAAGATACTAAATTTATGCATGTCACTTTGAGCCATCAATGTGTTGATTTCTGCTGTAATCCTTGGAGTCTCAGTTTGTAAATGTATGGTTTAAAAGTTAGCCAATTATTTGAATGGAGTTTGACACATTTTCAGGTTTGAGTGGCTTCCTCCTTTCTGGAATCTCCCCTTCAATTCCCAGGAGCTTTTCAAGCTCGGATTCCAACCTCTGAATCCTCAGTCCAATGACACTGCATCTTTTCTCTTGTACTCTATGTCCCATGTTCCACGTGAGTTGGGGAGTAGTACTCTGAGGTAATATGACAGTTAAATGTGGAGTCCACCTAGCTTTCTCTCCTCATTTTAAATGATATAACCCCTCCAGTTTCTACTTGTTTTTGTTTACTTCCTTATGCCTTCAAACATTTGTTTAATTTATATTTACGTTAGAGTTTATAAGTGTTGTCAACAGAAGAGATAGTTTGGTGTGAACTTTTCTCTATTTCCAAAAAGAGAACAAATCTGTCACCTTTTCATAACACTGGAAATATTATTGATATTTGTCAATGTTTCAGGTATTATATTATGTTATATTATACTACATTCATGAAAAAAGGTAAAGATGATAGAATATGGATGTAGATGAAATATATGAAAATATTGGGCACCCCTTTCAATGATGAATCTTCGGATATCTGAACTCTACATATTAACATCACTTATCTTCTACCTTTAAAAGTTATAAATTATACTGTGATTTGTACAAAAATAGGCATTTATTTTGCTCACCTACTATATATATATATATGAGTAATTTTCTTTTACAATGATAAATGTTTTCTTTTCAGAAGGAAGCATTCTAGTATGAATAAAATATTATTATATAAAATTTAACATGTTAAAAAATGAATTTAAATTTTATTGGAGGCAGCAAGATAGGCAAATAGATTTGTAGTCACCACTCATTAGATGTTAAAGCCTTGGCTAATTATCATTATCTACTGAATTTCATTTTTTTCTTCTATAAAATGGAAATTTTCTTAGGATTATCGTGACTCTGTACTAGGATATTAAGTGTCTTTTATGTTGCCAAAGTACATCCTTAATAAATATATTTTTGACCCTTAATTAAGGCAGAATCATTTTCAGGAATATACAAAATTACATTGCATGATTAAAAATGTTTATGTGTGCTTAGAAATCACTCTGTAATCTTGCTTGAGTTTTTGAAAACCATATTTTCCATTAATTAACATGGCACTGTTTGATCCTTAGTAATTATTGGAATTCTTATTTTGTTTTCAGGTAATAATTTGTATGTGACTAATGCAGAAAACAAAATGACATCAGCCAGATTTTTGAAAATTGCTCACTTAAGAATCTTTTATCACCATAACATTCCTTATGAAAAATACATTAGTCATTAAAATAATTGACAGTTAAGAAATAAATATGCTCTCTATTGCTTTAATTTATCATGTTTTTGATCCTTTTATTATCTATAAATGTTTAAACTTCTAGTGACTTCTTTCTCCCAATGATTCATTATTTATACCTTTTAAAGTTGTCTATTATCTATTATTATGAAACAGGTATGCATACTTTTTTCAAGAGTTAACCGAGTCATCTGTACCAATCAATAATCATCATATTAGTCATTGTCAAGGAAGAGTAGTATTAAATTCAAGAGCAGGGGGATTTAATTGAAAGAGCCTAGAAATATCAGTTAACTAGCACTGACTCTGCTTCTGTTTTTTTCTGTCAATTCAATAGAAGAAAAATATTGAATTTATCAGAACTTCTTTTTAAAAGATTATGAAACTTATGCTTAGTGAATTTAAGTGGCTTGCTCAATTTCTTATTGGAAGTTGTGGAATCAGAATCTAAATCCAAATCTATTTGACTACAAAATCTGATTTTTAAAAATGTCATTTTAAAAAGTATAAAGCCAACAAATAAAAATAATATCTTCCTTCAAGCTCATGCATCCATTTAGCTATTGTCCAAGTTTATGAACAAAGGATATTGAATAGGTCTAAACCTCATTCTCTCTTATTCTATCCTCCAATTCATTTTTCAATCCACCACAAAAAGCTTTGCAGTCTTACTTCTCGAGGATTACTGATCTCTTCAATTCTAATTATTAATCCATGTTACATTTGTTTTCATCTGTTAAAAAAAAACATGACTCACTGAAGTTTGTACTAATTATTATTTTATTTTATTATTTTTATTTTCTACTCCTTCTCCACACTTGTTTACCCCCACTTAACAAGGAGTCTGAAGGCAGATAACTTCTGTTATAAGTGAAGTAACAACAGTGTCAGAGCATGGCTCTGTCAGCATCTTGGCTTGTTTCTCCAGACCAAATGCTGGCTGCCACAGTTCTGGATATCCAACTCCAGAAACGGTTAAAATCTACATATTATTCCTTTATTCAAGAATGCAAAACCTCTTCTGTGAAAACTCCCCAGACAATTTTCCCTTATATCTCATTGACCAGAGCTGAGTTATATGGTCATGTATTGCTTCAGTGGAAAAGAACAGGATTCAAATTTTTCTTTACATCCTCAAACTGAGATTCCCTTGGCAAAGAAAAAGGTGGGCAAATGTTATCAGGTAGACAATTAACAGCACCTTTACCGTCATAAAATTATTTCAAGACTTTATCTTATTTGACCTTTCTGCAGCATTTATTTTGTTAAGCTCATTGAAATTCTCCTGTTCTATATTTTGTGATCCCAGATACTCTTTCCTTCTGCTTCCCTGGGTTTTTTTTTTTTAATATATATAAATTGTTTTGGATTTTTATTTCCTACCCAAATCTAGTATGTTTTTCCCCTCAAAACTTAACCCTAGGGCTTCCCTGGTGGCGCAGTGGTTGAGAGTCCACCTGCCGATACAGGGGACACGGGTTCGTGCCCTGGTCTGGGAGGATCCCACATGCCGTGGAGCGGCTGGGCCCGTGAGCCATGGCCACTGAGCCTGCGCATCCGGAGCCTGTGCTCCGCGGCGGGAGAGGCCGCGGCAGTGAGGGGCCCGCGTACCGCAAGAAAAACCAAAAAACAAAAAAACCTTAATCCTAGACTCTCTTCTCACTCTTCATGAGTAATGATCTGAGTTCCAATGGTTTCAGTTGCATATGCTAAATTTCTGATATTTTAATTTCCAGTTCACTCTCTTCCATTCATTAGTTCTCTGAGACTATGGCAAGAGCATCTGCTGACATGGGCCCCAGAGTATTAAGGAACCACCTACGACACACACACGCACACACACACACACACACGTGCACGCCACTTAGAGTCAGGAGTAAAGAGAACAAAATATTTCTTTATATTGCTTGCCCTAAGTCCTAGAAACAATGTTGACTGCTTAAGAATGTGGTGAAGAAAATTAAGGTGTGCCACGGCCAATACTGGAGAGAGATACTGCTTCAGAGTTCAAGGAGAATTTAGTTGGCATAAGTAACAAGACGCTTCATTTACCTTTTCAAATCTTTCCTCTTAGACTGCATGAATTATATGATTTTTACATAACAAAGTATTGTTCTCCAATAGTGCCAAGCATCAATTTTATCGCTTCCTTATATGTTCCACATCTCAGTTCCAGGGACATTCAATTAGCATGACATTTATAACCATTGAAATTATGGCTGAGAAAGATTTTGGAATATTAAATAATTAATATCAGTATAGCTAGCTAGTTAGCTAGATAGGTAGAGTATATGTGAAGAGTGATACCAATTATTTTCTCTGACAATTGAATGATATTAAATACTAGAATTGTGAATAATTTATATTCAATAAATATGTAGTACAATGTATTCACTTTTTTTCAAATAAATAACTAGATTTTTGGTGTTATTTCATTAAATTAGAAAGATTGTCTTTGGGCTGTCAGAGAGATAGCTGTGAAAAAATGAGGTTTTTAGCAGCAGCCAAATTTTGGCTAAATGTCCAGAATGATTTTTTTTTTTTACTTGGCAGCAATAGTTTATATTTGTCACTATGAAACACAGAATCAACAAATAGTCATCATAGTTTTTACATCAATTCAAAGATTACATAGGATATTTTCTGGACTTGTCCATAATTATAATATCTTTATGGTCACTTTATATCTTAACCTATAGTCATTCTCAAACACTCAGTGAGGATGCTGATTAAGTACTGTTGATGCAGTAACATTTACTTTAAACAGATGCTAGGTAAATCAAAAAATTTTAAGAAAAATAAAGATGCCCTTCGTATGAAGAGATAATCATAAGAATTTCAAATACACTTGTTTTGGATTTGCAGTAACCACAATTAAGTAACTGTGATGTAGAGTCAGAATATATATTTGAAATATTTATATATATAAATATATATATAGCTAAATATACATTTACTAATAATGTTGTAATAGCTTAAAATAACTGATCTAATTTGGCCATTTTCATTTTAAATAATTATAAAAATATTTTAAAAACATTTAAAAATTATATTTTTCTTGAAGCTAAGAGCTACATACAAAATTTAACCGTTTTATTCCAATAAAACTTAAAAAAATTAAAACAAGGAAACAAAAATGATGGTGAAGGAGAAAATAAATTTTAAATAATCTACAATCTAATGTCTATATTTTGATCATTATACATCAAGGTAACATCTTTAAACACTGGCAAAATATTTGAATAAGCTGAGAAAAAAATGTTTAAACTGAGCAACACACTGCTAATTTTGTGGGGTTTTTTGGTCATATTAGAATAACATTTAAAATTTACAGAAGATAAATATAAGGGATACTTTGTAGATCTAAATATTGCTTTAAGATTGTAAAATCACAATTTATGTGATAGAAAATTATAAGATGAAATCAAAACAATTTCTGTAATGATATTTCATGTGGTCCCATCACAATGTTCGAATCTGATATATAAACTAAATGATTTATTTCTGAATATAAATCTTAATTATAACTAACTCAACAGATATTTTCAAAGGCAAAAAATATATATATATTTCAGAATACATTATAAAACTATAGTAATTAAAACAGTAGGTTACAGGCATTAAAACAGACATACAAGCCAATGGAATAGAATTGAGAGCCCAGAAATAAAACCATGCATGTACAGTAAGCTAATATATGACAAGGGAATGAAGAATACTCAATGGGGAATGGATAAATAAATGGTGTTGAGAAAACTGGCTATTCACATGCACAAAAATGGTAACTATGTGAGGTGATGGAATACGTTAACTTACTTTATTGTGGTAATCATAATATTTACGTGTGTCAAATCATCACACTATACACCTTAAACTTACACAATGCTATAGGTCTGTTATACCTCAATAAAGTTGGAAAAAATCCTTTTGCCTTCACAATTTTGCCAGCTTTTGGTTATATGACCAAAACTTAAAGCATAGTCTTTCTATTTTTCTATTGCGGAGATATGGTTGTCAAGGTAGGATGATAAATATATATTATTTAATTATTCGTTAGTTTAAGTAGTTAATACGCTATATTTTGACCTCTGTTTGGACCCTTGATCCAGATAAAAGTATAGAGATATGTAAACATTTCCTAAAGGATGTGCTTCTTACAGCACATATAAAACTGAGTATACATTCTTCCTTTCCAGACTTGTTTTTCCTCCTATATATCTTAGCTCATGATTCACCTAGTTGTTTGAGTCTGAAAGACTGGATTCATTTGACTGATGCATTACATATCATACACTCTAACTGATTCAAAAACATTGTTCTGACAGTTTTCCCTACTTACTCTCCTATATTTTATTATTCACTTGATCACTCCCATCAGTACAAAAGCATGGTTTTCTTTTTCATATTTTACTAAAAAGAAGGCTTTCTGTTGACTGTGCTTCCTTTTTAAACTTTTTTAAAATTTTCATTATTTTGTTCCCCATTGCAATAAATCCTCTTGAAAGAGTCATTTATCTTTCTTGACATAAATTCTTCTCCTCCCAACACTTTTTAACCTTATCAACATTTACTTTCCTTGGTTTTTGTTTCTGTACTTCTTATTACTTTCAAATATAATATTGATTTCTATTATGTTGATTGTGTTTATCTTTAAAATATAATTTCCATGATGTCAGGGATACTTTCTATCTCTTGTTCACTGATAGTCACCAAGGGTCTATGAAGTTGGCCATAAGGTAGGAGCTCAATAGATATTTGCTGAAGGAATCTATGAAGGAATGCTTGATTATTACCTGTCCCTCAGCATCATCATGTAGTTAGTACTCTATGCTTCATATTTCTTGATTTAGTACCCTGTACTATCTTGGCAACTTTTATGTCAATCTACTATTACTCCAAAATAAAAAGTTTATTTAAAAAACACTCCTTCTCTAAGGCTAAGCTGTAACACTATTTTTCCAGGAAATTTTTCCATTTCCTGATCACAATTAAAAGTTCTTTTCTCTCTCTTCTAGGACATCTTGTTTATGTTCCTGGATCTTTGTAAATGCTACTTAATGTTGAGGCTTTTCATCTCTTCACTTTGCTATCTTCACCACATTTTACTATTTGGCAAATGAGGAAAAACTGGACTATATTTAATACAGAAAGCAGGACTTGATTTTTATCTTAATAATAGAAATAGAATAAATATACCGTTTTTGGTATTACATTGGCCTTGGAAAATTAGTAAAATTCTCTAATCCTAAATAGACATTCATGAAGCCAATCTCGGTCAATTTTAAAAGTGCAAAAGTCTGAAACATGAAAGGTTTTCAGGCATAAAATTTAATTTATTTTAATTTTAAAAAGATCCATGGAGAGGCAAACTCACTTTGGGAAGCAGTAGGAATCTGACAAGACAAACTTTTGGAGACCGTCAGCATGGGGTTTTCCTCAGTAGATTTGAGCTTAGCTCTCCTCTGGTTGTTATTTTTGTTTTTGTTTTTTGCGGTACGCGGGCCTCTCACTGCTGTGGCCTCTCCCGTTGTGGAGTACAGGCTCCAGACACACAGGCTCAGCGGCCATGGCTCACAGACCTAGCCGCTCCGCGGCACATGGGATCTTCCCGGACCGGGGCATGAACCCGTGTCTCCTGCATCGGCAGGTGCACTCTCAACCACTGCGCCACCAGGGAAGCCCATCCTCTGGTTGTTTTAACCAGGCTTGGGCTGTTTTATCTTATCAATTTATCTCTCTATATATGAACAATAATAATTATTATGTTATTAATAAATTGCAATCTGTCTAGAACATTTAAAATCCCAAATCATGTCCAAATCAGAAATTCTCCCACCCTCATCACAGTAGACTTATTGTAACTTGGGGAACTTGGACCTGGGAGAGAAATATAAACTGATTACCTCCTCTGTGTTCTCACTCCTTTGAGGTTAGGTATTCCAAGGCTGGAAAAGGGAGTACAAAGAGGGAAGGCAAGGTCATCTTGTGTTGCTTGACACTATGTTTGCAGTGAGGAGATTCCCCTGATATGTTCCTGGTTTGATCTGGTAATATATGATCATGGTTATTCCTGTTGCTAAACCAACTTACATAGCAAATTCCACTCCAAGTGGTGTCTGGCTTAGTAGTGTTTCAGTAATTTCGATAGTTCTCCACATAGAGTGGAAAGAAATGAAGGACTCTTCTATATCCACCTAAGGATCACAGTACTAGGATAAGGTGGAAGTTGCATCCATCTTTTCCCCAAGTATACTCCATTAAATTTCTTTTCAAGCATGCTATCATAAATTCTTCTCTTGGGTCTAAAAATGGGTGCATATTTCCCCATGTTTTGTGAGAGACATATCAGTCTCTCCAGAGGAATTCCCACCATTCCAATGCAAGCATTAGGATAGGCTGACAGAAATGTCAGTAAACACATACACAGCATTCCCATTATGCAGCAAATCCAAAACATTCTGTCTCTTTTCCAGTGGCCTTTCTGCATAGGAAAGAGGTGGAGGTGAAATCATGCACCATCCAATAAGTCTGCCTGTCAGTAAAGTCAAAGTATTTGGCCTCAATTAGAGGTGGCTCTCTTTAGAATTTGGGCCACTTAATACTCCCGTGTCATCAATACTTAGACTTATTCAACAATTCTAAGGAAATAAGAATGGCTTTTTAAATATTCTATTACACTAACATTTGCATGGGGCAAGAATCCTGAACAAAATTATAAAACTAAGTCTTAGGCTGGAGAACTGGGTAAAGAGGATTAGGTAATCAGGGAAGAAGTGATAGGGAAAACAAAATTAAAAGTCTCACTGAAGGTCTTTACAGAACAAATTCCAAACATCATGACAGTACATATTACTGTCATTGTATTACATTATATAACATTGCATATTACATCAATGATAGTGAATACAACCATGATTAGGCTGTAGATATAACTTTAAAAATCAGTAATATTAATAAGTAATATTAATCAGAAGAGCAGCAAGTGTTTCATTTTTAATATAACAATGTATATACATATATGTATATATGTGCGTGTATATAATTAGGAATTATAAAATACAGATTTAAAATCCTTGTATAACGTATTTAGTGAAATAAAAGGTAGGTTAAAATATAGAAGAACAAATAGTGTTTAAAATGATTGATGCAAGTAAAAGAGAAAAGAATTTTTTTAGAAAATAAAATAAAAATTTGAAATTACAAACCCACTGAACAACTTGAACAGAATCTTAAACAAAGATTAAAGGGAATTAGTAGACTGAAAATGGATATGAAATTTTACACAAAATTCAATACAAATTTTCATGAAGAGCAAAAATTTGAAACAGATTCTAAGAAGCATTGAAAATAGAATAAGATATTTTAAGGAATTTTTATTCAGACTTCTAGAGAATGGAAAAAGATGATATTGAGAAACAGGATAGATATATAAATGAATATACAGAAAGATAAGTATAAATGTACATTTGCAAATAAGGAGATATTGACCATAAATATTTTCTGATAATGAATAATTGCTTTACATCAACATAACCAACCTAGTACCCATGGTTAAATTAGGCATAAATCCTATAGACAACACCCAGAAGAAGGAAGGACCAGGGAGATCTATTACATCACTCTACCATCCTGATGTTTCTTAAGGAAAATAGAAGTGCACAGAAGGACAATAACACATTCCAGTTCTCATATGGCAGTGGAGCCCTAGTTAGAAGAATTAGTTTTTTTCCAGGCAGGAGAAAGAATAGATAATGTGTATATTATTTGGCTTTGTGGCCTTGAGGGTGTAGGGTGTGTGTGTGTGTGTGTGTGTGTCTGTGTCTGTGTCTGTGTGTGTGTGTGTGTCTGTGTATTCTGCATCTATAAATTGCTAAAAGCATGGAGCTCTAAAAAAACTGAAAAAATTAACCCCAAAATACTTATGCTTCGATGGCTCAGAAATATCCACTTCTCATTTGAAGATTTTAACCATTTGCAATATTCACATAAAGTCTTTTTCTTTTTTCTTTTCTTTTCTTTTTGTAATTAGTAAGGTAATACTATAAAACTGAGATGACTCCAAGGGCAAATTGTCCCATTTGCTACTTTCCTTTATCCCAAGTCTAGATCATGGAAACTGCCTCTCAGTGGGGATTTTGTACTAAAGGGCAAACACATGCATATGTATGTCTAATATGATGAAGAAGCAGAAATCATCACAAAACCTGTTGTCATTAGATTAGAGAGATAAAGGAGAATTTCTCCAAACATACCTTTTAAAAGTACATGTTTGGGTTTTTTTTTTGTTGTTATTTGATTTTATTGTTGTGGCTTTATTACATACGGGCATGGAGCTAAGAAAATAAAGAGAGAAACCTGATTTGATTTTGCTGTATGTATTGATAAAATGTCCTAATCAGTTTAATCCTCAAAGTTAGCACAGATGTGAAGAAAATGACATTAATACCTAACAAAAAAGACATCTGTTTGAGGAATTCTATCCAGTGCTTTAGAATGTGCAGAGCAGAAGGATTTCCAATTAGTCACAAGTTTCCTGAAGGACATATTTCCCTTCCATTCTATGCCAAAAACTGTGTTTCTGAGTAGTGACACTGTATTCTTTGAAAAAGTTAAGCTCAACCTCCCAAACTAATTATCATCTTTCATCTGAACATTTTTTTCACTAACCCCAGCATCTCAATGACTTAGATTAACAGTAACTTCTGAATTATACAGAAAAATGAAAGAGGAAAAAAGTATCTCACAACACTGAAGGTCATAATGCTGTGCACAATACCTGGGGTTAGAAAGTCTAGACTCAGGTTTTGCATTAGCCAGTTTCCCAGTTTTGCTTTTCTTTCCATTTGGGCACAGAATTTACAGGTGTGAATCCATAAACTGTATTTTTTAAAAGATTTTTTTCTTCTTTCTTCAAGGTATGGGTAAGAGGATAAATGTGTTGCCTCGTATGTAAATAATAATGAAAATTACAGTGAGCTTTTCTCATATCTTCAGTAACTTTCAAAAAAGTTTTCTCAAAGTCATTGAAACTCAAGTAAAATTTTGTTTTTTAATTGCACAATAAATAAAATGATAATAGTAATAAATATCACAAAAATTTCTTACTCGGTATTTTTAGACAAATTGCATTTTTAGGTATAAATTATTTTTATCTGTACATTGAAATTTTCTTTGTATTATTTTCAAATAATCTGAAAAGTATCAGGAATATAACACTTTGAAAATGAACAATAAATTTTCAAACACGTCTTAATTACTATGCACATTAATACAATCTTTCTCACTGTATTTTAGCTGCTATGTAGCTGTTGGGTGATCCAGATATTTATGTACATATTAAAGTATAGGCTTTCCAAGTAAGTTTTGCAGCTCAGTATAAAGTCAGTTTTGCAAAAAAATACCCTGGCAACTTGAACACATTTCAATTATAGTTGTGATTAGTTTTTAATTATTAGTGTTATTATTAGTGGTAAATGTTTTGGTATGATAAAATGATTGTTGTGGTATTGACTTTAAAACATTATATAAAGGAAGGTTTAAGAGGAATGCTTGAAACAAAATTGGCAAAATACTGATAATTGTTATAAGTGGGTAATATTTACATGATTCATTATAGTTTTTCCTTCCCAATGTGTATATTTTAAAATTTCCATAATAAAAAATTAAAATATAAGATAAGCTTATTATTATTACTAAAAATAGTCTACAGGAAAATTGAAGTTTTACCACCAAAATATTGTTATTATATTATTTTAATGGTCAGAGATTCTCTATATTATAAAGCATTAGAGGTATTGTTTCATCAGTAATAAATGTCCTCTTTAGTAGCCAGCTAACTCTGAATGAAATTACATATATAAAATGCGAAAAATTAGAGAACATCAATGAAGCTAAATCTGATTCTTTGAAAAGACAATAAAAATAATAAATCAAAATTTACACAACATTGTAAATCAACTATACTTCAATAAAATAAATTAAAAAAATAAAAAAAATCTGTAGACAGCTAACCAATAAAAATAAATGAGACATAAATTATTAATATCATGAATGAATGATCATTTTATTCATTCCATGGATATTAAAAGGAAGATAGAATAATACTAGGAAAATCCATATGCCCATAAATTTGATAATAAAGATGAAAATGGACCAATTCCTTAAAAGCCCTAAATTACCAAATTCATACAAGGAGAATGTATCACTGGAACTAGTATATAATAACTTTTAAGAAATTGAATCAATAATTACTAATTTCCCAAAATGAAGACCTCAGACCCAGATAGTTTCACTAGTGAAATATTAAAGTGAAAAATTAAATATTAAAGCAAGCTATACTTCCAATTATCCACAACCTCATCGAGAAAATAGAAGCAGAGGGAATACTTCCTAGCATTACCATAACACCAAAACCAAATAAAGAAATTTTTTAAAAGGGAAAACTACAATGCAATATTACTCATGAATGTACATGCAAAAGCCCTCAACAATTTTTAGTAAACTTAATTCAACAATATATTAAAAAATTGTACACTATGACAAATGGAATTTATTCCATGTATGCAAGGCTGATTTAACATTAAAAAATCAATATAATACACTCTACCAGCACAATAAAGATGGTATAATAATATAAATTGATAACATAAATAATTTTTAAAATCTGATACCTATTCATGACAAAAATAAACAAGCAAAAATAAGAAAACTCCCAGCAAAGTAAGAAGAGATTAAAAACTTCCTGAGGGCTTCCCTGGTGGCACAGTGGTAGAGACTCCGCCTGCCGATGCAGGGGACACGGGTTCGTGCCCCGGTCCGGGAAGATCCCACATGCCGCGGAGCGGCTGGGCCCGTGAGCCATGGCCACTGAGCCTGCGCATCTGGAGCCTGTGCTCCACTATGGGAGAGGCCACAACAGTGAGAGGCCCGCGTACTGCAAAAAAAAAAAAAAACCTTCCTGAACTTGATAAAATACAAAAAAACCCACAACTTCCTGAACTTGATAAAATACATCTACAAAAATACAAAAATCTTACAAATAACATCTTCCTTATCAACAAAAAACTAGATTTTTCCACTGTAAGGTCTGGAACAAGATAAAATGTCCTCTCCCCACTCCTAAACAATGTCATGCTGGAAGTACTAGCTAGTGCGATGAGACAAGAAAAATAAATACAAATTATACATATTGGAAAGGAAGAAATAAACTATCTTTATTCACAGACAACAGAATTGTCTATCTATGATTTGGCAATCATAACAATTTTTTATCTTTTTAAAAAAATCCTGGCTTCTCACTCCCAGTCTCTTCCCAATTCTTCATCCCACCAATTCATCTTGACAAGGAATAATCTCTATGTATTTTCTGTGTTCATATAATTAATTGCAAATATATATGTATACATCTTTCTATGCATGATCAGAAGATTATTTTTACTCCAGTGTAATTATTACACATGCACACATGCACATTTCTGAATTTGCTTCCCTCACTCAACAATAACTTATGCAACTGCTCCTGATACATTTCGAATTTATCATTTTGATTGGATGTTTATTAATCAGTATGTAAAATAATTTCATAAATATTTCTACTGATAGTCATTCATTTTGTTTGGAACTTTTTGCCACTGTAAATAGTGAGGCCATAAAACCCTTACGTGGATATTTTTACATTCCTGTGATTGTATTTATAAGGCATAAATTTCCAGGAATGGGTTGTTGGGTTAATGGTATCTATAAATTTACCCTAACAATATTGTTTATAATTTAAATATACACATATTTAGATTTACACATAAACTATTCTTATTACCTTACTAATAAAAATTTCATTATTATAATTGCCATACCATGGAGATCAGAGTTGCTTTTGAAATATAGCAGTTAATTCCATAATAACTTCAGTATTAACTTCAACTTACACAACCTCTTTCTAAACTGCATATTTTTAATTTTCCTTAACGCTCCATATTATTTCCAAAATTAGACTGGGTATCACCTATCGCAAATCAGTATTGTACTAAATCTTCAAAGAGAAAAAAAAAGACTTCCAATGATCCATATTCAATAGTAATTATTCCAAATGCTAAAATGGTTTCATTCATTGAAACCCACATCTATCTTGCTATAATTAAATACAGCTGCTTTGGCTCTCACTTCAATAAGTATTCATTTTTTAAAATATAATGACCCTTTTTATACAGAATATAAGTTATTAGGTCACCTGCCAGCAGTCTTCTCTCAAGCTACCTAATTATCATTCCTTTAAGCTTTATTCATAACTTATATTTCCAAGATTTGGATCATTAATTTTTCTCCCTTATGCATACATTGCATATATTTCTACATCTTTTTTGGCCTTCAGACTTTCTGCAAAAGTTAGAATCTAGCTAAGTGTGGAATGAGGTATTTGTTTTTCCAAATTTTGTAGTTCTAATACTCAAAATAAAAAATTTCTCTATGAACCTGGAGAAGATTAATCATTTTTAATAAGTACATATCTTAACTCCATGAATTATTACTATATTCAATGGGATAAGTAGAAACGTTTCTTCCAACTAACCACTGCTATTGTTTCTAGAAATTTCCACGAAAGTAATTAAAGAATGACACATTAAAAAGAGGGTAGCAGCTTTCTTCCACCCCTCCCTCAGCACTGTAGTGCCTCAGAGATAGCTTATGACTCTGTCCTTCTCCTTTTGCACACTCTCCTTGGATGTGCATGTTTTTCATTGCTATGACTACCATTGTTATGCTCATGACTTCTTGACAGTTACCACTGGGTGCTTTACAAATATGTCTTCACCTTCACTCATTTGACCCCACAAAAACACCTAAATGAAAAGAATCACCTCTTCCTTTAGAATGCTTAACAGTCATCATCGGTAAAGCATCCATCAGGTATCCAATCATCCAAGTCTCCAACTTTGGAGTTACCAAGACAGTTCATTTTCCTTCAGTGACTCTTTACCATAACAATGACTCCTTACCTTCTAAATAAGTTGTTAATTTATTTTATGGCCTTAGTATTACTTGACTCTTTTTCTGCCTTTGCATACTAATGGCTAATATCTCTTCTCTACTAATCAAAACCTGCATCATCTATTACTGTGAAATAATCCATTAATCTTGAGATTACTTTTAACCCTTTAAAACTCATCTGCCTTTCACATTTCAGATAGCCTTAGCAAGTCAAATGTTATGATATTTTTAGTTGGTTAAATTCCTTATATGTCTCTTCATATATCACCAAAGTGCATCCTGCTTGCAATGGCACACAAGAACTTCAAAAACTGACATCATCGTCCATCATTAGTTGCTTAATAATTTTCAACCCAGTAATACCAAACTGCTTATGGCCTTGTATAAATTTTACTTATGATCCCATGTCCTAGTTATTCTAGGTTTCTGTCTTATATATCTCTTTTCCCTATTAATCAATATCTACTGGTGCTACAGTATCCATCACAAAATTACCTCAAGAAGACATCTCTGAGCCCTCTCTACTTATGTGATCCTTCTTATCCTTCTGTAGCATTTAGAATGTGACTTTTTCTTACCGTCTGTCATAATAAATTGCACTTTTTAAAAATTAATGTTCTTTCCTTAAAGTCCTTGGAGACTGGAATCTTGTTTAATTTTCTTCTTAACCCCAACACTCGTAATATTGATTCACAGAATAAATTATCAACAAATAGTCATCAAAATGAATATTTAAAAATAGCTGCTGAACCCACTTCCTATATGGCTGGGGTCCAATTTTAGTCTTTCCAGATAAGCTCCTACCACAGACTTACATAACAATATAAATTCACATAAGTCTTGGACAATTACAAAAGTAAAACTACTTGAAGATACTAGAGAATGAACAAACGCAGGCACATTCTCGAGGGGAGTCAAAACTTGGAAGAAGAGTAAGGCATTGGGTGACTGATCACATTTTTTGTATTTATCTTAAGAGAAGGCTATGGTTGGAGGCACAAGTGGTGGCTAAAACTTTGATTTAAAACTCACAGACTTTCTAGCATTAAGAATCAGGCAGAAATTGGTGTAATCTAAACTGTGGAAAGTTAGTTGGGAGCATTCTCAGATAATTCTTCTGCTCCATTCCTTCTTTCCTCCCCTTCTAGAAATCCAGTTACACATAAAGTAAACTTTTAACTATGTTACATATGTGTCTTATACTCTTTTCTGGATTTTTCATCATTTTTTTCCTTTTCTTTTTCAGTTTGTATATTTTTCAGTTGTCCTCTTACTTTTCCATTTTCTAGTGAACAATTCAGCTGTGTCCAACTTACCGTAAAATGTGTTATTTTGTTTTTATTGTTAGTTATTGTATATTTCACTCCAAGAAGTCATCAGAAAGATAGTTAAATTAGGGTCAATGCACCTCAATCCAAATGCTTATTTTCAGAATTTGTCAAGTCTCTTTCCTGTTTGCTCTTAACTTGATGAATTAGCCTATCAGAGCTTTAATTGAGAGTGTGGAATGTACACCTATACTCTTCCTTCTAGATAGTGCCTAATTCTAATTTTTATCTCCTCAGAAACAAGAATTCTGATAGTTTCATTGAACCATTCAACATTTTAACAGCAGATGCTTTCTGCTTGAACAGCCTAGGAATCTGGAAACACATCAATGGGAAAAGTGTTGCAAAAAGTCAGGCTGATTTCTTACTGAGAATTTAGCCCTTCAAGTCTGGCTGCCTTGGCTTCCCTGAATCCAATATTTCTCTCTCCAGTCCTGTAAACTGCTGAAATCTCTGATTTTCTCAGATATTCCTCAGGTTTCTGCTAGTAATTTCAGTCTTTCTCCCTATGCCGCATATTAGCAAATATCTTGCTGGAAAAGCAAAGTGCCAGGTTCACCACAATGATGTTTTGTTCTCTCTAGGACCTTGGTCCCTCCAATCTCAGCTAATTTTATGGCTCTCTAATGTCTTCAAGCGAACTTTTTTTTACCCCATTACACTAATCTTTGGTGGGAATTTGCTCTGCTGCAAATTAGACTATTTTATCTAGAGATGACACTATTTTTCATAAGTAGGAAATAAATTACAAACTGAAGTTACATTAATGCATAATAAATCATTTACTTTTATAATTTCCTATTTACTAAAATTATTGCTTATTTTTCTACCCCTTTTTATTATAAAAAAGTGAGCTCTATAACCCTAGGATAATTATTATCTAATTTTATTTCCTGTTTAGCTAATTTATAACATGTATACAATATTTTACTTATACAGAAGTATGTGATATTTCCATTTCTTAAAGTATAAATGGATTAAAAATTAATTGGGTATTAGAAAATAAGCTAATTCTTTTCATTATTTCAAAGTTCTGTCCATTTAATTTTATATGAATAGGATAAAAACAAATTATTTCATGCTTCCATGCATGTCTTTCTATTAATATTTATATTATATGTATATCAATATTTATAATACTGATACCACACTTTGTTTTTGTAAAAGCTACATATTTTTTCAGAGAGGGAGAGAGTGGAAGGTAGAGAAGAAAATTTTTTTTCTATTTACCAGGAACAGTTATGAGTCATATATATGTATTATTTATTTCACATAATCTTTGCAATACAATATGTTGGGTACTATTATTACTGCCATTTTATAGAGAAGAAAATGAAGATCTAGAAAGGTTAAATAATTGTAAATTCCTCAAGATGACACATAAGTGGCAAAAATTAAATTTCAGTCCACTATATGACTCTGAACATTTAAAAATCACTATAATATAGCAATCTACAAATCTATAGATTCATGCACATGCATCTATAGAGTTATGAAATAAGGAAGAGATTCATTTAGAATATAATATATGCATAAAACCATCCTTGTTTTAAAAGAAATGTGAAGTTTTGCAAAGAACTGTAAAAAAATTGTAATCACAAATGCGGTTTCCTACTGAAAATCTTTACACCATCAAAGTTAAGAAAAATGCCTTCATAGAATTAGCAGTGAATTAAAAGAATCTATAATCGTGTTTTCTGAACATTTTTTCTGTTAATTTGAATATCTTTGTGTGTTTTTATGAAACTGGATTGTTTTTAATACCTGAAAATAATCTACTTTTTTAGTATTCTATTTTTTATCTGGGTTATTGAAATAATTCCTGGGAAAACCTTCACTATAATATCAGAAACAGTACATTAACTATTTAACATCCTTGTCTTACAACCTATTATGTTCAATATTAAAGAAAATAATCTCAAACTAATCAATTAATTTTAAATATAGCATTTTCTTTACATGTTAGCATTATCCTTATTAATTAACATCATAAATAAATAATGTTTAAACATGAGCATGTCATTGTTATTTCAAGATTTAGACCCATTTTTCAATCAAGTTGTTTCAAAGACATTTTTAAATCCATCAAACTTCTAATTCTCTTTTCCAAGACCAAAATTGTAAGTTATTTACATATGTACTTATTGTATATCTTGGATGATTATGGAAAGAACAATTTTAGAATTTTCTAACATGAAATTTTAATAACAGAAAATCTCAAGAAATATAAATATTTATCTTTGTCCAGACTGTTTCCAAATTGCCTCTTATACATACATGGCAATGATAGAAATATATTTATAAAATGATAATTCTATGTTTCATCTTTAACATTGTTATGAGATCAGCTGAGCTTGGAGAAACAGCTGAGCTGCCAGGTGTCAGAGTAGCCAATTGTTCCTATAACAGTTAAAAATGGAAGAGTTAAGTCTTTAATCACTTACTTCGATGGTATAAGCAAGAGTCTAAAACTGGAGAAAGCACTGACTCCCCCAGTTCCATTTCCCCCTGTGAAACAGTGCACCAATGGAGGGTCAAGTGGGTCAGCACAGGTACAGAGGGGAGGGGTTTCTCATTAATGAAGGAGCCCCAAGCAAAGGCTCTGGCAGTTTTTGGATACTGCGGTGGGGGAGAGGGTGAGAAAAGAGAGCTAGGAGTGAAAAATGACTGGATACTGAGTCAGGGTCGGGCAAAATATCTTCAAGGTCCCTTCCCACCCTCGCACCCTTTCTCACACACACAGAGGTAGGCGTAGGCAGAGGAGGCTGAAGCCATCAGCCCAGGGACTCAGATAAGAGATCTAGAAAGGAAAATGCCAAGCGGAGTACAAATACACAGAGAGCACGGCCGGCATGAGGGCCTGACTCCTTGACTGCAGCTCAGTTTCAGAGACTGCAGTGCTCTGACTGTGCACCAAATTTGGGAGGGCACCTTTCCTGCAAGGACTGTCAGGTAGAGTCTTCATAAGTGCATATGGTCAGGCCTGAAAAGCAGGCTTTAAAACATGTAGGATTTTAACCAGGAGCCAGTCTCCTCAAATAGAGTAAATATCAAGTTTTAAAACATTATTTCCTTTTATGATTAACATCAAAACAGAATACCACTTCCCTCACTTTTTCTCCATGTTCTTCACCCCATCAGTGAAGGAGGATCCCTCCCTGCCGTAAATAATGTGACATGTCCAAAGGCAGACACCCGACCCTGGAAGGATGAGATTCACAGCAGTGTATTAGTCACACCTGATGACAGTACATGGGGAGGAGGACTCCGCAGGCCAGGAGCACTCCTCTTGGGAGCAGGGATTGTTGAAGGCAGTCTGTGTTGGAAGGAGAAGGTGAGAAACCCTCAAGACCCATAAGTGATGGTTTACGTGAATAGTTTTTTTTGTTGTTGTTTTTGTTTTTTTGCGGTACGCAGGCCTCTCGCTGTTGTGGCCTCTCCCGTTGCGGAGCACAGGCTCCGGACGCGCAGGCTCAGCGGCCATGGCTCATGTGCCCAGTCGCTTTGCAGCATGTGGGATCTTCCCGGACCAAGGCACGAACCCGCGTCCCCTGCATCGGCAGGCGGACTCTCAACCACTGCGCCACCAGGGAAGCCCTGTTTGAATAGTTTTGTGGGCTGTCAGGGAAGAATGAGAACCAGATGGAAGGCAGCTTTTCCTGCTCGGAGAGGAGCTAGCTGAGTGAGTACGCTTGCCCAGTAGGTCGGGGCACAGACCAGGGAAACTCTTGATCAGGCTTTGTGGCCCTGTGCAGTTCGAGGTATCAAGGCAGGACTTTAAATTTTAGGTCTGCTTATATTTCTCAGAATTTAATGCAGTAAATTTCCATTTATATATTCCTTTATTTGAGTTCTACATATATTGATGTATTGTGTTTAATTCATTACAAAATATTTCCTTGTGACTTCTTTTCTTTGAACTGTGAGCTATTTAGAAGTATATTCTTTAATTTTCAAATATTAAGTGGATGGTACAGATATATTTTTGTCATTAATTTGACTTTGTGTTCCATATAGAAAACATCTATAACTAAATTAACATTTAGTTAATTTTTTTAAAATTTTGTTGTGATTCATTTTATATACCAGAATATACTTTATTTTGATGAATGTTCTTATGAAATTGAATAGAATGTACTAGTGTATTGGTGAGTGGATAGCCTATAGACATATGTTAGGAACATTTTCTGGTAGAGTTGTTAAGGTCTTCTATATATTTACTGGTTTCCTCTTTATTGTTTTATCACTTAT
This sequence comes from Phocoena phocoena, assembly GCF_963924675.1. Lineage (NCBI taxonomy): Eukaryota > Metazoa > Chordata > Mammalia > Artiodactyla > Phocoenidae > Phocoena > Phocoena phocoena. The sequence goes on along the minus strand of NC_089236.1, from coordinate 56,004,068 downwards.
GAGAGGGTGGTGGTCACTTATGCAACAGTAATTGTGGATTTCTCTATTTTTCCTTCCAATTCTATTATGTTTTTGGCATCATGCATTATGTAGTACTATTATTAAGTCCATGAACACATAGGATTGTTCTATCTTCTTGAAAAGTTGACTCATATGATTTGTGTAATATTCCTCTTTATTCCTGTTATGAAGAATCATTTGTATGTTAATATAGTCACTGCAGTTATTCTTCTTTAGCATTTGAATGGTGTATTATCTTCAATTAAAGTTTTTTCTTGTAGGTTGTGTATATTTGGATCTAACTTTTATATCTAATTTGACAGTATTATAATTTATACCTCTCTGCTCAAATTCTTCATCTCCTCATACATGTTGCCTGGCTTTTATACTACATAATCATAACTATGTTAAGGTAACCATGCCTTAGAATTCCAATGTCGGGATAATCACTGGTTCTGCTTCTGTTAATAGCTTCTCTTAATAAGAGATTACTTTCCCTTGCTATTTTGTGTATCATAAATTTTAATTGGATGACAGACTTTGTGTGTAGGCGAAGAAAAGAAACCAAAGTGAATAGTATTTATGCCTGGAAATGGGCTTGCATTTTCCTAATTTCAAGTCGGTATAGTCCATGTAGTCTGGAGTTGAGTTGGATTTGTTTTATCATTGCTATAGTTATTTTCAGTGCATAACAGACTTCTAATTCTATCAGCAAGGGGCTGATTTCCACCTTATTTTTATTGTCGGGCCTAACATGTTTAAGGATTTTTCTTAGTTTTTCTGTTCCACAGTCAGCACTCTATACAGGTGTCCCCCATATCCAGAAGTAGAACATTCCTATGAAACTTTTCAAAAGCAGAAGCAGAAGCAGAAGGTGAAGAAGCAATTACATTAGGGCACATCTTGTAAAAGAATGCACAAAATAAATCGAGATAAATCACAGATGCTCACAGACACAGTTCAAAGCTATGGCAACTTGATGCTGAGATGCTGAGTTTAGTTCCCAGGGAAGGACTTGGCTATACCACTCTCACTGCTGCTCAAGGTGCAAGCTGCAAAACAAACTGAAAGCTATTTTCACTTTTCACCTTTTTCTGTATAAGCCAAAATTCTCTTCAGATTCTTTCAGTTGGTGAAAACAGGTACTAATGGAAGTCCTTGTAAAAGCAAAGTGAAATAAAGTGAATTTTCAAAAAGAGGGGCATACCTATACATGCATTGCAGCAAAGGGCTATTTCTCAGGAGTGTTACTCCTTGTTATTTGGTGCAAGACTCGCAGGAAAGGCCAAAACGTTCTCTGATTCACTGCTGCTGCCTTAATCTCAAGCATGCTCCATGTTCTTGGGACCCATGCGTAGAATTGTCTCAGCATTGCTTTTCCTCCTCTCCCATGTCAGTCAGTCTCTGCTTTGTAACTCTGGGTGGTCTTGGGCAGAAGGATTTTGCTAAAGCTCTTTCAGTGGTAGCAGATCTCTACTTTGCATCAGTACAAGATTCCAGGCCCAGATGTGTTTTCTGCTTCTTTCTAGGAGTATATGGCTTTTACTTCTCCTCCTCGCCTGGTTGGTATTGTGCCTTTGTCTGGAATTACTGGCAGAGAGATGTGTTCCTGCCGCCTCAGTGGAAGGCTGCTAATTTTTGTTACTGAGTAAAATGATCTTTTGCCACATGCTATGCATGAAATCCTTAATTTGATGTTTTAAATTAACTTTGGCATATTGTACTTTCTTCTTTGTTTTCCTTATGCTTATATCAGTTATTTTAGTTTTACAACAACTATGGTTACATGATAGTATGATACTAGACATTTATTTTTCTGTGACCCTTTTTGGGCATTTAATAATAATATGTCCTTGAATGATTTCCCTGTCTGGGCAAATAAGTAAATATGCACAATATTCCATTATGATGCTCCACTGTAGTCCATAGCCCAATGTACAATATGTCATTTAATTACTCTCATATTGATGGAGATATATTTTTTCCATTTCTTTTTTATAATACTGAAGGAAGCATTTTTACACATATGTCTTTGAACAAAAGGGAAAATTGTACTATAGAATACACACTTAGAAATGTAGTATTGGGCTTCCCTGGTGGCGCGGTGGTTGAGAGTCCGCCTGCCGATGCAGGGGACATGGGCTCGTGCCCCGGTCCGGGAAGATCCCACATGCCGTGGAGCAGCTGGGCCCGTGAGCCATGGCAACTGAGCCTGCGTGTCTGGAGCCTGTGCTCCGCAACGGTAGAGGCCACAGCAGTGAAAGGCCCGTGTACCGCCAAAAAAAAAAAAAAAAAAAAAAGAAATGTAGTATTGGGTAAAAGGGACAGTAAGCTTTCCTCATGCTGTTCTTTCCAGTTCAGTTATAAGATATGTGAACTCAGCATGTTAAATGATCCCACTAAGGGGATTACAAAAAATATTTTTTATCATAAATGTTTGAATATTTACTTTGATAAGCTAAATGAATCTAAGGAAGTCTACTTTTGTCCAAAAGGAAGTAATTTACGTTAATAATTAAAATAATGCTTAGATTTTTTTTATAGCTCTATAAGTTTATTGAATGTGACAAAAAACTAAAATAAATCACTCATTAGTAACTACAATACAATTACAAGCAAAAATGCTTTCCATGATTTTATAGCCCAGAATTAAGAGTAATTTAATATTAAAGATTAAAACTATTTCTATGTGTTTTACATTTAAATATTATAAATATAAATAAATCAATGTGACCCTTTTTATTTCTTCCATAAAATGTAAAGATTGAATAATGTTTCATCATTTTCAGCAATTATTGTCTCTTGCTTACTATCTAGTTCTTTCCTATGCTTAATAAATAGGTGTATTCAGGCAAGAGGAGTAAATATTAGATAGTAAGACCATTCTGTATGTCAAGGTTCTCCAGACAAACAGAGTCAATAGGATATATAGAGATTATATAAGAGGAAACCTATTGTAGGAACTGGCTCACATGGTTATGGAGGCCAACAAGTACTGCAATCTGCTGTCTTCAAGCTAGAGAATCAGGAAAGCCTGGGTGTAAATCAGTAGTGTCCGAAAACCTGAGAATCCAGAGGCCTATGGTATAAGTCTTGGACTGAGTCAGTAGTAAGGGAAGAATGTTAAATTGACTGTTGTTTTGACCCCCATAGCTAAATGGATAATAGAGTTGACATACTACACACTTGCACTTTCTCATCTTGTACATATCAGAGAAGATTCTCCCATTCAGTGATGGCTGCATGTAGAGATTCTAAAACATGTAGATTGCTCTACAACCTTACTTTCCATCCTCTCCCAGGTAGCCTAGAAGAAATAAGAGATAATCACAGGAGGAGAAAGACAAAACTTTAAAGAATTAATTGCAGCTTTGGTAATGAGAAGCCATTTTTCAGAACAAAGGTGTTACTTTCCTAATGTACCCACCAAGTATACTTCTTTTGAACCAGCTGAATGCATGCCACATGCAGACCTTGTGAGTCTCCAACCATATCCACATTTTGTGTTGGGTCACTTTAGATTTTACAAATAACAAAGTGGGCCCGCCAAGCTTTGTTTGTCAAGTAGAAAATGTATTTTCAAGAGAGCAACTGACTTGGCACCATTTTAGATTCACATAAAAAGTGAAAGCTACCCCTTTGGGGGAATCCTTATCTATCACTTCACTGCCTTAAGCAAAACTGCTGCCTCAGTGAGGGCTTCCATTCACAGAAATTTCCCTAAATGCCTGGGCCTGGTTCACTGATTGCTCATCTACGTTGAAATATGATGGTGTGCATTGTACTGCTGTGGAAAACCATCTGTGCAAAATCAGCACCCGCTATGTATAACCAAAAGCCAATATGGTATCTCCAGTCAGTTGGCAGAAGTTAAAAAAGTGCTCATAGCCAAGCCAATACTTTCCTTAATGAACTTTGGGATATTTTTATTATCTTCTGGGCTCTTGCCTAAAGCTTAGTTGTCTGGTATGCCATTCGGGAAACTATAGACTGGCAAATTAAAAACATTTCTCTTTGAAGCTGTAAACTGTAGGAAAAAATCCCTGCTACCAACCAGAAAGTCTGGGTCACAAATGTAAATACCCCTTGTAAGGACATGTTTTCTGATGGGACCGTAGAATCAAGCCTCCCTCCAACTAAAGAAATTCCTATTGGAAAAAACCCAATAATCATAAATGACACTTTCATTCTGGGGGTACTATTTGTACCACCAGGACTATACTTCTTGTGTAGAAGCCTGGGACAAATTTTTCTGCTCCCAAGACCATAGGAGATTGTACATTATTGTGGTCATAAAACACCTTAATATTTTTAAGGAACTGCTATCAGTAGTCCTAAGACTCCTCCACGAATTTTTTCAACATGAGGTGACCCTTAGCTACTTGGGGAAACTCCCTGGAGTGATAACCGACTCATAATTTATGCAAATTCTGTGGGAGTTTATTGCTATAATAGAATCATCCAACTAGAAAAAGTGGTAAGAATTTTTCCCTGACATTAGCTTACATTACCAATGATACCACCATGGCCTTGGAAGGCATTCCACTCAGCCTAATTCACTAGTCAGAGTGGTTATGGATCACAGACTTATCCTATACTTCCCCCTTGCAGGTCAAGGAAGAGTCAGTGCAATCAATAATAAATCCTGATGTACCTGGATTATTGCCTTGGGGCAAATGGAAGGTCAAAGCACATAAAAGAAAGTCTTCCAGTTTTCCAAGGTAGGCTCAATGATTCATGTAATTGTTTTTTGTTTGTTTGTTTTTTTCCATCTGGTTGAGCATGGAATCCTAGAGGGCACGGTAGAGGAAAATACTGTTTGTTGGTGATATTGGCTGAATGTGTACCCCCCCAAATTCATATATATTGAAATACTATGTTCAGTGTGATGGTATTAGGAAGTGAGCTATCATGAATGAGATTAATGCCCTTATAAAAAAGGCCTGAGAGAGAGCTCCCTAGCTCTTCCTCCATGTGAGGATACAATGAGAAGTCTGAAACCTAGAAGAGGGCCCTCACCTGACTATGCTGGAACCCTGGTCTTAGACTTCCAGCCTCCAGAACTGTAAGAAATAAGTTTCTGTTGCTTATAAGTCACTTAGGCTGTGGTATTTTGTTATAGCAACCAAGACAGGCTAAGACAAGTGGTTCTTGGAGTCCTATTGATAGAAGCCCAAGTTAAATCCTATATGAGACAAGTTGAAAGGATTTGATTCCAGCTTCTGTTGGTCAGATTAATTAGAGTAGTCAACAGAGTAGCTTACTAATGTGAAAATTTTCCAGGGAGCAAGACAGCATATGACTCTGTGAGTTACTGGGAGGAAGTCCACCATGAACTTCCTGTGCTCATATAGGTTTTTCTGTATACATTGGGATCAGAAGGCCCTGACTGCTTTGTAACCTGGACCATTTTTCAAGATCTTTTATGCAGATTAGGTTTCAGAGAGATAAAGTAATGTCTCAACGCAGAGAACAGTCTTGCTTCCTGCATGTCGTAATATCAGTGGGTTTCTTATGCTCGGAGTCAGTCTCCTATGCTACAGACCAGTGCATGTACCCGCTACGGTTGGCCCTCCATGTTGCCCTGTAGGACTTAGAATTTAGGGATCCAGAGCAACTACACTGAGCTGATATGGTTACTTTTTTCTTGATCCAGGAATCTGGCATCTTTTTTCAGCATCCATATAACTGTGACTGGGTTACATATTAGTATTTAAATAGGGCAAAATCAATTCCCTTGCACACAGGAGTTACCAGTTTGAAAATCATCAATCTCTTCTCTTACAGTATCTACATACTTCTGTGCATTCATGTACAATAAATAATTTATAAAATTTAAACTTAAACCAATTATATAGGTAGGTTTTTAGGATAAAATGAGAGGAAATTAAATATATGATATAGATTATGTTTATTATAGTTCAGTGTTTAAAAAAAAGTTTCAAGATTTTAATTCTCCCAGAAAGAAGAAAAGTACTAGTGGTTATGAGATCTTATGACAGATTCTGTCTCAGCAGTTCACCTTCTATCATTTTAAATTCTACACATACACATTTTTTTACAAAGTGAAGACTAAATTTCTCATTGTTTGTTGCCTTATTAAATGTATTAATTTGTCAGAAGAGAAAAAAGATATGATGAAAGCAAAATGACTTTAAATACCATTGCTCAGGTAATACTTGTGGATAAAAATTAACAAACATACATAAATGAATCCCCTTTCTTCAAAGCAGAGTAAAATTATTTTACTCTTTTCAAAACAATACACCTAAATATGAAGTTTTATAGCACTTACTATGTGTTATGTTTATACTAAAACATATTCCTCATTATATATTTTATATATCACTTTATTCCTTTTATCCTTTGTATTGTTTATTACATTTAAACTAAATCTCTAACAATGTCAGCCTCTATCAAATTACATCTGATTCAAAACATACGTTAATTAACTTTTATTTGTATCAACATGTTGCTTCTCAAGGTGCAAAATAACAGTGCAAAACTGTACAGATAGCAATGAACAGATCTAAAAGGAAGTTAAGAAAATGATTTCATTTGCAATCAATTAAAAATAATAAAATATTTAAGACAAAACAAGTGTAAAACTTAAACTCTGAAAACTACATAATGTGATTAAAAGAAATTAAAGAAGATTTAAATAAATGGGAAGGCATCCATGTTCATGGATCTGAATACTTAATGTTGTTAAGATAGTAATACTCCCCAAATTAATTTACAGATTCAGTGCACTCCCTATCAGAATCCCCGCTAGTTTCATTGTAGAAATTGGCAAGCTGATTCTAAAATTAATAGTGAAATTCAATGGATACAAAATAGCCAGAACAATCTTGACAAAGAAGAATAGAATTCTTGAATCACACTCCTGCTTTCAAAACTTACTGCAAAGGAACAGTAAGAAAGACAGTGTGGTACGGGCATAGGATAGACATATAAATCAATGAAATAGAACTGAGAGTATAGAAATAAAGACATGTATCTATGGTCAATAGATTATTTGCAAGGGGGACAAGACATTCAGTAGGAAAAGAATAATATTTTCAAGAAGTGGTGCTGAGACAATTAGATAACCACATGCGGAAGAATGAAGTGTGCAGGTTAGAGGGTGTATATGTGAACTCAGTCCTTCTGCTCAGCTTTTCTGTAAACCTAAAGCAGCTCTAAAATTAGTCTGTGAATTTTATGAAATGGGCCAAAGATCTGAATAGACATTTCTCACTAAAAGATATACAAATATATCTTTATATATACATATAAAGATGCTCAACGTCATTAGTCAACAGGGAAACACAAATTCAAACCACAGTGATACCACTAGGCATCCACTAGGTTGTCTAGAATCAAAAAGTCAGATAATGTCAAGTGTTAGAAGTAGATAAGTTGGAGCTTTCATACACTCCTGGCGTATGTAATGTAAAATATCACAACCACTTTGTAAAACAGTCCAGTAGTTCTTCAAACAATTAAACAGTTACCATATTTCCAAGCAATTCCCCTTCTAGATATCTCCACATAAAACCTTGTAAACAAATGTTTATAGTAGCATTATTCATAATAGCCAAAGCTGGAAACACTCCAAAATACATGTGAACTAACAAATAGATAAACAAAATGTGGTATATCCAAATAATGGAATATCATTTAGCCATACAAAATTAAGGAAGTACTTATACATGATACAATATGGATTAACCTTGAGAACATTACAGTAAGTCTCCTACATAGGAACTAGTTCCATTCCAAGAGTGTGTTCGTAAGTCCAGTTTGTTCGTTAAGTCCAACAAAGTTAGCCTAGGTACCCAACTATCACAATCAGCTATATAGTACTGTGCTATAATAGGTTTATAGTACTTTTCACACAATAATACATAAAAACAATCAAACACAAAAAATAAAGAAAACATTTTAAATCTTACAGTATAGTACCTTGAGAATTACAGTAGTATAGTACAATAGCTGGCATACAGGGTCTGGCATCCAGTGAGCAGGCAAGAAGAGTTACTGACTGGAAGAGGGGAAGGAAGTGGGAGGTGGTAGAGCTGAAGGATCATCAGCAATAGGAGACGGAGGGTAAGCTGCAATTTCACTCACGGCTGACGTGGATGGAACGCACGTTCGCATTCTTGAAAGTTCGCAACTTGAAGGCTCGTATGTAGGGGACTTACTGTATGCTATGAAAAAAGCTAGCTTCAAAAGACCACATATGTGATTCCATTCATAGGAAAGGAGTATTGAGGGGGAGATAACTAAATTGGGAAAGGTATCCTTTTGGGGTGATAAAAATATTCCATAATTGATTGTGATGATGGCTGCACAACTCTGTGAATATAACTTTTAAAACTGAACTGTAAACTTTAAATGGATGAATTGTATGGTATGTCAATTATAGTTCAGTAAAGGTTTACAAATATACAGGGTAAAAATATACAGGGAAACACAGTAACTTATGCTAACATAATGGTTAATATCACGGGCTCCAGAGCATGATGATCTCTGTTCGTAAGTCAGCTGTGCTATTTACTAAATCTAATCTCTCTGTGTCTGAGTTTGGAAATATCAAGGCAACATTAATTCTTTTCTTAAGAGACTTATTTGTGTGGTATGTGTGTGTGTGTGTGTGTGTGTGTGTAAATACATGCAAAACACTTAAGACAATGTGTGCCACATAGTAAATTGCATAAATATTTGCTTTAATGTTGTTACTAGTTATTCAACAGAGGAGTTTCTGAGTTTTGGGAACTGAATTGCTCTTTTTTATTGGAGTATAATTACTTTACAACGTTGTATTAGTTCCTTTTTGATAGGCCCTCTTTTGAGAAGGTAAGAGGTGATATTAATAAATACCAAGCAAATTTTTCCATTATGAAAGAACAACAATGTGTGTTGAGCAGGGGTTTTGAAAAGTACCAGGGAAATTTGGAATGAATTTTTTTTTCATTTTAATTGCCTCAGTTGCCCATCTTTGTTGTAAAGATATCCAGTAGGCAAGGTATTTCTCCTGCATTCTCTAATTATTTTTGGGAATAATCTGTTTAATGTAATTTGCTAGCTTGCATCAGTTTAAACTCACCAGGTGGGAACGCTTCCTTTTTAGACTATTTAGCTGTAATATGTAAATCTGCTCTCCTTTGTCAGGACAAATATATAGCACATTGGTACAACCAATAAAACAATTTCAAAGAGTGTAAATGTTGATCATAAGTAACCTAATAAAACAGAACGAAAAAAATCCATGTTGACCTCCTCTCTGGTCCCAACCAGATATCTCAGTAAGCACCACTTTAATTCATCATGCTGTCACCAGGTAACAATGAAACCCCAACCCGTTTCTATATTCTGTTCAACCTTGGTATCTATGAATGCATTTATTGCTTAGAAAAATATACATCATACCTGATACTATTGTCTTTGAATTGCCAAATTATTTATGATTAAACTATGAAAGCTATATTCAGACAGTCATAAAGATCAGGCACAAACCTCCAAAGAAGGGAATTTAGAAGTGAAGCAGAGATTTAATTCTTCAATTACTCTTTTATGCCTCTCTATTACATCACATAATGAAAAAATGACAAATCAATATTTGACTGTCTCTTACTATAAACAAAGAAAATATCATTTAAAATTATGCTGGCTAACTCTTCCTCCTCACAAAAGACTGATATGGTTTTTTAAAAACATATGTTTCAAAAAAGCAAAAAAATTTTGTTTTTATTTATTTTTCTTGCAACTACGTAGTGATTAGAAATGCTGTATGAATTATGATGGTACAAAAATTAAGACATGTTAACCAATTAAAAAATATTTTTACATCTCAGTAAGCAATATTTTGGAGAGGAATACAAATTTCTAAAACAGTAGTCCTCTGTCTTTTTTTTGTGGTTGATAGGAGAGAATTTTTAGAACCTTTGGCAATCTGATTAAAATTGTGGACTCATTCACTTAAAAAAAATGATCATATACATGTAACCCTCAACTGTGATATGGAGCAATATCTGCTACCCCAGGAAGTTATCAAGTCAGTCTTTGTCTGCTGCCTCTACTTTTACTCCCTAGCAAAACTACATGGTAAACAAAGTATTGCAGAGAAAGAAATAGTGGAGAGCTGTTCTTTGATAGACAATTTTAAAGTAGAAGGTGGGCCCTCATATTTTAATAAAAATGGTAATAGCCGTTATTAGTAGCAAGCTAAATTGCTAATATATCATCCTGTATTTAAATGTCTTAATTTTAAAATTTTATAATATACATTAATATTTCTAAGACTTTGTTTTCTAAATAATGTGTGGATTAAACTTCATGATATATTCAAAATATTTGCAACACCTATCTAGTCCATTGCTCAAGGTAATATTTTCAAGAGGTAGTGGTGTAGCAGGAAAATAGAGATGCACATAGAATATGAATTGGTTTGAATCATTTTAACTATTTATTATGCAAGTAAACAAAGGAGAATCCCTTCTTCTAGAAGCCAGGCTTCATGTCTAGAATGGATGTCATTTGCTTCTGTTGTACATATTGTGAAGCATGGAGACAGAGAGTGACCTGGCACATTGGATCGTGAATTTCTGAACCTTGTTTTGTTCCCAAAATTTCTTTACCCTCCTCTTATGTGGACTACAAAGTAAACATATACAAAGAGGCGACTTTACTATTATTGAACTTTCCTTTTGTTTCTTTTCCCCATCTCTGTAGCCCAATTTCAGTGTACTTCTCCAAAGGTAGAGACAAACTTGAACAAGGAAATTAATTCCAGGGCTTATGTCATTGGATGGGGCAACTTCTGGGTGGAATCACCCCAGGCTCTTCTCATGCAAATAGCATGGACAAATAAGAGAGAAAATTCTCAAGGAGACAAAACTGCAAGTGTGAATAAAAAAAGAGAAACTCTGCCTGTATTATGGTCTAATAAATATCCTTAATATTCGGTAACATTATTTGTTCATATAGTTGGAGAAAAAAATCAAGGAAAGAGAGTACTAAAATTCCCCCGACGGCAAATAAGTATACTTTCTCTCATTAATAATAATAAACTATTAATAATTAACTAGAGAGAGTTAACTAGATTTATCAAGCCCTTCAGGAACAAAGACCTACAGTTTCAGAAACCTCTATCCAGGCCTTTGTACTAATTTGTCAACAGTGATAACAACATGTTGGCTCATGAAGGCTTATATGCATGTCTCTTCTTTGTTATAACCAGAAGCTTCTTAAATTGAACATAAGGCATTAATTAATTTCACCTTAAGACCTCATGTTTCAGTAGAGAAGTGAGTCAAAAAGTTATTTCTGATTGGGATTGACATATATACACTAATATGTATAAAATAGATAACTAGTAAGAACCTGCTGTATAGCACAGGGAACTCCACTTCGCTGTACAGTAGAAACTAACAACATTGTAAAACTATACTCCAATTTAAAAAAAAAGTTATTTCTGATCTGAATCTTACAGTGTTATATTGTCCAATCAAGCTCAAAGAAAACTGTATGATACCACAACTTTGATTCAATGGAATTTAATAATGTAAAACCTCACTATTAAGTCAATTGTTTTACCCAGAAAAAAATTACATCTCCAGAAAATAATTTTTTCAGTACAATTTCTTGGTCCTTCTTAAACATTTTTTTATATCCAGCAGCCACAAAATATACAAGTCTCGTTTGTGTGTCCCGTTTGGTTAGATGGATCACAATTCCTTAATCCCATTTTTAAATGGTAAACTACTGAGACTTCATCTAACTGCTCGGCTAGATTCTTAAAAAAATATATGTGTAGGAAACACAAACCCTGACAATAAAAGTGTGTGTAAAGATGCTAGTGATGGTAGATGATTTCCAGGCCACTGTATATTTTCCAGGTTAGCTTAAATTGTGCAGAGTCCTTTTTTTTTTTTTTTTTTCTACGCTGAGGTAAGCCTAAGTAAGAGTCTTATTTAATCTTTTTTTCTAAACCCACAGACTTTTACAATTCTAATATCCACCCTGCCACAAAAATAGATAAGTACAAAAAGAAAACCACATGAAAAAGTTCTACATAGTCACTGGACAGGGTGACTATCTTAGGGTGAAGCTATTTTTGTTGTTGATTTGGTTGTTTGTTTGGTGGTTGTTTTTTTCACTGTTCACAGAATTTCATACTAAGGAGGCTTTGGCTAGGAAGGATTGTCATCCCCTGACCATATTATTATAACTGTGCAGGGAGTTGTGAAAGAGAGAGAGAGAGAGAGAGAGAGAGAGAGATGTTTCTTAGAAACCTAACACCTAATAGTGCTGTTACCAAGTGAACATTCCACTGACTATTTCTAAAGCCTTTATCAAGATTACTGAAAAGCTCTTTCTTCTGTCTCAAAATTCTGTTCATTAATTGTTGAAAAATATTACTCTGTATCCCTAGACGGTTCATGTCTGTCATGCTTTTTCTCTTGGTCCCCTAGAGAGGTTCTGAAATGCATCAGAAAGTATAGTAATTCAGTTAAAGTTACCTCGTGCCACACTAGTCACAAAAAAGAAGTCTTCTGCCTCCCATTTCTCAACTCTAATGGTTTAGTTACCTTACGCAACCAACATCATGGTTATATAATAAGCATCAGTTAAAACATAGCTGACATTAACTCCACACCTGTTAAAAATGGACTTATATATGTCATTATCAAGCTAATATCTTTAACTGAGGAAATATATAGAACTCCAGGACAATTTATCTGTTCTCCCTTTTTTCCTACAAGAAAGTTAAAGGTTAAAAAAAATTTTAATATATGTCTAGCTTCATTTTTTCCCATTCTGCTTGTTTCAAGCAAGTAGTTAATGTTAGATTGGATTATGGGTGCCTTCTTCAGCTTCAGCTTGAACCATCTTCTAACATAATTGATATTGGTGTAGCTACCTAAGGTTTTACCATTTACAAAATATTGCTTGGCAGGCTTTTTGCATTTATTTATTTATTCATTATCTGGAGAGAAGTGCTGAGTTCCAGTTTTCCTTTTAAAACGGGCACTTCATAATGTTACCACAGGGTCAGTAATGCTAATATAACAGGTCTAGCTTCTTCTTCCACTTTAGATACAGAGAACAGTGTCATCCATCCCAAGATTTTCTTTCCAAAGCTCTACAAGATTACAAAATGAACAACTAAATACTGAGATTACTTGTATTTAATTTTCACTACCTCCTTTTTTTTATTGTGATTAGAATTTTAACAAGTAGACTTATTCTCTGAATACATCAAAAGACATAGATGATTCCTATAGTTAAAACCAATATAGCAGATGTATAAAGCCTGCCCCTAATTTCACTTATAACCACAATAATATTATTACACCCCTTGACTTTTGAGAACCTAACTATGAAAGCAGTGATCTTAATGTTCACTCTATGTAGGTATGCCAGCTCCATTATGAAACCACATTAACAATGATAATCTTAATCTAGTACATATATATTTAGATTTACTTTTTTCAAATCTCTTTCAATCATCTTATTAACATGGAAATATACAGGTTAATCAACTCTCTAACATAACTACATAGAAAATCTATACACTATGGACATGGAGTTCTTAGAGATTCTCAAAACCTCTGTTGTACTTTATTTACAAAGCATTTAAATTTCATCCCATTTGTTCTGGGAAAAACACAGAAAGTCACATTAATTTTCTCTCTAGTCTTGATTTTTTTTTCACCTTGCTCTAGAACAGACTGTCTCCTCTCTTTGCATTGATCCTCCCAATACAGCTTGGCTTATCTCAAGACCCACACACTCCATTGTCTTTCTTCAAGATTTTCAAGTGCACTGAGAATTATCTTCAGAAAAGAGCTTTGGTATATTTACTTTATATTTCTACTCCACTACCTCATGTGTGTACTTTACTTCTCTACTAACTTTAATTTCTTTGTGAAAAGAGACTTTATTTTTCTTTTAATGCCTCAATGTATTGCCATGCTGAACATCAGAGTGATGGCATTAAATGAGGGATTCCTTCTAATATTCCCTTAAAATTATGTGTACATCCACTCTAAATCATGCTGATGTGCAGTTATTCATTCCTCAAAATTTCCTTATGCGACTTTTACTTATGCAGTACTGTTGGGATCGATCTGGTCTCTCTTTATCAAAGTTTTAAAAATAAAAAGCTTAAAACAATTATGGGTATTTCTTTGATAAGTGATAGACTGCATGAGAGTTTTAGGATAAATCCTCACATGGATACTGATTTATAAGTATTAAAAAATAATGAAAAAAATTGTATGTATAATTTTGCTAATAAATCCATATAAATTAGGGATATGTATGTGTTTTGACATAAATAACAAATGTTCACTAATAATAATCAATGGTGCTTAATGCATTCTTTTAATATTTTGGAAATTTATTTCAATATTCAAATATATCAGCTTTCCCGCTTATATTTTTAAAAGTAATTAAAATTCTAAAGAAAACATTAAATGTAGACATTTAAAATATTTGAGTATTTAAGTTCTCATTTTTCAGAAAGATATGTTATAATTACAAGAAGTTTACAAGAATTACCTTCCTATTAAACAACTCCTAGAAAATACATGTTCCATTAAAGCAAAGATTACGAGATACCCTTCAAATATGTGCTACCACTTTAATAATGTAGAAGTTTATTTTAGAAAGAAACTCATGAAGAAGAGACTTCATTTCCATTTCCCTGTTTTGTTTTGTCTTCCTGTAACAAATACATCCATCATAAGCATTTATATAATTGCCTAGATTTTAGCATCCTCCTTAATAAACACGTCTCGATGAGTAAATACTAAGAAAGGCACACCTTTGCCTGGAATGGCATTACCTATTTGTCTCTAAAATTTCATTGTTATGTTTTTCTTTATCCACTTTTAAAATGTTGACTGTCTTCTGATTGATGTGTGTTGCATTTGGTTTCAAATTGAGTTTGTTTACTTTTAATCAGGTTCTTGAATCTGTAGCTATAGACTGATGCAAAGTTGTTTGGTTACTTGTACTCTTGTGTTCCTTCCTGCAATTACATAGTACATATGACAGCCTATTCTCATGGACATTTTCTTGTACTTTTAAACAAACTATCAGTTGATAATTGATACTCTTTTTTAAAGATATTTTTGTTTCTGATTTATTCATGCTAGATAAAGAATCAAATAATAAATTTGAAGCTAAGGTGTAAAGATTAATATAACAATTAAAAAAAAGATAGCTCACAAAATAAAGTTAGGAGGAAATCACTAGGAATAAACCACTCCTAATTAAGGGTAAACATCAAAATAATAAGTGGATTCCTTTGTGATAGCACTGGTTGCTGGATTTTTAATTGAGCTGAAATTGGAAGGGGATTCTGAAATGTGGAAATGTTGAGAAATTTTCTCTGTCTTCTCTATGTCTTTATTCAATCCTTTGGCTTTCACAGCAATTAGCTTTATCTTTTTACCAACTACTAAAGACATTAACACATTAAGAAATATCCACATCTATATCTTATTTTGTGCTATATTGCGAAGCTAAAAGGTCTTAGCTACTTAAAAGGCTGATCATGGAACCAAAAAATTCTTCTGTTTCACAAAACAGAAATTAAAAAAATAAGTTGACAAATAAAGTTTAGCCCAAATGACCATAAACAGTAACAGGCTTTGTGGGAAAAAAAATGTTAAATTCAAAATCCAAAACTGTTGTGGAAAAGTCTGAAGTCCATACTTATTTATATAATAAGGAGGTTTTTTGTATCAAAGTTCTTAATTGCCAGAAATAAAAGCTCACTCTGACTATCTTAAGCAGAAATAGAATTTATTGGAACACTCAAAATAAGTTAGAGAATCAGCTTGTGAACTGGGCAGAAACCATGGAAAGGAGGATTGATAAAGAAACAGGAAGCAGAAAGAACCTGGCCAACATTACACCACCCTAACTTGAGGACATCATTAATAATACTTGTGCAAATGAAAACCTCAGCATCCCTTTCCTTTTGCCTCACTTGCTCTGGGAGAGCATTGCCTGGCTCTGGCTAGGTCATGTTTCTGTCCTCTGGATAAGACAATAAAGTTATTTCCAGATCTCCTTGGCCTCTGTGATGGCAAATAGAAAGCATACACTGAAACAACACAGACCAATGATGCTAGAGCAAAATTAAAAATTATATGTTTAGAAAGTGTCTATAAATTATTTTCTTACTGATGATTTTATTGTAGAATGTTTACATATAAATAAAGTCTTTGAAAATTCCTTGGGCAGTAATAACTCTAAATGCCCTTTGAGTCTGACTGTGGAGGTGAGTATTGTTTATCCTAGTTAAACGTGCACTGTGTCACAAAGTAGATCCTAGAAGCCATACCCTGAAGGAAGAATGTAGTCAATATTGGGTATAGTGACTACAACATGACTGATCATCACTTCGTTCTCACTTCCAGGACAGCAAATAAAGAGCTATTTTTCTGTGATTCTGATAGTTCAACCTTTATCTCACCTCATTTCCAGAAACCAAATTTCTTATTTAAAGTATATCATGTCAGAATGAATAACTGAAACAATGAATGAATAACTGAATCAATAAAAAATTGAATAAAAAAACGCTAAAGAATACTATGCCAGCTGGTCTTAATTGTCTCTCTCTTTTTTTTTTTTCTTCATCATCTCATGTTTATTAACTTTGGAGCAGTTGAACAATACTTATGCATTTGTAAACTTTAGAGGTAATGTCATTCAAAAAAGCTTTTGATACTTCTTCCTTTTAGAGAAAGTTATCTTTTTATAATTTGTTTTCTTTTTATAATTTTCTTTAAGAAGTTTAATTCCCTAAAGATATCTGTAGATTAAAGGTAGAATTCGCTAGATATTTTTTTTTGTGTGTGTGTAGCGAGGAATTAATTTCCCCCATGAAAAACTGGTTATATAATTAATGCCAGAACTCAGAAATCCATATTCACAGTTTGCTCTATGAAGCTTCTCACAGGAACAAAGAGAAATAAAAAGTAATCTATTTCTTTGAAGCTAAATGAAAAGTCCCTTCAAGCTGGTGACTTTCAACGAAATATAGCTGGATTTAGTAATACACAATGTGTTGTACAAATAGATAAGATGACTCATCATGTTCTTAACAGAAATTACGTCTTGTTTTTTCAGCATCTTTATTGCAGTATAGTTGCTTTATAATGTTGTGTTAGTTTCTGCTGTATAACAAAGTGAATAGCTATATGTATACATATATCCCCATATCCCCTCTCTCTTGCATCTCCCTCCCACCCTCCCTATCCCACCCCCTAGGTGGTCAACAAAGCGCCAAAGTGATCTCCCTGTGCTATGCAGCTGCTTCCCGCTAGCTATCTATTTTATATTTGGTAGTGTATATATGTCAGTGCTACTCTTCTGCTTCGTCCCAGCTTACTCTTCCCCCTCCCCTTGTCCTCAAGTCCATTCTCTACCACTGCGTATTTATTCCTTTCCTGTCCCTAGGTTCATCAGAGCAATTTTTTTTATATTCCATATAAATGTGTTAGCATACAGTATATGTTTTCCTCTTTTTGACTTATTTCACTCTGTATGACAGACTCTAGGTCCAACCAGCTCACTACAAATAACTCAACTTCATTTCTTTTTATGGCTGAGTAATATTCCATTGTATATATGTGCCACATCTTCTTTATCCATTCATCTGTCGATGGACACTTAGGTTGCTTCCATGTCCTGGCTATTGTAAATAGTGCTGCAATGAACATTGTGGTACATGACTTTTTTGATTTATGTTTTTCTCAGGGTATATTCCCAGTAGTGGGATTGCTGAGTCATATGGTAGTTCTATTTTTAGTTTTTTAACAAACCTCCATACTGTTCTCCATAGTGGCTGTATCAATTTACATTCCAACCAACAGTGAAAGAGGGTTCCCTTCTCTCCATACCATCTCCAGCATTTATTGTTTGTAGATTTTTTGACGATGGCCATACTGACCGGTGTATGGTGATACCTTATTGTACTTTTGATTTGCATTTCTCTAATGATTAGTGATGTTGAACATTCTTTCATGTGTTTGTTGGCACTCTGTATATCTTCTTTGGAGAAATGTCTATTTAGGTCTTCTGCCCATTTTTGGATTGGGTTGTTTGCTTTTTGATATTGAGCTGCTTGTATATTTTGCAGATTAATCCTTTGTCAGTTGCTTCATTTCCAAATGTTTCCTCCCATTCTGAGGGTTGTCTCTTTGTCTTGTTTATGGTTTCCTTTGCTGTGCAATAGCTTTTACGTTTCATTAGGTCCCATTTGTTTATTTTTGTTTTTATTTCCATTTCTCTAGGAGGTGGGTCAAAAAGGATCTTGCTGTGATTTATGTTACAGAGTGTTCTGCCTATGTTTTCCTGTAAGAGTTTTATAATGTCTGGCCTTACATTGAGGTCGTTAAT
The DNA here is from genome assembly GCF_963924675.1 of Phocoena phocoena. NCBI lineage: Eukaryota > Metazoa > Chordata > Mammalia > Artiodactyla > Phocoenidae > Phocoena > Phocoena phocoena. The sequence continues at coordinate 55,985,663 of NC_089236.1, read as the reverse complement.
CCATTTTGAGTTTATTTTTGTGTATAGTGTTAGGGAGTGTTCTAATTTCATTCTTTTACATGTAGCTGTCCAGTTTTCCCAGCACCACTTATTGAAGAGGCGGTCTTTTCTACATTTTATATTCTTGCCTCCTTTATCAAAGATAAGGTGACCATATGTGTGTGGGTTTATCTCTGGGCTTTCTATCTTGTTCCATTGATCTATATTTCTGTTTTCCTGCCAGTACCATACTGACTTGATTACTGTGGCTTTGTAGTATAGTCTGAAGTTCGGGAGCCTGGTTCCTCCAGCTCCGTTTTTCTTTCTCAAGACTACTTTGGCTATTCAGGGTCTTTTGTGTTTCCATACAAATTGCGAGATTTTTTGTTCTAGTTCTGAGAAAAATGCCATTGGTAGTTTGATAGGAATTACATTGAATCAGTAGATTGCTTTGGGTAGTATAGGCATTTTCACAATATTGCTTCTAATCCAAGAACATGGTATATCTCTCCATGTGTTCGTATCATCTTTAATTTCTTTCATAGTGTCTTATAGTTTTCTTCATACAGGTCTTTTGTCTCCTTAGGTAGGTTTATTCCTAGGTATTTTATTATTTTTGTTGCAATAGTAAATGGGAGTGTTTCCTTAATTTCTATTTCAGGTTTTTCATCATTAGTGTATAAGAATACAAGAGATTTCAGTGCATTAATTTTGAATCCTGCTACTCTACCAAATTCATTGATTAGCTCTAGTAGTTTTCTGATAGTATCTTTAAGATTCTCTATGTATAGTATCATGTCATCTGCAAACAGTGACAGTTTTACTTCTTTTCCAATTTGGATTCATTTTATTTCTTTTTCTTCTCTGACTCCTGTAGCTAAAACTTCCAAAGCTCTCTTGAATAATAGTGGTGAGAGTGGGCAACCTTGTCTTGTTCCTGATCTTAGAGGAAATGGTTTCAGTATTTCACCATTGAGAATGATGTTGGCTGTGGGTTTGTCATATATGGCCTTTATTATGTTGAGGTAGGTTCCCTCTATGCCTACTTTCTGGAGAGTTTTTACCATAAATGGGTGTTGAATTTTGTCAAAAGCTTTTTCTGCATCTATTGAGATGATCATATGATTTTTATCCTTCAATATGTTAATGTAGTTTTTCACATTGCTCGTTTCGTGTATATTGAAAACTCTTTGCATTCCTGGCATAAACCCCACTTGATCCTGGTGTATGATCCTTTTAATATGCTGTTGGATTCTGTTTGCTAGTATTTTGTTGAGGATTTCTGCATTTATGTTCATCAGTGATATTGGCCTGTAGTTTTCTTTTGTGTGTGTGACATCTTTGTCTGGTTTTGGTATTGGGGAGATAGTGGCCTTGCAGAATGAGTTTGGGAGAGTTCCTTCCTCTACTATATTTTGGAAGAGTTTGAGAAGGATAGGTGTTAGCTCTTCTGTAAATGTTTGATAGAATTCGCCTGTGAAGCCATCTGGTCCTGGGCTTTTGTTTGTTGGAAGATTTTTAATCACAGTTTCAGTTTCAGTGCTTGTGATTCATCAGTTCACATTTTCTGTTTCTTCCTGGTTCAGTCTCAGAACGTTGTGCTTTTCTAAGAATTTGTCCACTTTTTCCAGGTTTTCCATTTTATTGGCATATAGTTGCTTGTAGTAACCTCTCATGATCCTTTGTATTTCTGCAGTGTCAGTTGTTACTTCTCCTTTTTCGTTTCTAATGCTGTTGATTTGAGTCTTCTCCCTTTTTTTCTTGATGAGTCTGGCTAATGATTTATGAATTTTGTTTATCTTCTCAAAGAACCAGCTTTTAGTTTTACTGATCTTTGCTATTGTTTCCTTCATTTCTTTTTCATTTATATATGATCTGATGTTTATGATTTCTTTCCTTCTGCTAACTTTGGGGTTTTTTTATTCTTATTTCTCTATTTGCTTTAGGTGCAAGGTTAGGTTGTTTATTTGAGATGTTTGTTGTTTCTTGAGGTAGGATTGTATTGCTCTTAGAACTGCTTTTGCTGCATCCCATAGTTTTTGGGTCATTGTGTTTTCATTGTCATTTGTTTCTAGGTATTTTTTGATTTCCTTTGATTTCTTCTCTTGGTTTTTTAATAGTGTATTGTTTAGCCTCCATGTGTTTGTATTTTTTACAGATTTTTTTTCCTGTAATTGATATCTAGTCTCATAGTGTTGTGGTTAGAAAAGATACTTGATACAACTTCATTTTTTTAATTTACCAGGGCTTGATTTGTGGCCCATGATATGGTCTATCCTGGAGAATGTTCCATGAGCACTTGAGAAGAAAGTGTATTCTATTGTTTTTGGATGGAATGTCTTATAAATATCAATTAAGTCCCTCTTGTTTAATGTGTCATTTAAAGCTTGTGTTTCCTTATTTATTTTCATTTTTGATGATCTGTCCATTTGTGAAAGTGAGGTGTTAAAGTCCCCTAATATTATTGTGTTACTGTTGATTTCCCCTTTTATGGCTGTTAGCATTTGCCTTATTTATTAAGGTGCTCCTATGTTGGGTACATAAATATTTACAATTGTTATATCTTCTTCTTGGATTGATCCCTTGATCGTTCTGTAGTGACCTTCTTTCTCTCTGGTAATAGTCTTTATTTTAAAGTCTGTTTTGTCTGGTATGAGAATTGCTATTCCAGCTTTCTTTTGATTTCCATTTGCATGGAGTATCTTTTTCCATCCCCTCACTTTCAGTCTAGGTCTGAAGTGGGTCTCTTGTAGACAGCATATATATGGGTCTTGTTTTTGTATCCATTCAGCCAGTCTGTATCTTTTGGTTGGAGCATTTAATCCATTTACATTTAAGGTAATTATCGATATGTATGTTCCCATTACCGTTTCTTAATGTTTGGGGTTTGTTATTATAGGTCTTTTCCTTCTCTTGTGTTTCCTGCCTAGAGAAGTTCCTTTAGCATTTCTTGTAAAGCTGGGTTGGTGGTGCTGAACTCTCTCAGCTTTTGCTTGTCTGTAAAGGTTTTAATTTCTCCATTGAAGCTGAATGAGTTCCTTGCTGGGTAGAGTAGTCTTGGTTGTAGGTTTTTCCCTTTCATCACTTTAAATATGTCCTACCACTCTTTTCTGGCTTTCAGAGATTCTGCTGAAAGATCAGCTGTTAACCTTATGGGAATTCCCTTGTATGTTATTTGTTGCTTTTCCCTTGCTGCTTTTAATATTTTTTCTTTGTATTTAATATTTGATAGTTTAATTAATATGTATCTTGGCATGTTTCTCCTTGGATGTATCCTATATGGGACTCTCTGTGCTTTCTGGACTTGATTGACTATTTCCTTTCCCATATTAGGAAGTTTTCAACTATTATCTCCTCAAGTATTTTCTCAGACCCTTTCTTTTTCTCTTCTTCTTCTAAGACCCCTATAATTTGAATGTTGGTGCGTTTAATGTTGTCCCAGAGGTCTCTGAGACTGTCCTCAAATTTTTTCCTTTATTCTGCTCTTCAGTAGTTATTTCCACTATTTTATCTTCCAGGTCACTTATCCATTCTTCTGCCTCAGTTATTCTGCTATTGATTCCTTCTAGAGAATTTTTAATTTCATTTATTATGTTGTTCATTATTGCTTGTTTGCTCTTTAGTTCTTCTAGGTCCTTGTTAAACGTTTCTTGTATTTTCTCCATTCTATCTCCAAGATTTTGGATCATCTTTACTATCATTACTCTGAATTCTTTTTCAGGTAGACTGCCTATTTCCTCTTTGTTTGGTATGCTGGGTTTTTACCTTGCAACTTCATCTGCTGCATATTTCTCTGTCTTCTCATTTTGTTTAACTTACTGTGTTTGGGGTCTCCTTTTCACAGGCTGCAGATTCATTATTCTCATTGTTTTTGGTGTCTGTCCACAGTGGGTGAGGTTGATACAGTGGGCTGTGTAGGCTTCCTGGTAGAGGGGTCTGGTGCTTGTGTTCTGGTAGGTAGGGCTGGATCTTATCTTTCTGGTGGACAGGGCCATGTCCAGTGTTGTGTTTTAGGGTGTCTGTGAACTTAGTATGATTTTAGGCAGCCTCTCTGCTAATGGGTGGGGTTGTGTTCCTGTCTTGCTAGTTTATTGGCCTGGGGCATCCAGCACTGGAGTGTTGCTGGCTGTTGGGTGGAGCTGGGTCTTTTCATTGAGATAGAGATCTCTGGGAGAGCTCTAGCTGATTGATATTTCATGGGGCCAGGAGGTCTCTGGTGGTCCAATGTCCTGTTCTGGCTCTCCCACCTCAGAGGCTCAGGCCTGACACCAGGCCAGAACACCAAGACCCTGCCAGCTACATGGCTTAGAAGAAAAGGGAGAAAAAAAGAAAGTAATAATAATAATAAATTTAAAACAGAAAAAAAATTATTAAAATAAAAATTTTTTATAAATTGAGCAACCAAACCAATAAACAAATCCACCAGTTATAACAAGCGCTAAACACTAAAGTAAGATAGGTATAAAAATCAGAAACAAATCAGTTGCAGACAGCAAACCCCAAGTCTACAGTTGCTCCCAAAGTCCACTGCCACAATTTTGGGATGATTCGTTGTCTATTCAGGTATTCCACAGATGCAGGTACATCAAGTTGATTTTGGGGATTCAGTCTGCTGCTCCTGAGGCTGCATGGAGAAATTTCCCTTTCTCTTCTTTGTTCGCACAGCTCCTGTGGTTCGGCTTTGGTTTTGGCCTGCCCTCTGCATGTAGGCCACTCTCAGGAGCCTCTTCCCCACCCATACAGGAGGCGGTTAAAGCAGTGGCTGATTAGGGCTCTCTTGCTCACTCAGCGTAGGGGGAAGGGAGGGGTGTGGTAGTCAGAATTGGAATGCAGGGGGAGCCTGCAGTGGCAGAGGCTGGCATGACATTGCAACAGCCTGAGGCACGCCATGTGTTCTCCCAGGGAACTTGTCCATGGATCATGGGACCCTGGCAGTGGCGGGCTGCACAAGCTCCTGGGAGGGTGTGGGTAGTGACCTGTGCTCGCACACAGGATTCTTGGTGGCAGCAGCACGAGCATTAGCAGTTTATGCCTGTCTCTGGGGTCTGAGCTGATAGCCATGACTTGCGCCCATCTCTGGAGCTCGCTTAGGTGGTGCTCTGCCTTCTGTGGGCACACCGGGAAGGAATCCCCTCTCGTTGCTCACCCAAAACAAATATTCTTGCCTCTCCAGCAGTTCCAGACTTTTTCTCTAACTCCCTCCACGCTGGTTGTGGTGCACTAGCCTGCTTCACGCTGTTTTCATGCAAGCAACCTCAGTCCTTTCCCTGGGGTCTGACCTCTGAAGCCCAAGCCTCAGCTGCCAGCCGCCATCCACCCTGGCAGGTGAGCAGACAAGCATTTCAGGCTGGTGAGTGCTGGTGGCACTGATCCTCTGTGTGGGAATCTCTCTGCTTTCTCCTCTGCACCCCTGTTGCTGTGCTGTCCTCCGTGACTCCAGAGCTTTCCCCCACCTCCTGTCTCCACCAGTGAAGGGGCTTCCTAGTGTGTAGAAACTTGTCCTCCTTCACAGCTCCCTCCCAGAGGTGTGGGTTCTGTCCCTATTCTTTTGTATCTTTTTTTTCTTTTGCCCTACCCTGGTATGTGGGAGTTTCTTGCCTTTTGGGAAGTCTGAGGTCTTCTGCCAGTGTTCAGTAGGTGTTCTGTAGGAGTTGTTCCACATGCAGATGTATTGTTGATGTATTTATGGGGAGGAAGATGATCTCCATGTCTTACTCCTCTGCCATCTTGAAGGTCCAGCTTAATTGTCTCTTTAGAGCTGGAGAATATTAGATATTGTTTCTTTACCAAATTTTCAAAGATTCTTTCATCTAAGAGGCCTAACTTATTGTGGTTCTCAAATAATTGTTTCCCACTCATCTACCTGTATAAACACTTACTGAATGACAGTGTCCAGTATCCATTTTATTTCATTAATGTAAAGGAAATATATCATTTTGGAAAATTAAAATATATGCGATAACAGAATTGAACTGGTGGAAATTTTAATCAGAGTTACTCTTTTACTTATTTAATTTCCCTCTACTCTGTGAAGTAAAAACTCTGATTTAGAAACTAACATTGAAGAATACATATAAAACAAGCTCTTTACATTATCCAGACCCTGCTCTTAGTACTTTCATTTATCTTTCCTATGACCTATGTCAAATCACTTAACCTTGGGCTTCCCTGGTGGTGCAGTGGTAGGGAGTCCGCCTGCCGATGCAGGGGACACAGGCTCGTGCCCCGGTCTGGGAAGATCCCACATGCCACGGAACGGCTGGGCCCGTGAGCCATGGCCGCTGAGCCTGCGTGTCCGGAGCCTGTGCTCCGCAATGGGAGAGGCCACAACAGTGAGAGGCCCGTGTACGGCAAAAAAAAAAAAAAAAAAAAAAAAAAAAAAATCACTTAACCTTGAAATACTGGAAGGTTGCTGTAATATGTTTTCCTAACCAATCTCTTGAGCACACTGTGTAGTACTGATAAATGCTATTTGAGACAGAAATGCAGTAACATTACTGCAAAGAGGACTGAAAGAAAATCAGAAGCTTTGCCTCCACATAGGAGTTTACATTTGTGAGAGAAATGAAGAAAAAGGGCGAAATAACTAAAAACACAGTCTTTACAACTGTAAGGGCATTGGTAAAATAAAATGGTAAAAATTCCACAATAAGATGTATAGAACTTTAAAATGTAAAAATTTAGTAAATATAAAATTATATGGTTAAACAACCATTGTCAGTATTTTTACCAGTTTTTCTGTCAAAATGCAGTTTTGCTCTATTATCACTATTTAAGTTCTCATCATTAGGCAGTTAATAAATAAGAATCCCAGAATATGTTAAAATATATTACTGTATTGTTTTCCAAATGACCTGTATAAGTTAACGATTCCATTTTATCTATTGGCCTTTATGCTAAAGCTATTTGGTTTTGTGTGTGTGTATGATTGACCTAGGGATTACAGTAATCATCCTCGACTTTTCACAGTTTACTTAGAATTAATAGTGTACAATATTATATAAAAACCTAGTAACTCTATAGGTCCATTAAGTAAGCCTCATGCTGTACTTCCTGCTATAATTATCTTAATGTAATATACCTACATATATAAGAAACCCCACAAGAAATTATTATATTTTTTTTAATATTTCTTTTTACTTTAAAGTAATGTTGAGAAAAATCATTGTCTTTTATATTCATCCAGACAGTTTCCATTTGTGATGATCTCCATTTCTTCTGCAGACCTGAGATCTTCCTAGAAATCTGGTAGCAACTCTCTAAACTTTGGTTTATCTAGGAATGTGTATTTTACCTTATATTTGAAGGGTATTTTTGTTGGATATAGACTTCTGGGGTTGACAGTTCTTTCTCTCTCCACTTGGAAGTGGTTGGTCCAATATCTTCTTGCCTCACTAATTTTTGACAAAAATTTATTGGTGATGTAAAATATTTCCCTCTATGTGTTGTTATATTTTTCTCCCTGTGTTTTCAATATTTCTCTATCTTTGTGTTAGTTAAAAATTGTTTTATTTTTTGTGCCAGCTCATAGTTTACATTTAATCATACTGCTTTGAGTTTGGTGAACTTGAGTCTGAAAATTTATAGCCTTCACCAAATTTTGGATGTTTTGGTCATTATTTTCTCAAGTGTTTTTCCTGTTCTTTCTTTCCTCTTGTCTGAGACTTTGATATACATATATGAGACCTTTATACATTTTTCCCAAACATTAATGGGACACTGCTTATTGTCATTTCAAAAATTGTTTTCTCTTTCTCTTCTTCAGAAGAGTTCACTTATATTCAAGTTCACTGGCTCTGTTCTGTTATCACCATTCTGAATAAATCTATTTAGTGAATTGTTTTTATCCCATATCTTTTTTCTTTGCGGTACGCGGGCCTCTCACTGTCGTGGCCCCTCCCGTTGCGGAGCACAGGCTCCAGATGCGCAGGCTCAGTGGCCATGGCTCATGGGCCCAGCTGCTCCACGGCATGTGGGATCCTCCCGGACTGGGGCACGAACCCGTGTCTCCTGCAACGGCAGGTGGACTCTCAACCACTGTGCCACCAGGGAAGCCCCCCCATATCTATTTTTTAAGTTTGGGAATTTTCATTTGTTTCTTTTTTATAGTTTACCTGCAGACTTTTTCTGTCTTTTCCCTCACTGAAAGCATGTTTGTTTGTTTTTTTTATGTTATTTAATATAGTAGTGAAAACTATCTTAAAATTCATGTTTGCTGATTTTAACATCTGGTCATCTTGGGGTCATTCCCTGTTAATTGTTTTTCTCTTGATAACCTGTAATATTTTTCCTTTTATGTTATATTGAGTAGTTTTGGTTTTATCCTGGATATTGCAAAAGTTATATTGTGGACACTCTAGATTCAGCAATATTCTGAAAGTTATTGATTCAGTTACTAAGCAGACAATCAAGAGGGTTGAAATCAAACTGCCAACTCTGTCTCTTGGGTGGCAATGCAAACTTCTGTTCAGATCTTTTGAGTGTAGCTAGATGGGTGCAAGCATATGTGATCACGGTAGAGCCCAATGATTCAGGCAGAACTTGCACACAGAATTTAGGATTCCCATTGACTTGGAGGACTTTCCACTAATGTTTCAGAGGCTGTAGTTGCCTTGAATTCTGATCTTTGGTTCCTCAGCCAAGAAAGACAGAAGGATTGCGTGTGTGTGTGTGTGTGTGTGTGTGTGTTTGAGTTTAAGCCATCCCCCATGTTAGCACCTTGGACCTATCTTAAGGTAAAAATCATGAAAATAAAGATATTCAAACCAAATCAAGCTTGTACCAAATGTCGCCATCAAAGTCTGCCTATTTTTGTTTATTTTTTAGTGCATTCAGAATATTATTTATTTGTATTTTGTCCAGAGTTTGTAGTTGCATTCTGCAGGCAAGTTGGGTTTGGTAGAATCTGACTATGTTATTTGTATTAATCTCTGTATTAATCTGTATTAACGTTCCCTGTTAAAATGCACTTTTAAACCATTGACAACTCTTTGAATCATGTGGGGTTTATTTTGAAACTTTATAATTTTGGTTGGTAAAAATGCTGTCTAATGTCTACTTTCTACTTTTTAGTTAATTCAGTTACAAATATTTCTATGTATTTACTTACTGGCTTAATGTACTCTTCTGAACACTCTTCTTATTCTTTGGTATTGATTTGTTGTTCTTGTTTTTTAAAAAAATTTTTTCAAAAGCTTTTGAATGACTTCCCTTTATTATAAGATATGTGTATAAATATATATATTTATTATAAGATATATATGTATACACACACACACTTTTTCTTTAAGAGTAATTTAACTTATTTATACATAGCTTTATACTGTGTATTTTAAATATTATAGTCTTAAATACAATTTACTATTTAACCTGTAATGTCCTCTTTTTCATTTTGTTTAATTTTCAGAAGTAAATTTAGTTTTTAATTATTTACTCTTCCAGATAAAACTCACAATTAGCTATTTTCAAATCCCAAAACAAATTCCATTGTAATAATGATTGAAATAGTCTGCAAATATAAAATTAACTTGAAAGAATTGGCAACCTTATTGCTAAGTGCTTTTAATTAGAGAGATTTATATTTCTTTAGTTATTTAACTCATCTTCTGCTTGGATTTACATTTTTAAATTTTATGAGAAACGTTTCTTATGGAAGTCATATACTTAACGGTGAATAGGATTTCTTTTCAATACTGTTTTGAAAGTAGTTATTACTATTTTGTAAGAAGTTTAATAAATTTTATGTTAAAACATTTTAATTTATTGTTGTAAAATGTTTCTTGATACCCACTTTATATCTGGCATAGTAAATACTTATGAAATATTTTGTTTCTCGTCTATGTCTCTCAGTTAACCATAGTAGAAATAAATCTAGTATCCTGTTCGTGTACCTGTTTTTAGAAGTAATAAATAGTGGGTAACAGAAATGGCTGTCTAGGAGGGATACTTGATCTAATCTAATACTGTTCAGGGAATATAAATTAAGTCATAGAAACTGATCAATCACTTGTGATGGCCCCTGAAGCAGAAAGGTCATGGCATGGTTTTTGAAGGGTGGAATGACCTATTCTGGGGAGTGGAGGAGGGAAAGAACCAGGACACAGAAGTAGATTCAAGTCTAAGCAGATTTCTCTTCCTATAATTTAGGAATACTCACTAAACTTGATTTCTCAGACCCTCTGGCACCCACATAATAAATTTCTCTTACTCTCGACTATTTAAATAGGTCTTTTTTCTTTCAAATAATTCTGTCTGGTTAAAACTGGTTTGACAAAAAACTTATTTATTTTATATAATGGTTTAAGAATGTGCTATACTGGGAAATAATCTGAATATTTTCATCTGGAGGTATAAAGAGCTTACAAATTGCATTATGTATTTTTCCAGTTAATTGACATATATCACTGTTTAAGGCATGAACCATGATGGTCTGATTTACATATATTGTGAAATGATTACCACAGTAGGTTCAGCGAGCATCCATCTTATCATATAGATACAATAAAAAGTAAGAAAGAATAAAAGGAAAACAAATTTTTCCTTGTGATGAGAGCTCTTAAGATTTATTCTTTTAACAACTTTCCTATATATTATACAGCAGTATTAGGTATTAGTTACCATGTAGTATTAGTATTAGTTATCATGTTGCACATTACATCCCTAGTACTTATTTATCTTACAACTGGAAGTTTGTACCTTTTGACCACCTTTGTACAATTCCCCCACCCCCACCCTCTGCCTCTGATAACCACAAGTCTGATCTCTTTTTCTATGATTCTCTTTCTATATATGTGTAGATAGATAGATAGATAGATAGACAGACCACAACTTCTTTATCCATTCATAGATTAATAGGCACTTAGGCTGTTTCCATTTCTTGGCTATTGTGAATAAAGCTGCTATGAACATGGGTGTACAGCTATATTACTGAGTTAGGATTTTTGTTTCTTTTGGATATATTCCCAGAAATGGAATTGCTGAATCATATGGTAGTTCTATTTTTAATTTTTTGAAGATCCTTCATACTGTTTTCTATAGTGGCTGTATCAATTTATAAAAATTGCACTTTGGCATTGAAAGTCAGTATAAAAAAATGGATAACTTAGTACATAATTTAGAGAAAAGTAGTTATTTAAATATCCTAACAGATTTATAAAAGCTAGGCAAAGCTAGGAAGATATATTAAAGATATAAAATAAAATAAATTATTTCCTTTAGAGTTGGAAGAATTACAAGTATTACAAAATAAAGAAAATCACGATGAAAAAACAATGCTTTGACAATGTAAAAGAGTAAATTGTTATTCTTTGCTGTATTTTATTGAATGGTTATTTTCCCAAGCATCAAATAGAGCAATGAAGGAGATGGATGCATATCCTGATTTCTTGAGATCTACTATTTAGAAAGGAGATGGATATGAGAAAATATTTCTAATGTTATGAGTCCTTAGAAAGGAGAAACAGAGGCTTCCATGGAGACATATAGCATATGGAACATAATACGGGAAAGGCTTCTCTGAAGAAATGACACTTTACTTTAGGATAAATACACAAAATCGGTATACAGGAAAATATTTAACTTACATTTGTTTTCCTGTTGTCCTTTATCAATATGTGTTTTTAATGTTTTGCAATCCACACTACACAGTAGTGCAATAAAACACATAAACAATATATAGTTAAATATACATACATTTGAAAGGTGTTTGCTTGGATCAGTTATTTATTGCCACAAAAATGCCACATAATTTTGTTGTTGTTGTTGTAAAAACACAGTATCTTCATGGCGTACAGCAATTAACATTTAGTTTGTTTTGAGTCTTTGGGACACATGGGTGGTTTTGCTGATCTGAGCTGGATTCAGCAATGCTCACTCTGTGGTTTCCTGAAGGTCAACTTGGCAGCTCAGCTGATCTTAGCTGGTTTCTCTGTCTGTATTTCTGGGTTTTTTTGCTGTATGCGGGCCTCTCACTGTTATGGCCTCTCCCATTGTGGAGCACAGGCTCCGGACGCACAGGCTCAGCGGCCATGGCTCACGGGCCCAGCTGCTCTACGGCATGTGGGATCTTCCCGGACCGGGGCACGAACCTGTGTCCCCTGCATCGGCAGTCAGACTCTCAACCACTGTGCCACCAGGGAAGCCCTCTCTGTCTGTATTTCTGAGTATTGAGCTGGAAGCCAGGGCTGACATGGCCCAGTCTATGCCTTATGCTCTCTAGTAGCCTAACTTCAGCATCTCCCACAGTGAAGGCAAAAGACAAAAAGAGAGGAGCATTTTGCAAGGCCTCTTGAAGGGAGGCTAAATTCAGCGCTGGCACAACATTGCTTCTAGTTACACTGGCCAAAGTGAGTTACAAGGACAACCTATAATTCAATACTAAGGAAATAGACTCTACCTGTTGATTTAACGAGTTGCAAAGTCATACTATAGAATGGAAGCAGTTTTGGTAATCACTTTATCATAACGCTCACAATGTTTGTTTTTCTGACATAATAGAAATTTATCTAAAATTTAATTTGGAGACTGTCAGGTGGAAGCAACTATAGGGAGGATTGTGGTTATATGTAGAGGAGAAAACATATTCATTTCTGTAGATGTAAGAGACATTAAAGAGACAGTGGAGAATAAAATGTCTATTTTCTGGAACTACAAAACGACTTATAAGAAAAATTTAAAAAGCAAAGAGAAAACTGAAAAAGAGAAAATGTCTGCAAAAATAGTGAAAAAAAATTACCACTAAGCCTAACATGTAAAATTTTAATATAAAGTATTCATGAAAATTCAGAAACACCATTTAAAAATTGAGCAGAAGAAGCAAAAAAAAAAAAAAAAAAACCCAGAAAATACATAACAAATATGAAAAGTTATAAAAATTCTCAAAACCATTTTAGCAATATCACAGTGCTTCAGCAAAATATTAGATGTTTCAATTTACACAAACTTTCTGATATGGAACTTTGAAAATCAATTGTTAATTGCCATAAAAAATCATACATTTGACTTAATAATCACCTGTCTTGTTATCCATCCCCAAAGTAGATGTTCAATAGAATAATTGTAAAGTAGGGAGAGGAATGAAGAAAGAGAGAAAAGGGTGAATATTCAGCTCATGGTATGGGGATTCTTGCCAATTTTGCATCATCTCTACCTAATTTAGCTTTGCTAAGACTTCTCAAGACATCAGAAATCTGTTTTCATATTGGGCTTCACCTTTATCCTATGAATAGCGAGAGGCTGCATATAGTGATCATATTTGTAATCATCTAGGAAATGTATCTACATATTTTTTTGTCATGATTGTTCCGTCAGTTGTTTTTAGGTGAACACTCAAGGAAAAGTATTGTTTAAGAAAAAAACTAATACAAACCACTTCTTATTCATATAGTTTTACCTAATTCAACTTAATTAACAATGAAAATCATAAACAGATATTTACATAGGAAATATCAGTAGAAATAAAGGCTTACATATCTATACAATAAGGAAATTCATGTTTTTAATGACCAATATAAGTAATCAAAGATCAAAATCTGATTCTATCACCAAGGTTTAACCATGACTTCTATTGTTTCCTTCCATGTTGCCATCAGTGTTGACATGCACCATCCTTACTGAAGGAGTGTGACAAAAACTAGTCTGAGTTGTGTAGGGAGGAGAATTGTATCAATTTCCCCTAGACCTTTGTATGAGGTATTGTGAAAAAAACTATTTTCAAACACTGTGGCTCTTGATAGAAATGGTGAACATAAAGAAGCCTTACCTCAACCAGGCCCCTATGAACCATCTGGCATCAAAAACATTCTGCCCTTTAACTCTGAAGATCCAGCAGGAGCATAATCAGCATCTGAAATTGTTAGGGCTAAACTCTGAATACATCATCGCCAGAGTATATTTCATGGAAATTGTATATAGTTTTAAAACATTGAAAAAGAGAGCAGTGCTTGCTCTTCTTCCAGCTGTGCTAAGCGAAAGAGTGATTTCTTCTTCCTCATTTCCATAACCAAATTTGTAGAAGCTTAGTTTCACCGCTTAAAACTCTTTCCTGCCTACTTTGAGATTTTGAATCTAAATATTAATTATACTGAAAAAAGGTGGCTTCTGGTAGGGTAATTTTCACTTTTCCAATTACTCGCATTCTCTTCTCTTCTACTCTTCTTTCCCCAGAATTAAGGAATTTCATCTGACTTCAGGGTCTTTCCCCCACATTGAAGTGAATCACACCTCCATAGAGAATTAGTGTGCAGCCAATATGTCACCTCAGTGTTTGCAATTCCAGCAGTGCAGCCACAGCCTTTGAAATCAAAAGCTGTTACTAGGGCTTCCCTGGTGGTGCAGTGGTTGAGAGTCCACCTGCCGATGCAGGGGACACAGGTTCGTGCCCCGGTCCGGGAGGATACCACATGCCGCGGAGCGGCTGGGCCCGTGAGCCAGGGCCGCTGAGCCTGCGCGTCCGGAGCCTGTGCTCCACAACTGGAGAGGCCACAGCAGTGAGAGGCCCGCGTACCGCAAAAAAAAAAAAAAAAAAAAAAAAAAAGTTGTTACTAAAAGGCAGGAATTGCCATCAACCCTGTGACCAGTCATCAACTTTGACTTTCACTCCTACAGCTTATTTGATACTATGAGATTTGTCACAATTTCCTTTTTCTACCTCATGTAACATCTTACAACCTTTTTTTGCCATCTGTAGGGTAAGAGTTAATAACAGAGATTTCCTTTAATTTGCAATCGTCTGTCATTATATCTTTAAAAAAGTATTTGAATTTTGAACAATTTGCTTTATCTCTTGTTTTTAACACTGATTAAGGCCCCCATTTTATTTTTATTTTTATTCTCCTTTTGAACACTTCTGTCAGATTCTGAGGAGGAAAAGGGGGAGTTAAACCTTGCTCTTTCTTATATTGCCATTCGTGACCTGAAACAAGACTGACAGATATTTCTCCAGCAAAGATGGGTTAGTTCCAGATCAGCAGAGAATTGCAGTATGGGGTCTACAACATGTTGAGCCATATGCAAGTCCCTGCAAGTCAAGGGAAAGAGCACTCTTTTCTAGAGAGGAAAAGGAAGTTGGGAGGGCTGTAGTAAACAAAGAGTCCATGGTTTTTCATTGGCTGAGTCCCTGCCGGGAAAAGAGTGGAGTCTTTCTTCTTCCTATTGGGCTCTGCTATCATGAGGGGACCATGAGAGCTTCCCCTTTGGGTCTCCCAATTCTATTTAATTAAAGTTTCTCTTTATTAATTTTTTATACTCTCTTGCTTGCAATCTTCCAAACTCAAAAGTTTACTCATAAATGCCTAAATAAAAGCTATAGATCACTTTTAACTTTAGACTATTGAAGATTTGCTTGAGACAATTATTTTTCTAATTATGAAGCTTAAGATAATTTTCTTTGGAAGACCTAAAGCTAACCCTGGGTGAGGGGGGAGGGAAATCACGCAAAGTGAGTTCCTGAAGTAAACATAATTCTTATGGTAATTAGGTTCTATTGTTGTTGTTTGTATAAATAAATAGATACTATGATCACTATGTTGGCTGGCCTTCCTCACCATGTGTTTGGGTGAACCAAGTGTGGAGTGGTTTCCCTGACCTCCTCCATCCCAAGAGAGTAGGAACCGAGGTTTTGAAGGAGAAGCCAAGGAAGCTGCCAGCTGGTTACTACAATGAATTTACAAGTTCCATAGGCACAATTATCAGTGCTTAACGGGAAGAAGAAAAACTAGACATGCAATTCTCTGACTTTCAGCAGGAATCACTATATCACTTCTGTCTGGCAGTAGAGGTCTCATGAGCCAGCCCCTCTCAGTAATTCTGTGGGGCCCTCAGGAAGGGCTGAGTGCTGGGCTGTGGAGGTGGTGAGGGTGGAACAACATCACTGAGGGAGAGGGGGAGAGAAGGTGGTAGGAGCTCGGCTAGGGGTGGAGGTGGGTTGTTCATGTGCTTCCCCGCCTAAGGAAGATGGGATATTGAGTGCCAGAATTAATTTCTGTTCACTGGGGGAGGCCAGCAGACCCAGGAGTTTGATGAGCCACCCAAGTTGACTTGGGCAACAGTACCTTCCCAGGGGTCTGGACATCAGGCAGAACAAGACATGGGTCTTACTTCCTCCACAGGCTCAGCGAGGCCTGGGTTGGGATGCGGGAACTGGCTCCCTGCTCTGTGATGCTGTAGTGGGAGGGCCACAAAGGGAAGGTGCTCCAGACAGTGCAAACCATAGAAGCATGTAGATGGTAATGTCCAGGGAATGAGCTATAGTCCTGAGAGGGCTGAAACAAACAACAGGAGGGGATGAGGCCAAAGAAGGCAGCAAGGGCAGGCTTGCTGTGGAGGCAAGGGTTTGGCCTTCTGGATCACCAGGTGATGGGGAGTCATGGCTGGGTTATGAACTAGAGAGAGTCGGATAGGTGGGGTTAAACTAGGATCTGAAGATGTGTTTAAGGGATGACTATCCAGATGGAAAATGTAGACCAGCAAAGGCCAGAGTGGTGGTCTAAGAAGGGACAGCTCTGGGTCAGTCACCAGGTATTCTGGGCAAAGTGAGAACAGAAAGGTCAGAGTTACTAGTGAGCCAACCAAGCACAGACCACAGAGAGGAAGGATACAGAGTAACTCTTAGACTCCCAGACTGAGGATTTCAAATTTAACATCCTTTTGGATACACACCAAGTTACCATTTTCATGTTTTACTGATTTCAAATTTAACATCCTTTTGGATACACACCAAGTTACCATTTTCATGTTTTACTGCCACTTTGTGTAATAAAGTTGGAAAGTGTTGACCAAACAGCTGTTATATCTTACACCACACCTTTAATAATGATTGCTCATTGTTATATCTTACACCACACCTTTAATAATGATTGCTCATTGATACTTGGATTTGCCTATATGTTACATTTATTTGATATTTCAATAATCTTATTTCTATTTTAGCATATAAGCCCTTTAGCATATAAGGGCTCTGATTTACATAAGTTTTATTTACCACAGTTTATTTAAATAATACCAATTTCCAAATAGTTCAAATTAAGTTACTTGGATATATCAACCGTGAATAATTGGATAAAGTACAAACTTGCTGCTAGCTCCTCTTTCCATACATCACTACATAAATGACAGATGCACATCATGATCAGTGACCAATCTCATCACTTCCTTCAGAGCCTGTCAGGAATTGGTCTCTGCATCTGTAATTCAGTTCCCATGAAAGCAGAAAAGCATGCAGTTGCATTGCTACCTTGTCTCCCATGGATAAACACAAGTGAAATTTTACAAAAATATATAAACAAAAGAAGGAAAGACGAAGTTACAGAAAAGCAACGAAAAGTGGTAACAGTGGAAGTAAAAATGAATGTGATTAGGATGACTGATCATGGAACTGTCGATGCTGCCCTCTTCGGGAGACTTAAGATATGCAAGCGAGAGGAATATAGTGAAGGTAACTTACCAGCATAACTGAAGAAGGTGGTTGTGATAAATTGGCAGTCTGGGATTAACATATATACTCTACATAAGATACGTAACCAACAAGGACCTACTGTATAGCACAGGGAACCATACTCAATATTTTGTAATAATCTATAAAGGAAAAGAATCTGAAAAAAGAATATATATATATAGATATATAGATATATATATCTACACACATATATATATAACTGAATCACTTTGCTGTACAACGGAAACTAACACAACATTGTAAATCAACTATACTTCAATAAAATATTTTTTAAAAAGAAATATCCCAGAGTAAGTAATATTGGAAAATAAATTTCATGTTAATAGAACTATCGGAGGTGCTTAACAACATTGAAAGTACAGAGCATAAAATATGGAAAGTTGACCCAAACTTAGAAGGAAAATGCCAATTCTCCAAGGCATAGAAAAATTATTTATTATCACCAGTTATAAAAGGAGCTGGAGAAGGAAGCAGTATTCAAAGTACTTTTCATGAGTTTTCTTTCCAAAGAATGTAAAACACTTTGATTGTTAATGTTTAAAATGTTTTAATACAGTGTATAATAACTAAATATTAGTTTTACTAATTTTCCATTCACCTATAAATATATAACCAACAAAAAGAGAGTTTTTAATATTTTGACAAAAGTTTTTCAAGGTCATGGAACCATCATAATTTTTGCCATTGAATTTTAAGATAGCTTTGCTTGGTTTTAGCTCACACCATCAATTTTACAATCCCAAGTGAGGACTGTCTGTGTGTTAAATGACATGAGAGAAACTACTCATCTATTCAATTCAATTAACTCAGAAACACAGTAATAAAATAAATAAGAACAAAAAACACCACTTCATTTATATTTATTATTTATCATAGTGCTCACAGTTTTGTTTTGTTTTTTCAATCTCCAGATTGTTCGCTTCTTCTTCCTTAGAAGAGCAGACCCACTTCTCCTGATTTCTGTTTGTATTATATCAGAATACCGAGAAGGCTCAGGACATGCCATATATTTTTTTCATTTAATACCCAGAATATTTCCCCCACTTCACCATAATAGCAATAATAGCTTCACTTTCTCTGTGGCCTTTCTGAATTGACCTTCCTCCCAGTCAAATGATTTGCTACTCTGTTCTCCTTCTATAGGAATGATTTTCTATCTCTATTATAGCATGTTGTTTAATAAAGTCAGATATTAAGTCATGTTCTGAGCACCTTAGGCACTTGTTCCTCTTCTCACTCATCTGCATTCCCCTAGTACATAGTACAGTGGTGATTCTAACAATGCCTAATGTCTAAAAATTCAGTATATTATGTTTTTCTTAATTAAAATATTTTAATTTGGGCTATCTTTACACTGCAAAAAACCCCACATCTTTTAAACTTTTGTGGAGCATAATTGGATTGTATTTTTATTGATATGTAACTTTCTGTTGCTTCTACTTTTATAGGTCCTTTTTCATATTGTTAATGACAGAGAAAGGAGAGGCCTGTACATGCATCTACATTCTTTGGGAAAATGTCAGGAAAGCCAGATTGAGGCTATTGACTAATTTAAGAGACACATGTATGAATAAGCGAATTAGTAAATTTATACCTGTGTAAAATCTACTGATTTCGTAATTGCTTTAGATTTCACATATATAGTATGCTGGACAATAATTGGTATATGATTTAAATTTACTGTGTCATTTGAATACATCGTTTGCACATTTGTATACAAGAAATTCTAAATTATCACTGGAAGAGTTAACCACTCCTTGCTCGTAAAATATCTTTCCCCAAAATACATTTGTATCTTCTATTAAATAGTCACAAGCAATTTATGACAAAATGAACATGTGCACTTAAGTATTAAATATGGTTATGAGTTTCTGAGAATATGCCAGATTGATAATATTTACAGGTAAAACAAAAGAAATATTTTTTAAACATTCAGGTAAGAAGAAATCAAATATTTTACTGATTAAGTGAAATTCTGCAGTGAATGAACACTCCCTAAAATGTGAAGGACATTTCAAAAGAAAGTATCTAGGGCATTAAGCTTAAAGTTGAAAATGACAGTATTCAATTTTCTAAACTGACTCAAGTAAATTATATTAAGATTATGAATTACTTTATTGTTCCCTGAGATTATAAGTATATTGCAAATGTCACTCTTGATGCCAAGACCTGTATTCCATTTAGATACTTATTGAGAAGAGTATGGAGTGTGAGACAATATAATATGTCAAAATAGTTGAGATAATGATAGAATTTTACCAAAATATACTTATATCAGTTTTCTGTGACTTCTGTAACAAATTACCCCAAGGTAGTGCTTAAATCAACAGAAATTTATTATCTTATAATTCCAGAAGCCAAAAGTACAAAAATAGTTTGACTGGATCAAAATTAAGGTGTTTTCTGCAGTGCTATGCTACTTCTGCAGGCTCTAGGGAGAATTCATTTTTTGCCTTTTCCAGCTGCTGGCATTCCTTGGCTTGTGGTCACATTACAACAATCTCTCCCTTCATGGATACATCACCTTATCTTCTTCTGTCTATAATCTCCCTCTGTGTTTCTCTTTTAAGGACATTGTGGTTACATTTAGTGCCCAAGTAATGAAGAGAGACATCAAATAGCCTGGGGATTCATGGACTTCTGAATCACCCTTGAAGTTGTTCAATCATGAGCAACAATGCGTATTTTGTGAGGCAAATCGTGTGTTTCTCTGTGTGTGCAGGTGCATGTGTGCGTGTGAGTGGCATGTGTGTTTTCATGAAGAAACAGGAGAGGACTTTCAGACATACCAGAGTTTAATCAAATTGCCTTTTTCATGTAACTGTTTTGATGAATTGTAGGACTAAACGCTATCAACTTCTGTAAACATTTGATCTTATGATGTCACCATCATTATGTCTGGTCTTAGAGTGTTAAGGACAAGAAAAGTACATATTGTTTTTTGAACTCTATTTTCATTTAATGGATTCTCTTTCTTTCACATTGTTTTTTTTTTTTTTCTCAATGTTCAGCTTTATCGGAGGATAGATGGCTTATAGAAACAATATTTTTAAAAAATTTATTGAGGTATAGTTGATTTACAGTATTATATTAGTTTCAGATGTACAGCATAGTTATTCAAAAATTTTATAGATTACACTCCATTTAATGTTATTATAAAATATTGGCTATATTCCCTATGCTGGATAATAACTCCTTGTAGCTTATTTGTTTTATCATAGTAGTTTATACCTCTTAATTCCCTACCCTGTCTTATTCCCCTCTCCCACCACTGGTAATCACTAGTTTGTTCTCTATGTCTGTGAGTCTCTTTCTGTTGTGTTATATTTATATTCATTTGTTTTATTTTTTAGATTCCATGTATGAATGATAACATACAGTATTTGTCTTTCTCTGTCTGGCTTATTTCACAAAGCATAATATATTTTTCCAAAGAAGACATACAGATGGCCAGGAGTCACATGAAAAAATGCTCAACATCACTAATCATCAGAAAAGCAAATCAAAACTACAATGATATATCATCTCACACTTGTCAGAATGGCTGTCATCAAAAAGACCACAAATAAATTTTAGGGAGGATGTAGAGAAAAGGGAGTAGCTGTACACTGTCGGTGGGAACATAAATTGGGACAGCCACTGTGGAAAACAGTATGGAGGTTCCTCAAAAAACTAAAAATATAGCTACCATATGATCCAGAGGTTTCACTCCTGGGGATATATCTAAAAAAGAACAAAAACAAAAGCACCAATTAGAAAAGATACCCACACCCCACTATTTATAGCAGCATTATTTACAATACCCAAGATATGAAAGTGTTCAACAGATGAATCGATAAAGATGTGGTATGGGGACTTCCTTGTGGTCCAGTGGTTAAGACTTCGCCTTCCAATGCAGGGGGTGTGGGTTCGATGCCTGGTCAGGGAGCTAAGATCCCACATGCCTCGCAGCCAAAAAACCAAACCATAAAAGAGGAGCAATATTATAACAAATTCAATAAAGACTTTAAAAATTATCTAAATCAAAAAAAAACAAGAAAAAAGAACTTCAAAATAAAATGATGTGGTATGTATATATACAATGAAATACTACTCAGCAATAAAATAGAAGGAAATTTTTCCATTGGCAACAGCATGGACAGATCTTTCACATTGTAGTGTTTTTTTTTTTTTTTCCTTTGGTACGCGGGCCTCTCACTGCTGTGGCCTCTCCCGTTGTGGAGCAAAGGCTCCGGACGCGCAGGCTCAGCGGCCCTGGCTCACGGGCCCAGCTGCTCCACGGCATGTGGGATCCTCCCGGACCAGGGCACGAACCTGCGTCCACTGCATCGGCAGGCAGACTCTCAACCACTGCGCCGCCAGGGAAGCCCTTTCACATTGTTTTAAAGTCATTTATTCACTGAAAAAATTTTCTTTGACGTGAATTTTTAATCAAATATTTAACCAATTTGATATTTTCAAACATCATCTTCTATCACATCTTGTAACATCATGATAATAAGAATTTGTATGATCTACATATTTAACAAATTCCCATGATCAGTTCTGAGTAATATCTCTTATCAATATCTCATCCTTTACTTTTTATTTGTTTTAATTCATTATTATTATATATATATATATTTTTGTTTTTATTTAATGTCTTTTATTATGAATGAGTGTAAAGTAGGGAGTGTTTCATACTTTTTAAAACTTAAGCATCATTTCTCAGTTGTATTTCAAGGAATACTTCTCTATATGGTAATACTTTTTATGAGAAAACTATTACCAAATAATTGTTGTATAGTCCATCCTGCCTTTAATATCCCAAAGCATGTTGCATGCTGTACACTCTGGCAAATCTTGCAGCAATTTTAATAAAATCTATTTGCTGAACTTTTTAGAACATGATGAAGAGTATTACCTTAAATATTTCTCTTCTTTTTCATATTCCTGTTCTCCTTTCTCCCCTTCTTCTCTTCCTATATAACATACAATCTCTTAGGACAATCTTTTATATTCTCCAGTTTGGGGAGTGTCCAATTAGAGAACAGCTTTCTCCTATTAATATGTTTTATATTCCATTTCTTAAAAGCTCTTCACTAAATGATTCTTCCTAACACTGGTATTTGTATGGTATCACTGTACCATACAAAAGCACATGAGATAATCTTATTCTAAAAGCATGTGTTTTCCCAATTTTGTCATTGAGGCTATAAAGTAAATTGAAATTGTGAGTCATTTACTCTGGAGTGTCTTTTATATGTCTAAATCATTATAATTATTAAGAAATAAATGATTTCCCAAACTGAAAAATTGTAAAATATTGTCACCAATAAAAAACTAGAGATGATATGATTCACAGCTTTCATTTAACACTGGGAAAATAGACCCAGAGAATTTAATTATATTACCTAAAGTCATCCTAAGACTGGTAACCAAATCTTCTAGCTCTGAAATTGAGTGTGTTGTTCTTCCCCAGATGATGCTGTTGAACTATTGATGTATTGTATGCTCACATTTTTGACAATGATGACAACTCGATCACTATTGTTTATATATAATTTTAAAATTACTTTGATTTTTTTTATTTTTAAAATCCATCCAGAGATTGGTAGATTGAATTATTCCAATTTTAGAAAATTACAAAGTGAACATAACATTGACCTTTCTATACCTGGAATATTCACCTACAAATTTCAACTTGGAACCACTAACTTTGAGTTCCAAATTGCCAAGGTAAATTACATGTTCAAATTAGAAGATACTTTAAGGGGGGCATATAAACTATATTACAGTTGAAGGTTATAGCAGAAATCTATTTGCCTGCACACACAAAGAACAGAATCTTATAGTGGAAAATGTCCTTTCTTTAATTATTATTAAAATTTAAGAAGACATTTTTTCAAAAAATAGCTAGCCTAATATATGTATCTTATACCTAATTTGTGAAGTTGTACATAATAAGATGGAAAATATCAATCTCTTCTAAGAAATTATTCTATTCAACCATAAATATAAATAAATTTAATCCACTTGAAGTAACCTGATATTTTGGTTTCATATTTTGTATTAAAAATAGCAATTTTATGCTATTAAAAATAGGCACACTTATAAGATTCGTTTTTAACCTTACATTCTGTGTTATAGTTTTTCACAGTCTTTTTTAGAAGTCAAAATTTTTCTATTTTTAAATAATATGTAATTCAAGTCCATATCTATTGGTACACAAGTTGCAATAAAATAAATTTTAAAACATGAGGATAAATTGACTTTGAGGGAAGTAATCAAATAGTAATATATTTTTCTCTTATAAATCACTGGGAGTTTCACATTTACAGGAAAAAAAAAAAATTCTAAATTGTCATAGACATGTATTTACCTCCAGGCACCCAATGTAACAAAATGAATCTATTTCCATTTGTTCTGTGACAGGAGAAAAGTAGTTAACCAACCACAGTGAACATGTTTTGGAAGAATTTGATTTGTGGGCTCTTTCAGATTGATAATGAATATGAGGTTTTATTCAATTCCATCTCAAGTTTACTTGGAAAACAATACCAGAAACATCTATGTTGTGATTGGAATGCAAAATTGTGTGTTGTCACTTAGATTTGTAATAGCCTAATAACTTGTTTTACGGATGCACAAAAGACTTAAATGTCATGTTCCTTTTTTAAAAAAAAAGATTTATAAGTTATTAAATTACTACACTGTGAATGGTTTACAATAGTAATTTGATTAAGCTGGAGAACAGATAAAACATGTTAATATGAGGTTGATGTTTGACATAATTTATTTTAGCCTGAATTATTTTCGTTCTACCTATCACCATAATACACATTTCTTATCTTCCCAAATGAGTCAAGAATCATGAGGTCACTGCTTATGAAAACACTGTATATAAATCATTTTAATTACTTGTGAATAAATTTATTACTAGGGAACACAAAGTATCATATATGAAAATTTATAGAATGTGAACAGTTGAAATTGTCATTAAAGAAACATCTTTGGGCTTCCCTGGTAGTGCAGTGGTTGAGAGTCTGCCTGCCGATGCAGAGGACACGGGTTCGTGCCCCGGTCCGGGAAGATCCCACATGCCGCGGAGCGACTGGGCCCGTGAGCCATGGCCGCTGAGCCTGCGCGTCCGGAGCCTGTGCTCCGCAACAGGAGAGGCCACAACAGTGAGAGGCCCGCGTACCACAACAAAAAAAAGAAACCTCTTTACATATATCACCCACAAATTTACATTAGAGCAACCTGTTATAATCTTTCTAATGTATATAAGACAATGTTTTATGTTATGTGATTATCTTATTATATTTGATATTTTATGTTCAATATGAACTCTAAAAAAAGAATGCTATCCTATTTCAGTTTTCAAGTTGTGAATAATCTTACAATTATTATTGATTAATAGCTGTATTGTGTGAGTGTATATGAGAGGGGGAGGAGTGGAGAGAAAAGAGCCAGTGTAAGATTTTATTAGTATTCAATAGCGCTCTGAATGTTCTTATTTCATTTTATGTGAAGTCTGAAAAGTCAGAAACATTTCATGAGTTGAGGTTATTTAATTAAAAATGATCTTTATAAGCTAGCAAGAAACTATTGCAACTATCACTCTGCCCTTTTTCTTCATTTTGGTTACTGACAAGGGTCCAAAGAAAAGGAGCCATGTGGTGGGCAAGGGTGAATTACATACTAAGACACATGCCCCTAAGAATTAAATCATTATTAATAGTTCTACAAATCAAAATAATTCTGAAAATGGTGCAATCAAACATTATCAGTTGTTATGGAATACCTCATTTCAGACCTTCAGAGAAATTGACAATAGGGTATAGGAATGGGTTCCTATGAGAAGATATCTTATGCAATATCACTGTGAATAATTCTCACCCAAAAAAGCAAATGTAACAGTAATGCTGAATAGTGTTTGCTTTTAAGTGTTGATTTGACATAAGAAATAGAATTTATTAAATAACTAGCCGAAAAAATAGAATTAAAGAAAAATGCAAATAACACCTGTCAAAAGGTACAAAACAAGCAAACAAAATTAAGTATTCATTTGCAGGAACACAAAAGTAAACGTTAACATGAGTGTTTCCAAATTTTAAATGTAAACCAGACATAAAATATAAATAATCTCCCACATATAATTAATAGTATGTATGAATTTTATACTCTAAAACAATAAAAACAACTATTTTCAAGCAGACAGAAAATGTATCCAAAAGTTACCAAACATTAAGCTGTTATGGAAATATCTGTAAGTTTTAAAAAATAAAATATTTAATGCCACATTCTGATAAAAGAAGGCATTAAAAGCAGAAATGAAAAACAAAATTTTGCATAAAATAGACCCAATTACTTGGAAACTGTGAATAGATATATTTCTTAATTATTTTAGTATAAGATGAAATCAGAACTTCTTTGCTATCAATTTTGAGACAGACATTAAGATGAAGAATATACAATGGAGCTGTGAGGCTTAAAACTAGGTTATGAAAAGGAAGATGACATTTTAGTTAACAGTTTTGCTGCTGACCATTTTGGAGGTACTGGTACTGGACTAACTGTAACACAGTAAAAAACTATAAAAATGGAACAAATATTTGAGTCAAATCTTTTCAAGTGTAGGAAAACACCTATCCATGATATTTGATAGAAAAGAGACAAGGGATGTGTTACCTTCAGTCTGGCCTTCAATATTTATGCACTTTCAGACTGCGGCTGAAGAATGTGAAACAGGCAGAGAGAATTTGTCTTTCTGAGCTGAGGATACAAACACTGGAGTTCAGTTTTCAGAAACAGCTGAAATTTGCAGAGAATATTATTGGAAGATAGTAAGCCATCCCAAAGTTTGAACCCAGAAGTCTTTCATGGGGCTTTTCTGTATGTCTTTGGCCAAGAGTTAGTCTGGGCAGGTGAAGAATGAGAATTTTAAAGTCCTGAAGGGTGTAACGACCGTGCAGTTTAAGGCAAAATGGAGGTAGTAGTTATGTACTCCTTGGACATGTTAGAGTTCTGTCTACCTTGAGTGGAAGCACATTGCTGAGTACCTCGGGCGCTCATTTGTCACTCCAGAAATTCTGTGTTTTCATAGTTAGAGTCATGCTCTAAAGTCAGAAAATATCCTAATACTAAGGGAAAAATGAGAACAGACCCAATCTAATCACTAGGGTCAAGTGAGAAGATACTATCTGCTTTCATCATGCTGGGCACACTAATCATCCTCTATTCAGTTCAACACAGATTAAACCGTCTCCATAGAAACAAGCAGGAAGATATTTTGGAAGGAAGACATAATGTAATCAACACAGTAAAATGTGGATACTATACCATGACCTGTATTTCAGCTGAGGGCACATTTCTTGGTCTTCTTTTCCAAAAACTTCTAATCAGAAAATTTTTTTTAAATTATTTAAGAACTTACGATGTTTGGCCTTATTTAAGCCTTGAAACAGTTCGGTTCATAGATTTGAATCTAACAGTAGGCTGCAAAACTTAATATAATTGAAACAGTTGAATACATTTTGATTTCTGCCTTTTTTTCTAATATTACAATAAGTTATTCAGGTTTGTTTATTTAATCAGTCATGCATTATTCTGAATTATGGATGAGTTCTAAGGCATTAAATTAAAATAAGAAACCTAACCTTGTAAGCAGAACTTGGAAATTACTATGATCAAGGTATTTTGGAGTGAGGAATATTAAAAACCTGGAGATATAATCAGGGATTACACATAAGCTATTGGATATTGGAAATTGAAGTCGTTAAAATGCTGCTGCCAGTCAGAGACTAAAATTTGGATTCACTACTCTCCATCATTAAATGTTCCTGTAGAAAAGATATTATACATGAAACCTCCACAGTATAAAAATGATTATAAAAACACTGAACCAGAAAATTAAAATGATTTTTTTATTTAAATTGATAATGTAAAAA
The DNA here is from genome assembly GCF_963924675.1 of Phocoena phocoena. NCBI lineage: Eukaryota > Metazoa > Chordata > Mammalia > Artiodactyla > Phocoenidae > Phocoena > Phocoena phocoena. The sequence continues at coordinate 55,958,300 of NC_089236.1, read as the reverse complement.
AGAAGTCCAGAATTTTGATAAGTGTAGTATTTTGAAACTAATTTAAAAGTATTCCTAGTTTGTTTGGTTAAGTTATGAGTTTACTTACATATTTCAAAATGTACAATTCAAATTAATGATTAAATCTTTATCTTTAAGAGAGTAAAGTCTAATCTAAATGATAAAACAAGAAAAATGTAAATATTTTTACAGAAAAAGGATGAAGTTATATTTTGTTTGTCGAATAGATTCCATTATTTGTATAATCATGAGGTTGTAAGAGAAAAAGTAAATGATATATCTGCAACACACACACACACACACACACACACACAATTTCCTTCTTCTCACTATCCCCTTTATATCCTAAGAGGTTATATATTGTTTATGTATCTTGCTTTGATTAATGGACTCTTTAGTAAGTGGCTGGCTTTTTTCATCATAGAGTTATTTATTTTATTTATTTATTTTTTAAGGGCATCCTGTGAATAAATTTTTTTAACATCTTTATCGGAGTATAATTGCTTTACAATGTTGTCTTAGTTTTTGCTGTATAAGAAAGTGAGTCAGCTATACATATACATATATCCCCATATCCCCTCCCTCCTGTGTCTCCCTCCCACCCTCCCTATCCCACCCCTCTAGGTGGTCACAAAGCACCGACATGATCTCCCTGTGCTATGCGGCTGCTTCCCACTAGCTATCTGTTTTACATTTGGTAGTGTATATATGTCCATGCCACTCTCTCACTTCGTCCCAGCTTACCCTTCCCCCTCCCTGTGTCCTCGAGTCCATTCTCTACATCTGTGTCTTTATTCCCGTCCTGCCCCTGGGTTCTTCAGAACCTTTTTTTTTAGATTCCATATGTATGTGTTAGCATATGGTATTTGTTTTCTCTTTCTGACTTACTTCACTCTGTATGACACACTCTAGGTCCATCCACCTCACTGCAAATAACTCAGTTTCGTTTCTTTTTATGGCTGAGTAATATTCCATTGTATAAATGTGCCATATTCTCTTTATCCATTCATCTGTCGATGGACACTTAGGTTGCTTCCATGTCCTGGCTATTGTGAAGAGTGCTGCAATGAACATTGTGGTGCATGACTCTTTTTTTTTTTTGCGGTATGCGGGCCTCTCACTGTTGTGGCCTCTCCCGTTGTGGAGCACAGGCTCCAGACATGCAGGCTCTTCGGCCATGGCTCACAGGCCTAGCTGCTCCGCGGCATGTGGGATCTTCCCGGACCGGAGCATGAACCCGTGTCCCCTGCATCAGCAGGCGGACTCTCAACCACTGTGCCACCAAGGAAGCCCACATGACTCTTTTTGAATTATGGTTTTCTCAGGGCATGTGCCCAGTAGTGGGATTGCTGGGTCATATGGTAGTTCTATTTTTAGCTTTTTAAGGAACCTCCATACTGTTCTCCATAGTGGTTGTATCAATTTACATTCCCACCTACAGTGCAGGAGGGTTGCCTTTTCTCCACACCCTCTCCAGCATTTATGTTTGTAGATTTTTTTGATGATGGCCATTCTGACTGGTGTGAGGTGATACCTCATTGTATTTTGATTTGCATTTCTCTGATGATTAGTGATGTTGAGCATCCTTTCATGTGTTTGTTGGCAATCTTTATATCTTCTTTGGAGAAATGTCTATTTAGGTCTTCTGCCCATTTTTGGATTGGGTTATTTGTTTTTTTGATGTTGAGCTGTGTGAGCTGCTTGTAAATTTTGGAGATTAATCCTTTGTCAGTTGTTTTGTTTGCAAATATTTTCTCCCATTCTGAGGGTTGTCTTTTTTGTCTTGTTTATGGTTTCCTTTTCTGTGCAAAAGCTTTTAAGTTTCATTAGGTTCCATTTGTTTATTTTTGTTTTTATTTCCATTTCTCTAGGAGGTGGGTCAAAAAGGATCTTGCTGTGATTTATGTCATAGAGTGTTCTGCGTATGTTTTCCTCTAAGAGTTTTATAGTGTCTGGCCTTACATTTAGGTCTTTAATCCATTCGTAGAGTTATTTTTTATTTACCACACTTTTTATCTGCCTCACTCATAATGGTCTTCATTGACTTAAATCCCTGAAATTACCCAGGCTTCCGGTGTTGCTTCATGATGGTGAAACTGATACAACTGGTCTCAGACAGTAAACCAGACATGTACTTGATGGCTACTTAACGATCACCTAGGAAGATTCCAGTGTTTATTAAATGTCTAGTAATAAAAAGTATCTGTGGTTGTATTCCAGTAAATATTTATGGAAACTGAAATTTGAATTTCATATAATTTTCACTTTGCACAAAAAATCAATCTTCTTTTGACTTTTATATCCATTTCAAAAATGTAAAAAACATTTTTTAGCTCAGAGATTGTTCAGACAGGCAGCAGGCTGGATATGGCAGCTATGTTTTGGCAATCCCTTGTACAAACAGGCTCCAGTCTTACATTTGGAGCATCAGGAAATGATTTTGAATTTAAAAAATACTAAACTAAGACAGGTGAGAGGGAATTACACTTTCTACCTCAGAATAGGGACTTAAAAATTAACTATTAACTCTAAGAGGTAGGGGAAACAGGAAATAGTTGTTCTCGAATCAGGGATCAGCTATTTAAAATCTACAACAAAAGTGGTTATAAAGTTTTGGAGAGACCAGAATACATTTAGTGAAACTGACTTGAAGACAACAAAATGTAGAAATTTGAAGTGTGTGACATTGGAAGACTCACTTTACAGCTTTCAGCTGAGGTCTCTTCCTTTGCAAAGATGTGCAGTAATATTCATTTTCCAGCTTTGTTGATATAGCTGAGTGAGATAATTGATACAGAACTACTACATAGGTGGAAATTCACATACCTTAATTGTTATTCTTTATATATTAGCTTTTTTAGGACTTTGCCTACTACAATATTTTATTTTGACTTTATAAAATTGAATTAAGTATTTATGTTGATAATCAATGTTCTCAAATCAATATGGTTAAAATCTAAATGCACCGTTTTATTAAATTGACCAGTTTAATTTCACTGTAAAGGTTATCTTATAATGTTTACAAATTGGTGACAGATAATATTGTAATGGCTTAGGTAAGCTGAAGTAAAACATTGTGTTATTTTGTTTTGTTCTGTTTTAATTTTGGTCAGTAAGGACAGACAGATAAAATATTGTGCTTTTATTGCACTAACCTTTAAAAAACTATAAATTAATTTTATTTTTTTATTAATTTGCTCAGAAAATATTAACCAGGGGTGCAATCACATGTGGCAGTTATCTTTATAACTTTAAGAGATAGAAAGAGTAGAAAGATAGGAACTACTTTCCCCTTAAGAACAAATCCAAAGTATAGTTTACCATCTCAGCAAGAAAGGCACAATTCTTCACTGCTCTTCAAGTAATCCTGAAAGGATTATTTATTCCCCCTTAAAATAGATGGCCAACTGAACTCACATCACCTCCTCCCCTTTCCTGCTGTGTGTATTTAGTCCTGAGCACACAGCCCACTGAGCCATCAGCTATTATTATAGTGCTATTTTCCTCTTTTTTTTTTTTTGCGTTAAGCGGGCCTCTCACTGTTGTGGCCTCTCCCGTTGCGGAGCACAGGCTCCGGACGCGCAGGCTCAGCGGCCATGGCTCACGGGCCTAGCTGCTCCGCAGCATGTGGGATCTTTCCGGACTGGGGCACGAACCCGTGTCCCCTGCATCGGCAGACGGACTCTCAACCTGCACCACCAGGGAAGCCCTATTTTCCTCTTTAATGTTACTTTTGACCTCTACATTGGTAATACGATTCAGGGTGCTTTGATTAAGGTCAATTTATCATATAGACAGTGAACTTATGTGAAAAATCTGTCCCATCAGTATAAGGATATAGGTAAGAAGTGCTTTAACAAAAGTTTCACTTTCTAAATGAGATTTACTTCATTAGATTCAAGGCAGTGTAGCTAATGGATGAAGTTAGGAGATATTGCCCTATGCATTGGGATTAACATCAAAATTGTCTTAACATTCCCTCTTGGCATTATTCTATTGATGTATGTGTGGTCTTTGGAATGTCATGGAAGGTAGCTCCCAGTTACTCATTTGTGAAATGGCAGCACAAAGATCCATAGACCTCAAAGAAGTTCAACATTAATAATTATCAAATTATTGTAAAATGTTAAGTAACACAATTAGCCCTGAGATTAGTGTTCCATAACTTCCAGCAATGTACAAATTATCCCTGTGATAGTAAATCATTACTAAAAATAAGTGGCAGAGTTGAGTCAGAGAACTAGATTTTAAGTTTTGGCAGGCTTATTTTCCCTTATAAAGGAAGAATAAGAATTATTAAATAAAAGTCATTGGGAAGCAAATCAAAGTTTATAAAATTTTGAAACTTAAGCAACATAATCAGCAGCTCAACAAATATTGATTGCATGCTAATTACAAAGTTCTCTGCTAGCTCAGGAAAAAGAATATTTTTTATACTAAAGGAAGTGATCTATAATTATCAAATTATTTTTAGTATCACAAATAGCCGAAGTTAGCATTCATATGATTGTGTTAAAGCCATATGAAATAAATACTGTGATGTTTGTTTTAGTTCACATCTGTTGTTAATGTTGATGAAGCTTTTAAAAAAGTAACATTTTTAATATTATCCTTTTCAATGGTAGAAAATATCCTCAGCAGTAAAGGAGAATATATTTTTTCACATACCTTTAAAATATTGGGAAATTTGGAATATAATGCAAGGGAAAATTCACACAGCAAGAAATCTATTGGAAGAAATAACTAGAATGAAGGGGTAGAAAAAAAGAAAAGGGAGGTAAATTCATTGACTGAGTATATGCCAAGCATTGACATGTATTACCTCACTTAATACATATCACTACTGAATATAATTTAACAACAAGAAAATTGATCTAATAGCATTAATTATGGAACCTAAGATCACTCAGCAGACAACTTTAAGAAAATAGATGTCAATATAAAACTAGATAACTCAAAGCCAATATATATAAATGTTAATATACCACAGTACCTTCTCTAAGAAGTAGAAATTCTTTATCTTCCTATCTTCCTATACTTTCTATGTGGTGAATGATTTTACTACTATTTGCTATTTTTTTTTAAATGTAGTTTCTATAACCGAAAAGAACTTTGATGAAAGTCTTGGAATGTATTGAGTTTTGTTTTAACTCTCAAGTGAGTATAAAAAAGGCTAATAGAGAAGAATTAACAAAGGAGTTAGTGGAGAAATTCTGAGTGGGAAAAATGTGTTGAAATAAGATCAACAATTCATTTGAGGACATTAAATATATAGGAGAATGTGAAATTCCCACATCCAAGATGACATAAAGAAAATGGAGGTGACCACTTATGAAATGTTAGACAAAAAGAATGATTAGTTTTGGAGACATGGGCCAAGAAGAGAGGTTCAGATGAGTTGCTGTAGTAAACTAATGCATGTAAGTACTTTCACTGAATTGTAGACAGTGGATAATCACTGGATAGCAGTTACAAGAAAGACATTGCTGCCCTAAAAAAATGATAAACAGAAACCTCAATTAAGTAGAGTTGGGGGACAAGAAGGAGAAACTCTCACACCCTGAGACATAGCTGAACCCACAGAAAGAAAAAAAGACTCCTCTCCTGGCAAGGACTGAGCCAATGAAAAGCCATGGACTCTTTGTTAACTAGAGCCCTATAAAAGCATTCTCCTTCCCTTGCCTTACAGGGACTTGCACGTGGCTTGCCATGGTTGCAGACCCCAAATTGCAATTCCCTGCTGATCCTGAATGAAGTCCATCTTTGCTGAAGAAATATTTGGCAGTCTATTTGTTTCAGGTCAATATATGATTATATTGACAGCATTGTGAGAGTGTAAGAAAGAGATGTCAAATATACCCTTGTCTCTTTCATCACCTATTAGTAAGAGGTATGAAGGTGAAAAAAGGTAAATGAAATAAAGCCTGGGGATATTCATGCTGTACAAACAATATTTCCATAACTTAACTTCAAAAGCTTCCTGGGAACAAAAGCAGGATTCCATTGTCACCTCAGTAGGAAGAATAATTGAGCTAAGAGCCAGGTCTCTGCTTTTGGAGGAATGCAGTTGAACTCTCTCGTGAAATCATCAGCAGGTAATGATTCCTATCACTCAGGTCAGGAGGCATTTATAAATGGTTTCAGAGTTCTAACTGGTCCTCGTGCCACCACTCTTAAGCCTCTCCAGATCTTCTACAGGGCTGCTAGGGAAACAACTACTCACCTCATGAACATCTTTTAAAATCTCCTTACTTGTTTCAAAAATAGAACACAAAATTCTTACATTAGCATAAAATGAACCCCCCTCCCAAATTATCATCTGCATTCTGCTTACCTACTCAATCTAAAATTTCATTTATTTATCTTTCATATCTTAAATTTTGATATCCACAAAACTGTATGCAACTTTTTCAGCATTCCGTGCCATTGTCTCTCTTCTCTGTTCCAGCCATTCTAAACTGATTCCAGATACTTAGCTATACTAAGAATCAGTTTGTAATATTTCTTATGTTGTTTCTCTTTCTGAAATACTTTCTTCTACTACCTTCCTTCAAGTCCGTCTATTTTACAGGTTAAATGTTGGTAGATTCTTTCATAGAAAAAAATATATATCACTGGCCATTACCTTTAAGTTCACGTTCAATTTAAATCAACTCAATTTAACTGATAGCATACACTAATCATTCACACACTTCTGTAGCCTCCAAGGATTTGTATTTGAAAGCTGTAATTTCTACTCCTAAACACGTAATATTTAATTAGATGAAACCTAATTAAATAAATAGTTAAACCCTCTATAGGGTTTAATATATCTTATAGTATGACTATGCAAATAGGTAACATCTAAGCTGATGTGTGAAGAAGAAGCAATAGTCAAACAGATGAAAGAAGAGAAGGCACTGGGGAGAGGGGTCACAGAGGGATGAACATGGAAAAGATATGGTGAGAGATGATACTTGAGGGGAGCAGGGGCAGAACTGCATGAGCTGTTAGGCCATATTAATGAGTTTCTACTTAACCTGGAGGATAATGTGGAACCTAGGGAAAGTTGTTAAGCAGAGCAATACATGTGATCAGATGTATAATCTTTAATTGCTCATCATGAATAATTGAATAGAATTATTCAGAGAGGCTCATGAATGGAGAGAGACCAGTTTAAAGGTCCGTAGTGATCTAAGGGTAGAAAATGGAGGTCTGTATAGTCAGCCCTTTGTATCCAAGGGTTCTGCATGGGGAGATTCAACCAACTGCTGATCAAAAATATTTTTTTCTTAAATTTTAGCAAGTTCCAAAGACCAAAACTTGGAATTTCTGTGCACAGACAACTATTTACATAGTATTTACATTGTATTTGTATACTTACATAGCATTTACAATGTATTGGGTACTATAAGTAATCTAGAGATGATTTAAAGCATATAGGAGGATGCGTGTAAGTTATTTGCAAATACTGTGCCATTGTATATTTTTTTTCTAATTTATTGAAGTATAGTTGACTTACAATATTATATTAGCTTCAGGTATACAGCATAGTGATTTGATATTTTTATAGATTACACACTATATAAAGTTATTATAAAATATTGACAGTATTTTCTGTGTTATACATTACATCCCTGCAATTTATTTATTTTGTAACTGGTAGTTTGTACATCTTAATCCCCTTCACCTATTTCACCCCTCCTGCCACCTCTTTCCCCTCTTGTAACCACTAGTTTGTTTTCTGTATCTGTGAGTCTGTTTCTGTTTTGTTGCATCTGTTGGTTTGTTTTGTTTTTTAGATTTCACATATAAGTCAAAACATACAGTATTTGTCTTTCTCTGTCTGATTTATTTCACTAAGCATAATACCCTCCAGTTTCACCCATGTTGTTGAAAATGGCAAGATTTCATCTTTTTATGGCTGAATAATATACAATGGAATATTATATACCACAACCTATTTTATCCATTCATCTATTTAATAGGGATACCATGGCATTTTATATAAGGGACCTGAGCATCCGTGGATTTTGTTATTCACAGGGGGTTCTGGAACCAATCCCCATGGATACCAAGGGATAACTGTAGTACACTGTGAGATAAAGATAGAGAACAGTTTACAGGTTTTGGTGGTAAAATCAGTTATCCCTAATGATTAACTATATGTGAGAAATGAGAAAATAAAACTATGCTTGTGGATTAAACAAGCATTAAGACAGTCGAAGAAAACAAGTGTTTTTATATGGTGTAGGGACAAGTTCAAGAATATAATATATGCAGTAATCTTTTAATAAGCTACAGTGTAATACTGCTATTTATATCTAATTTTTCCTCAACAAAAAATAGGTGAGAAACTTAACCAGAAGTATTGAGGAAAATGTCCATGTCCTGAAAAAGTTTAGATAATTTTTTTGCTTATGCCAAGTACACTTTTTCCCTGGTTTCTTGGTCAGTCTCTTTACCAAATGTTAGATATAGAACATTAATAAATTCTTTTCATATATTTAATACTGTTTTTTTAATATTTCAGAAATAAGGAAGGGGCTCTTTTCTGTAAAATATTTTCTGAAATGACTGTCAAAAAGTGGTGAACTGATATCTGCTTGGCTGTGCATCTCTTTAGCTGTACAAACATATCTGAGGTCTTACAAATATACTAAAACAAACAAAAAACATTAAGATCAGGCAGGTTAGAAATTTCCAAATTTAAAAACATTGCCAGTGTTAAACCTCATGAGGAAAACAAATTGTTTTATCATTGCTAAAGAAGAAAAGGCCTTTCTTTACCACACTTAATACATATAAATTTATTTTATAAAATAAGTGAATCAGTACACCTTATGACAGCTTGTCACCATTAAAAGCCGATTTCTATAGTGTTCCACATTTGCCTAGTATTAAAGTTCAGCAGAACTATTAAATATAAATAATGATAGCAATGATTGCAATAATAATAATGAAGAAGGAGGAGAAGGATGAGAAAAAGGAACCTTATTTTTAATAAGGCAGGATCATTTTATCCAAAGTTATATTTGTATCACATTTACAAAGAAGAATATCTTGGTGTACATTATGTTCTCTTAACTCATTAGGGTAGGAGAGAATCATATTTCCAAGGAGACTGGGAATGTTGGAAAAAGACTTTAAAATTTAGAATATTTATAAACATTACTGCAACTTACTTTTTCCAGTTTTCCTCTTAGATATTTTATGAAGCAATAAAAAAATAATAAAGACATATTAACTCTCATCTATTCCTTGAATTCTTTTTATTTTTTAAAAAACACCCTTATTCTTAACCAATGAGACATGCAATGCTCCTTGGATGACAGTTTCTAATGAAGTTACCTTTCAAGGCTTTAGCCGGATTTTTAAATTTAATTTCTAATGTAGATGCTGCTGGTGTTCTCACCTTGGTTCTGATCCCAAGTCTTTTTTTTTTTTTTTTTCTTCAAATCAGCAGAGGCAGGGATGACAGGAAGGGGATTAAGATGAGAAGTGAATTCCCCCTTGTGCCTCTCCACCATTCCTTCCCCTTCTTCCCCCTGTGCCCATCACAGCAGTGGATGAACAGAGGTGGAAAACGGAGCACAGGGTAAAGGTATGCAATCTATTCTAACAGCACAGTCTCCCTGGATTCTGGGTTGATTGTGTCAGATATTTAGAAAGCAGCAGAAGAATTCTTGATAACTACCAACGTCCACATATAAGGTATAATAAGAAACAATCATATTTATTATCTTTATAAAGATAACTAAAAATGTAACAATCAAGAAGCTGTGTTGAGAGACATTCTGTTTTTGCCAAGAAATCCTCTCACTTTCAGAAAATTTTTATATAAACTGTATCACACACACAAAAGATTATACTTAGAACATATTTACAAAAAAAAATTATATTAAAATAAATACTGATGACCACACCACCCAGCTTGAACATTTTAACATAAATAGTATTTTGGAAATCTCACCAGAGCTGTGATTTTTGTGTTAACCATCCCTTTGACTTCCTTTACAGTTTAAACATACATCTGTTGTGTATATATATATATATATATATATATATATATATATATATATACAAAAAAATTTGCTTGGTTTGAACTTTATACAATTCACATAAAACTGTGTGCTCTTTTCAGTACGTTTCATTAAATTGGCCCACTATTACATATTTATGACCTATCTGAATTGATGTATATAGTTGTGGTACATTTATTTTCAGTAATGTCTTTTATTATTTTATTAAGATATACATAATTTATTTGTCTTTTGTACTATTGATGGACAATTCTTAAAAAGATATTCAAAATAGTTAACAAATATTGCATAAAAACGGAATAGTGAAAACAAAATCATAACCACTCTGAACATTGTCAGGTTTAAAAAAAGAAACAGCCATACCAGTGCATCTCAGCCAAATTCGAACCATTAGGGGAGCTTCCTTTTCTTCCCTACCAAATAAAAATTTGATATAAGTATATCTGAACATGTACCTTGATGCAAATGCATTAACTTTTTTCTTAAAAAAAAAACACACACACTTAGAAGAATTGGCAAATTGTTGAATATATACATATTTATTTTTATTAAATGATGCCAAATTGCTCATGATGTACCAATTTAATGTCATTAGCAGTTGTGTGTGAGTTCCCATTAATCCACTAACACTGGTCCTTGAACGCTTCTTGAGTTTTCCAGTCTGGGGACGTAAGGAAAAAAAATCTTTTAAATTCCTGCCTCATCAAGTCTGGTGGAGTAAACTGTGCATAACCCAGACATATTGAGATAAAGCTGGATCTGATAATATAGTAGGACTGGTGAAAGGGTAGGTTGTGTCCCTCATAGAAAAAAAGAGAGCACCTGAATATCTGACAGGCTAGTGAAGCAAAATGTAGCAGGAATTTCTCATTGTTCCCACATTCCATTTACCCCCTGATTTTTAGGTGCCAAATTTTATGTGCATGTGTTAACCTGCAGCTAAAAATAAAATTCTCAGTCCTCTAATAGTTCAGTAAAACCAAGTAACTACCTTTGGGCAATGGAATGTAAATGATAATGATGTGGATTATTTCCAAGTCATCTCCTTGCAGATAAATCCACTTTCTCTAGACTCTACATTTTCCTTTTCTATTGTCTGGGAAATGGTGATAATAGGAGCCAATTAGGGAGCTTGGTTTTGAGGATGGCAGCACCAACACCGAACCCTCAAAGCTAAAAATCTCATTCAGGGATTTTACATAAGTGGATATAATCTCATATTTAAGCTACTTTATTTGTGATCTGTTTGTCACAGCAACTTAGCCTGTACCTACCTAATGCACTTGAAAAAATAACTATTTTCTACTCTGCATGTCTGAACTGTCAAATTAAATAAAATCTATCATGAAACAAATCTATCTATCCAAATATCTACATATATGCTAAAAAAGAAATGTAGGTGATGCCCATGTGATATAAATGTATCTAACAAGAAGAAGTAAGAATCACTACCCATGTGACAGTTCATTTCCAGGTATGCACTCTAGCTAGAAATAAAGAAATATAATGGGGCTTCCCTGGTGGCGCAGTAGTTAAGAATCTGCCTGCCAATGCTGGGGACACGGGTTCGAGTTGCTGTGGAGCAGCTAAGTTTGTGCGCCGCAACTACTGAGCCTGCGCTCTAGAGCCCATGAGCCACAACTACTGAGCCCACGTGCCACAACTACTGAATCCCGTATGACTAGAGCCCATGCTCCACAGCAAAAGAAGCCAATGCAATGAGAAGCCCGCACCCGGCAACAAAGAGTAGTCCCCACTCGCCGCAACCAGAGAAAAACCCGTGCAGCAGTGAAGATCCAATACAGCCAAAAATAAATAAAATAAAATAAATTAATTTTTTAAAAAATTCCTAATCTTAAAAAAAAAGAAATATAATGAAGCAAAGCTCAATACAATATTTTTTTCCTTTTGGCTATATTTCAGTAAAATATTTTACGATTATATCTCTAGTCAGATCACCTGAGTTTCCTTCATTTACTAACACTTTTCTTTACCCATAAATTACAATTCCAGTTTATATTGAGAGATTTTTTAATCAAAATGCTGTAATTTTTAATTCATGAAAACTTGGTTAAATGATGAATTACTAAGTATCTCCTGATGAAGCAGTGTTTATCTAACTCTTACTTGAAATAGTGAAAGAACACATCAGTGAGTTTTCCTTAAATTGGCATGAAATTTTAGTTGCCATGGACAAGATAATTCCTTAAAATGTAGTATGTTGCAAATGCAGTAAACATTAACATTTAAAAAATAAAGTTCTATTCTGTAACATCCTTCTTACAAACATTCATGGTTAGGAATAAATAAATATAATTTATTAACATTTTAATATTAAATCAATCAACAAGTTTTAATATCCAGGTCTCAGAGATTTGTGAAGTGTTTATTTGTAGCAGAATATTGACCTGCAAGTTTCTACTTCCCTCAAATAGAAAAAAATATAGCTGTATTTGTTAGTTTTAGATGTGGAGGAAGCATTGGATTTCAGTCCTCAGTTTACAGGGATGTAATTGGAATTATTTGGAGGTTGTAAAGGTATAGTATCCTTCCACATAATGGTGGTGGCAGAAGTAGGTTTAGAAGCCATGTGTGTGGGTTTCAAATAAGAATACCATTCTTTGACTAAATCCATATTCCTTATTTGTCTACCTTTATATATGCTCTTTGTAATGTGTGTTTTTTCAGTGACCTATTCCTTTCTTTATTATTTTAAATATAAGCGCTAATGATGCTGACTGTTAAGTATGATATTGAAGCTTTTAGTAATTTTCATAGCATGTGAGAGAGTTCCCAGCTTTTGGAGATGAGATCTGTAAATGTATTTAAATGTTAGGTAAAATAGCTGGCCCTGCTTTCCAGCAGGCAAACATTCAAAGCAAAAATTGAAGTTTAGTTATGGTACATTTATGCATTTCAATAATAGCACTTCACCGTGATTTTTCAATGTACTCAAATTTAATTTTTACATACTATGGTTACAAATCATGATAGAACAATTGATTAATTTTTATTATTTACATATTGCCACTGACACATTTTAAAACTAGGATTTCAGTCCCTTGTGGGGGGATAGACTCAAAGAAAATAAACTAAACTTCTTTTTGTCTTTTGACTAAAATTTGTGTTCAGAAGAACAATCCAACAATTTCTCTGAACATGCAGGTCAGGTCTAATACATATTTTCTATTAACTGTGGTCTCCTGGGGTTTGTATGCATCATACATGAAGTGAATGGACCAGCTACTACTATCACCTCAGCCACAAAGAAATGAAAACTGGTGAATATTTTTTTCTTTTTTTTCTTACCTTTATAGGCATCTTTCATTTCACTTTTCTTGCTTAGTGGTTCATGTGGTACTGTTTGAAAAGCAATTCAAAAATAAACCTAAAAGTGTAAGAATTCAAAAGGGTCAGAATTTTACTCTTCCGGTACACTAGTGAATTAATATTAGAATAAGAAAATAAAATGTTTTGTTCACATTTAGAAGTATAATATAAATATTGTGTTTATGTAGACTTTTCAGATAACAACTTTTTTCCCTGACCATTATCAGCAAATGTGGTTTATTGCAAATGGAGCCAGAGAAACATCCTTAATTTGGAAGATATCCCAAAAAGCTATAAAGTTAAAGGCTCAAAGGTCTGTGTCACATGCAGGGAGGGAAGAAAGGCAAGGACAGGTGTGAAGTTTATAGATGGGGGAGAGATGGGAAGAGTGTCTTACTGGGTAAACAATTGCTCTAACTCTTCCAAATAGGCTAGTTATGTGAATATATACTTTTGGAAAAACTGTGTATAAGTTCAATACATTGGAACATTATCTACAGTTATTTTTCTATCACTAAACAGGATAAGGAATGAATATCAGCATTCTGGAAGAATATTTTTATAGAGTGATTGAAAAGTTATTTTTCTTCATGAGTCCATTTTTATATAATAGAGAACATGCATAGTTGCAATATTGTCCTAAATCAAACTAATGTTACATATGCTCTGAGTAATTGTTTTATTCATAGTAAGGGTATTTTTATTCATGATAATTTTAAAAGCTGTACTTGACTCAGAAGAACTGAAAGCACTCTTGGGCATTAGGTCAACCTCCCCTGATAATGGGAAAGATGGGGTCTTAAAGACCATGAAAAGAAACTCCTTATATATTCTCATATTGATTTCGTACGTTAAATGTCACTAAGGCTCAGCATAGCTGTGCATGGTAGGATAGTGTATTTTTTAATTAATAACATTTATTTTATTAAACAGTGTAGGTTCACAGCAAAATAGAGCAGAAAGTACAGAGCTCCCATAGACTTCCTGCCCCTCCCCCCAACAACATACCCCACTGTTGACATGCCACATCACAGTGGTACATCTGTTACAAATGAACTGAGATTGAAAAATCATTGTCACCCAAAGTCCACTGTTTACGTTAGGGTTCACTCTTGGTGTTGTACATTCTGTGTTTTGACAAATGTGTAATGACTTATATCCACCATTGTAGTCTCAGATAGAATGGTTTCACTAACCTGAAAGTGCTTGGTACTCTGCCTATTTATTCTTCTTTGGCCCTAAACCCTGGCAACCACTGATGATTTTACTTTCTCCAGAGTTTTGCCTTTTTCAGAATTTCATAAAGTTTGAATTGTGGAGAATGTAGTATGTTCCGATTAGCTTCTTTCACTTAGTAATATAATATATATTTGAGTTTCCTCCATGTCTTTTCATGGTTTAATAGCTAATTTAATTTTAACTCTGAATAATATTCCTATGTCTGGATGTACCAAAATTTATTTATTCATTCACCTACTATAGCACATTTTGGTGCTTCTACGATTTGCAATTATAAATAAAGATGCTATAAACATGAATGTGCAGGCTTTTGTGTAGACATAAGTTTTCAAAGGAATGCAATTACTGGATCATACGGTAAGCATATGTATAATTTTGTAATAAACTGCCAGTTGTCTTCCAAAGAAGCTTCACCATTTTGCATTCCCACCAGCAATGAATGAAGAGTCCTTGTTGATCATCCTTGCCAGCGTTTGGTTGTCAGTGTCCCAGATTTTGGCCATTCTTATAGGTGTGTAGTGGTATCTCACTGTTGTTTTAATTTGTAATTCCCTAATGACATGTGAAGTTGGACATCTTTTCATATGCTTAGTTGCTATATACATAATATATATTTGGTGAGGTATCTGTTCAGATCTTTACCTATTTTTAAATTTTTGTTTTATTTTGTTTTCTTATGGTTGAGTTTCTTGAGTTTGGGTTCTTTGTATATTTTGGATAACAGTCCTTTATCAGATTAGTCCTTTGCAAATCCCAGTCTGTGGCTTGTTTTCTTCTTTTCTTGACATTGTGTTTTGCAGAGCAGAGCATTTTGCTTTAAATGAAATCCAGATTATCAATTATTTCTTTCATGGATTGTGTCTTGTTGATGTAGCTAAAAGTAATTACCATACTTCAGGTCAATTAGATTATCTCCTATGTTATTTTCTAGGAATTTTATAGATTTGTATTTTACATTTAGGTCTGTGATCCATTTTGAGTTATTTTGTAAATTCTGTGTCTAGATTCATTGTTTTGTCTGTGGATGTCCAGTTGTTTAGGACCATTTGTTGAAAAGACTATTTTTGTCCCATTGTACTGCCTTTGTTCCTTTGTCCAAGATCAGTTGGCTCTATTTATGTGAGCCTTTAGCAATGTGGTGACAAGGTGTGGGGAGATGGGAAGCATAATATAGTCCTGTGATTAGTCTCAGTCTTCTGGCAATCCTGTGCCCCTGGACTGTGATCTTCAGCAGTGCATTTCAGGTTTTTTCCCCACTTAGGTGGGACAGGATGGCTAAAGGAAGCTGGAGTTGGGTGCTTCCCTTCCTGTGGGTAGGTTAAACTCTGATAAAATATTTTCTCCTGAGGGCACGTAATGCTCTGGAGTATATCAAAATGGTTATTTTTTTTTCCCTCCCTTTGCCTGAAGCCAGAGGTTTTTTTCAGCTTTGATATTCACTGTGAGGATCAGATCAGGCTTTTGGAGGTAAAACTCACATAAGCATGGAGGTCCCCCATGGCTAGGTCCTCCTGTGGCTTTTATTTCTCAGGCTGGTCCACACCAAACCTCCAGTAATTTGTCAATTACAGTTTAGGTTTTCCTACCCCTGCACTGGTTCCCATGAGGGTTTCTGCTAATGGGTTTCTGCTCTGGTAAATTATGATTCTCTGTAATCACCTCTGTCTCCAATTTTAAGGGCAGTGGTTTGCCCTGTGTCTTCATTTCTCTGCCAGATCTAAGACTAGTGGTTGATTTTTCAGTTTCTACAGCTTTTTACTTGTTGGTAGGATGAAGTAGCAACTTCTAAGCTCTTTATGTTCCGAATTGAAAACCTGGTTTACTTTCTTCAAAAAAGATTTATTTTTTATTTTTATTGAAGTGTAGTTGATTTACAATGTCCTGTTAGTTTGTAGTGTACAGCAAAGTGATTCAGTTACATATATGTATATATTTATATAATATTTTCATATTCTTTTCCATTATAGTTTATTACAAGATATTGAATATAGTTCCCTGTGCTATACAGTAGGACCTTGTTGTTTATGTATTTTATATGTAGTAGTGTTTATCTGCTAATCCCATACTCTTAATTTATCCCTCCCTACCCTTTCCCCTTTGGTAACCATAAGTTTGTTTTCTATATCTGTGAGTCTGTTTCTGTTTTGTAAATAAGTTCATTTGTATCCTATTTTAGATTCCACATGTAAGTAAGTAATCTCATATGATATTTGTCTTTCTCTGTCTGACTTACTTCAGTTAGTATGATAATCTCTGGGTCCATCCATGTTGCTGCAAATGACATTTCATTCCTTTTCGTGGCTGAATAGTATTCCATTGTATATATAGATATACAATGGATATGTATATAGCCATATATATTGATCTGTTTGGATTATCTGTTTCTTCTAGATTCAGTTTTGGAGGGCTGTATGTTTCTAGAAACTTGTCCAGTTCTTCTAGATTGTCCAATTTGTTAACATATAATTGTTCGTATCAACAACATTTTCTTAATGCTTTTTGTATTTCTGCAGTATCAGTTTATATTGCACTGAAGTTACATTACAAAATCTCCTTTCTCTGCCTACACTCTCAAGTACCAGCTATGAATTCACATAGCAAAACATATGACAGGGCTATTGTTATTTGTATATCCTTTCCAGCCTTTAAAAATAATTTTAGGGTGTTATAATTTCAATATTATTATAGTACTTAATCCATAGTAATAAATGTTATCCTTTATACTACATTTTGAGAAGTATTATGTACTCTATGAAGTTTTACTCAGTATATGATTGTTTATCATTGTGATAATATTTAATTCTTTCACTCCAGCAGTTGCAGATGATATATTTTGATGCAATTTTTGCCAGTGTCTTGTATTCATTCTATTTTTTTGTTCCTTGTTTTTTGTTTTTGTTTTGTTTTGTTTTGTTGTTCCCATTGTATTCTTTCTGTTGCTATATGCCTAGTTCTGTTTACTTTTGTCCCTATAAATTTGGAATGCATGCACTCATTTTAAAAATATTTATATGCAAATATTTTTTAGTAGGTATATACAGAGGACTTCTTTTCAGTTGAAAAACTACAGAGTAGCAGACAATGAGGTGGAGGGAGTTAGAAGATTGGGTTATTTTGAGCACAGTTTGAAAGTTCCCTGAAAAGGAAAGAAAGCATCATCCCACTGGGTGTCTAATGAGTTTTCTCTGGGAGTGTGTGTGAGGGGGGATTGTTGTCCATCATGACAAGTTTGTGGTTGGCCCTTCTAAAGGGTTTAATATGCAAATTCTTGTCCTGCCACCTGGAGAAGTTGGCCCTGTTGTGTCAAGCAAGGGCTGCCAGCATACCATCATTTTTTTTTTAATATCTTAAATATCTTTACATCACCAAAAATAGCCATGAACTTTAGCAGCTAAAATATACTGGTAGTATCCCTGGTGAAATGATTCTCATCACTCTTGCATTTCCCTTCTGCTGCCCTCTAAAATTGACGCATTTGTGAAGAGGGAGATCTGAATGGCTCTCTGCTACTAATTTTTTAGTATATGGGTCAGTCTTCAATGTCTTATTTCATAACTAGCAGAACTTTATAAAAATTCATAGTGTGTTACTTGTTTTCAGTATTAGTGAAAAGGTTTTTTGGTTTGTGCATCTATTTGGTAAATTAAAAGCTTAACTTGATTCTAACAAAAATATCAATAAAGTTCCCATTGTAAGAATGAATAGATAAATCTATCCAAGAAAGTATTGAAAAAGAATTATTTTATCATTTATATGTGAGTTTGCCCTACAAAGCTCTGTAACATTATTTACAGAATTATTTGAACAACTACATTTTAGTGTCTGTCATTGATCCTGTTTCACAACTCTATATCATAAGTGCTGGGACTTTATTTACCTGTAAACAGAACCAGTACTGTATTTATTTTCTTCATAGAACTAATTTCTGTGACATCGAATATATTAGGGTTTCTTTTTGTAGCTTTTTCCCCATAAGCCATGGCTTAGATTACCTGAGAATTATTGGCTCTAATCTTTACAAACTAATATTTTGTTTGATAAACCACAGGATGCTTCATTAAGAATGGTTTAAGCAGGTAGAAAAAAAATTCCCTTAAACATCAAGATATATGGAATTAGGCAGTCCAGTGCACCAACATAAAGGACCCTGGATCTATTTATTCCCATGTTCCGTTTATCTTAACATTTTCTTTCATCTTCATGGTTTAAAAATGGCTGCTAATCCTCAGGGAATCTCATTTAAGTTCCAGGCAAGAAGAAGAGTGAGAAAGCAGGGGGAAGAGTCGGGTGTAGTTAAGGTCATGTGCCATGACTTTGCATCCTTTAAGACTCTTTTTTGAATTTTTACTTGTGTATGAAGAGCTAAGTAAAAGTGCCCCTGCTGCCCCAATGACAAAAAAAAACTCAATCTACAAAATCATAATTTCCATGACTTCTCCTGGTGTTGATTATGTTTTATATACTTATTAACAACAGTAAGTTTTATTTATTAAATGAATGAATGGATGAATGAATGAATAATCCAGTGGTGGAAGTGTAGGAGGTTGTTACAATAAGTAAGAATTTCATTGGTAGAATAGACAGGTACCTTGGTGCAAGTGTCTTATTATTTCAAAAATACTGTCCAGGTTAACTGTGCCTTCATTTTCAAAAGGTAGATTTAGTGTGAACACACAGTGAGTTTCTCACAGTGTGTTTCTCACAGTGAGTTTCTCATATAGAGGTATTAAAGTATGTGAATCCACCAGTCATATATCAAAATTTTTGACGAAATAGAAGTAGTAGGATTATCTTTGCTCTTGAATCAAATTGTACTTTTCTAGATTGATAACTTGTGGCAAAGTAAAATACAACCTGAGGTGAGAGAGGCAGTATCAGCTACTAAACAAATGTTCTGGGATTCCTTTTTTAAAATCACTTGTTAATTGATAGCCTTTGGTAAGTTGTTTACATACTCTGAAGTTTAGTTTTCTCATCTAAACTAAAAAAATGACAGACTGTTGAAGGATTAATAAATGTATTCATTCATTTGAAATATTATTGAGCATCATCTATATGCCATTTCATGTTAAAATATCAGAAAGATATCAGTGAAATACCTAGAATACCAGCGGTGAACAAATAATAGTCTTCAAGTAACACAACTTCATCTGACTTCATTTATTTTAAAAAAAACATTATTTTCAATTTGAAGTAGTATATTCATTTTTTTAAAATCTATATACCTATACTTGAAATTTTATGAGCTTGATACCAGATTAAATCATGATACCATATCAATATGGTATTGATACCATAAAAGATTGATATCAATCTTTTATGAGATTGATAATTTATTTTACTAACTGAAATTCCAAGCTGCCTATATGTATATTCAGTAATATGTCATAAAATGTTTAGTTTACATGTTTAAAAAAGAAAAATATAGAATGCATAATGTAAGTAAAATAAAAGGCATTCAGTTCCTGTAATGCACTGCAGAGTCCAAATGTAATTTCCTTATTGACATCATGATAAATTTAGCTTAGAGAGTTCAAATAAACATTTGTTGCCTCCACTCACAAATGTGTTCAACCATTCATGCTTAAAATGCCTAAATAATTTATAACCCAATTATAGCGTGTCTTTTAGTCTGCTTGAATGTGATACTGAGAGAAAAGTTTATTAATAAATTATAGTTTGTGGGAAAATTGAAATGTGATAAGAAAACATTTAATAATAAGGGCATTTAGTTTGATTATGACCAAATAATTTCACTTAAATTCTTGTAGTCCACAAACCTCTAATGGCATAAACTTAATGTTTCTCATTTGTATATTCACAACAGCAAAGAGACATAAAATGTGCCAAAGGTATATCAACACTGCCCGGGGAGGGGGAAGAAGTTGGAGGAGTGGTAACTGCTGGGTTAAGTGGGAAGAAAGCTGCTACCATAGAGCAAGATGTGACCCAAAGAGGAGTCATTCTTTCCAGCACGTTGAGAGGCTGAGGTCACTGCAGTGCTGGGTGGGCAGAGGTCAGAAGTTAGACGTGGGACTGAAAAGCAGTCATTACTTTCAAGTATTCCTAGAGAAGAGTTAGCTCCACCTTTGACCCCATTCTCCATGCAAAATCTCTTCAGACAGGAAGATATAGAAATAAAAATTTGCTTCTCTGAAGACACTGCAAGGCCCTGAACAAATTTTCCAATACTTTGAAATTTTATGTATTCCTAAATACACTTATGTTTAGGTATGTTTCCAAACTAAAACCCCACTCCTACATGATGAATCTAAAGTAAAGCCTGTCAGTTCCAAAGCCCCACTGATAGTCCCAGAACACTGAAATACCTTTTTATTGTTGTTGTTGGTAAATCTTTTAAAATTAATTGAAAACTATAATAACTAAATTTACAACATGATAGATATTTCAACAGGGTAAAAGAAAAATTGACCCCCCCAAAAAGGTAATATAATTCTATGAACAAAAAGATGCTTAAATATGCATGAATAACATATCTGCATTTGTGCATAATGTACAACTCTACTGGTATTTCAGAGAGAATCAAGAATATAGTACAATCATGAAAGAACATCTACTTAATATAAAAGAGTAACAAATGAAAAAAACTATTAAAAGTACTGAACATTTAAAATAATAATATTATTAATTAATTAATTAGCCTGATATAAGGACAAGAACAAGCAGGAATAGCAGAGATACATAAAATGCCAAGGTAAAAAATAAGAAAAACTGAGGGGGGAAAAGGAAACATGGGGAAAGAAAATCTCTATAATTTTCGGGCATATGTTTCCACTTCGATAGAGTTTATCATGTACAAGCAATGGAAAGACAGTAAGACCCAGACCTAGACAAATCATCATGAAAATTCAGAGTGCTAAGGATAAAAGAAAATTTTAGCCCTCTAAAGAGCACAAGAGTTAAATTGGTTCTTGAGCAGCACAAGATAATATAATAATATATATTCACTTCAACTTCCTGAGGAAAAAAAAAATAATTTAATGTTGAATTCTATATTAAGGCCAACACTTAATCAAATCTGTTGGTAAATTATTTTTAAATGTGTTTAAATTTTAAATTCATTATCTTAGGATATTATATGAGGATCATTTAAATATATATAATGTTATTCATACATATTATATATATATTGTATTAGAATATCTTACACATTTTATAATGTAATATTTAGCATTATATATCATATTTTTAGAATTACTTACATATAAATATTTTAAATATATATCTACCTATTTACATATGTATATATATATAATATATATGTATGTATTTTATATAATATATATACATAAAATCCCACGTGGACATGAACAGAAAGATAGTGACAGTTAAATCCAGGAGAGTGGATTCAACTCAGGAGACTAAGAAAGGAGGCTCTAATGTGAATTACACAACACCCTTGGAGAAGACTCAGTAGAGGTTTGAGCAGATTTAT
Source organism: Phocoena phocoena (assembly GCF_963924675.1). Lineage (NCBI taxonomy): Eukaryota > Metazoa > Chordata > Mammalia > Artiodactyla > Phocoenidae > Phocoena > Phocoena phocoena. The sequence continues at coordinate 55,936,253 of NC_089236.1, read as the reverse complement.
GCAGTGCATCAGAGAGATTACAACTGAAGAAAAGCAAAATTATAGGATTTGATATGATAAGGTCTTTGATATTTTTGAAAAATTTAATGAGAACATGAAAGTTATGATTCATAGACTGAAATTTTATGTCTGTTTACATTGTCATCTGTAGCCCTAATTTTTTGGAATTTAGTATTATTTCTGATTTAACATTTTCTAAATTTTTCCAAAACACTTCCTAAGTGCCTTTTTGAGATTAATCATTTCAATTGATCATCTTTTCAAGAGATGTCATAAAAATAAATGTAAGAAAGGAGAATTTGTATTAGGAATAATTAGAAGTGATAAATATGAAAATCCTAATTTTCTCATCATCTTGTAGAGGAGACTTAACCAATACAGTCAAAAATAATTATTCAATCTTCTTAATCATGTCACAATTTTTAAGACTATTTAAAGTTTATCTCCTTTTGTAGTGAAAAATTAACTATTTTTTCTCTATTTCTTTTTTTTTTCCTATGAAATTGAAGTTACATTTAATACCATCTATTAATATCACTTGTATGGAAGAATTCTGGTTCCTCTGCAGTCATATGAAACCTTGATACATATGAAACCTTGATTACTCCTGATAATTACAACTAAAAATTCAAAATACAATAATATAAGCAACTAACTGAGGAAACAAACATTTGGGCTCCTACAACAAAATACCACAGACTGGGCAGCTGACAAATAGAAATTTATTTCTCACAGTTGTACAGGCTGGAAGTCCAAGACTGGGGTGCCACCATGGTCAGGTGACAGCCCTCTTCTGGGTTGCAGATTGTAGATTTCTTGCTGTGTGTGTCCTCACGTGGTTGAAATGGGCTAGTGAGTTCTTTGTGGCTCTGTCTATAAAGGCACTATTCCCATTTATGCGGGCTACACCCTCATAACCTAAGCACCTTTCAATGGCCCCAGCTCTTGATAACATCAGGTGTTAAAATTTCAGCATATGACTTTTTTTTTTTTTTTTTTTTTTTTTTTTTGCGGTACACGGACCTCTCACTGTTGTGGCCTCTCCCGTTGTGGAGCACAGGCTCCGGACGCGCGGACTCAGCGGCCATGGCTCACGGGCCCAGCCGCTCCGCGGCATGTGGGATCTTCCCGGACCGGGGCATGAACCTGCGTCCCCTGCATCGGCAGGCGGACTCTCAACCACTGCGCCATCAGGGAAGCCCAACATATGAATTTTGAGGAGACAAACATTCAGACCATAGCAGGCAGATTGTGGAAAGGAGGCAAAACTTGCAGGGTTGGTGTGCTTGGTAGCAAATATCTTAGCTTTGTTGTTTTATTTTGTTCTGTTTTGGTTTAGATTAGTTTAGTTTAGTTTTTCTTTTTGTAGCTTTGCTCAGAGGCTGAGTGATAGTCATGGGTATAATCCAAAGTTAACTCCTAAGAAGTGGAAAAAGGAGAGCGTAGTAAAACCAAAGTAGAAGGAATGAAATCAGCAAGATTGAAAAACAGGTAGATAATATTCAGAAGTAACAAAACCTAAAGCTAATTCATGAAAAGATCAACAAAATTGACAGCTAGACTGATTCTGGGAAAAAAGAAAAGACACAAGTCATCAAATCAGGAATTGATAAGTATAATCAACACATACACTCCTGTCATTTATGGAAAATAAGAATATGATGAATAATATTATGCCATGAAATTCTTGAAAAAATGATTATGATCTAAAGTTAATATTGTTTATTTTTGATTATGAAGTTTTGTGTAATTTTTTGCTATTTTAATTTTGTTTTCTATATTGTTTTACTTTCATAGTTATTATTTAGTGTGTATTTCTCAAGTATGACATTTAATTACCATTTTAACAAGGTCTTAGTAAACAGAGATAAAGGGATGGTAGAATGTATTCCTTAAACAAATCAAGGATCATATAATACAAAAACACAGGTAACCCTGAATTACTTAGATGTTCTTTTATTCTTTTTAGAATTTATTTATTTTTTTTTAATTGGAATATAATTGCTTTATAATGTTGAGTTAGTTTCTGCTGTACAACCAAGTGAATCAGCTATATGTGTACATATATACCCCCCTTTTGGACTCCCCTTCCACCCCCTCCCCCATCCCACACATCAAGGTCATCACAGAACACCGAGCTGAGCTCCCTGTGCTATGCTGCAGATATAATGTTAATCTTGTGTTTACAGCACCAAGCATGGTGTTCATCTGTTGAAGGCATGCACATAAGTAATGGACATACATTTATTTTTACAGTACATTAATGCTGTTTACTCATAAAATATTAAAATACAAGATGAAAGATTTAAACTAACACTGCTTAGTTATTTTTATGGGCTTGGTATTACATACGGTTCATATTATGCGATGTGATTTAATCCTCAGAATCAATATTTGTTTGCACTTTTGGGTTAATTCCTGGATATCTATTGTAGAACAAAATGCAGCAAATTCTGGCTCTCACAACATTTACATTTTATGGATAAACTGGTAGGATAGTTCTCATTACTCCCATTTTACCCACTAGGAAACTGTATTTCACAATTGGTTTGGACACTTTTGTAACCAGACATCAGCAGAAGTATGTTTCCTTTTGAGATTCAAATGAAATTTCCTGCAATCTTATGCCATGTTTGGTAAGAAAGAGGCAGGCTTAAGTGTTTTAAAATTCACACCTGTCTATGATCCTCTGCTTCTGCTGCATTGGTCAATGAACTGCTCACCATCAGCCTTTGATTTCTGTATAGATTCCAGATCATAATGAGCTCAAATAACACTGATATGGTCATGGTCATCAGCCCTTTTCTATAATTTTCATAAAAGAGCAAATAAAGCAAGAGTTACAACAATAACAACAAAAGTCAAAGAAATGCAAGTAACCAGAATTGAATAATAAAAACAATTACAGTTAAGTAAAATTAAGCTATTTTTGACAATGTGAGCTCTTACCTTTTCTCTACTTCCATTACTTTTGTGCTTTCTTAAGCCTTCGCATTCAAGGACATGTGCAAGACATTTTAGTATTTGCTGTATCCTGCCAAACCATTCCCCCAGGGCCTCTACCTGAATCCGAGGCAGTTATTTTCATAGACAGCTTTGCATCAGTGCAAACTCTACTTGCATTAAATCAAATATCTAGTAAGTGGTGAAACCAATATTCACATGCCTGGAAAGAGTATAGACTTTTCACTGCATTTGCTGCTTCAAATATATGAATAATAGCAATAAGTCTTGAATAGAACATAGCTATAAGGCAAAAACAGTGTAGCATTTAAGCATTCAACCTATGAAAATAGCTAAAATTCATAGTGATCACTATGGGCTAGGCAATACGATAAAAGATGTTCTCATTGTTTCCTGACCTTCTTAAAATATCCTTAAGAAAAAATACATATTGTTATCCTCAAGTACCAATAGATAGAGGATTGGCACACAGTGACATATCTGGTAAATTGTGGTAGCATAATCTCAACCAAGTATGCATGATTCTAGAATTTATTGTATTAACTATTATCCTACACTATTGGCACATTATGTAAAATGTACAACGGCATTGCAGATTTTACAGAGGCAGATAACAGGGTGCTGAGACATTAAATAACTTTCCCATGGTGACAAAACTGGTAATGATGAGATTTGTAAACATAACCTTTTTCTGTGACTCCAAACCCTTGCTCATTGCACCACACCATGCTACTGTTTAAATCAATGCCATTTCAGCTTTTAGCAACCAGGGTTCATCACATCTACAAGTGCTAATTAGATTTAGTCAGCCTCTTTTCTCTGGACGAGGCCATTGTAGTGTGAAGCAGAAAACCCCAGTGATCTGTAAATGACATTAACTTAAGCTAATAATGTAGCCCAAGTATGCTATTTTTAAATTTGTCTTCTTTTAACTGTAAAATATGAACTATCAAATATTATTAAGTTTGAAAATAATGATCTTTCAGTGTCACACAATGGCATTATCTGATGAACGTAATTTTACAATAAAGGAAATCCTTTCTTAAATTTAAGGAAACTTTTTCACACTTTAACCTAATATTCCGTTTCCTCTTGTTCTGTTTTTCATTTCTTTATAATACATTTGGCCTTTCAACAAGCTTATTTTCTGAAGACAGCATATTAATGTGCTGGGGTTTAATACCATTAGTAATGGATTTCTGATTTCAAGTTGTTTCTTAGATTTCATTTTCTTACCATAAAATAGTAAAGTTTGTTGTCTTAAATGTTACATTATTGATCATTTCACTGACATCGTATCAATCCAGTGTAGGTGCCAGACCCAGTGCTGTAAGCAATGAATTTGCTTTTTTTCTTTTTTACATATTACAGTATATCTTACAGTTTATTTTTAATATATAATTGAGTATTAATTTGTCAAATGATTTATCTTATGAAGTGGATTATTTTAATAACCTGTTATCATTCTTTATAAAATAAGTGGCTAAAACCTTAAAACTACTAAGATCTTAGTAATTTTTCATTATATATTTTTCATCAAAGTAGAAAAATATATTAAAGATCATAAGCCATTTCCATAACTTTATATTATTTTAAACTAAACTGTTTAGAGCACATATTATGTATCAGTATGCATTTGTTAATCCATACCCAAATCCATGCTAAGATTATCATATTTTTATGAAAACCATATATCCAAAAATATGTTTCATTCAATATGAGAGCCTTCCCCCAAAGAGAACAAATTCTTCTTTAGGTCCCCAAAAAACAATATCAGGATACTTTTTAAATTATTAACACTCAATGTGTTCTTCTAAATTACTTAAGTCATGGAAATGTTTTACAATAGATATGACCATTATAAAGCCTTAAATCTAAGACATTACTTTTTTTTCCCACAATTTTATAAAATCGAGATACATCTTAAAATAGTTGTTTACAATTAATGTAATATATTTTCATTTTCTTCAAAAGCTATTATTGCAATTTTGTTCTCAAAATGAATGAGTCATAAAATATAGAATGCTACCCATTTATCTCATATTAATTTAAGAAGCAAATATATAAGAGAAAATTTAAAGAAGTTACATATGAGATCCTCATTATTATGAAGTATTTTTAGCAATAAACAAATAAAACAAACTGAATATAAGCATCTTTTTGAGTTGCTTTAAATTTATGGTGGTCTTCCAAGAAAAATCATACATTTATCTTTCTGAATCTCACATTGCCTATATTGAAAATAGGTTACAGTCATTTCCCCATTACATACAGTTACAAAGTACTTTAAGATAAACTATCATTTCAGAATAAAAGTAAACATAAAAATGGGGAAAATATGACTCAAAAAGATTACCTTCTCTAATTTTGAGCAACTCAAATAAATAGATTTTAAAAAAGAGGAAGGTTTGTCAAATGTTAATTTGGAGGATTTGAAGCTGTCAGACCTGGGATAATGAGTAAACCCTTATTCAAATTCATTTTCTCTCCCAAGAGGTGAATTATCAGGAGGTTGCAATTCATGTGTTACAAAAGTACACTTATTATGAACTGGCTTCTTTACATGAAAGTTCATTTGTGTAAAGTGTGTGAGGTAAGAGAGGGGAACAATAAAATGTATTTAAGATGTGCATTTGCAGACCATAGTTCGTTCACTGTGTGTCCAAACATATACATAAGTCTTGAGAGTGACAGAGCTTCATGTTGTAGTCTACTGATAGAGTGGCCAGCCTGATTCAAGGCTGTGTAACCCTGAAAATAATACTTTTATAGGAAAATCATTTGCCCTCACAACCTGGCTGTGAAAGAGTTAGAGAAAAGACATCATTTACTGTATGTCTTCCTACTGCTATAGTTCCATCTTCACTTGCCAAGAAGGTGAATAATTCAACAAATAATTTGTAAAAATCAATATTTATCATACTATTTATTAGACAACATGAATCAACATCATTCTAGCCTAATCTATACAATAGAATAAATTAAGAAAGAGCAATCTGGAGGCTGATGATAGCCACCCGATAAAAAATCACAATCCCTAATTTCTTTTCCACACCTGAACCAGTTTTCAAACCTGAAACCCAGTAACTGGATGATATTCTGGGTTCCCGGATTGAAGGGGCATGCAATTCGTGGAAACTGTATACAGTAAACATTTCCCAATTCCCTCTTCCCAAGAAATCTATCACCAGTACTAGGGTAATGACACGCTGAGGACGGGGGGGATACTCGCAATTTTAAGGACTGATGGACACTAACTTGTGTCGTGATAATGATCAGGCATTATCATGGCCCTGTTATGTAGAGTTATACGGAGATCAGGGAATAATTTTAGTCCTGGCCATATCTGACTCACAATGTATCCACTGTCACAAAGGCACGCCAAGAGTTTATTTCTCCAGTCTCCTTGTATATGCTTGTACTTGAAATGAACAAGTAATGGAAATTTGTCTCACTCCCACACTGACAGTTTACCTCGTGAGATAAGGGCTATTGTACTGTAAATAGTCAAATGGAAGCCTCTGAAATTGTCCCCACCCATGGCTAAATAGTTGATAAAAAATAATATTGTATGCTGGGGGTATGGCAGAGACTAGTGCCACTCTTGAAAACCTACAGGATACAACAAACAGTACAGGTGTTGTTCTATCATATTCCATTTGATGAACAACTCTGGCTGTTACTTAAAGATGACAGTAAACTCCTACAAATTCAACCACATGGCAGCCCTGATTGCAGCCGTTGTGTCATTAATACCTATTCTTAAACAGTTCACATGGTATGAGTTATATGGTGGGCATCAATTTATTTTATGAATGCGTTTTTTTCATTTCTGTGTGTACCGAGGCCCAGAAGTGGTCTGCATTCATTTGGAACATGTATCAATGTACATTTACAGTATTGCCCCAGGACTGATGTTAATTTTCTTGCCCCTTTGTTTGTTTGTTTTTGCGGTACGCGGGCTTCTCACTGTTGTGGCCTCTCCCGTTGCGGAGCACAGGCTCCGGATGCGCAGCTCAGCGGCCATGGCTCACAGGCACAGCCGCTCCGCGGCATGTGGGATCTTCCCGGACTGGGGCACGAACCCGTGTCCCCTGCATCGGCAGGCGGACTCTCAACCACTGCACCGCCAGGGAAGCCCTCTTGCCCCTTTTCATAATATAATTCTAAGGTGTCTGAGCATTTCTGCAGGAGTCAGATTTGTTCGTTAAATGAAGATAGTGTCATTTTGAGCCAGTACATTGGTAACATCATGTTACTTGGACCACATAAGCAAGAAATGGCCAAGCTATATTCTTAAATTATCCCAGATTTAGCCAATGGAAGCCTCTTCAATTTGGTTCTTTTGTCAGGCCCACATTAATTTTGGAGCACTTCTTTATTTCTAGCACAGCAAAATGTTTTAGACTCATCTTGTACTTCCCTTCCAAGCCCTGCAGTTATTTTTACAAATGGCCTACATCATTTGGGTGGAGAACAATATTTTTATAAAAATATCGGAGATATGTGTGCTTATTGCTACTGGGACATCTCTGTTTCTAGATCCTTTCAACAGATAGAGCAAATAAATTGTGTGCTTGTGTGTGTTTAATCATGAGATTAAACTGATTTTCCCAATACCAACCAATTAGAGGATTCTTGCTAAGCTTCCCACTGTATATTTTATTTAAGTTTTCCACAGTGAGAAATCTTTCTCCCAACATAATACATTTACACATATATTCAAACCCTCAGTATACACAAAACAGGTTCAGGATTTCTATACCCACACCTCTTAAGTACACATTTGCAGATGAGGGGAAGGTTTGTTTGTAGCTATTTTTATGCTTTTAGATTAAATGTATGTAGTCAAAAGATTCTCCACCTTTGTATTTATCAACTATGTAGAGTCCTGAATTGCCCATTTCTTTTATTTTTCCAGCTTTACTGAGATATAACTGAGAAGTAGCCCCACTTGTTTATTTTTGCTTGTTTCCTTTACTATCTGTGTCAAATCCAAAAAGCATCATTGCCAAGGCCAATGTCAAGGAGCTTACTCCCTATATTTTCATATAGAAGTTTTATGGTTTCAGGTCTCATGTTCAAGTCTTTAATCCAATTTGAGTTGCTTTTTTATCTTACTCCTTTTGAAATGGCATGTGGAAAAAATTATATTCAGGAAGACACCAATATCCTAGGACCAACCACAAGTGTTTGACACTGTGATGTTAATATAGTAGTATATGCAGTTTTAAGCCTATTTCATCTTGATTTGGTCTTACTACTGTAGCCTATCATTATGTAGTGAATCAACATATCCTTAATAATTCTTTGCCTCTTAAAATTCCATGTTTCTGATTTTAACATTTTGCACCAGTTTTCTTTTGCTTTATGGTTTGTATGTCTGTTTCTCTTTATTACTTTTATCCTTTTTATTTCTTTTTTTCAATTTTGTCACCTGAAGAAATTCTAAAATAGGATAATCCAATGTTTTTATGGGTATGACGTCAAAACCACAAGCAACAAAATCAAAAACTGACAAGTGAGACTACATCAAACTATTGATAAAAAGCTTCTGCACAGCAAAAGGAACCATCAACAAAATGAAAAGGCAAGCTAGACAATGGAAAAAACATTTGCAAATCATATATCTGGAAAGGATCTAATATCCAAAGTATATTAAGAACTCATACAATCATAAACACAATAGAAAAAAAGCAATCCTATTAAAATGATAATAAGTAAATTTAAGGAGATATAAACAAATCCACAATCATAGTAGGAGATTTCAAATTTTTTATTTTTCACAAATAGAGCATTTGTGAAGTGCATCAGTTCTCTATTCTCTCAAAATTACATAAGGAACTCAAAAGGGAGCCTTCAACCTATATTTTTACCTTTTTTTTTTTTTTTTTTTTTTTTTTGCGGTGTGTGGGCCTCTCACTGTTGTGGCCTCTCCCGTTGCAGAGCACAGGCTCCGGATGCGCAGGCTCAGCGACCATGGCTCACGGGCCCAGCCGCTCCGTGGCATGTGGGATCTTCCCGGACCGGGGCACGAACCCGTGTCCCCTGCATCGGCAGGCAGACTCTCAACCACTGCGCCACCAGGGAAGCCCTATTTTTACCAATTTTATTGGTCCCAATGGATTTAATTTGTCCCCAAGAAATTTGTTTTACAATTATTTTGTTAGTAAGGGTTTTTGATGGGGTAATATTTTGGTCTCTGATTTTTTTTTTTTTTTTCTTAACTTGGATATTATAGCTCAGTAGAGAAATGTAAGTTGATTGTCATAAGAAAATTGATAAACATGGATAAATAAGCATTGATTATAAATGATAAATAATGATGGTTTAAAAATAAATAGCAGTTAATTATTACGTGAAAAATAATCATATGGGTGAGGAGCATTAGTATAACATCTGCTATGAACTTTGAACAATATGTGGTATTACTTGAGCAATTTATAAATTTATTGTAGACTTCTGTGTGTTCTGGTCTATATTAATAATTGTGATAATTCTGCAGCCAGAATTCTAATTGTTTTCCCTTTACACATAATCACTGATTCTTTTTGAGTCTCTCTCTATTTGGTGTGTTAGAGTATCAATTATGTGCCTAAGATTAGAGTAGTTTTGATTTATTCCACTCTCACCTCAATATTTTTCGGTTTTAGGACTTATATCTCTCTTCATTTCTTATGAATTTTTAAGACAATATTCCTTCAAATGTGTAATCTTAAATTCCCTTTGTATTCTTCTTAAGATTCCCTATTTTAATTCTTCTTAATTATCCGTTCTGTTACATGTAGATTGCACATGTATGTTATGTCCTCTTTGTCTCATAATTTCTCTGACATTTTCCATTGCTTTACATTTTTGTGATGCATTCCCAGAAATTTCCTCAGACATTTCTGCCAGTTTATTGATTCTATGTTGAACCAAATCTAATCACATATATAATCAATCTATAAAAATTTTCATCACATTAAAATGTTTAATTTCTAGTACAGTCATGTTGCCCTTTTTTCAAATCTATCTATGCTTGTTTCATGGTGTCATATGCTTTTATTTTTTCCCTCATTCATTATTTCATTGTTTTAATTCCTTAAAACACATTTATTGTATGTTCCTTTTTTGAATTTTTAATCTTAAATTCTAAGAGTATTAATCATATCAGTGTGGTCCAAAGTCTATTCCTCATAATAGCTTATCATTCCCTTTGGTGATGTTACTTTTAATTGTAAGTCCAAGTTCAGGAGAAACCTTATTTTTCCATGTATTCTGGGTTGTGGATATATTCCCAAAGTAAAATTTGGACATTCCTTTGTTCAGTTTCCTGAGCAGTTTCACTGTTATATGTGTACATATATATTTTAAAATATATAAATATATATATACATTGTGTGTGTGTGTGTGTGTGTATATATATATATATATATATATATATATATATAGCAATACATTATCTGTTTGGAGATCTTTACCCATCTAGATAAGTAAATGTATTTACATTATCCCATGATTAATGTAGGCTTAAATTTGTTTTTTAATTTTTATTGGAGTATAATTGATTTACAATGTGTGTTAGTTTCAGGTGTACAGCAAAGTGAATGTTATATATACCCATATATCCACTCTTTTAGATTATTTTCCAAGATAGGCCATTATGGAGTATTGAGTAAGGTTTCCTATGCTATTCAGTAGGTCCTTATTAGATATCTATTTTATGTAGTGTATATACATAAATTCCAATCTTCCAGTTTACACCCCCCCCTTATTCCCTGGTAACCATAAGTTTATTTCTACATCTGTAACTCTATTTCTGTTTTGTAGATAAGTTCATTTGTAGATTTGAACTCTTAATTCTTCAAAGGACTGTTTTTTCCTACTTAAATATCAGGACATGTGTAAGTCTCTGTACCACAAATCCAGTATGGTAGGAATAATTTGTTGGTTTGTTTCTTTGTTCTGATGCAGTAGTTCTCAACAGTAAGAATCTCTCTACCTCCCAAACCCCACTCGCATAGACATTTGACAATACCTGGAGACAATTTTGGTTGTCTCCAAAAATGGGGGTGAGATTGCACTACTGACAACTAGCAGGTAGAGGCCAGGGATACAGCTAAACATCCCACCATATAAAGGATAGCTCCCCTACAACAATTATCCTGCCAAAATATAAACAGTGCTAAAGTTGGGAAATTAATAAAATTAACTTCTATTGCAATTAAAATCTAAACTTTATTTTACTGAATAGTCAGAAGCAAAATATCCTTTTTACCCTTCTAGGTTTTTCTGTTTCTTCATCAGTTTTAAATTCTGAAACTTAGTTGAGAATATACTGCCTATACTGTATATACTGTAAGGGAAAACTCATAGTCCCTTTTTCTCAAAAGCTAATGAAATATTTTTTCTCCTCTAGTGAATTTCTTCTAAGTTTAATTGATTTTTTTAATTCCCTAAAATTAGATTAGGAAAATGTTAATTTTTCTAAATTATGTTAAGAATTGGCACCTTTTATACATCACATTACAATTCAATATTTTGCATAGTACTGGCCTGAAAGACCAATCAGTCTTCTAGTTATCATAAATGGACTTGCTAGTTCTGGAATATGCAAACATTTGAAAACCTTGAGAATCTAACCACTATGTGTGGGCCAGTTTCTAATATATTTAGATTTCACGTTTCTTTTAGAAATATAGATTATAAAAATAATATAATTCAAAAAATTAAGTTCTATATCTTAGCTTATGTTACTATACACAATAACCTTAAATTTTTGCTTCAGTAACATCCTGTTTGATTATTATTTTTATTCGTTACTTACAGATTTGTAGTAGCTCTAATTTTTATTCCATCATTTATCTTCTTTTAAAATTAATATAATGATGATTCTTTCTATAGATGGCACCTGTCAGTGGAAATAATCAAGTGTTTTTCAAAATGAGGTCAACTCCTCTCAGTAACTTTACAATATATCACTATGATTTGGGTTCCTCCATTATATTCAAATGTAGAGGACAAGATGACTTTGTAACCTTGATTCCCTGGGAACACTGCCAAAAATCAGATTTTGTGCTACATTAATGTAATGGAGAAAGACTCACTCTTGAATTGCACTTACGTTCTATTGAATTAAAAGAAACCTCACTATAACCTTGACTAGTCATTAAGTATAAAGCCTTGATTAAGGCAAAATTAAATGGTACACATAATATTTCAGACATTATGATAAACAGTAATATTATAACAAATATTATAACTATAATATTAGGTGATAAACAGATATCATAATAAATTCAATATTATTTCATATACACGTACACCAAATCTGTATTAAGTTCTTACTGTATGCTGTGTCCTCTTCTAGTTACACCTCTAGGAAAATCAGCAAGAGCAAAAACGGATGAGGTCACTCCCTCGTGGAATTTTTTCTTTATTTGGGAAAGGCATACAATAGACCATTACTTAAATAAACACAAAAATATCAAGTAATGGCAAGTACTTTGATGAAAGATAGATACTGCATTACAGTGAGTTTTACATGAAGCATACTCAGAAGAGGTGATGTTATGGGCTGAATTGTGTTCTCCAAAAAGATATGTTGAAGCTCTAACCCCTGCATCATGTGGTCTTTTTGAAAAGAGGGTCTTTGAAGATGTAAACAAGCTAAGATGAGATCATTAGGGTCCTAATCCAATATGACTAATATCCTTATAACAAAAGGAAAATTTACCCAGAGACAAAGAGGGAGAATGCCATGTGGAGACAGAGGCCATTATAGTGATGCATCTACAAAGTGCAGAATAGGTTCTCCTGTCCATCACCAGAAGCTGGAAGAGAGGCAGGGGACAGAGTCTTTCTCATAGCCCTCAAAAGGAACCAATTCTTGCCAGCACCTTGATTTTGGACTTCTAGAATCCAGAACTGTGAAACAATAAATTGCTGTTATTTTAAGCCACCCAGTTTGTGGTACTTTATTACAGTAGCTTACAGGGAACTAATACACTTGATATCTAAGTTGAGACCTGAATTATGGCATAAATCAACTGTATGAAGAATAAGGGAAGATAATTTGGAGTAGAAGTGTTACATATTGGAAAGACATAAGTGCAAACAATCCCTCTTATGCATAAGAAGCAGAAAGAAGGTGTGTACAGCTGTAACATAAAAATATAAAGCAGAGAGTATGTTGTAGGAAGTGATATGGAATAAATAGGAGGAAAATCATGTTTTCCAATTAAGGAGTTCAGATTTTATTATAAGTAAATGAAAAAGTTATTTGAAGATTTTAATAATAATTAAATATAATCAGAAAGGAAATTTGTATTTCAAAAAGAATTTCTCCATTTTGTAGAATGGATAGTGGGGAGAGGGGGTGGACAAGATGGAAACATGCAGAGCAGTTAGGGATACAGTCCAATGATCCAGGGGCTTAAACTGTAAATTTGGGTGATTTTTGTTAGGCTGATAATTGCTGAATATCGAGAAGAGTAAAAGATTTGTGGTATGTTGGTAGAATCACTGGTGGAGAGTGTGTGTGGAATGAAAAGATAAAGAATGAAAGCTAACTCGTAGGTTGTTGGCTTGAGATCCTGGGTTGTTGATATCATTTCCTGATATCAGGGAAATCAGAAGGGAACAGTTAGTTACAGGTAACACGAATTCAATCATGACATTCCAGCTCCATTAGTTATACATTTTAAAATGTTAAATTTACTGTTTAGATATATGGGTTTTGAATTCAGAAGAGATGTTGGGTCTGAAGATATGCATTTTGGAGTAATCAACATAAAGTGGGGGACTTCTCTGGTGGCGCAGTGGTTAAGAATACACCTGCCAATGCAGGAGACACGGGTTTGATCCCTGGTCCAGGAAGATCCCACATGCCGCGGAGCAACCAAGCCCGTGCACCACAACTACTGAGCCTGCGCTCTAGAGCCCACGAGACACAACTACTGAGCCTGCGTGTCACAGCTGCTGAAGCCCATGTGCCTAGAGCCCATGCTCCACAACAAGAGAAACCACTGCAATGAGAAACCTGCACACTGCAACGAAGAGTAGCCCCCGCGCACCGCAACTAGAGAAAGCCTGCACACAGCAACGAAGACCCAATGCAGCCAAAAATAAATAAATTAAATAAATTTAAAAAAACAAAACTAAAGTTGGTATTTAAGGCTGCAAACCTGGATATAAGATAACCTTCATTAGGGGGATATATTCCCATGAATGACCCCAGAGGCTGCAATTTTTCAAGACTGGGTAGGATATAGAACACACAAGGATATTGATAAAGAATCAACAAAGTAGAAGTGGAAGAAAATTCCAGATTTGATGCAGAAATGTGGAACAGAAAATGCAAACCAGGTCACAGGAAAGGATTACTCTAGAGACAAAGTTCTAGCATGAAAGAATGGGTAGGAGTTAGCTACTGAAATGAATTAAAGACAGTTTCAGGAAGAAGGATAAGCATGTCCAAATTCCTGAGGGAAAAGGAGTACATAATACATAAGAATAAGGACAAGGATATAATCAGGCAGCAGATCAATTTTGCTTAGTAAAATTCACATTATGCATATTGGATTTCATCCTAGTGGGCATGGGATGACTTCAAATTGTTTAGGTGAGGAGACTATACCACATTAAAATATCATTTAATGTGTGGAGTAAAGAATAGCTTTGAGGGCATTAGTAAGCCCCTACCATGTGTCATTTATGTTTCTTTGGTCATTAGCTTAATAATAAACACCTCAACTGTGAACCACAATGAAAATCACCATATGGTTCAGTTACCTGGAGCAGTCTTGGTTTACCCTTTGTTTTGACATGATTATTAAATGTAAATCTTTTCATCCTCAAAAAGTTCCGGGTCAGTGATAATGCTACTATGTATTCAACAATTGCTGGGGAGGGACAGGTCTTAATTTAGAGCATTCGCTGATTTTCATGGTGAAAATACTGCTATCATGGTGACCAATTTCAAGATGTTTTTAACATCTGGCTCACAAAATTTTTTTTTAACAATCAGCTCATCCAAGCCAATAAAAGCCAGTTCCAGAGCAACACTGGTTCTGTTTTCGATAACTTAGTATTTATTATTAGTAGTCTTTCACTTTCAAATTAGTGTCAGTTTTGACTATAAATCAGTTACCTTGCCTAAAATGGAAGGGTGTTATGGGAAATAAATCAGTATTAATATATTAAGTGAATGTTAACTTGTGTCATGATTTGTAAATGGAATCAAATTATATTACACAAAGAAATGAATTATGGGATAAAGTATTCAATGTAAATGATCCTCCTAGAATAAAAAATTTAATTTGTTAGCTCAAATATAGTTCTTTATTAGATAATGACTTATGTAGATCCCATCATAATCATAAATGTTATTTTTGAAGACATTTTCTACTTATATTAAAGCATTTATATATAATCTTTATAAACATCCCCTAAAGTTTACCTTGGAATATTTTAAAACAAATATAAAATCTTTGTTTATGAATTTTTGTTGACAAATCAAATGGCTTATATCATTTGATATAATTACTAATGAACTGCTTAGTAAACCTTGAAACAATAGAAATGCCTCCTGTTAGATTATTATAATAGGAGTTTTAGTTAGAGGCCAACAACTCCTTTAAGTACTAGGGAACTGAAAAAATATAATAAATGATTTATAATTACAATTATTAAGAAAAATAATTCAACATGTATGAAATAGGCTGCAACATCACCAAGTAACATTAGATAATTGACCTAAGTGAATAAGTTATCTTTCACATAATACAATTCCTTATGTGTCAAGTACCCCTTTGGTCTGATATACATTTTGAAAACATATTTTTATGAATTTTCAATGTTAAAAAATATAAAATGTCAGTAGTACTGGCTAACCAGGCGCAATTCATAAAACTCTGTTTTAATCATGATATTTGTCAAATAAAAATGCAAATTAGGACTAATTTAGAAAAAAACATGATAATGGTTTTCAAAATTCTAAAACAATTCATACGTAGATATAATAGCAAATTGTGTTAGAGATGTTTATTTGAAAATCTTTTCTGAGAAAAATCAGAAAAAAGCCTAAAACTTCTGTTGTGCATGTAGCACCCATCATTTTCTGCAGTTCATCCAGGATCTGAGTTATAAATGGTTCTTGCAAATGTCAGCCAGGATTTTCCATATTAAGGAGAATGTTCAAGGGTATCCTATGGGGGAAGGAGAATTTGGTTTTAGTGAGTCAATCTCTCTTTCTGTTTGGTGTACTCTAGCTTTTCTGTTCTGAGTCTTAATTGTTATTGCTGGAAATGGTCTCACTTGGCACATTTCACTGAGATGGATCACTATTTTCTCACAGAAAAAGTTTTGTAACTGACAAATTATATAACTCATTGCAACATTTTCCTCATCTCAAAACCACAATCTGGATACAGTCTCTGTGTTGTTGTTGTTTTTTCATATAATTTTGTCTTGATTTAAGTAAATATAAGATGCAACAAAATTGTCACAGAGAAAAATGTCTATTTACACATCTAGAGAAAATACCCATACACCATTAAGTAGCACATTAAAAGATAGTCAAAAAATTCATGACTTCACTAATGTTAACAACACTGTTTCATTGTTAAAAACTTGCTCATTATAAAAAAAAAATAGGTGTTGGATATCTATAGTGTATCATCTTGAGTTGTTTTCTAAAAAAGATGGCAATGTGACTCAATACTTACAATCAAGGAGTTTATAATCTTATAGGGAACAAGACTTTAAAAAAGAATGTTAAAAGCCCATTTGGAAATATTGTCTTCCATATAGAAAGTAGTTCAGAAGAGTTGCCCCGTGTAGTGTAAACTCTGACAGTTGGTTTCTCCTTTTTTGTAATTCAAGTGCCTGACTTAAGCTTTGATTGCCAAGACATCTACTTCAAAGAAGGGTGGCTATCCCAAGTAAACACATTGCCAGCCACAGGAATAGATACAGAGCCAGACTGCCCCCTACCCTCATGCTCCTTGGATAACTGACCCTTAGGGCTGCTACTTGCTTCTTTTATTTTCCTCTTCTCTCCTTTAAATTCCCTCTATTATGTTTTAAATTCACCAAATAATCAGTCCTAGAAACCCTACACCCCATCCTTGACCCCCATAAAAGCAGAACCCCAGGCCTTCACTACCCACCCTCAACACTTGAGCTTACTGTGTTGCCCCAGGTGTGTCATGTAATTTCCAGGACTTATAAATAGTAAACCTTCCCCCCCACACCCAAAGTTTCCTGATGGTTCATAGTAAGAACCACATGGGCTGGTCCAGCCACATCATTCGTTACAGATAGGCTGAGACAGACACACAACAACCCCTAAGATAAAGGAGAAAAAAAAAAAAAGAAAAAGTAGTTTATGTCTCCAAAAAAGTAATTGAGGTTACATCTTTCCAACTATTGCAAAATGTATACTTTGAGTAATGGAATCATTTGCATGTTTTAAATTCTCTATTCTTTGTTGATGAAACAGACTCAGTCTGGGAGTGTTTCATTGGGAGAATTCTCTTAGCAGTAGTAAAAAAAAAAAAAAAAGACATTTGCCTTCCTTTACCTGCCACCCCTCTCTCCCTGTTTCCTGCCTACAAAACCCCAATTCCACCCATTTCCTGCCTTCACTGAGGCAGATTTACAGCAACTCCACATATAGTTACCACTAGTTAAAGAGGCCCCCCTTTCATATATCTCAAATTATCAATATTTCCTCACAGGTACCAGTTAAATTGAGCCATTGGTAACACTCAAAAAAATCCTAACCTCATAGCACATATTAGTTCTAGATAACTAATTGCTGTGCAACTCTCATACTGTGTATTTTGAGAATCAGGTGTTACTTCTTTTTATCTTTCCATCTTTTATTTGGAGAGCTCTGAAATCTGCAGACATTGGCTTGCTTTTTTGGTGAAGCAGCAACCTTTATCATACTAAATGCTCCTTCCATTTACAGAAACAAATGAACAACTGATATGTCATCTAATTCTTCTTCATAATTTTATTTCAAATGATATGTTTTAACATTTTATTAAAATATAATTTTATTATATAAGGATATATGATATAGAAACATTCAAACCATTTATATGGATTTTATGGAAAGGAGGTACAATAAATTCAGGTGATCATCTCAATAAATTTCTCCTCAATATTATGTATAATCTTATATAAGACCCATGTAAGTTTTTTGTCTAGGGTGGTTTTTGAAAACCTAACTATTCTAATGGCATTATGTTTCAAAGCATGTTTCAATGGTGAAGATTTGACAAATATCACTATTGCCATTATTCATTCAACCAGACTCTAAGTGATCATAACCTAATATGAAAGGAGAAATTTTTCTAGACAACAAAGACATAAAGGATGGAAGTAAGATATATAAGTAGCTCTGATATCATCAGACAGGTTTTAGCTTGCCAGTTATTCAACTGAATTGCTATATGTGCTTGTGCAATGAATAAAACCTACTATTTGGCGTGTTCCTTTCTTTACAGGCTGAAGAAATATCTTATCAGTAAAGTACAAGAATTTTAGTCCATAGATTTTATGACATCTTTACAAGTATCAGGAACATTTTTTTTCCAATTTATTATTTCCCATTCATTAGCTGTATCCAGCTGTGTTTTGAGTTGGCAAGAAATTGAACCCCGGACTCTTGAAATGTTATACATTGCTTTTATCCACACAAGATTAAAGCCATTGTTGATGTTTTATTTCTCTTGTTCCCAAAGTGCTGTTGTTAAACATGTGTGCTGTTCTTTGCTTCAAAGTTTTGCATGTTCTCAAACGGAAAGACTTATTCTTGAGATTATTGATCAGCAGTTCAAGTCATTCAGTGTTTAGTACAAGTCAGGGATGAGAGACATAGTAAAACAGATAAACTGACTAAGAGAAAAACAAGAAGGGAAGGTAGGAGAGAGAGAGAAGAGATACAGAAGTGTTCAACTGTAGTGGTTAAGAAATAGGTCATCAGATTCAGAAAGAATTAGCTTAGAATTTTTACCATGGAATTTTTAGATTTTGATATGGGTCAACTCTGATTTTTTTTTTACCAACTTGGTATAATTCATTTTCCTACTTAACAGATCATTTTTGTATGTGATAATCAAATACATTAATCCATGTGAAGCACTAATCACAGTACCTGTCACAGAGCACATTGTTGATAAAGTTAGCTATTATTATAGCTAATAGCTACATGACTACAGAATACAAAATGGATGCAATAATGATATGCATCTAATGTGTAAAATTGTTAATGTTCCCTAGATTAAAATAAATAAGAATAAAACACGTGTGGATGGAGATTAATCAAAAATTTCTAGTTTAATGCAATATATGCCTAAGGGAGTTCTTGATATGTACTAGGCATGCTACTAGGCAGGTAGTCAGCAGTACACATAGATGGCTTACTATTTAGTTTGGAAGAGAGAGAGAATTACAATTGAATATGCTAAAGTATTGTGATCAAGGTGTGAAAAAGATACCATGGAAGCACATAGGAAGAATGACTATGCTTAATATTGGCATTAGGAGGTGATTTCTCTGAGAAGATCCCTGAAGACTGAAAGAGTTGTTTGTACACACTTCTGTAGGGATTTAGGGAGTAT
This sequence comes from Phocoena phocoena, assembly GCF_963924675.1. Lineage (NCBI taxonomy): Eukaryota > Metazoa > Chordata > Mammalia > Artiodactyla > Phocoenidae > Phocoena > Phocoena phocoena. The sequence continues at coordinate 55,916,673 of NC_089236.1, read as the reverse complement.
TAGAGCAAAGAGAAGCCAAAGGATTCCAAATAACATGATCACATTTGCAAAGACCTAGATCGGTGTCAAAACATTATTTTGACCACTACAAGGAATTCATCACTAGATTCAGGGTAGAATAAAAAGGTGAGAACCAGAAAAAGTATTTTGCTTCCAATAAAATATTTCTGGTAAATCATCTGTATATTTCCATGAAAGTTATTTTCTATGGCATAAAACGCCTGCTTAATTTTCCACATTGCATCACTTTAGAACACTCCATTTTACTGAACTATATCTAGATTTTCTGATGATTCTTAATGGAGTATATTATACAGTAAATAGTTTATTACTTCCCAAATGTCTTGCCAATGAGTATTTATTTGAAATGAAATTATATTTTGGAGACCACAACATATCATCCTTTAGACAGGATGAAATTTAGTAAAGTGTAGCTTAAATAACCAGCTTATTGTTATCATGAATATTGTTTGCAAGCTTTTGATTGAAATTATGTTATTTAAACCATATTTTTTCTTGGATGACTTATCCTACCCAGAGTTAGAATAAGGCTTATTTATGTAATTATAATTAACTGCACTCTGAATTGCAGATAGATCCCAAAAGAAAAATCTGTCCTATATCCACTTTCTAGCTGATGTGCAGCTGCATCTGTGGTGATGGTGTTGCTGTCTCCCACTTTCACCCAAGTGCACACATTAATGAAAAACAAGATTTTAATGTTTTATTGTACTGTATTAAGGGTAGCTCATCTTTAATATGTAGCCTTTCTACGTTGCAGTAAGCATATGTTGATCAATATCCTTTAATAGAATATTTACCCTTTGACAAAAAATACTGATTTCACAAAGAAAAATAACACAACTTTCAAAAGAGAACCTTTTTTTTGGAGTCTAATAGAGTCTTATTTTGATTTTATTTTTCCAACGAGGAGATTTCTGCAACAGATTTCTTCAGAAGCCACAAATTATGCACTGATTAATGAATATTTCTCAGCATGTATGCTAGGTATTATGAGACAATGACTAACATTATGAATAAAATAATCATGCCTGACTGAAAGCAACAACTACTAAGCAACTTAAGCATTAAAAAGTCATCCTGATCTAAGGTAAATTTAATGGAATGAAAATTCAATACTTGTTTTTTCTGACAGATTAAAAGGAAAGGAAATGACCAATGCTACGAATTAGGGACCTGTTTCTTAATGAAGGTTTAACAAACCAGGAAATAAATGTGCATGTACATTTAGTTACCTATAAAATAAACATATATGCACTTTCCTTTCTAAGAAATCTAAAAGTTTCCATGTTTCCTCCACCATTTGAATCACCAATGAACAGACAGATCACATCACCCTTAAGCACAACTTTAAAATATATCAATACATACAGCCAGAAAGAAATCGATGAAACATGTTTCAGCTTTTTTCCTATTCCAATCTTCTGAGCCTCTGATTTCCATATTTATATTTATCTTGTTTTACTCTATGTTTCTTTCCAAACTACTTCAAATAGATTTATCTTCTACTTGGGGCTAAAATATTAAAATATAGTGTTACATATGTTTGAAGCTTTAATAAAAGTATCAATTTAAAAAATACTTCTTTTGCAGTTAAAATAACTTACTTTTGCAAAGACCTGAGCACATTAAAGCAACATTTACATTATTGTATTATAATGTTATTACATTATTTCTTCATAATCTTCAAAATACATAGAGTAATAACCTAAATGTGCATGGTGTATATTAAAGAATGTATACCTAAAATCAATAAAACATCTGGGTTATAATTACTTCTTGATACATATTAGTGTCCATAGTTGTTATTATTTGTCAAGTAATAATAGGAAGAAAACTAAAAATGTGAGTTTAAGAATGTGAAATTTAAATTCAAAGGAGAAAATAAAAGAAAAAAATGAAGTTTAGAAGATACACTTTAAAAATAAACTACAGGGCTTCCCTGGTGGCGCAGTGGTTGAGAGTCCACCTGCCAATGCAGGGGGCACGGGTTCTTGCCCCAGTCCGGGAAGATCCCACATGCCGCGGAGCGGCTAGGCCTGTGAGCCATGGCCGCTGAGCCTGCACGTACAGAGAAGCCACAACAGTGAGAGGCCCATGTACCGTAAAAGATAAATAAATAAAAAATAAATAAATAAATTACATCGTAAACACCAAAGCCACGTTTTTAACTAAAGAATTAATGTTAATTATGTAAATTATAAAGACTATATAATGGCTTAAATAAAATAAACAGAATAATTATGGCTAGAGAAAATACTGTGATAAGGTTTTTCTTGATTGTAAAAAAGATTTTAGAAAATTTGTCTTTGAATTTGAATTTTAATCTGTATCTTAAGAGCATACTCAGAGATACCATAGAGGAAAATGATATTCTGGAAATGCAAAAAATAGAAAAAGAAACACGAGATAAGCCCCACACTTACCCCATCTCTCTACTTAGGGACAGTTTCCCAAATTTGACTCAGGAAGGTGAAGCCTAAAGAGAGCACGGTGGTACTGCTGGGCAGAGAAGGCAGAAAGCAGATTTCAAGGACAGTATTACTGGTGGAACTTGTAGGACAGTGCATCAGAAGGAGGGAGCTGTGTGTGGTAGGATTCCTGAAGGATCATTGACCAAGGGCTGCTGTTTTTATGCTCAGGGAGAAACTTCACAAAGCCAAACAGGACATATCTTCTACAGAATACAGTGGCCACATAGGACTGGAGACTTTGGCATTCTGATTCATCTGAGAGGAGACGCCTCAATAATACTGAAGTATTCTTTTGAGACTACAGGCAGATCACACCTTAAAACCATGGACCACATCACATGGTAAAATCTTCTCTAAACCCTCCTAAACAAAGACTAAATTTAAACTCCAAAATTGTCCAGAAAAGCTGCTGTACAGTTACTGCTTGTTAGGGAAAAACAAACAAACAAAAAACAAAAACACTTTAAAGAAAGAAAACATAATTCAAATCCAGGTATTAGAAATAGAGAAGAGTTTTAAGGAACTATTATAAATACAGTTAAGGACATAGTAGAACAGATGGTCTTAAGAAGTGAAGATGAGGACTCACAGGAGAAAAATCAAAGTGGTAAAAGAGCCAAATGGAAAATCTGTAAGTGAAAAATACAATATTTTAAATGAAAATTTTATTGGATGTGTCTAGAAGATTAGTCACTGAAGAAGAAAAGGTCAGTGAACATGAAGAATTTAGCAACAGAAATTATCCAAACAGAAATACAGAGAGAAAAACAAGATTTGAAATAAAAAATGGTAGTTTTAATGAGTTATGAGAAAATGTCAGGAATTATAAGAAAGTCTCTAGTACGATAGTAGTTATGTATCTGGGATCTTAGAAAGAAGGGAGAGGATAGGGTTTAAAAATTGAAGAAGCAGGGCTTCCCTGGTGGCGCAGTGGTTGAGAGTCCGCCTGCTGGTGCAGGGGACACGCGTTCGTGCCCTGGTCCGGGAAGATCCCACATGCCGCGGAGTGGCTGGGCCCTTGAGCCATGGCCGCTGAGCCTGTGCGTCCGGAGCCTGTGCTCCACAACGGGAGAGGCCACAACAGTGAGAGGCCTAAGTACCGCAAAAAAAAAAAAAAAAAGAAAAGAAAAAAAAATTGAAGAAGTAGTGATTTCAAATTTTCCAAATGTGTTGAAAATGAAAATGTAATTATGCAACCTTTAGACTAAACACTAAACTATATAAAGATAATTATAGCAAAAAAAATGGAAGAAGCAAGTTGAGTATTAAAAAATAGGTTAACTTTTTCCACCAACACAGAATTAGAATTGCTGCATCATACAGTAGTTCTATTTTTAATTTTTTTGAGGAGCTTTCAAAGTTTTCCATAGTGGATGTTCCAGTTTACATTCCTACCAACAGTGTACAAGAGTTCCCTTTCTCCACCAGCACTTGTTGTCTCTTGTCTTTTTGATAATAGGTGTGAAGTGGTATGTCACTGTGGTTTTGATTTGTATTTCCCTCATAATTAGTAATGTTGAGCACCTTTTCATGTACTTGGTGGCCATTCATATGTCTTCTTTGGAAAAATGTCTATTCAAGGGCTTCGTCCATTTGGTTTTTTGCTGTTGAATTTAGGAGTTTCTTATGTATTTTGGATATTAACCTCTTATCAGATATATGGCTTGATTTTTTTTTCTCCCATTCTGTAGGTTGCCTTTTCATTCTGTTGATTATTTCCTTTGCTGTGCAGAAGGTTTTTAGTTTGATATAGTCCCACTTTTGTATTTTTGCTTTTCTTAAATATGCTTTTGCTTTCATGTCCAAGAAATCATTGACAAGACTAATATCAAGAGCTTTTCCCCTATGTTTTCTTCTAGGAGTTCTATAGTTTCAGGACTTGCATTTACATATCCTTTTTCTGAGTTGATTTTTGTATATGATGTAAGATAAGTGTCCAATTTCATTCTTTTGCAAGGGGACCTTCAGCTTTCTCAGCACTGTTTGTTGAAAGACTATCATTTCCCCATTGTGTATTCTTGGCACCCTTGCTGAAGATCAGTTGACTGTATATGTGTGGGTTTGTTTCTGGGATCCTTATTCTGTTCCATCGGTCTGTCTTTATTGGTGTGTCATACTGTTTTGATTACTATATCTTTGGAATATATTTTGAAAGCGGACAGTGTGATGCCTGCAGCTTTGTTCTTCATTCTTGAGATTACTTTGGCTATTTGAGGTCTTTCGTTGTTCTATATGAATTTTAGGATTTTTTTTCTATTTCTGTAAAAAGTGCCATAGGGATTTTTATAGCAATAACACATATTCCCGCCTGCTCAACACATCTTAAAAATTAAGTTAAGCCAAAAAGAAAAAGAGAGAAAATCGGAGAGTTTTTTTTAAAGCATATAAAACAATTTGAAAACAAATAGATAAATGGTGGATGTAAACACAAACATAACAATAATTACATAAAATATAAGTGAACTTCATGATCCAATAAAAGGAAGTAATTATCATATACTGGATAAAAAAGAGAATATAACTATATGCTATCTACAAGAAACACAGTGTGTGTGTGTGTGTGTGTGTGTGTGTGTGTGTGTGTGTATACACATACACATATATATACATATATATGTGTATGTGTATATATATATATATATATATATATATATATATATATATTCACAGATAGGTTAAAAGTAAAAGAGTAGAAAAATGTACCTTAAAATTTTAATCAAAAGAAAGCCTTTGTGGCTCTTTTTAATTAAAAAATAAAAAGATTTTACCACAAGATAGAGCGATATTTCATAATGGTAAATGGGCCAGTTGAACAAGAAGATACAACAATAATAAATGCATATGTGCCCCGTAAGAGAGCCTCAATATACATAAAGCAAACTCAGGCAGAACTAAAGAGAGAAAGAGACAAATCCACAATCATTGTTAAGGATTTTATCATTTACCTCTGGGAAATTGAAATAAAACCTATAGGCAAAAAACCAGAAAGGATATGATCTGAATAACTCTACCCATCGCTATGACTTAATTTGCATGTACAGACCACTACACCTAAAACTGCTATTATAAAGTTTGTATTTAAATTGAACATGAACTAATTACCAAGATAGTTCATATGTTGGACCACAATATAAGTCTCAATGCAATTGAAAATATTGAAATTTACAGAGTACTTTGTCTTACTACAATAAAATTAAATCAGAAATCAATAATAATATACCCAATGTAAAATGTTTATATGTACAATAAATGTACAATCAATATATATGTAATTTCTTTCCCTTTGAAACTGCATTCTAGAATCCAGAAATCTGGAATGTTTTACTCTTTGGTAAATACATATACATATATATTATATATAATATATATAATATATATATATCCTTTCTACTTATTAAAGATGACCTATGTCAGGTAGAAAGAAGGAGCCTATTTTTGATGTAATAAAATATAGGTTTTTCTACACATTTTTGATTTTTCAAAATTATTATATAGAGTTCAAGCATTAAATAGGCTTAAATACTTAAGATGTTGGTTTTCAGAGAGTGAACTCTGGACCAGTAGGAGCACATCACCTGGGGACTCATTAGAAATGCAAATTCTTGGTACACATACTAGAAATATTGAATCAGAGACTCAGGAATTGGGACCTAGCAAATTGTGTTTTGTCAAGCTCTCCAAATGATTGTTTTACACACGTAAGTTTAAGAACCATTGGTTTTAAGGCATTTTAGTTTTTCCCTGTCAGAGATGAATACTCAATGTTGTCATAAATGGTAAAGGTGATATTGATGCATTACTCTTTTCTGAACAATTCTTAAAAATGCAGATGAATGAAAAGACAGATTTATGGAAGTATACTTATCTCCAAATTCATCAAGTTGTATACATTAAACATATACAGTTTCTTATATGTCAATCACATCTCAATAAAGTAGTTTAAAAAAAAAAGCCAACCAACAAACAAACCAGAATAATTACTATTGAAACAGTCTCACCATGTTTCCAGCTTGGCAGTCTCCAGTAACTGAAGTGCAATAGCCATTAACTTCTCAGAAAAATCCTCCCCCAAATTGTGTTGTTTGGAAATCAAAAATATAACTTGAAAAATACTTCAAGTCTGTGTCTTCATGGAAATATTTGATCATTTGTTTAAAATTTAAAAAGCAAATAATTCAGCTAAAATATTAATTTCTCAAATGGTGCCTTTGATTGTTGTTTGAACTTTTTTGAACATTTGATTCAACTGACTCGTTAATCCAAACCAGTTGTATAGAAGTATTTTGGGATAACATAGCCACTATAATATAAAGAATGCCAACATTTTCAAATGCCCTCATTAAAATTCTAAGTTCATTCAGTTATTTTTTTCTTTTGGTCTCATGAATTTATGAAGTTTAATTCAAACTCTGAATTTCTAAAGTCCAAACATCCATACTAATTAAAATTCAGTCACAACAGACAAGCTTAATTGGGACCAAAAAGCTCCAGAGAAAATTACAGTAGATTATTTCAAGTCTGAGTATTTCAAGGACTTCTTTGTTATGCCAGGATTCAGTTATTAAGATTTCTCTTGTCCTTTCACGATTTCCTCACAATGAATTTTACTTTCTAGGCAGTTTCATAAATGAGAAACTGTAATACCACTTGTAGTTCTGAGAATAACTTAGTAATGATGAGCAAAATGATTTGATTTATTTTGTGTTTTGTAGATGATAAGATGGAAATAAAAGAAAACAGTATGTTAATTATAAACATACAGGCAGGATCATCTTACACGTATAGGAATATTAGAGGCAAAAAGGTTTTTGACGGTTTCATTCTGTCAGCACAAACACTCATTTAAGCATTTTTTACAATATTCAGAATTAACTAAATTGTAAATTGGCAATCAGGAAAGATGAAAATCAAAATGATAGATTTTAAATAATGTTTGTAAGTAGCTAATTTTGCTTCAAGTTAGGTGTATGAATATCTGAACCCTATAAAATAATGATACATATTTATATGTCAGTGTCTTAGGATAGGTAGGCCGTAATAATAAATACCCCAAAATGTCAAGGCCCAAGCACAATGGAAGTTTATTCCTCACTCATACAATCTGATGTAGTTGTCTTCATTGCTCCTTCACATAGTGAGTCAGAAGTCCACATCCTTTAAATCATTTGTCTCTCTCATCCTCAAGGGGCTTGTTATTGCAAGAATCCAGCTGTAATAAAAAGACAGACTGGAGAGGAAAACACTTGCTAAGCTTCATCTGGAAATAGAACCCATCACTTATCTCATGCAACACTGTCTACAAGGCAGTCATATGGTTCTATCTAAATACAAGGGAGGTTGGGAAATGTGGAATTGCTGTAGGCTGAAGAAGAGAAAATGAATTTTGGGTGAACTGGTAACAGCTTTTGTTGTACTCAGTTACAAGTAATTTAGTATAAATTTAATGCTTCTCATAAAGCTTAACTCATAGAAGCAAACTGAAATGAGACTGTCATTGTTTAAATTTTACCCATAGCAGAACTTGCTGGATGGTCTAAGTGATGATAAATAGAGGATAAACTAAAATTTTACAAAATTCATCAAAATCATAAACCTAAAACATAGAATTGTCTGTGTGTTTGTGTATATGCTCATATGTGATGTCTACAATACTTAGCTATGGTAGATAAGGAAAAATACTGGTTTTGTGTGTTTATGTAAATATAACTCAGATATTATCTTCAATAAGATGTGGTTATCTGCTTCCATTTCTTCACTTATCACTCAAGAATAGAAACAGTGTATTTGAAAAAGCATGAGATTCAAACATTCCAAATATGAAATCTTGGTTAAGCTGTTTGCTAAATTTATGGCTTACTAATTGTGTGACTTTGGGCAAGTTTGTTAATCCCTTTCAGATTTAGTCTCCACATTTTTTAAAGTGCAAACTTTCTACTTTGAAGATTTTGAGGATCACATGAGATAATGCATGACAACTATCTGACTCAGAAAAGACAAGCTATAAATAGTAACTGCTATTTTATGCCTCTTCTATCTCCAGTCCTGGTCTCTCTCTCTTGAACTTCTGGCCCATTTTTCCAACAGCTTACTAAATATTTCTCTTCTTTATTTCCCTACTTTATTCTCCCACAGGCTAAAAGCATTGCTCCCTACTAATTGTCACCCAGATAAGTAGATTCTACCACTGAAATATATCTAGAATGTACCCCCACCTCCATCATAATTTCACTACTAGAGACTCATTATATCTCATGTATAATGTCTGAGTAACAAAATAGTCAGTGTCTGTCCTCATTCTGCTGTTCCAATGTGCTTTCCCTAAAAAAAAAAATTATATATATATATATTTTTTTCTAAGCTTTCCAAGGCACCTTGCAGCTTAAGTGAATTCTAAATCCTTTACCATGATTTTCAAGACTCTAACAGAAATTCACCCTATCAGAAGTTTTTCAACTTCACTTTTTGTCATTCCTTTTGCCTGACCCATGCATATTACCTTAAACCATAGCTACACATTTGCTGCCAACAGCCATTGTTATCATGAGTCTATGCATCTGTTCATCCTGGAACATCTGCTTAAAATATATTTCTGTACCTTTTCTGCTTTGCCATGTTGTCTACTCTAAGGCTCCTTTAAGACTCAGTTGAAATTTAAATTCAGCAACTTAATTTCCTAGGACACCTCATGCCTTGCCAGAAAAGGCCAAAATTAGCCCCAAATTGAGGATAAATTTCAAGTTAGGGACACATTATTTGTTTTTCTCTCCTCCAGCTATTACTTTCCATTGCTGTAAAAGATCATTTTGCTGGAAATTATGCTTTGGCTTAGGATGTAGGCATATCTCTGAAGCTGCTAAATGAGAGAAACTCTCAGATTGGAGTCCATATTTAGAATTATGAATCAACCAGGTTTGGGGTTTTTGTTATTATACTATTAAACTTTTAGCATCAAATAGACCTGGGAATGGGTCAGTCGTGAATCTGAAGAGAGTAAGAGATTGCAGTAATACAGCTAATGGTGGAAATTTCTGGGTCTCCTGTATTGCAGAGACACTTTTAAAATCCACACAAATAACAAAAAAAGATGGAGAGGATGAAAAAACATAGATTATGCTGAGTATTATCAACTTGACTCTCAGACATATCCTGCAACTTTATATCAGTTAGCTATTTCTGCATAACAAATCACCCCAAAATTTAGGAACTTAAGGCAACTTTCATTTATTATTTCTCACAATACTATATCTGGGTCAGGCAAAGCTAATCTTGCCTGGCCTTGCTGTATAATTGGGGTCAGCTGACAGATTGGCTGAGTGTTGGCTTGTCTCAGATGCCCTTGGCTGGGATTATTCAACTTGTATCTATGTATTCTCATTCTTCAGAGGACTAACTTGGGCTTGTATTCATGGTATCGCAAGATTCTCAGAAAGAAATAAGAAACATGCCTATAGTTAACACTATTGTATTGTACCTTAAACATTCCTTAGGCAGGTAGATCTCATGTTAAGTGTTCTTACCACAATTAAAAACAACAACAACACAACAACAGCAACAAAAAAAACCCACACATCATTTGCATCATATTCTATTGGTCAAAGCAAATCACAAGATCAGCCCAGATTCAAGGATTGGAGTACTGGATTCAACATCTTGAAGGGAAGAGCTGCAAAGTTATCTGGTGAAGAGAATGGATACAGGAAGCACTGAGGGTTTGAGGATATTATTCAACAATCAATTTCCTTCAGACTGTGCCAGTCTTTCCTGCCAGTCTGTGTCTGAGACATTCACCCTTATAAACTGCATCAAAGCATTCTCTTATCTTTTATATTCTTATTGGGTTTGACAAATGAACAGTACCAATAGCAGATTAGAGACTGCATCAAATCATGTTGGACTGCAAGTTATACATAACTGAATCTCTTTCTGTAAGGCAAAAGATCCTGCCTGGTGGGTTTTATGATACGTTTCTATTCATGATTCATAAAAGGCATATTACCCTTGATTAATCAAAATTGTACTTTAAAGAGCTAATGCTTAGCAATTAATTTTTCAGATATTTTAATTCATAATTCAGTTGTAAATAATCTATAACTTTGAACAGTCTTCAGGATTGCCATCTGTTATTCATTATCATTAAACTTAGGCAGACAAAATATCTGTAAAATATTTTAATTGAAATTATACAGTTGTGGGGACTTTTTAAATTAAAAATGACCCTTGTGATTCAAAGTGTGTCTATACTTATTTTATATGATAATAAAATTATCTTCAAATTAAACAAATAATTAAAATAATGTAGACTGAGCATTGATTTTATCTAATTATAATTTGTGAAAAAAAGTTTCTTGAAATCATTATATTCAATACTTTGTGTTTCCTTGGATTAAGACACCAACGTAATTGTGAATACTTGAATCTTTAAGTATTTCAGTTAAACTAGAATATTGTATATCGTGGATATTATAGAATATATTTAACTATATTATTATAGTTTGGCCAATGAGAAAAGAGTGATATTTATTTTTAATGTGTATCTGATAAAATAAATTATAGTATGTACATACCCCAAAGTTTATAGAAATGTTTATTTAGAAAACAATTCTAATTACACAGATATTTCTCAAATTTGCTTTATCCAACCTCTGTCTATATATCTACATATACAATCTCATTATACTCATTATAAACACATGTATTTATTTGTGTATGTTTGGTGACCCATTATAAGTTACCACCATTAAGACTATACCCCTAAGTACTTCAGCATGTATCCTCTAAGAAAAAAAGGTATTCTTCTACATAATTTCAATAGCATTATCACGACTAAGAGTAAGAAGAGTCACATAATGCTATTGAATATTCAGTTCATATGTAAATTTCTCTCAATAGTTTCCAAACTCTCTTTTAAAGAATTTTTTTTTGGCAGATTCAATCAAATCTCAGACCCTTCCTCTGATTGTTTTATCTATCTATCTATCTATCTATCTATATATATATATATATATATATATATATATATTTGAGTCTCTTTTTATCTAGAATTGTCCCTCAAGTGTGATTGATTGATTGATTGATTGATTGTTTTGATGTATACTTTTGGAAGAAGTCAATAAGTTGTCTGTTTGATTACTCCCACATTCTGAATTGGTCCCACTGTTTTCTTTCTTTAACTTGTTCCACTATCCAATGTATTTCCTCTGGGATTTATGACTAATTGTTTGTTTTTTTCAAGTTGAACATGATTGGCAAGAATATTTCGTAGGTGATAACGTATACTCTATATTGCATCACATGAGTAGCACGTATTGTCAATAATTAACTGTAAACTGTTAATTTTGCCAAGTTTGATCATTTGGTTAAAGTAGAGCCCACCAGATTTTTGCATTTTAGAGACACTTTTTTTTTTTCTGATTACTGAAGTAGTCCATGCAATTATCATGTTACCCAATGTACTTTCATCCAATGATTACTTTTCTAATCAAGTATTACACTTGGGGTTGCAAAGTGTTTTCTAAAAACTCTAAGATGGCACTTCATTTATTAGTTATATTCTTCTGTAAAGAAAAGGTTTTCTTACCATTGTGTCTTTCTATTTATGTATTTGTTTATTTAGTATCAGTATGGGACCAAGATTTTAAAATTATAATCAATTAGTACTATTTTGATGTTTGAATGATCAACTTTGACTTAATATCAAATGAACAGTTAAATATAATAATTGTTTTTCATCAATCCTTTTCTAAAATTTCTTATATTGACTTTCATTGTATGAGCTTATTCTCTAATAGATATCTAAGGAAGGAATCATGAGTATGGTTTTCCTTGTGTTTTTGCATGTTTATTGCTATTTTTTTTCTTGAAAATGTTGATTCTGTTGGCTTTCTTTGTATGTTTCTTTTAATAAGTACAAGGGAAATTTTATTTTATTATTTTAATTTAATTTAATTACTTTATTTTTATAACTTCTTGGTCTTCTTGCCTGGACTGGGGAACTAAGAATTCTTCTATTAATACTTAAGACACAGTTTGTTTTTTTTTACGTTTTACCACTCAAATTAATTTTTCAAGCCTAAGATCAATCCTATTGATACTTAGATTCTCATATTCTTTTTTCAATCAGAAAATTTCCTTTTAATATTAAATATTAATTGTTTTCCACTGTTTAGTTGCTGCTCTTAAGGGCCTACAACTTATATGTATATATCGACTCATATCTGCATCCACATCTATGTATTTATGCATTTATATATATATATATATATATATATATGTTTTTTTGATCCACTTTATTTTTCCATATTATTTTGTCTTGGCTTTTTTTCATTCTTCTCTTCTATATTTATTAATTTATTTGCAGTTTTTGTCTGTTCTTCTGTTGGTACCCTGTAACATTTCTGAGATGTTTTGCTCTTCAGTTGTTTTTCCTTTGTTCAGTTTGCTCTTACATCACGTATTTCTTTTGCTTGTACATTACAATCACAAGTTTTTTAATACATAATTTGTTGTGTTTCTTTCACTTTTCTAATTTCTTGTTTAACTTTAACCAATTAAGAGCAAAAGTTGGTGCACAATTTACCCAGCTTTGTCAGATCTGCTTTTTCACAGCAGGGAATTATAAATTTTTTCACACCTAAAATTATTGATTAGCATGTTTTTATTCTTATAGTAACATTGTATGGCTATAAATTATTTTTCTTGCTTATAATAAATTTTGTAGATTTTTTTGTACTAGCAATAATAAGTTGGATGGGGTGGAGAAGGAGTTTGGATGGCTTATTTATCTTCTTTAAGAGTTTTCTATTCTTGTGTCACAATGAAGTTCAGGTCTTAATAAATGGTAGCTTCCTGTGTGTGTGGTGAGGGGGGGAGTTGGTCACTGTGCCTTCTGCTTCTGATTCAGTGATGCCTTCTTGTTTTATAGGTTTATGAACTTGAACAGTGTGCTTGTTTCTCTCCTTTCACCATAAAGCCTTCTTTTTCCTCGTATTTCCTAGATATACTTCCCAACAGTGCTTCCTCTGGAATTGTTCACTTTTAATGTCCTTTCCTTTTGATGGACCAGATCTGACTCATTCCCAGGATTCTTTACCCAGAGCAAGAAACTGTCTCCAGGAAAGTAGTATTTATATTCCACCACTGTTAGGGTTCCTCTACATGCCTTTCTCTTTCGGCAATATTTTCTAATCTACTACTCCTCAAAAATGAACTCCATTTCTGCGTCTGCTGTCTTCAAATGTTTGTTTCCCCAGTTACATGTAAATCAAATTTTGCAGTATTCTCTGTTTATTGACTGTCGTGTAGGATGTGTGAAGAATTTTTGATCTAAGGTTGTTGACATTATGTGTATACCAAGGAGTTGTTAATATTATGCATGCACCAAGGAGTCTCAAGACAATGTATCTTAAATAGTTGAAAGTCAATGAAATTAGAATATATGAACCTCTCAGAGGGCAGACAGCAGAAGCAAGAAGAACTACAATCCTGCAGCATGTGGAACAGAAACCACATTCACAGAAAGATAGACAAGATGAAAAGGCAGAGGACTATGTAACAGATGAAGGAACAAGAAAAAACCCCAGAAAAACAACTAAGTGAAATGGAGATAGGCAACCTTCCAGAAAAAGAATTCAGAATAGTGATAGTGAAGATGATCCAGGACCTCGGAAAAAGAATGGCGGCAAAGATTGAGAAGATGCAAGAAATGTTTAACAAAGACCTAGAAGAATTAAAGAGCAAACAAACAGAGATAAACAATACAATAACTGAAATGAAAACTACACCAGAAGGACTCAATAGCAGAATAACTGAGGCAGAAGAATGGATAAGTGACCTGGAAGACAGAATGGTGGAATTCACTGCTGCAGAACAGAATAAAGAAAAAAGAATGAAAAGAAATGAAGACAGCCTAAGAGACCTCTGGGACAACATTAAATGCAACAACATTCACATTAAACGGTTCCCAGAAGGAGAAGAGAGAGAGAAAGGGCCAGAGAAAATGTTTGAAGAGATAATAGTTGAAAACTTCCCTAAAATGGGAAAATAAATAGCCACCCAAGTCCAGGAAGCACAGAGAGTCCCATACAGGATAAACCCAAGGAGAAACACACCAAGACACATAGTAATCAAATTGGCAAAAATTAAAGACAAAGAAAAATTATTGAAAGCAGAAAGGGAAAAATGGCAAATAACATACACAGGAACTCCCATAAGGTTAACAGCTGATTTCTCAGGAGAAACTCTACAAGACAGAAGGGAGTGGCATGATATACTTAAAGTGATGGAAGAGAAGAAACTACAACCAAGATTACTCTACCTGGCAAGGATCTCATTCAGATTTGATGGAGAAATTAAAACCTTTACAGACAAGCAAAAGCTGAGAGAATTCATCACCAACAAACCAGCTCTACAACAAATGCTAAAGGAACTTCTCTAAGGGGGAAGCACAAGAGAAGAAAAGGACCTACAAAAACAAACCCAAAACAATTAAGAAAATGGTCATAGGAACATACATATCGATAATTACCTTAAATGTGAATGGATTAAATGTTCCAACCAAAAGACACAGGCTTGCTGAATGGATACAAAGACAAGACCCATCTATACGCTGTGTACAAGAGACCCACTTCAGACATAGGGACACATACAGGCTGAAACCGAGGGGATGGAAAAAGATATTCCATGCAAATGGAAATCAAAAGAAAGCTGGAGTAGCAATACTCATATCAGATACAATAAACTTTAAAACAAAGAATGTTATAAGAGACAAGGAAGAACACTACATAATGATCAAGGGATCAATACAAGAAGAAGATATAACAATGATAAATGTATATGCACCCAACATAGGAGCACCACAATACATAAGGCAACTGCTAACAGCTATAAAAGAAGAAATCGGCAGTAACACAATAATAGTGGGGAACTTTAACACCTCACTTACACCAATGAACAGATAATCCAAAATGAAAATAAATAAGGAAACACAAGCTTTAAATGACACAATAGACCAGATAGATTTAACTGATATTTATAGGACATTCCACCCAAAAACAGCAGATTACACTTTCTTCTCAAGTGTGCATGGAACATTCTCCAAGATAGATCACATCTAGGGTCACAAATCAAGCCTCTGTACATTTAAGAATATTGAAATCATATCAAGCGTCTTTTCTGACCACAATGCTATGAGATTAGAAATGAATTACAGGGGGAAAAACGTAAAAAACACAAACACATGGAGACTAAACAATACGTTACTAAATAACCAAAAGATCACTGAAGAAATCAAAGAGGAAATCAAAAAATACCTAGAGACAAATGACAATGAAAACACGACAATCCAAAACCTATGGGATGCAGCAAAAGCAGTTCTAAGAGGGAAATTTATAGCTATACAAGCCTACCTCAAGAAACAACAAAAATCTCAAAAAAAGCAATCTAATCTTACACCTAAAGGAACTAGAGAAAGAAGAACAAACAGAACCCAAAGTTAGCAGATGGAAAGAAATCATAAACATCAGAGCAGAAATAAATAGAAAAAAGAAAACAATAGCAAAGATCAGTAAAACTAAAAGCTGATTCTTTGAGAAGATAAACAAAATTGATAAAACCATTAGCCAGACTCATCAAGAAGAAGAGGAAGAGGACTCAAATCAATAAAGTTAGAAATAAGTTACAACTTTTTGTTACAATTAAAGTTACAACAGACACCGCAGAAATACAAAGCATCCTAAGAGACTACTACAAGCAACTCTATGCCAAAAAAAATGGTCAACCTGGAAGAAACAGACAAATTCTTAGAAAGGTATAAACTTCCAAGACTGAACCAGGAAGAAATAGAAAATACGAGCACACCAATCACAAGTAGTGAAATTGAAATTGTGATTAAAAATCTTCCAACAAATGAAAGTCCAGGACCAGATGGCTTCACAGGTGAATTCTGTCAAGCATTTAGAGAAGAGCTAACACCCATCCTTCTCAAACTCTTCCAAAAAATTGCAGAGGAAGGAACACTCCCCAACTCATTCTATGAGGCCACCATCACCCTGATACCAAGACCAGACAAAGATATTAAAAAAAAAGAAAATTGCAGACCAATATCACTGATAAATATAGATGCAAAAATCCTCAACAAAATACTAGCAAACAGAATACAACAGCACATTAAAAGGATCATACACCATGATCAAGTGGGATTTATCCCAGGGATGCAAGGATTCTTCCATATACGCAAATCAATCAATGTGATACACCGTATTAACAAATTGAAGAATAAAAACCATATGATCATCTCAATAGATGCAGAAAAAGCTTTTGACAAAGTTCAACACCATTTATGATAAAAACTCTCCAGAAGGTGGAAATAGAGGGAACCTACCTCAACATGATAAAGGCCATATGTGATAAACCCACAGGAAACATCATTCTCAATGGAGAAAAACTGAAAGCATTTCCACTAAGATCAGGAACAAGAAAGGATGTCCACTCTTGCCACTGTTATTCAACATAGTTTTGGAAGTCCTAGCCACGGCAATCAGAGAAGAAAAAGAAATAAAATGAATACAAATTGGAGAAGAAGAAGTAAAACTGTCACTGTTTGCAGATGACATGATACTATATATAGAGAATCCTAAAGACACCACCAGAAAACTACTAGAGCTAATCAATGAATTTGGTAAAGTTGCAGGATACAAAATTAATGCACAGAAATCTCTTGCAGTCCTATACACTAATGATGAAAAATCTGAAAGAGAAATTAAGGAAACACTCCCATTTACCACTGCAACAAAAGGAATAAAATACCTAGGAATAAACGTACCTAGGGAGACAAAAGACCCGTATGCAGAAAACTGTAAGACACTGATGAAAGAAATTAAAGGTGATACCAACAGATGGAGAGATATACCATGTTCTTCATTGGAAGAATCAACATTGTTAAAATGACTGTACTACCCAAAGCAATCTATGGATTCAATGCAATCCCTATCAAATTACCAGTGGCATTTTTTATGGAACTAGAACTAAAAATCTTAAAATTTGTATGGAGACACAAAAGGCCCTGAATAGCCAAAGCAGTCTTGAGGGAAAAATACGGAGCTGGAGGAATCAGACTCCCTGACTTCAGACTATACTAAAAAGCTACAGTGATCAAGACAATATGGTACTGACACAAAAACAGAAACATAGATCAATGGAACAAGATAGAAAGCCCAGGGATAAACCCATGGACCTATGGTCAACTAGTATATGACAAAGGAGGCAAGGATATACCATAGAGAAAAGACAGGCTTTTCAATAAGTGGTGCTGGGAAAACTGTACAGCTACATGTAAAAGAATGAAATTAGAACACTCCCTAACACCATACCCAAAAATAAACTCAAAATGGATTAAAGACCTAAATGTAAGGCCAGACACTATAAAACTCTTACAGGAAAACATAGGCAAAACACTCTATGACATAAATTACAGCAAGATCCTTTTTGACCCACCTCCTAGAGAAATGGAAATAAAAACAAAAAAAAAAAAAATGGAACCTAATGAAACTTCAGATCTTTTGCACAGCAAAGGAAACCATAAACAAGAAGAAAAGACAACCCTCAGAATGGGAGAAACTATTTGCAAACGAGTCAAGGGACAAAGGATTAATCTCCAAAATATATAAACAGCTCATGCTGCTCAATATGAAAAAATCAAAAAACCCAATCCAAAAATGGGCAGAAGACCTAAATAGACATTTCTCCAAAGAAGACATACAGATGGCCAAGAAGCACATGGAAAGCTGCCCAACATCACTAATTATTAGAGAAATGCAAATCAAAACTACAATGAGGTATCACTCACACCAGTTAGAGTGGGCATCATCAGAAAATCTGCAAACAACAAATGCTGGAGAGGGTGTGCAGGGAAGGGAACCCTCTTGTACTGTTGGTGGGAATGTATATTGATACAGCCACTATGGAGACCAGTATGGAGGTTCCTTAAAAAACTAAAAATAGAATTACCATATGATCCAGCAATCCCACTACTGGGCATATACCCAGAGAAAACCATAATTCAAAAAGACACATGCACCCCAATGTTCATTGCAGCACTATTTACAATAGCCAGGTCATGGAAGCAACCTAAATGCCCATCTACAGACGAATGGATAAAGAAGCTGTGGTACATGTATACAATGGAATATTACTCAGCCGTAAAAGGAAACGATATTGGGTCATTTGTAGAGACGTGGATGGACCTAGAGACTGTCATACAGAGTGAAGTAAGTCAGAAAGAGAAAAACAAATATCATATATTAACACATATATGTGGAACCTAGAAAAATGGTACAGATGAACCGGTTTGCAGCACAGAAATAGAGACACAGATGTAGAGAACAAATGTATGGACACAAAGCGGGGAAAGCTGCAGGGGGATGGGGATGGTGGTGTGATGAATTGGGCGATTGGGATTGACATGTATACACTGATGTGTATAAAATGGATGACTAGTAAGAACCTGCTGTATAAAAATATATATATATATATGAACCTCTCCTAATATTTTTAATAAATTAATCCATGTAATAAACAACACCTCAGTGAAGAGTAGGAAGAAATAAAAAGAGTTATGTTTCTCCTGGGAGTAAAGATAAGAACTTAGATTTTCATAAATAAAGTTTTAGTAGTATTTTAGGGAAGCAAAGATTTCATGTGAGGTTAATTAGTCAATCTGAGAGCAATGAAGAAAAACGTAATGCCTCATCTTTCATGATTCATTTATTTACTCTATACTATAGGAAACTACTATTTTGCCTTTTTAAGATATATACTTTTTTAAATTAGAGGAAACATAGCAAAGGTTGTCATTTATTGATTTTCAGTTACTATAAGCCATAAATTTAGTCAGTTGGAAGTTAACAGTTCTAACTTGTGTTATACACTTGCCTCCTGAGTCAGAAGGGTAACACATATTATACATATATAAGAGGAAGTCATGATTATCCTTCTTTTTTTCTCCTTGTATTCTTTTCTCCTTTTTCCTCCACATTCTTTATTTTTCTTATTACATATGCATGTCTCCTGTTGAAAACACAAAAATGAATTATTTTGGAAAAAAGAAAGATGATTTTACATCATATGGGACTGCTGTTAAAGGCGTTCTCATAAACTTTGTTTTTGTACTTATCCTGTCTGAAAGAAAAAAAAATTGGTCAGTTAATATAAAGAGACCTGGAAAATATAAGCTATTGAGCATGACTGTTGTCTGCATATACCAATTATGTGCTTGACTCACACTTCAAGGAGCATATAAGGAACATGATTTGAGGAAGTTTGCTCTTTAGGAGTTTTATACTGAAAGATTCAGCAGGGTCTACAGTAATATAGCATCTCTCTTTCCATGCTTGACTTAAAGCAAGAAATTAAGAAAAACTGGGGAATTATTTATTGAAACTTTATATTTTAAACAATAGTCTGAAATTTATTTTACTAGGTTTCAGAGTTGCTTTTATTTCATAACAGTGTGCTTTGGACAGTCATTGCAGGAGAGATTTATTTGTTTATATTTTTCATTTGTCAGACTATATTTAACAAACATTGACTGAGTGAAAAATCACTGTACCAGGGACCAAGAGTGTGTGCATATATTAGTGGGAGTGATGAGAGATATCTAACTAAGTTGGGGAAACCAAAATATCTTTTCCTTTTAACAGGGAAAAAAAAACAAATAAAACAGAATGCAAGGTTACTAGGATGGGCAGTTTGCCAATGTTTGAGTAAATTGGATAATTTCTGCATCAACATTCCATTAGTTTTATGGAAAATTGTTATTTAAAAAATGTTTTTCTAAGCAGTGAGCATGATTATACAATTAATTATAGTGGCATTAAAAACTTCATTTCTTCCAAAGAAATATTAATTAAAGCCCTAATCCCATGAAATTTCCATCTCACAGAATTAGAGAAACAAAACAAACAACAACAGCAAAACAAGACTGAAGAAAGGCAATGCTTTGTCAAAACAGTTATGAAACTATAAACTATTTTCCACATGGTTTAGTGATTCATGTGCAAATTTGAAAAGCCTCCAAAAATTTTGCTATGGGTTCTAAAAATATATTTTTTTATTATTTAAGTCAGTTATAATGCTCTTGGTTATATGGATATCAGCATCTGTCAAGAGACAATATATAAAAATATAGAAAATCTACAAGTATAAAAATGTAATTTTGATGTCCAAGACAATGGAAATATTTCACTAATTTAAGGTACACTCAGTATTATATGATGCAGACATTTTTAAATGGTTTTAAATACGAATCCTGTCATAGGAAATACATAAATTGACAGGAAAATATGGGAACTACACCAAACGCTAACATTGAAAATTTTATGAGCCTTGTTTGTAAAATTTCTGCACTTTCTGTGTTTCAGAAGTGTGGTTATATTTCATATGAGATTAAACTGTTATTTTTTTAAGTCTGAGAACAGAACCTTGGATACTTCCAACAGTAGCTGCCACCATTGCGCCACTGTACAGTTTTGTTGTGAACATAACATTTCCTTGTGAACATGTTTTTCTTGTGAACATCCTTGGGGGTACATGGTGCAGCCATATATTTTTCTTGTGAACCTCCCATATGTGGTTCTTTTGCAGATTAGTCTGGATATTACTGGCCATTTTCAATTGCATCTTTATTTCTATAACTGCTTTAAACATGGCAATTATATATTCATACGAGGTAATTTCAGTGTCAGAATTTCTTGGGAGTATGATTCAGCTTTTTATTTTTATTTTTTCACTCTTAGTAACTTTTTCTGCAGTTGTTTTACAGTGTGTGTGTGTGTGTGTGTGTGTGTGTGTGTGTTTTGACCTCATGTTTAAGTTATCTGAATATATAAAGTACTGAGGGGCCTGGGCTGAAGAGCTCTTTCTTCAAAAGTTTTGCTTTACTTCTGCAAGACACACTTGTTATCAATGCAGAATAACTTTTTGCATTAATAATTGTTTTGCTGCTAGTAAATATCAGGGGAGTCTTGTTTTCCTATTCTTTCTTCCTTCCTTCTTCTATCCTATTCTTCTTTCCTTTCTTAATTTTCTATTTTTAAAATATTCTTTCATTATGAAAATATTTAGTTGCTTTTTCTGCCTGTAGCTGATTTTTTTTTCTGACCCATGCTTTCCATAAAGTTGTGTCTTTAGCTTGAGGACCTATTTCCAAGTGCACACCTTGAGCAAGTCCACACCTTGCCTCCTGAATCCTGACTGGCCTTTCACAAATATGGCTCTATGTTCTTGGTGTCACCATATGCCCTTGACATACCATGGGTTTTAGTGCAAGCTTTTATCACTGTGGAATTATGTTTACTCCTCCTCTTTTAGCACTGGAATTTATCTTATATATCCATGAACACAAATTGATTTTATTTATGTTCATTATACTTCCCATGAAAAACTTTATTTTCAGTGAAGGTTTTATGAATTTCTAATTTTCCATTTTGTACTAAGAGTCGTCCACAAGTTTCACCTTGTACATAACTTCTGTATTGCTTGAATTTCTTAAAGAAATATATATTTCTTTTGTATTCTGAAAAAGTAATATCTGCTAAACACTAATCATAGAATAAAATGCAAGTTTTCCAATGTGGCATACAGACTTTTTTCTTATTATTTATTTAAACTATTTTTTAATGGAAATTTAAGATTGACGGCAAAATTGAGGGGAAGGTACAGAGATTTCCTTTATACCTTTTGCCCTCCCAGATCAGTTAGGCTCTGATAATACCCCAGCACATTAGGCTCTGGTTAACTAGTTTCCCTACTCAGGGCAGGCCTAGTTAAGAAGAACAGAGTACTCGAGAATGTCACAGTGGTTCCTTTTCTCTTCCCCCTACCGGAAACACGATGAGACTTTTATATTTACTGTGGGAGTCTGGTTGACCTCCTGGAGGTAAATCTCACAATACTGTGGGAGTCCCCCTAAGACTGGGGGACCCTGCAGTTTTAACTCTCAGAGTTGACCTCACCGAGCATCCAGCAGTTTGTCAAATACAGTTCCCGTTTTCCTTCTGGACACTGGTTCCCACAGAAGTTTTCATTCGTGAGTCTCTGCTGCAGTAAAATGTGACTCTCTATATTTTCACCTGTCTGTCTCTTGGATCTTGGGGTCAGTGGTTTGTCTTGTTTCCTCCTATATAAGACTTTTCAAAGTATGGCCTATGACTCATTATCCCTTCTTATCTCCCTCACTCTGAATTCTCCCCTTTCTCCTTTCATTATAAATGTCAGCAATATTAGACTATAACTTTTTTTTTTTTTTAATGCCTGGAGTGCTCAGAATTGAGCTTAAAAATAACTTCTTCGTGATACCTTTTATGAACTGTTAAGACACTAAGGCAACGTGTTCTGACTTCTATGGGGAAAAATTTGTTTTTTATTTATTTGATTACTTTTGAAAGAACACAAGAACTCTTATTATTTATTATATTATGCATTTACCTAGTTATTAACGTACAGTGTCTTCTTATCTATATCTTTGTATATTTGAGGAGTTAGACTTATGGAATGATCACAGACACCAAAACAGAAGAATCAGAAGAGTTGAATGAGCGTCAACCAAAGATGATCTTGTTAGTGCAATCACATATTACAGTTAACTTGGAGACGTACTGGAGTCATGCATAAGGGAGAAAATAACAAATAGTTATTTTTTGTTATTTTTTTCTTAGTTAATCCCTAGATATTTTTAGAGAAAAATATTGTCTTAATACCAAATACTAAAAGGAATGTATTGTAAGCAAAGAAAAATGAACAGTGCTGCTCATCACCAAGTGCTACAAGGATTAAGCCATTAGCTATTGCACTTGCTGAAGGAAACGCACATTGAGAGGAATTCACAATGAGGCACTCTGTGCTTTGGGTAAACAGGCCCTATAGAGAGTTAGATGCATATCTTAGGAAGAATTTTAATGAACCCAGATTTCTGCATCTTCCCATACATAGAAAAGCCCTGAAATCATTAGCTTGAGATATCTGTTCTTTGTGAATAGCAGTGATTTTTTTACCAAAACGTATGCTTGACTGCGTGTATTCCCCAGCCAAAAATATCATAAATAAACTGGCTCCTCCCCTACCTCTTCAGACTGGTTTCCTCAGAGCTACTAAGAGACTGTCTCCTGGGGTTTTCATCCTCAGTAAGACCCTAAATAAAACAAACTCACAACACTTGTGTGCTTTTCTTCAAGTCAGTAATACCATATGGGTCCTTTTCTCGGAGTCATTGCATCTGATAATGCACAATATCTTCAGCTTTAAAGCTGAAGCTATTTTTTTTTTAATGTGTAACAACTAAAAAAAAAACTTCCTCTGTCAGACCGTGATAGGTTTGGATTTATTTTGTAAGAGTTTGAAAACTTTCTCTAGTAAAAGTGTAGGCTTTTGGTAATCAAACTTAAAATATGAAGAAGAAAGCTTAAAACCTACAACGGTGAATTTTTAGCACGTTCTACTGACTACCAAATATAATTTTGAAAATGGAGCTTTTGGCAGGAACTTGAAAGCAGCTGGCACAACATCATGTCCCCTGGCAAATGAGACACATATGGTTTCTAGTCCAAACATAAAGATGGAAAAGCTGTCATTCTATCTTTTGAATTAAATAAATTTCTTATATTTCACTTCAGATAGCCAAATATATGATAGAGTTTGTCTATAAAAGTAGCTTATGCTGGGGACAAATTTTATTACACCAATTAGTTTTAAATTTATACAGATGGCTAACATAAATTACCTGTCCCCAGAGTTTTTTTACCATGAACCATGGGAAATATTTTTGGTTAAGAAAATTATATTATCATTTGTCAGTTGATATTATCAATTAACTTTTCAGTCATACAAGATAATTACTATGAATCCTAATTTTCTATATGGTGTGTGTATACATATATGTATTTGAGTAAGTCATATATCCATTTTAAAAATAGACTACAGAGTAACTGAATGAGTTATACTGGCACATTGAGTTATTTGTTAGTATCTCTGTAATTCTAAATAAATGTTGTCCTACTTAAGAACACCAACCCGAGAAATATGTCAAGATATTTAGTTGCTAAGAGAAGCTGTGTCTGGTAAGTGGTTTTATTACTCTTGTATTGAGTTGCCTAAAGTAACAAAACATCTGTGTATCCCCTTAAGTGTTATGCATTTTGTGAATTAAATTTTACCCTAGAAGTTTTTATGTATTCTGTTGTTCTCTGAGTTTCATCTTCTCTTATTCTTTGGTTTTATTGTTGCCGTTGAGGGTTTTTTCCCTAACTTTTACTGACTTATTCTTATTTACTAACTTCAGATTGAAGACTTTTTTTTCTTCTCCTTGATCAAAAACCCCTCAAAATCCACAAGTTACTCTTCTAATTGAAGAAGACCTCAAATCAAGTTTAAGAAAACTGAAGGAATATTAAAACAGCTTTCACTGAACTGCTTTACTTTAATGAAAGGGTGTTACTTCTTTCATAAAAAGGTGTGTGTCCCTCTTGCCCTTTTTTCTCATGATAGAAATTGCAAGATCTGCAGTGAGTCTTTCCTCACCCCAAACAGAATGTTGTTAGTCATCCAATTGTGAAACCGTGATACAGGTCCAAATGTATAAAAATAAATAAATAGCAAACATTTTATGCCGCAACATGAAAGCTTTAAATAGAGTCTCACTGGTGTCTAATATTGGGAGATAACAGATGTGTTGAGTATACAGCCTTCTGGCAGGTAGGAATGGTTGATGAAGAGCAATTGAATGAAGATTAAAACATGTTCCTCAGTGAATTCTTTTTTTAAAAAAGTTAAATATCCTGTGTTTTCCTTTTTCTTTCCATCATTACCAGCACAGGTGAATTTTTATATGTTAGCAGCATTTACATTAATTTAATGTATCTCAGTTGGGACAGAGATAAGCCATTTAGCCAGTACTTTCACAGGCATATGAGTGTCTTCAAGTTTGGAGACTGCATGGTTAAAACCATCGCTAGTACATAGCTGCTTACTTTATTTCTGTCAGTGTTCTTTTTATTAAGAAAATATGTTGAATTATTCAACATCTAAAAAATCAAAAGCAATTTGCTTCATGATTTGAGCTAGCTATCAGTTGAATTTTTCTAAGTCAGTAAATCACTGAAAATAATTTTGCCACCTAGAATAATTTAGGAGCAGTAAAAATTATCAATAGCAACAAAAAACTTAATTCCTATTGTTGACACTATTTTATAGTCAAAGGGGCAATGAAAACTTTATCTTACAAATTCATAGTTTCAAGGAGAAAAATGATTTTTGCTAGGATCAAGTGTGGAAGGATATGCATAGTATTTAACACCGAATTTTAAAAATTTGGCGACTCTCATCTGGATAGTATACATAATTATTATTTTTTATTACCACATTTTAACTGGTAATCATAAAATATATTACCTTTTAAGTGGTAATTTTTAAGTTACTTATAATATTTCTGCAAAAACCTATTAATACCAGTTGAGCAAAGACTTCCCAAATATAAGTTAACTTAGGAAACTATTTTGGGCTTCATCTAAGAATTCATGAACATTTCCTTAATTGCTGGAAGGATTCTCAATATGATCAAGGTCAAAGTACTTAATAAAGCTTAAAATTCCTTTGCAGTTGACTGTTACAAGCACTTCAATATAGGAGTTAATACATTTGCAATGTTCTAATACTTTTTTAATAAATAAAACTAAAACTTATGTCAGTTATGAAGTGACTGCATATTGGCAACTAGTATCCTTGGTTAGATAGCTCCAAAACATTTTAAGTAAATAGCTATACTGCTGTCTTCCTGCTTTACAAAGTCACTACATCCAAATTAATGTAATATTGGTTATAGCTTTATTTTTATATTATTTAAAAAACTCTTCACGAGAAAGTGCTTTTGCTTCTTTTCACTTTATTCAAAATTCTTATTAACTGATAATTAATACTTGATACATTCTTAACTCATATCTTGTACTAAAGAGAAAGAACAAAAATTTTTTTTCTGGCCAGTGACATTAAGGTTTTATATGAATAAATTATATTGTGTGTCTCATATTTCCAGATACCTAGCCTTTAAATTTCATTATTCAGACATTTTAACAATCACTTTTATTCCCGAGTTGTTTGCCAATTCAATTTTTACTTTTATTTATTGTAAAAATGCTTTGGAAATTAATATTTTTATGAATATCTTACAAAATATTTTATTTAAAAGGTACGGCATGGCTCATGCCAATTAAACCTCTTTGAACCTAATCATTCTGAGGTTATTCAGTATTTCAAGTAACTCAAAGGTAATTGCTTAATGAACTTCCTTATTATCTTCAAAGGCTTAAAAACCAATAAAGCTTTAAAACGTGTAATCTGCCCTAAGCAAGACTGCATCTAATTTTCCTTAAAATTACATTTTTTAATAGTTCAAGGTAGCAAAATACATTTCTTAATGGCAGGCTTCAGTAGGTATTCCAAAGAATCCTAAAAATCTGGACATTTATAACGATCCTTTATTTACGAGTTGCTGACTATATTCTTTGGTTAACATTTCATTAATTAAATCTATGTTTTGTAGTGGTTTTAGAGTTTAGTAATACTACATTGTATGTGTCATTGATCTCCCTCATAAATATTAAAGCAAATGAACTCTTTATAGTTTGTTAACATAAATAATGTATCTCTGGAGTCTGGAAATGTACTGGAAATTTCTTGCATTTTAACTAAGGCACTTCTAAACTTTAATAGTCAGATACATGATAGAAGGAAAAATTTCTGATTAAATGTCTTAGCCCAATGAATAACTTAACTATTAGTGAACTTAATAAGTTTGATAAATGAAAAAATAATGTGTCTTTTAATTCATACATTTCTATTTTTATTAAATCAGTTTAAATTTTTATCAATGTATGCAATTTTAAGACCAGGTTTGGAAATAGGATATAACAGAAGTTAATGGAATCTAGACCACTTCCATTGTGTATATATATATATATATATATATATATATATATATATATATATATGATATGCAGTAATATATGGCTAATGAACATTCAGAAAGTTTAGTTCTGTGAATTTTTAGAAACTCAGAAGTATTCTTTAATATGCATAGCAGTCCATTAAATTAACCTTGAAAAGATAACAGGGTGCTAACAGTAAGTGCTCCTTGGCAACGTGTACAATGATTCTTCCAATTTGAGTTATATAGACCAAAGGTCATAATGTCAAACAGGTTTTCCTTTATAAATTTCTAGGTGAGAGGTAGTGTTGTGATGTATGTAACCCAATCACTCCTTGGACACAGTGTCCCACTAAAGGAACTTTGAATCCTAGCTCTGTGTGGCCTTCAGTAAACAACGTAAATGTTCCAGATTTATCATCTGGAATATGGGACACATATAATATCTCCTTAAATCTTCTTAGGATTAAATTTAAAAATCTTGTACTTACTATCTAGTACATTATAAACACTCAATACTTTATAGCTATTTTTACTCTTTATTTCTACTTCTGAGGACTCCTCAACTATAGAGTGAGTGCATCATCAAACATTATCAGGTATTTCCACTGTTAAACTGGGATAGGACTTCCAGGAAGGACAGTTCTACTCTCCATCTCTAAAGATAAATAATCAGTAACCAATGAGAATAAAATAGGAACATCCAAAGACAGACGTGTTTCAAAATTCATTCTGAGCATAATAGAATGAATCAGAGTAAAACGAAGACACCTGGAGCCCATGCAGTAATAACTTAATAAAAATAAAATGCATATTTACTTCTAATCCCAAGCATGATGATAGGTTTTATTGCCCTCAGACACTATGCTTAAAATAGTTTTTTGTTTCTTTTTTTTTTTTTGCTTTCCATGCATTTTATAGCCTGTTTTTTGTTTGTTTGTTTTAAGGATCTTAATGTGACTTAATCCAGCAACAGACGTACTACATATAGTCTACCCTGGGAAAGCTTCTTTACTTCAGGCATACAAACCAGGGAAAGTGACTTCAGTTAAGATTCTTCTAAAGTCAAAGTTATATGTATGGTAGGTAAATTGGTGTTTGTTGCTTCATTGTCCTGTGCTGATTTTTTTTTTCTTTTTTAAATTAATTTTTATTGGAGTATAGTTGATTTACAATGTTGTGTTGCTTTCTGCTGTACAGCAAAGTGAATCAGTTATGCATATACATATATCCACTCATTTTTAGATTCTTTTCCCCTATAGGTCATTACAGAGTATTGAGTAGAGTTCCATTTGCTATACAATAGGTCCTTATTAGTTATCTATTTTATATATAGTTGTGTGTATATGTCATACTGAGTGAAAGACATACTGAGTCAAAGACAAATATCATATGATATCGATTATACGTAGAATCCAAAAGAAGTGGTACAAATGAACTTATTTATAAAACAGGAATAGAGTCACAGATGTAGAAAAAAACCTTATGGCTGATAGATTTCTAATATCTCTACTATAGGAAGATAATACAAAAAAAGTTGCACTCTGTGGTAGCATAACTTTATTCTAGTAGTGAAAATATTCACATTCTGGAACAATATTACTAGATTTACTTGATTAGAAACAAACCATAATTATCAGGCATGAGATATCGATGAGCAAGGTAAGATTATGTACAAAATTTTCAGAAAGAAGAAAGCATAAAATCTAAATACTTGAATTAGCACTTCCCAAAAACTTTTTTCCTTACGCTAACTTTTCAAATCTTCTTTCAAAGCTTCTGCTCCATGTCAACATAGCTACCCTGTATTCATTTGCTCTTCTTTACTTTTCAACCATTTGTACACTTTACTTTTCAACCACAGATTTATCTCTCTCTCTCTCTCTCTCTCTCTCTCTCTCTTATTCTTTCTCTTTCTCTCTCTCTCTATATACATATATCTGTATATCTCAGATGAAGTTACTTAGGTCTAAGATAGGAAGAGGTTAAGGACTTGAGTTTTTAAAGTTAAGCAATCCAGTTTTGATTCAGAGAGCGATAAAGGCTTAAAATATTTGAGTTTTTTAAAAAGGCATCTTCAATAAATACTCTATTGTAACCAGTCACCCTTCTAATTTGCTAATCCAGAAAACCATTATAACCTCCCCTTTAAAGTCATTCTTTTTCTTTCATATTTACTTAATTACCATTTACAAACCATGTAACATTCTTTATAAGCCTGATTAACATTAGGAAGAGATGAAGTGGTTATAACTTCACAGTAAAAGTACTGATAATTACAGTATTCAGCCTGGATCCATGGGTATTCATGCATAGCTGGTGAATAATTGTGGACAATTCAAGAGTTTGTAGAATTTATAAAGACTTACTAATGCAAAAAAAAAGTTCAGGAAATACGAAAAGCCCAAGCTATTTCAATGATGCTATCTGCATAATCTTTCAAATTCATATCATTTCTGAATGAGCATCACAACTTTGAGGATGTATGCTGCCTGCTTTAGTTTATCCTCCTTCAGGCAGAGACTGTACATCAAAGCAAGAGAAGAATTGATAATCATTCACATTCAGTGTGAATGTTCAGTCAGTAAAGTGCTTTAGCAAATGATACATAAGAAAAAAGATTGGATTTTTATATAAAATGAACAGTGAAATCATTAACGACAGCAGTGTTAAACAATTCATGAATATTTATGACTCTTCTCTATGTAGTTTGAGTAATAGTCTTTGAGAGCCCTCATTATTTAAATGCTTTGTGGAGGGTGAGGTTATTTTAAAGTCAGTAATTTTTTCTCAAATATATATAAGCTCTGAGGCTGGAAACTACATAGTTTGTTACAAATATAAAAACTTTTCTGGCAATACTCAAGTCAGTGAAACATCTCTTACATTTCTGGTATATTCCAAGCACTGTTGTATGTCAGGGTGGGGATGGGAGTAATAGGAAGCCGTATGGAATCTAAAATAAAGGGCAGTATAACTCCTACAGAGAGAAATGTAAATCATGTTGGGGGAAAAAAAAAAAGATGTTCCAACAAAAATTAACCAGGAAAAAAATTAAAAACTCTAAATAAGCAAAGCAATATGTAAAATATGTGAAGTTCAGATTTTATTCATAAAGTATTAAAAACACTTATATTATTTTGAGGTACTATTATTCTAAGAAGACTGTAAACTCTGTTAAAGGATAGGTAAATTGTTGCCTGTAACAATGGAATAAGTACTGCCATAGAAGAGGCAGACCTTGATTTCTTATAATTAAGGTGTTAATTGCCTCTATCATGACTTTCCATAACCTAGCCAGATATGTCAGGAATTTTTAAATGTCAAACCTTAACTGCCTGATTAAACAAATAGTTAAAAAAAGCAGAATCATGAAATGCTGCAACATGAAAATTAGCTCTGTATTAGTAGAATGGACCACAAAATTATGCTTTCTTTCTTCAAAAGTGAGATAACTAAAGTCTCCAAATGCCTATGATTTAACATTTCTGGTATTATAAAAAACACTATGAAATACAATTTCTGTAAATATTTACTTATCTTTCTATCTAACAGAATGTGATGTTTTAAGAAAAGTCTGCATACTGTCTTATTTGAATCTGTGGTAGCTATAACTTTGTAAATTGTGGTGATCTATTACTTTGTCAATTTATTATTGTGTCAACTACATTGTTCAGAATTTTTTTACTACATGGCTTCAGGTTAGTGTTGGCTACAAGACAAATTTCTGTGAGACTTTAAAGGCAGAAATGAAGTAGCACCTATATATTTATACTCTGAAGATTGAAGGAGGGTGCCAGTTATTTTGGCAGTTTGACATGTTGTCACTAATGTGTTGGGTCATCTTGTTGGCCTGGGGCATCATCTGGACCTGCAGCTTCTCCAACTCCCACCCCATCTTTGCCTTCATCTTCCATTCTCATGGGCCAGGATAAAGAATGGCATATGCTCCTCTATGAGCTCCCAACTGAATAGGACCTAAGCACTGTGGTAAATCTCCTATTCTGTTGCACTTAGGGTGGTTTTGTTTCTCTCTGAATAAAACTTTACTGTTAGAAAAATAGATATAGTAACAGATTCCAGAGGAAAAGAACCTTAATGGAGGGATCTTTGAATTGGTTACATGTTATGTAGAAGTGATTCTCTGATCTGATTATTTTTAAAGATGTTGAAGATGCTGTTTCCAGTGATAATATGGCCATTGGTAGTCTATTGCATGAAGCAGTAAAGGAGTTACTTAAATGATCACTGTAGACACCTGTATCATATATCTATGGGAGACAACACCTTGAAGGATCAATAAGTTGCTATTATAGAATAGTTTCATGAAAATAAGGAGTTTAATGTTTTGTTTTGATTTTTGATATTTGCTAAGTTCACTGGGTGTCATAGGCAAAATTCTAAGATGGTCCTCAAGATTCCTGCCCCTTGGTCTTTATGCTTTGTATAATCCTCTCCCACTGCGTGCATGCAGAAGTTGTGAATGTTATAGGATATCCTTACCGTGAATAGTTTATTAAGCAGTTGGCCTTTAAATAATCAAACAGAGATGATAAGGGGTATGCTTGGCCTAATTTAGTGAGTCCCTAAAACAGTGAAACATGAAACAACAGGCAGCTTGCCTGCTGGCCTTGAAGGAGCAGCTTAAATGTTGTGGAATCATAGTGTGGGGAACTCCAGTAGCTGAGAACAGCCCCTGGTGGATAACCAACCAGAAAGCAGGGAGGTCAGTCCTACAACCACAGGAAAGTTGGTTTTGCCGCAAGTCCAGATAAGCTTCGAAAAGGACCCTGAGCCTCAGATGAGAATGCAGACCTAACTGAGACCTTAATTTCAGCCTGGTGAGACCCTGAGCAAAAGTTCCAGTTAATCTATGCCCAGATTCATGATCCAGAGAAATTTTGATATAATAAATATGTGTTGCTGTAAGCCACTAATTTTGTAGCAACTTGTTGGCAAACAATGGAAAATTAATAGAGATTCTATTACCTAGAAGTGGGGTGTTGCTGTAACAAATACCTAAAAATGTGAGAGTGACTTTGGAATCAGGCACTGGGCAGAGGCTAGAAGAATTTTGAGGAGTGTGAAATAGAAAGCCTAAAGTTCCTAGAACAGACTGCTAGTAGAAATGTGGACTTGCAGGATGCTGCTGGGGGTGACTCAAAGGAAGTAAGGAAGATGTAAACTGAAGGATGAAGCATCCCTGTTATGTAGGGGCAAAAAGTCAACGTTTAGAAAGGAATAGGACACTAAACATTATGATGGGCATATACTTTCAGATTGCGATTAGCTAAGGACCTTGAATTCATAAAATTTTGCTAAGCCTCCTTTGCCAGTAGAAGCACTATTTTCTTCTTGTCTGAAGAGGTAGTCTACTTTTGTCTGAAACAACTTTAGTCACCTCCCCGTGGTACTATTTTTCCAAGGGATTTCTGATTCTCCTCAAAGCCTAAATCCCCAAACTCATTCTTCTAGATCTATAACTAAAATTTCAAGAAGGCCAGAGAATAAGGTACAAAGTATGGCTCATGAGAAGGTCTAATGCACACCAAAGGATTACCAAGATTTTTCAAATTTCTATAGCTAGAAACTTGAGAAACATGTACTGGGATTAATTCTAAAGGTGTTAGATCAGATTTAAGAAATACAGTGTTAGATCAGATTGAATTTATACTCCTTAAAAAGATATTCGACATTCAATATTCATATCAACATTCAATAGATAAAAGCATTCAGTGGCTTAGCTCAACAGACTGAGAGTGCCTCTAATATCTTGCTTGATTGATTGATTTGGACCCAAATGTGCACACACTAAATGAGAGGGAAATGCCAGAACTTTTTAGTATGCTTTAGATTAAGGTGCCAAAGCTGAAGGAGATTGGAATCCTTAAATTGATCTGTGTCCCACAGAGGTTATAAAAGATAGTCCTTTTCAAGTCTAGAAAATGCATTCATGAGTGGAGCCTTTTCATGCTTGAATAGTTCTGTCATGGCTATTTTTTTTTTTTTTTTTTTTTTTTGGTACGTGGGCCTCTCACTGTTGTGGCCTCTTCCGTTGTGGAGCACAGGCTCTGGACGCGCAGGCTCAGCGGCCATGGCTCACGGGCCCAGCCGCTCCGTGGCATGTGGGATCTTCCCAGACCGGGACACGAACCCGTGTCCTCTGCATCGGCAGGCGGACTCTCAACAACTGCGCCACCAGGGAAGCCCTGTCATGGCTATTTTTTAAAGCCAGAAATGATAGTGGAAACTGATGCCACTGAACTGAGTTTCCAAATGTAATGAAGATAATCAGATCTGATTGTAACTCTTAATTGTCAAAGGCAATGTATGTATTTTTACCATGATGGGTTGACAGAACCAACACAGAAATCAGGTTAGACCTAAGCTGCAGAAATTTTTGGCAGTGGCTGGTTGAACATTGTATTTCTAAACTGAAATATATGTATAGCCTACTAAACTTGTATAAGTAACTAAACTCTAAGTTTGGTTAACAAAACTATTTCACTCACCATAATAGAAAATCACAACCTGTAAATGAATTTTCAGACTTTAGCGAGTTTACAGAACTCTAGTCTCTTGATTAAAGTGGAGGCCAGGTCCCCTTAAGGAAGGATCCTTTCATAAACCCCAAAAATGAATACCTAAAATTTCTCTCTGTCTTTGCTCAAATACCCTGTGGCCATTTACATGGTTGACTATGCATTGGCAAAGAGGAAATAATCAAACTTTTAAAGGATAACTGGACTGTGTCTCCAAAATTACCTTAATCCTGGAGACCTGAAACACCTTTGTGGTCCACTAGCTAGATTTGAGGCTTATGAAGATCAAGTGAGCAATGGAGTTTTGGTTTGTTCTCATTTCACAAAGGGCCTAGTGAATCCCTGAACACAACCTGTGGTTATTTCCCATAATTTGGAGTAGTCAAACTTAGCAGCTGGCAGAATTTGCACATTAATTAACTGGGCTCTTTTAATAAGAAAGGTCAAGTGAAAGCCACTAGAACTGGTTCTATCTAGCAAAAGAATAATTCAAGATCAATCATGAGGGCATTGCAGAAATAAGTGACAATCTAAAAGACTTGAAAAGTGCAAGAATGTTGATTCATGCTACATTCTCATTCAAGTTGCCTATTTGGGTCATACACAATCCAGATGGATCTTGGAGAATAATAATGGATTATCATCATCTCAATCATATATTGACTCCAATTGCAGCTGCTGCTACAGATGAAGTTTCATAGCTGGAATAAATTAACATATCCCTCAGCCAGCACCTGGTCTGCAGCTATTGATCTGGAAAATGCTTTTCTCTATATTTGGTTGTAAAGAACATCAAAAGCATTTTTCTTTCAGCTGAACGTACCAGTAATATATCTTCACTGCCTTACCTCATAACTATATAACTCTCTAATCCTACACCATAGTCTACTCTGGAGCAACCTTGATCACCTCTCCATTCCACCAGAGTGGTCTGTTATATTGATTTGTTACATCGAGGATGTGCTAATTGGACCTGATTATTAGGAAGTAGCAACTATTTTAGACATCTAGTGAAAAGATATACATGGCAAAAGATGGAAAATAAATCCCCTCAAAATTCATTGGTCTGGAGAATACTGAAAGGTCACTTACAAGTTGAAAGACAACTTGCTTCCTTGAGCCTCTCCAACCACCAAGAAAGAGACACAATACTGAGAGGACCTCTTTGGAATTTGGAAGTGCTATTTGTGGACTGATTAACCCCTCAAAACTAACATTTTTTAGTAGGTCCCATAATAGGAAAATGCCTTGCAACAGGTCCAGGATGTAATACATGGACCATATAACCTGGCAGATTAGATGGTGTTTAAATAATCATGGCCAAATGGTATTACATTGCCTTCTCTCTCTCAACTCACATGTATGGACTTTTGGGCAATTTCATATGAGTAGCAGCTGATGACAAAAATTTGGGGTTCAGTTTTAGGTGTTTTTCTAATAATATACTGGCACTATTTGAAAGTACACAGAGGCAGCACTATATAGGGGTTACTCTGGGGTCACCATAAAGGAAAATGACACTAGATGTTTGTTACCTTTATAAAGGAATATCTAAAACTTCAAATGGTATACCTGGTTGTTGATTTTCTGTAGAAAGAGAGATGACCAGAGGCATAGATCTTCATTGATTCATGAGCAGTGGTTAATTTGGCTTAATGGCCATGTATTTGGAAAGAACAAAAGGGGGAAATTGATACAAGCGAGCCTGGATAAGAGGTGCATGGAAAAAAATTTCTGAAGGGGCACTGGATGTGAAGATATGTTTGCCCCATGTGAAAGCTCACCAAAGTGCAAGGAAAATAGCAAGAATCAAGTGAAAAAGTCGACCCATTCTAAGGATATCAGTAAACTCATCTCTCTAGCTATACCATTCCTTGCCCATTGGGCTCATGAGCTAAGTGTTCATAAAAGCAGTGATGACAATGCAGGGGGTTAACAACCTTGACTGACTCAACAAGGATGTTGTGGGTATAGGTACAAATACTCTACCACCTGCCCAAAGCAGAGACAACGCTAAGCCCCCCAAGTGGCACTGTAATCTGGGTTTACCAGTCAATTACTTGGTAAATTAAATGCTTAATTAAATAAGATGTCTCTAATCATGGAAAGGGTAGCATTTTATTCTCACTGGAATGAAGCTTATACCACATGTGAGTTTGTTTTTCTTTTGCAGAATGCTTCTGCCAAAACCACCATTCACAAACTTACAGAATGCCTTATTTACCATCATAGTATTCCATGCCTCATTGCTTCTGACCAAGAAACTCATTCAGAGTAAATGAAGTATAAGAAAGGGCTCATGTTCATCGAATTATTGGCCTTTCCATGTACCCCATTACCTGAAACTGCTGTCTTGA
Organism: Phocoena phocoena; assembly: GCF_963924675.1. Taxonomy (NCBI): domain Eukaryota; kingdom Metazoa; phylum Chordata; class Mammalia; order Artiodactyla; family Phocoenidae; genus Phocoena; species Phocoena phocoena. Next base: position 55,880,312 of record NC_089236.1, on the reverse strand, counting down.
ATGAGGTATGACCTTTAGACGATTCACAGATGCCATGTACTTGGCAATAACAACTCTACAAGAAAGAGGATAATGTTTTTTATTTTAAAAATTTAGAAATAAAAACACCTAGATTAAGAATTTTCTGGGAATTCCCTGGCAGCCCAGTGGTCAGGACTCTGTGCTTTCACTGCTGAGGGTGCGGGTTTGATCCCTGGTTGGGGAACTAAGATCCCGTAAGCCATGACAAAAGTTTAAAAATAAAGGTGTGATTAAAAAAGAGAATTTTCTATAAGCCACACAGTTAACTATAAGATGGTGTATTAGTCAGGGATCTCCAGAGAAACAGAAACATTATAAACATTAATATACATACACACACACACACACACACACACACACACACACACACACACATACACACATATATAAGAGATTTATTACAAGGAATTGGTTTGTGTGATTATGGAGATTGAGAAGTTCCACAATTTGCTGTCTGCAAGTTGGAAACCCAGGAAAGCTGGAGGTTTAATTTAAGTCCAAAACAGAAGGACTGAGGACCAGAAGAACCAAAGGTGCAAGTTCCAGCCTGAGTCTGAAGGCCTGAGAACAAAGGGCGCTGAGGGGGTAAGTCCCAGTCCAAAGTCAAAGGAAGACTGATGTTCTAACTCATTCAGTTAGGCAGAGACAGTGAATTCCCCCTTCCTCCACCTTTTTGTTTTATTCAGGCCTTCGATGGATTGGATGATGCCCACCCACATTAAGGAGGGCAGTCTCTTTACACAGTCTACCAATTAAATGCTAATCTCCACCAGAAACATCCCAACAGACACACCCAGAAATAGGGTTTAATCAGCTATCTGGGCACCTCATTAACTGGCCAAGTTGACTCATAAAATTAACCATCACAGATAGGTAAAGAACTCAGTAATATTGGTATCCAAAGCACATTCTGTTTTCCATCTACTATACCCCTTCTCTTATAACCAGGATTATAATTACATTATTTACTAGGTATCTGTGCACTTCTATAAGAAAACTTATGGGACTTCTTGTTAATTACACCCTCTTTCCAAGTCAGACTAAAATATCCTCTATTATTCTTTTTTCCCTTTCCACTGGAACAGAATTTAAAACACTTATGAGAACATCTGTTTTAAACAAGGATTCATTTCAGCATTTTCTCCTTATCCTCCTGGAAACCTTACAAAACCAAAAGAATATTCTTTTAATTTTGAAGAATTCAAAAGTTCCATTTTTAGAGAATTTTGGAGATAAATATAATCCCCAAACTCAAAAATACATATCAAGACTGCCAAAAGCAGCTGAGGCTGAGCAGAAGTTATCTGAATAAAAGTGAAGACAAGAAGCAAGTGAATGATGAGAGCTGTCCCTGACATCACTCAAAAAACTACAGGCCAAAAAGATCTATAGCTGAAATGCTCATTCTGAAGTCAAAAGCACTAAGGGAGAAAGTAACCAGTTTGATTCAAAGAAGCAAAGGACATATAGCTACATAAAGAATTATAAAGATGGGCCACATTTTCAGGAACCAGCCTGTCTCTGTAGCAGCAGACAGTTTCCTAATCTTTAGGTGAACACAGTTGCCTAGCTAAAGATGAGCCTTCCTTTAGTCTCACTGCATGGCCACATGAAAACGTGGTGACTAATAAGATGTAAGCTGAACTTCCTGAAAACTTTCAAAGATGACTCAAAGGTTCCATTTGCTCCCACCCTCTCTCCCTAACCCCTGCTTGCAATTCAGATGTTATGCTAGAGTGGTAGAGCAGATAGGAAGAGCTTCAGAAGAGATAAATAAGCTTCTGTCTTGTTTAAGCCAGTATTATTTTGGATTTTCTTTTGAATGGCAGCAAAAAGTAATCAAAATAATTCTTCACAAATACACATGGGTTCAAATTGATGGTATTTCCAAGATGACATTAAAAAGTAAAAATTCTAACCATTTATTGCTTAAACAGGAAAACTTTTTTTTTACTTATTTAATTTTTATTTATTTATTTATTTTTTGCGGTACGCGGGCCTCTCACTGTTGCAGCCTCTCCCGTTGCGGAGCACAGGCTCCGGATGCGCAGGCTCGGCGTCCATGGCTCACGGGCCCAGCCACTCCGCAGCATGTGGGATCCTCCCGGACCGGGGCACGAACCCACGTCCCCTGCATCGGCAGGCGGACTCTCAACCACTGCACCACGAGGGAAGCCCAGGAAAAGTTTTTTAAAAAGAATAACACCAAAATTGTATCTGTTAAAGGATTGTCATTGTCTCATACAGTCCCACCCTCTTCTTGAAATTGTAAGACAACCTCTAGATTTCACAAAAAGAGAAATCCAAAATGTGGTATCTTCATAAAGAAATGGCACACAGATCTATGTGTTTTACCCAATAGCTTCAATAATTTCTTTGTCTGGGTCAGTATTGGTTTCTGCAGAATTGGAATGCTGTCTGAGATAATGACTATAGGTCATCTCTCCATTTTTAAGTTCAATCGAATGAAACACTTGTTTTTTGAATAACTAACAAAGAAGAAATTAACAGTGAAATCCAGTATTTGCTGGATATGAGGGTTGTTGACAACTAAGAATAAATAGAGTAAATAATTAAAGTGAAGTAGGCTTATATAACAGAATGTTATGCATACCTGCATAACTCTTAAAACATATTGTTGAGCAACAAAAGTTAAGAATGCAAGGAAACTTATAGAAAAATGTCACTTGTGTAAATTATAAACAGATACATTCATGAAACAATATTGTACAATTTCACATAAGCATACACAAACACATCTATTGCATGCATTAAAGTCGAATCCTCTGGTATGGTGTGCCTGAGGAAGACAGTGGTGGGGAAGGGCTAAGGAAGAAGGCTAAAAGGAGAGAGACCTTGTTTAGGTTTTTAGTTTCCATCTGCTATGAGCCAAAAAGTATGTGAATTTTTACTTTGAATTATAGAATTAGAAAAAAAAATATATATATATATATAAAGGTGTTTTTATTTGTTATCTTGTAGAGACATCTGTTCAGTATCATCTAGAACTGAGAAACAGGGTCATTTTCTCTGGTTACAATGTTGAGTTTATTTATCCATGCATTTTAAAAGGCAGATTCCCACTCTGTGTGTGTATGTGTGTGTGTGCGTGTGTGTGCGTGTGCCCCTTTGCATAAAAGAGAACACACTAAAGGCTTTAAACAGCATCTAAGCCTTAGTTTGAGAGACATCTATTAAAATTTCTTTACATTGCTGGAATATTTTTCCTTTTCTATGATCTCAAATCATTCTTAAATTCTAGTTTTTGTTCCAAATTATATATCATATTTTAATCGCTCATCCTCAAATATGGATCATGCCCCTCTCCTATGTAGTATAGCTCCCTGTGACTATCACTATTATTAACATTATCATAACCAGACTCTAATTTTCTTTCCTCAGGAAAACTTAAGTAGTCTTAGAGAAGCAAGAAAATTCTTTCAGTGGTCCCTAATAAAGTTATCTGAAGAATACAAAAAGGTGAGTCCACCACCTTCCTTAAATGGTTTAAATAGTAGAGGAAGCAAGCCACAAATTTAATGTAAAATACATGTTTGATTAGGTCTTTGATCACACTCTCAAATGTCATTTTCCTAAACTCTTTCCTTTGACCTTTGGTAAGGAGAGTATGTGTAATATTTCACTAACAATATCAAATAGATATACTTCAGCAATAATTAAATACAGAGAATGTATAAATATGCTTTAACTCTTCCTCAGATTTAATTTTATAGAATGGATAACTAGCTCATACAATAACTAGCACACTTATTCTTTATCTCCAAAGCGTTTTAAATAATTTTACAGTGTGGGTACAGGACAAACATCAGTCATTTGACAGGAAAGTAATTATCGTGGTTGTATAACTTCTTACATTATTTCAGAATGTAATTTCATTACATTCTGATGTAGCAAAATGACTCATTAAAATTTCAATTTGTAATTGTTTTCCATATTTATTAGACATTTTCCTCATGTCTTCGAATCCAAAGGAAGAACCAGGCCTTTTAAATAAATCCTTGCCTATAAAGTTTTTTCAAGACAGGTAGAGGAAGCTACTGGAAACAAGCCTCATTTATGTGGTAGTGTGAAAGCCCACGCTTATTTATGAGACTTCGCTAAGTGTCCCATTGGGGAAGTGCCTTTTATTTTGAAAATCATTTCACTGTTAATAAATTCACTCAGAACAACTCATTATGCTTTTCAAGTTGCACAGTATCACAAGACATGTTCCTGTTAAGTATTTACAAAGTTTTAGCACAGTGTACTGCATGGGATGGTTTTTGAGGTTTTAGTTCAGTTCAGTTCAGTTTTAATTTTAATGTGGTTTTTAAAAAATCTCAACCTTTGATTCAGCCAATTAGCAGTGAGTGATTTTGAGGGGTAGCTGAATTGAATGCCAGTTTTTATGTATTCATATTTCAGATACTGAACATCATTTCATGGTTTTTCAATGTGCACAAACTGTACATTAGATTGATTCAGTTATATTTCCAAATTAGGATTCAAAATGTGCTGAAATTGAGAAAATGTCATGATTTATAAAGCATTGACATTCAACCCTCATAAACATTTTAAAATCAAAACTCACAAGAGATGCCTTTCCAAAAGACATAATAAGTCCAAAGTCTAGAAAAAATCAGAGTATACTGTACTTTGTTCACAGTGGAATTGGTGTGGTAAAACTCCTGCAGGCAAATAGAAAAGAAATTACAATTAAAATTAAACTAAACTGTAAGTCTGAGCTGACCAATTACAATTCAGGAGGAAGACTCAGAAGCTTTTAAAGCCATTATATTCTATATAAGTAGTAAATCTTACAAATACTATACTTCAAAAACGTAATATTTGGTAGATAAGTAAATTTTATAATATAATGACCTAGCTACTTGGTAAATTGTCTTTCAGCCATTTAACTTTTATTACAGATTTTCACCAGATTTTTGGCCACCTACCATTTTGGTATTCCCTCTAAGTAGGTGGTATATCCTAGGAGGGAATATACCTTCTTGATACAGAAGGAGGCTGGACACTGGGAAGTTTTCTGTTCTCTCAAGAAGAGCCCAAAAGCTGCAAAGTCATCTTTGGCTTTCAAGGGAGCAATATCATGGGTAGAGAGAAATAGAAGACTTCTCTGGAGCATTGGCAGGTTGTAAAAACCCCAGGATCTCCATAGGAATGTGAAAAAGTGTTATGACAAAAAAGAAAGAGTGAGAGAGGATAGAGAGAGAGAGAGAGAGAGAGAGAGGAGGGAAGGAAGGAAGGAAGGAAGGGAGGGAGGGAGGGAGGAAGGGAGGAAGGGGAGGAAAACTGATGACTGAAACCAGATTAATAGGGATTTGAAATTAACTTTACATTTTTTCAAACTCTGTAGACCAAAATGTCATTTCTTCCACTTACTGGTTTGTATATTTTACAACTTGTTTTCACAGATAATAGGAACATAAAATGGCAGGAATTCTAAATGATAGCCCACCAATACTTGGTTAAAGTAGTCTAAATAAAAGGAGACCCTCAATAGAAAGAAATATTGCACCTTATTACTTACAACTATAGTTTGGTTAGTTTGAGTTTAATTTTATAAGAATATTTCTAATTTATCTCACTATGTATTATGATGAGAGGTAAAAATTCTGATATTTATAGGCTAAAAGTTCTTTAATAAGACTGTAAACATTATCAGCTATTAAAGATTATGAAAGGCTTGCTTGTTTTAATATTTTAATTTCTAGAGTTAATAACCTTTAACTGTGGGAACATGGTAAGGCAGTTTGATGGATAATGATTAGCAGTAATTAGTAGCTTTGTTGAATATAACAACCTTGGAGGGTAGATACTGAGAGTAGATGACAGGGGAGGGAGACAAACAATAAAAGGACCAAGGCCTGGTCATGAGGTATGATTATAGCACTTGTCATATAGCAGTTCCTTCATACTTCAATAATGCCTTGAACCCCCTATGAATGTTTTGACCTAAACCAAGCTGTAAGTATTGGCAGAGTTCCAGCACAATATTCTGGTCAAGAAGATTTGCTAGCATTCTATTTATTTTCAAGTATATCTATTCTAAGGGATACTGTACAGGCCTTTAGGATCAGGAGTGTAAAAATTGGAGAAACAGGCATTGTTTCCATTTTTTCTTTGTTCACAGCAATAAATTTCCTGAGACTGACTGTTGAATGCTGTTCGGCCATAATCATGGTGAACAGCTTTTCCATCACCTTAAATTTCTGATCTACTCAGTCTTTCTAGAGAAAATATATACCTAGCACATAGAGGATACCATATACCATCTCTCTGACTTTTCTGATATCAGCTACAGATTAAACTCCATGAAAACAGGACCACAGCTATTTTTCTTGATGTTATGTCTCATTTTCTTACCTGCTTTCTGACAAGGAGCTCAGAAGGTGCTCAATATTTATTAAGATTAGTTCAACCAACAAATGTATACTTACCACCTACTATGGGTGAGGATTTATTACAGTCTTACTGAGTATTTTGACGTGATTTTGTATTTTTGCCTTCATGGTAGGTAAGCAATGGAACTTCAATGTTCTGGACCTCCAGTAACAAGTGTTTCTTTACTAGATGCAGTGTCTTTACTAGATGCAGTGTCTTTACTAGATGGTACTGTTTATCTTGGGGAAGAGAGGGCTGTTTCTTCTGCTTGAGAATAGTTGTTTCCTTATGACCTATGAATTCCTTCTATTTTTCACCATCAAGATTCCAAGGGGTGCCTCTTTTGTTCCAGCTCACCACCATCTCCCTAGAATGGGCACCTTCCTAAGACTGTCATCTCTGTTTCCACACAGTTTTTCCGTTTCCTTTCAGTTGCCTGGAGGTTAGTGCTATAATCCAAAAAACTTCAGTTCTGTTCCAGTATTTTCCTATTTAGGAGGGGATATTTAGATGATTAGCGAAGTCAGCATAAAATTTTGGAAAAGTAACATGGCAATAATGCATAGTAAACAGAAAGAGTATTATCAAAATATTAATAAAATTTGTTGCTAAATTTTTTAAAAGAAAGGGTTAAAAAGAAATTTTCAAATGCATTTGCTAGTCTCACATAACCATGAATAACTAAAAAGTAGCATTGAGTATTTATAGCCTTAATGGATGTAGAAATACCTTAAATACACATATATATTACTACAAGTTTCACATCTGTATGAGAAATTACCCATAAGTTTGTGGTCTCTACAGGATGCTGCTAAGATGGTTAGTGTTACAAGTTAAGAGGAGAAACTTAAAACATGGTAAAATGGTGCAAGGAATAGCTAGCGTCATAATATATAATTTCTAGCAATGAGAAATAAATACACGAATCCCTAAAGACTAGTAAGGCTGCACATGAAATATTGCATTTAATTTGAAATATTTAATTATCTGTTAAGTATAAGAAACTGAAGACAGTTTAGAAATAATGTCCAACAAAGATAATGAATAAATAATATAAAAAGAAGGTAAATTCATTTCAAATATAAAATTTGACTAGTGACTTTTCAAAGTAATAACTTAAAAGTGTGTCTTAATGTCCAAATAAAAATTAACACTGAATAACAATAAATTTTAAAAAACTCTGAATAACTAAAGATTACGTTTATGGGATGAGGGGTAATTAAATAAATTAAATGAAAATAATTAATGAAATATTGAGGGATACGTAAGAAAAAGCCTAAACATATAAAATGGTCTTCATTAGCATTACTTTTTTGTTTAAAAATATTTATATTTGTGACAGTGTATTTGTGAATATTGCACAGAAAAATATTGTTTAGGAGATACTTTCTCAGATGTAAGCTAAATGGCCAATTATTAGATAGAATATGATAAGCAGCTTCAATTAATTGCAACAGTGTAACTGAGGATTCTTCTCAACTTTATAAGCTCCAACAATACCAACATTCCTCCCTGTGACATTTACAAAGCATCACAAACATAAGGGACTGTGGAAGGGCAAACAAAGAAATATAACACTTGATGGACTTTTTGAAGCCATATACAAGTCCATAATAATAAGTTTTGTTAATAATAGAAATACTTGAATGAGAAAATACTCAAGTCATAGGCACAAATCAATGTATTTCAAGTAAGTTTTGACACTTGCAATTTTTTCAGTAAGTTTTATTAGAAACAGTGTTAACTATTAAAATTCTCTCCCATGAATATTTGCTTTAAAAGCAGTATCTTCATTTGACATATGTGGCAATTACATGTTTCTCATGTAAGGTTTATCAATTTTACCTATTTAACAAAACTAAAAAAAAGGACTTTTTCATTTTATACTTAATATTATTTAAAATACTCAATTTATAATAATAAAATAATCCATTTTATAATCCAGAATGAGTTTATGCACATTGAAATTAAGTTTTTTAAATGTTGCAAATTTTATTTAGACTACGAAAGCAAAAGATAACATAGATCAAAGTAACATTTATCAAAATATGGTTTGCTGAGACAGCTTTTCTACATCATTTGTTGTCAGCCAAGGCAATTTGTATCCCTTGCAGGGTTCAATTGGCAGGATCTGGAGACATTTTTAGTTGTCACAAGTTGGGGAGGTGAACTGGGTAAACTGTTTTAATCTAGTGTGTGGAGACCAGAGACACTACTAATCATCCTACAATGCTTGAACAGACCCCTTCAACAAAGAGTTATCCAGCCCCAAATGTCAATAGTCCTAGAATTGGGAAACACCGCTTCTAAGCAGTTTTGAGATTACTGGTTATTTAGAAAATGTAAATTAGGAAATCAGCTGCTTTATTTTCTTTCCAAGCAGTAAAAAATCCAGGTGTGATAACCAAAACTTCCCTGAATAGATTTTGTCTTCTTTGCCTCTTTAATCATCAATCATATTTTAGCACTTGTTGAACACATAACATTTAAAAATTAAGTAAAACTTAAAAGGTCATATTCATAGAACATAATTTAAATTGAATCCAACATTTAAAAATTTGTCTTGTTCCCAATATGCAGAATTACACACTCAGATACACAAATTAAGAAAAGAATACTGTATAACATTTGTATCACCACTTAAAATTTGCTGTGTTATTCCAAGGGCCCTCCTCATGAATGCTGAATCCAATAGGTTGGTTGTGTCTAACAATAATCTCTCCTCTTGAGCTTCAGAAATGTTCAAAATGTTTGTCAGTTTTCAGAGACATTCTTAGAATACTGCACATCCTGGAGTAAATATGCAGTCAATTCTATTGATTAGGCCATAAACAGCATGAGAAAATTAATGAGTGCCTAGTTCACCAGTATATCCAAATACCTCACATAATATTCAACACATATACAGTCTTAATAAATATTTATTAAATGAATGAATGAAATGAAAACCTTCTTGATTCGTTTTCATGTCTGTATAGTATCTCTGCTTTTCTTAGAGAGGCCAGAAGATATAAAAACCTTATATTTTGTATATTTTGGAAAGCAAATATTATTTTAGGTATAACATAGTTGAATTAATTGACCAAATGTATCAAAATGACTTTAATTCTTGTGTCACACAATGTAAAAATATAGTAACAAGATAAATGAGCTGGAAAGTAGGTTTATGGTGGAACAGCCTGTGATGATAGTGAGAGGTGGAAGGAAAACCTGTTAAAGTCTTGTGATGTAAGCTGCTGAAATGAAGTTCTTTGAACATTTCTTTTACCTTTGAAAATAAATTTAAATTTCTCAAAGTCCATTTGTGCTTAGTTGGCAGGGGAGGAGACAGTTTTTTAATTTTGCATTTGTTAACTGAATGGAAATAGGTTCAAACGGGATTTAAAAGAACAATAAATCAAAGAGCTTTTGTTTTCATTTCCATAATATCTTATAATCTTAACCATACTACTATAGTAAGCAATATTTCATATTTAATTTTACTTAGAAATGAGATCAAGAGAACATACAAAAAATAAATTTAGCATCTAAGTAAACAATATGAGAAATAATTCAATCAATAATAGAAACAAAAATATAAATTTCATTTTATTTTGAAATGCCATTTTCATGTTCTCTCAGCAATTTGGGGTTATAATAAGGAAATACTGAAAATACGTAGACAGGGAATTTATTCTTGTTTCAATTAGTTACAGGACTGATGACCTTGGATTTAGATATGAATTTATTGCTTAATAGTATGCTGAAATACTTAATAGTATGCTGGAATAGTATGTTTTCTCCCTCATATTACACTATGTTTATGCAAAACAAACATTTAATTTATGTGAGTGACCTTTGAAAACCACAGATATAAAATTTTCAATGTCTATTTCTCTGTTGTGTATAAGGATGTAAAGATTCATTTTCAGGACACCCTCAGAAGAATGTACCACAAGTTTGTTGAAATTTCCTTTACATTATATGGCTCTATAATTCCACATTTTTTTTTCACTAACAGTAGTAAATTAGGACAGAAGAACTGTACTCTGTGCAACATCTACTTTGTAAATGTAATTTTCAACCAGCCTTTCTAACTGCACAATAGTTATTTCATATCATGCAGTAAGACTTTGAAATTATCCGTTATCCCATTTAACATTATAGTATATTTCCTTCCTGACTTACATTAAGTATAGGATGAAAATTATTTTATCAGATGGTACTTTTGGAAACAAAAAACCCAGAGATAGATTAATATCTCTGTGCAAGGAATAAATACCCAGAAATTTAAGAATAGTAGATCGCTAAGAATCAAGGCATAAATAGATTGTTAAGTGGAAGCTGGAGTAGAGATTTATTACTGTAAATGGTTTTCCTAATCACATGCAATAAAGTTTAAAGTGTGACTGTCCCAGCCTTCTATTCAGTCTATCCTTACCTACCCACAAGAAGATAAAATATCTATAAGCATCTAGGAAGCCAAAATGTCCCTACCCACAATTAAAAATTATTTTGTATGTTAAAATATGTATTGACTCGTGATAAAGTCCTCGCCTTCATCAAGTTGCTAGGTTCATCAAGTGGCAGAATAAAAAAGCAAACGTACTAGCTAGCTCCTTTTGGGTTGAAACCAGTTTCTATCCCCAAGTCCCTATAAGAAAAACTAGTAAACAATTTTACTGAAATTTGTTTTTGTTTGTTTGTTTTCTAATTTTCAGCTGAGTTGTCACAATGAAGGTAGAGTTGGCAGTGGTTTGAGTTGGGGGTAATGATGTACACATGAAAATAACATAATATTATATGTTAATTATTCTTCCAAAAAATACACGTAGTTTTCACTTACCAAGTCAGGTGCTGGAAAATATTTTAAAGATTGAATTTTTCTCCGAATTATGAATGTCACTGAAACCTGAGAAATATTTTAGTTTTTCAATTCCATTCTTTAAAAGAACAAGTCCCTTTCTGATCTGAAATGTCTGATATTCATTTTTTTTCAGTGAATAATTCAGTGTACTCATTAAAATGCAATTCAGATCCCATCATTTCTCTGCTCAAGCTTTCCAATGCTTCCCATCTCCATCCACAGATATTCCAATGTCTTTTATGTAGAATATAAGATCTGTAGTGTCTCACAATTTCTCCGACCTCATTTCACATTGCTCTGCCCCTTTCTCAATGGGCTGCAAATAAACGCGGTCAAAGTCCTTGTTAGGGTTTTCACTTGTTCTTCTTGTCTGGAACACTCTCCTTCCAAATATCCCCATGGATACTATAAAGAATACTTGAAAACGTGAATGACTATACGTACTATACGTATGACAAGTTAATATGCATTTTATTTTTCAAATATATTTCGGACTTAGGGAAGGCTTCTTTTAGAAAACTGTTTTAATTGCAAGTGATTCATTGAAAAGTTTATCACCTTTTCTAAAAGAAAGTAGACATTTTAAACATCTTAATATAACTTGATATCTTAGAAAGATACCCATTAGCATGTATTTTGAATAAATGCTCAAAAATGTGTAGAGGTAATTTAAAAGAATGTTTTAACAATTCTAAGGAACTGTGGTTACATTTCCTACAGTCAGACAATGTACAACTTTTGGGAGGGAGACGCAAGAGGGAGGGGATATGGGGATATATGTATACATATAGCTGATTCACTTTGTTATACAGCAGAAACTAACACAACATTGAAAAGCAATTATACTCCAATAAAGATGTCAAAAAAATAAAACAAAAATCTAAAGGAGAATTCCAAGGTAAGCATCAACAGTATTTACTGATTTTTAGAAGAGTTGTTCTTTGAAATTACCCCAGGATACCGCTTATTTCATTGACTACTTCTCAGGCAAGTCATATTTACCATACTTTAAAATGCATGTTACTTCCAACCTACTAAGCTAATGTAAAAAGGCAACATTTTTCTTAGAGGAAAAAATTTATATTTTCCTGCAATTACATCTTTTTTTATAACTCATTTATTAATAATTTGAAAAATAGTAGGTAATTCAATTAAACATCCAGCAATGTTTTTCAACAAATAAATTGAAAAAATATATCTTTTGGTCATTCAAGTGTATCAGAAATATAAAAATAGCTGGATAAATTACTAGGAGTTTTTATTTTTGTGGATTTACAAGGCTTTACAGACTATTCTTCACAGAAATGAACTGTACAAGCAAATAGTTGGTTAGTCTTAAATTTCTTTCTCATTAAGTGCCAGAAACTGGATATATTCATTGTTATACCAAAAGAAAGACTGCAATATCTCAAAAGTAATTTTGACTAGCAACAATCACATAATTCCTACTACATAGAGAAAAAGTTGATACAATGTGCAATTTTTTTTTTTTTTACAATGTGCAAATTTGAAAGTGGGTTATTTCTTATGTACAGCCTATGACAGGTGGCTGAGATAGAAAACATAAGTAATAAGCAGTACTTTGGGAGAATTTTGTATATGAAACATGCCATCATTTGTCAATATTTAAAAAAAATAATTTGATCAATTCTTTTGTCTAGTTTCCTGCTGTGAAAATTACAGCATAGGCTAGATTATTTCTAATTTCCATGTATGTGTTTTATAGATATCATTATGCTAGAAAACAATTGAGTGGTATAGAAGTGAATTTTCAGTAAATATATGTTGAGTCAAAGCATAACTTTGGGGTTCTTAAATCTTTTTATTTTGGAAATGATTTTGCATTTCAGAATTACTATGTCTTCTGCTTACATTCTGCTGTATCAATAGGCCACAACTGCAAGGAACTTCCACTGAATGCAGGGAAAAAGTAGCAAAGCCTGGTAGTAAACAGACCTGGGTCTGAATGTCAAATCTGCTGTTTCAATAATAGAAAATTAGGCAGATTGATTAACTTCTAAGTGCTTCATTTTGCATCATTAAGAAGGGGATGGATAACACCTGCCTGATAGGCTTGTTGTAGTTTATGTATAGTGCCTGATACATAATACATGAATATTAGAGGAAAACTACACATATTTTAAATTTTAAGTATAGCTAATATACAATATTATGTTAGTTTCAGGTGTATAACATAGTGATTTGACATTTAAATACACTACAAAATGATCACAGTTATAAGTCTGGTAACTGTATGTCACCATACACAATTACTACAGTATTATTGGCTATAGTTGTTTTGCTCTGTATTACATCTCCATGACTTATTAAGTTTGTAACTCTTAATCCCCTTCACCTGTTTCACCCAATTCTTCACACCTCTCCCCACTGGAAACCACATGTTTGTTCTCTGTATCTATGAGACATTTTTTGTCTTATTTGTTTGCTTGTTTTATTTTTTAGATTCCACATAAAAGTGAAATCATATAGTATTTGTCTTTGTCTGACTTAGTTCACTTAGCATAATGCCATCTAGATCCATCCAGGTTTTCACAAATGGCATGATTTCATTCTTTTTTTTTATGGCTGATTATACTCAGCCATAAAATATAATATTTCATTGTATATTTATCCATCGATAGGCACTTAGGCTGCTTCCATATCTTGGCTGTTGTAAATCATGCTGCAGTGAACATAGGGGTACACACATCTTATCAGATTCATGTTTTTGTTTTCTTCAGGTAAATACCCAGAAGTGGAATTGCATGATAATATGGTACTCCAATCATTAATTTTTGAGGAACCTTCATACTGTTTTCTATAGTGGCTGCACCAATTTACATTCTCAGAAACAGCACACAATTGTTCCCTTTTCTCCACATCCTTGCCAACCCATGTCTTTAGTATCATAGCCATTCTTACAGGTATGAGGTGATATCTCATTGTGGTTTTGATTTGCATTTCCCTGATGAAAGTGATGTTGCATATCTTTTCATGTACCTGTTGGTCATTTGTAGGCTGTCTTTAGAAAAATGTTTATTCAGGTCCTCTGCCCATTTCTTAGTGAGATTGTTTGGGGTTTTTGGTTATTAATTTGTATGATTTCTTTATGTATTTTGGATATTAACCCCTTATCAGATATATTATTTCCAAATGTGTTCTTCATTGAGTAAGTTGCTTTTTCATTTTCTTGATGGCTTCCTTTACCATGCAAAAGCTTTTTATTTTGATGTAGTCTCCTTTATTTTTGTTTTTGTTGCCCTTGCCTGAGGATACCAGTCTAAAGAAATATTCATAAGACTAATGTTAAAGAGCATATCACCTATATTTTTTTAGGAGTTTTATGGTTTCAGGTCTTACATTTAAGTCTTTAATCCATTTTAGCTTATTTTTGTATATGGTGTGAGAAAGTGGCCCAGTTTTCTTCTTTTGCATGTGGCTGTTCTGTGTTCTCAACATAATTTATTGAAGAGGCTGTCTTTTTATCATTGCATAGTCTTGCCTTTTTGGTCATAGTTTAGTTGACCATGTAAGCATGGGTTTCTTTCAGGGCTCTCTATTCTGTTCCATTGATCTATATTTCTGTTTTTGTGACAGTACCATGCTATTTTGATTCCTGTAGCTTTGTAGTATAGTTTGAAATCAGAACGTATAATACCCCTAACTTTGTTCTTCTTTCTTAAGATTGATTTGGCTATTTGGGGTCTTTTGTAGTTCTATACATATTTTAGGATTATTTGTTCTAGTTCTGTGAGAAATGCCATTGGTATTTTGATAGGGTTTACAATGAATCTGTAGATTGCTTTGGGTAGAATGGACATTTTAGCCGTATTGATTCTTCCAACCCATAAGCATGTTATATCTTTTCACTTATTTGTGTCCTCTTCAATTTATTTCCTAAATATCCTATAGTTTTCAGAGTTCAGGTCTTTCACCTTCTTGGTTAAATTTATTCTTAGGTACTTTGTTCTTTTTAGTTTTATTGTAAGTGGAATTGTTTTCTTAATTTCTCTTTGTGATAGATCACTATTAGCATATAGAAATGCAACAGATTTCAGTATATTAATTTTGTATCCTGAAAATTTATTGAATTCATTTATTAGTTCTAATAGTTTTTTGGTTTCTAGGAGTCTTTAGGGTTTTCTACACTTGGTATCATATCATCTGCAAAGAGTGACAGTTTTATTTATTCCTTTCCAATTTGGATGCTAGGAATATGGGTCCCAGCCAAACTGCGTCTCCGCCCCTCTTACCTGTCTCAATCTGGCTTTTTCTTTTCACTCAGTTGTGGAAAATCTTTTCTGTTAGTTTTCAGGTCATTCTCAGAGATCGCTGCTCTATATGTAGCTGTAAATTTAGTGTGTCCATGGGAGGAAGTGAGCCCAGGATTTTCCTACTCCACTATTTTGTCCTGACTGTCATATATGTATTTGTATAAATTGTCATGTTGAGAAGATGAAGAGATAGTAGTTCAGAAACAATACCAAAAATAAAAGAAATAAGAAATGTGAAAGAAATTCAAAGAAATGTGAAAGAAATTCAAAGAAATCTGAACTTTCATACAGCATATACTTTACTCAACAAAAACCAGCTGATAGCTTTCAAAATTTTAATGTAGGAATTCTAAAAGTTATGACCTTATGATCTCAAACACAATAAATCTAAGAGAGGCAAGTGCTAAAAGACAGTTGTCATAAACAGCAGGTATGGTCACACTAGGGCATTCCAGCTAACTATCAAACTTTGGTCACCCGTTTTACTGCTTCCAGTCTCACTGCTTCCATCTTTGTCCTTCTATATTTCATTCTTAATAAAGCTAGACAGATGTTCTTTTTAAAACAATTAGACATTTTCCTTGACTCCAAACCATCTAGTGGCTTCACACTTTATTCAGAATGAAAGTCAAATATACCTTCATAAGATAGACAGCCCTGCCTGATGTTGTGCAAGACCACTTCTCTGATCTGGTAGTCCATTAGTCTCCATCTCACTCATTTTATTTCAGGTGCACAGGCCACCTTGTGTTTATGGAAAAATCCAGGGACGTACTGCCACAGTGCCTTTGCCAAACTGTTCCCTCTGCCCCAAACACTCTTCCCTCAGCTACCCAAATAATTTGCTCCCACACTTCAAGTCTCTGCTCAGATGGACCCTTATCAGTTGACTCCCAGTTGCCATTTTCTCTTTGACTTGCTTCATTTCTCTTCATTCACATATCACTACCTGATATTCATTCATTCGTTCATTTATTCATTCATCCATTCAAGTTTATTGTTCTTGCCCCACCCACACTACTGGGTAAACTGTGAAAACAAAGGCTAAATATGTTTTGTATTCTCAGTAATTGATACATAGAGTGCACCAAAACATATTTATTAAATGAAAAATGTTTTTTAATTTAGGATTTCCAGTGTGCTTCTTTGTAACTCCTTCATACCTCCAACAACTTACACTATTTCCATGTACAGTTTTAGGGTTTTTTTTAAGTAACTTTTAAAACTACAATAGATATTAAAACCCCTAAAAGCTTTAAATTCCTCTTTTTAATATTCTACATTTTAAATACAGAAGTTTTTTTTTAATAATTTAGCTTAATGATTCAACATGAAATTTATGAACAGTTCAGGAGATAGTTCTTTACAGTTAAGATACCTAAAAATGTCATATATATAAACATATATATATATATATACTCTGACAGTGAATAAGTCTATTCTTCACCTCTTAGAATATCTGAATTCTAACAACTTTGTTTTAAAGTAAATTGTGGTTAGTGCAGTTTCCCAATGAATCTATTATATAGTTTGAATGTAAGTCTGTTAGACTCCCTATATTTATTTAGTAAATTAAGGTACAGCAGTAAACCGTCTTTATTGCAAGTAATCAACTTTGTTTAATAAATATAACCCCTGTACCAATATTTCTTATGCATCCAAAAATACTAATATATTTAAGTAAAATATCTGATAATAAAAACAAAAATAAATTCTAAGAATTTATATAAAGCTTATCACTTCTTTCTTCACTCATTTTACATAACCAGTGCGCTACTAGGTAGCAGGACTCCTCTCTGCACTTAAAGTGATGTGTGAACTTGAGGCATATACAACTAAGGTGAAAATGTTTCCTGCTTTGACCTGCAAAAATTAGTAGTCTCTTGGAGGAGAAAAAAAATTAAAATAAGTAGTTTCAAAATTAGGGTAAATACCAAAATAGAAAAAAAAAATGTTTAAAGTGCGACAAGATAAAGCAAGTAATAGCCCAAAGAAATCTGGGAGGTACAGACTAAAGGTAACATTTACCCTCAGCGGGTATGGAAAGTATTCACCACATAGAAACCTTTGCTTTGAAGGGTGTGGAAACAATCCTTGGTAAAGAAAATGCCTAAAGAAGGTCAATAAAATACCCATAGCTTCAATGATATTTCAATACCAAGTTTTAAAGTATTATCAATAAATAAATAATTTAAGTGCTCTTTTTTTTTCCTTTTTCAAACTCCTTATTTTCAAGCCATTTAAACTCAAGAGACACAATAGGGAATAAAAATGGCTTTTCAATATTCACATGCTTATTTTGGAATAATTTGTAAGTAACTGTTCAGCTGCACGTATATATAAGGCTAATATTTGCCAGATTGGCAAACTCTTCTTTCTTCTTTACAATTTCATTGCTAAAAATTCACCAGTGTTTTTATACATGAAATAAACATTTCAGACTTATTTTCATGAGTAAAGAATTTTTTTTTCACTTGAAACAATTAGGATTTGCTTCTATAGATCACACTGAGTCTGGCAGTAAAGCCAATGCTACAGCTGCACTCACTTCAGTGAATTACTTTTTAACTACCAACAATTCTCTTCATTTGGCTTGTATGACCAGACAAGCATCTGGGAATTTTTTTTTAAGTGGTCTTTCCAAAATAAGATATTTCTTAGCTGTACAAATCTCTTCTTTATTATTGTTATGTTTAACAGATATAGTTCCATCATTTTTTTCTTTCAATACCACTAAATAAATTTAAGCAGGATTCCACAGCAGCACTCAGTACAGCAAAATCTAAACAAATAAGGTCAGTCAAAGCCTAGTAATTAAATCAGCAAGACTGAGCTCTCCCCCGAGTGGAATTTTAAAGCTGCAACGCCAATTGGCACAACCTGTTTTAGAAAAGTATTTTTGCATCTGCGTTATTTCAGTCATGGAGGTCTGGGTTATCTTTTAGGGTTGTAACATTTCCACTGCCTTCAACTTCTTCCAGAAAGCTGAGAAATAACTTCCCTGGATAATCCAAGAGGCTGGAAACATCTTTCTTTTTTTGCAACCATGCTGGCCAAACTGAAAAGATAAGAGCTTCAAAAGAGTGCTTTTTCCATCGTAGGGTTTGGAAGAAGAGAGCCAATCCCACAGAGAGGTTTGAACATCTCAGATACTCTTCTCATAAAAGAGCCTCACACTGTGTCTGTTGGTTACTTCCCAAATCACACTCTGTTATGGAGCTTTGCATTCTTTTCTGTTACAAAAGGAGGGCCACTAAGTTCAGCGTCTGTCAGTGCTACTCCCTCTTTCTTTACGTATCTTCAGACTGTAAAACAACACCTTTCTAAAAGAAACCATGCCTTTTTTTTGATATTCGAAAAATATTATATTTGATAAGTCAAGCCCTAATGCAAAATGTAATATTTTCTTCAGTTTAATAGTCAAGAAGGCACAGCATCATTTAATGTTTCAAAATCAGGTAAAATTATTTACCATTCAACAGTGTTATTGAATTTTTTAATTTGAATTTATTTATTTTTTATACTGCACGTTCTTATTAGTTATCTATTTTATACATATTAGTGTATATATGAGTTATTGAATGTTGATCTTTGGCCTCCAACTACTCTCAACAGTAGAAACTCAAAATTGTCTCCATTATTAAAAGTCCCAGAACCTATGGATCCTACGTTCTAGAGGAAAGCAGTAGAAGCCAACAAAAAATAGAAAGAACAGTCTTTGGAGACGTGTGTAATCAGAACAAGAGAATTAGGTTGGGATTTAAAGCAAGAATATTCCAGAAAAAAACACTAAGAAGTAAGTTTTGTATATTCAAAGAAGCTAAAAGGATGCCAGTATGGCAGAAGCTTAAGGAAATGTATGCCAGGGTAGCTTAAAGCCAGTAAAGAAGGCAAGGGCAGGTCATGATGGGCATTGTAGGCAAGGGCTAAGAATTTGGGGTTTCTTGTAAGGATAATGGAAAGTCATTCAATAGTTGTATATTGGAAAATAATGTTTTTATTTTAATAAAAATCAATGTGACTACAGAGCAAGGATGGAGTTGGGAAGGTCATATAAATGGTAATATCAGGTAAGAAGTGATGGTAGATTGGTTTATATCGGATTGGATTGGATTGGATTGGATTGGATTAGGATAATAGAAATGGATTGAAGAAAAGTGAATGGAAATTTGTTTTTTGCTTTGAAGGTAAATGTTATCAAAATTAGCTGATGATTTGATTAGCTGAATGTAGGATGGTCAGTTGGAATTCTAATTTTGCCTTTAATAGTTATTTGGATGGTAATACAATTTACTAAGACAGAAAACAGATGGGGACAGATTTGAATTAAAGAAGTTCTGTTTTGAACTCATTAATGTTGTTAAGATGGCTACTGGACTTGAAAGTGAAAATTTTAACTAGTATTAGGAAATCTTTATTTGAATTTACAGATGAGGTGAGACCTGGACATTTAAATTAGGAAGTCATTAATATGTTGATAATATTTAAACTGTAACACTCGATGAGTTCATTTTGTGTAAGTTAGAGAAATTAAGGGGTTAATGAGGCTCAAGACTAAGCCCAAAGAATCCCAAATACAGTTTGATCCAACAGTGCAGGATCCAGCAAAGAAGACTGGGAAGTAACAGCCAATGAGGTAGATGTAAATTCTTGGAAGCAAAGAGTACGAGCGTTTGATGAAGGAGTAAATGGTACAGAGAATTAAATGCTGCTGATAAGATGGAGGAAAAAAAATGGCTCTGGCTTTTGCATTTGGCAAACAAAATTAATTAAATGGTAGGGCAAATTTAAGATTTTTTTCTTTGTTTTATTTTTGTGTTTTGGGGAGAAAATAGAAATAGGGAAAGAAGTACCTAGAGAGAAATGTAGATTTCAACACTTTATTTTTTCATTTTGTTTAACTGAAATTTTATTCCCATTGATTAGTAACTCTCCATGTCTCCCCCCAACCCCACAGCCCCTGGAAACCATCAGAACTCCTTGATTTTATGAATTTGACCATATTAGATACCTCATATAAGTGGGATAATGCAGTATTTGCCTTTCTATGATTGGCTTATTTCACTTAGGGTAATGACCTCAACATGTATAAATCTTGAGGTCATTACCTTAAGTGATTTCAACACTTTTTATAATGATCCTTGATGATACTATTTAAAATTAAACATAACCTGAAGTTTTCCTTTACAAGACAGCAGCTTCAATAGATATCAAAATCACAATAGGAGTGTCATAGTAACCATTCGCAAAGTATTAAAGTCCTTAAGTAAATGTGTAGTCATCAGTATGGAAATAATTTTATGTCTTAGTTCCTTCAAAGTAGCTGTACTATACTTCAGTTTAACAGTATTTATTGAACGTAGGCTCAGTTCAAAGTAGAAAGCTCTGAAGAATATTCAAAATGTTAGAGCTATGATCTATATTCTTCACTGACCTATTTCTATTTATGGTATTGCACTTTAATAAAGTCTCAGATTTAACATTGCAGTTTTTGCTACCCATAAAAGACACCAAAGTTCTAAGCATAAATATTTCCTCCTCCTAAATATCATAGGTTTTGATTCCAATGAACATCTTGCACCCCAACTCCATCTTAATCATTCTCTATCTCCAGTCAGCCTCACCCGTGAAAATATTCTCAAAAGTAATAGCATTTGTCCTGCAATGACCACACTATGGCTTTGTTATTTGTTATACGTTGCATATAAAAGTAATTAAGAGTTTTCATTCTTATTCTGAAATAAATATCATTTCCTGCCGTGTTAAGTGTTTCTTTGATTATATTTTATTCTCAACACTTCCAGTGCAATGAGCCTGGTGCCTATCAGATGAGGGTATTTCTGGCATTAAATTCAGATGGTTTTTTTCCTTAGTCTCCACTAATTTATCCAAATCATGATACATATTGATTTGTTTCACATTTGATATATGATTTTTCTTACACGGTTTGTGTTTGTTCCTGATTTTTTTAAACTGATTTTGCTCTTTTATTGTTGGGAGAAGAGTTTCCTTCTTTGCCTAATCCCTGTCACCTTCCACTTTTTCTCTGTTCTGACTGTGGCTTGGAACCCTTCATTTTGTTTTCCAGTATGGAACGTTTTCTTCATGTTGGGACCATGCATGTATTTTCCCCTTGAAATTTCAAGTTACTATATGCATGTGCTATTTTTTCATACTGTTTTTTATCTTATCTTACTTTCTTTAAAACTGCCTCTCATACTATGGACTAGATGACATCTTGACTACCCATCCTGTCTTTAAACACACACACACACACACACACACACACACACACACTCTTCTCTCCTGGAACCCTTAATCTTATTGCTCCAGCATGGACAGAATGCTCATTAGGCTGCTGAAAATCTGTCATCCTGCAAACCCCCACTGCTTCCTATACTGGAGACACTGTTTCCTTTGTCTCATATCTTCCTGTCCTTCATTTTTTCCCTATGTGCATTTCCCTAATGTACATAGTTGTCTATGTACATTAACTCTAATGTATTTTTAAGAATATATTGAAGTTAAACCTCCAAATCCTTTCAAGTGTGAACGTATATATTTATTCAGCCCTATTATTATTATTATTTTGTTTTGTTTTGTTTTTTTGCTGTACGTGGGCCTCTCAGTGTTGTGCCTCTCCCATTGCAGAGCACAGGCTCCGGAGGCACAGGCTCAGCGGCCATGGCTCACGGGCCCAGCCACTCCGTGACATGTGGGATCCTCCCGGACCGGGGCACGAACCCGTGTCCCCTGCATCGGCAGGCGGACTCTCAACCACTGCGCCACCAGGGAAGCTCTCAGCCCTAGTATTATTGATGAGAAGTTTAATCATTCAAATTTTACAACTTTGTAGGTTACGCATTTTCTCTATGAAAAACAAATTTAAGCTATGCATATTTCTTGGCTGTTCTGGTATTTCACAATGGTTTTTCTAGATGTAGATCTTTTTGCTTATCCTGTTTGACAACTCATACTTCTCCCAATTTGAAAACTTTTGTCCTTTTTAAGCTCTTGGAATTTTTTATTATTTGGGGGAATTTTTTTCTTTTTTTGTTGCTGTTGTTTCCTTACTTGCACTTTTTAGAACATGTTTTTTTCAAAATATTGAACTAGTTGACGGTTTATTCATCTTATATTCTTTTTGGTACATAGTGAGCACTAAATACTTTGAATCGATATTTTTATCATTTTGTCCTTTTCTGAGTTATTTCCTTGACATAATATAGCCCTTTTATTGATTTTAAATTTTTTTCTGATGAGCATAGATTTTCTAAAATTGATTCAGTCTTCTTCATAAGCTTCTTCTGGATACTTAAGAATAGTTGAGGAAGGGCATAAAAGGTGTAGGACATAAAACAAAAATGTTCAATTTTAAAACAGCCACTTTTTTTTTTTAACATCTTTATTGGGGTACAATTGCTTTACAATGGTGTGTTAGTTTCTGCTCTATAACAAAGTGAATCAGTTATATATATACATATATTCCCATATGTCCTCCCTCTTGCGTCTCCCTCCCTCCCACTCTCCCTATCCCACCCCTACAGGCTGTCACAAAGCACCGAGCTAATATCCCTGTGCCATGCGGCTGCTTCCCACTAGCTATCTACCTTACTACGTTTGTTAGTGTGTGTATGTCCATGACTCTCTCTCGCCCTGTCAAAGCTCACCCTTCTCCCTCCCCATATCCTCAAGTCCGTTCTCCAGTAGGTCTGCGTCTCTATTCCCGTCCCACCCCTAGGTTCTTCATGACATCCTTTTTTTTCTTAAATTCCATATATATGTGTTAGCATACGGTATTTGTCTTTTTCTTTCTGACTTACTTCACTCTGTATGACAGACTCTAGGTCTATCCATCTCATTACAAATAACTCAATTTCGTTTCTTTTTAAGGCTAAGTAATATTCCATTGTATATATGTGCCACATCTTCTTTATCCATTCATCCGATGATGGGCGCTTAGGTTGTTTCCATCTCCGGGCTATTGTAAATAGAGCTGCAATGAACATTTTGGTACATGACTCTTTTTGAATTTTGGTTTTCTCAGGGTATATGCCCAGTAGTGGGATTGCTGGGTCATATGGTAATTCTATTTGTAGTTTTTTAAGGAACCTCCATACTGTTCTCCATAGTGGCTGAACCAATTCACATTTCCACCAGCAGTACAAGAGTGTTCCCTTTTCTCCACACCCTCTCCAGCATTTATTGTTTCTAGATTTTTTGATGATGGCCATTCTGACTGGTGTGAGATGATATCTCATTGTAGTAAAACAGCCACTTTTAAATACTTATTTTCTTATTTCAGTGGTTAAATTCTATTCTAGGCTGATTCTATCTTCCTCTTCCTCTTACCTCACATGTTATGTGGGCACAGAGGTGTGTGGGAAATGGGCTAATGTCTTCTCATACCAGCCAATGCAAGGGTCGTGTAGAGCAGCATGAATCCTCTGAGTCCTCACTGTTCTCCATTGTGATGGGGAGAGAATAGGCATGAGTAATCTGTTTCCCTGCTCTGGGTTTGCCAGTGAGGTCTGTGACTAATAACCTCCTGGTTTCTTATCCTGGTATGGCCATGTGTATCTCCCTCCCTGACATTCTCCCTCTCTGGCCTCTGCTTCTCTGACTCTAACCCTTGTACCTCCCTGTAATAATCTTTTTAATTACATGTTGTATAATTCTGTTTATATATTATTGGAGTTGATTAGTTAATATTTTGTTGAGTTAAGTTTTTAAAGAACATAAGACTATCATTTTATTTTTCTCTACCAATCATAGCTCCAGTTACAATATCTCTGTACCTGGAAATAATATTCCTACCTCCCATAAGGAGCCCAAGACCAGGTTCTAGAAAAAGACAAAAAAATTATTTTGATTCTACTGTCTACAAAGAGACTATTTGCATCCACACTGTTATATGGAAAACAGTGTAGAAATACTGAAATAGAATAGGCTTAGAAATAGTTTATTCAAATGATAATTCCACATAAGCCTTTATCAAAATAACTTCTTTGATGTGCATTTAGTACCAAAAACCACTCTGAAAGTATAAAGGAAACCATCCATGTGATTAATTTTAAGCTGAGTATAGTAAGATCCCATGTATTTACTGATTGAGAAAAATACATATTTTATGCTTGATCACTAACAATGTATTCTTTTATTTTAAAAAATTCTGAGTTACAGACTAAAAAGCATGATTTGCTAGCAGTTCTTAGAACATTGTATTGTGTGAAAGGAAGTATTCTATGACATACCTGTGTGATGTATTGCCAGTTTCATGTCAATTATATAAAAGTAAAACTGTTTACAAGTCAAATGATCCCCTTCCAGTTCAAGCTTTCAAACTGTGAATACCATGGGAGGCTTCTTGGCATACAGACTTCTTCCACCTGTTCTTAGATGAAACATAAATGTGAACCATAGGAGGTGTGATTTTCAGTGCTAAACAGAAAACATTTAGGTGATAACTTTGCATGGGAAGACTACCAGTATGACCAATTAGTTGTTGAATACTTTCAATATTTCCCTTTACCAATCTGAGATTTTGCCTAGATTTCTTGGCCAAAAAAAAACAAACAAGAAATTCAGTTGTTTAATTTACACATTCAAGGTAGACAAACATAATAGAAAAAATGAGTAAATAATATAGGAGATTCAAGTTAAATAAAATGCTATTGGGGGACTTCCCTGGTGGTACAGTGGTTAAGAATCCGCCTGCCAATGCAGGGGACACGGGTTCGATCCCTGGTTCGGGAAGATCCCACATGCCGCAGAGCAACTAAGCCTGTGCACCACAACTACTGAGCCTGCTCTCTAGAGCCCGTGAGCCACAACTGCTGAACCCACGTGCTGCAACTACTGAAACCTGCATGCCTAGAGCCCATGCTCTGCAACGAAGAGCAACTAGGGAAAGCCCATGCAGCAACGAAGACCCAACGCAACCAAAAAGATAAATAAATAAAATTAAGAACATTTTTTTTAATGCTATTGGGTTTCATCTTGTTTAGCTTTTTTAATTTAATTTGATTGATTGGAATCGTTGGATTCCAATACATTTTCCTTAATCTACAGAAACAGGTTTAAAAGGAAATAGCTGAGTAGAACCATGGTAGCCTGAAAGAGTTCATTCATTTATTTCATACATATTATTTATAAGTAAGGATAATATAGGAAGTGGTAAAAATGAGCTGTATGCCACCTTAAATTATTAATGTAAGATCTGTAACATTCAGCACTGAGCGCCTTTTTCCTTTTTTAGTAACACTTTCATTTTATTTATTTATTTATTTATAACATCTTTATCGGAGTATAATTGCTTTACAATGGTGTGTTAGTTTCTGCTTTATAAAAAAGTGAATCAGTTATACATATACATATGTCCCCATATCTCTTCCCTCTTGCGTCTCCCTCCCTCCCACCCTCCCTATCCACCCCTCTAGGTGGTCACAAAGCACCGAGCTCTGCGTCTGCTTCCCACTAGCTATCTATTTTACATTTGGTAGTGTATCTATGTCCATGCCACTCTCCCACTTTGTCCCAGCTTACCCTTCCCCCTCCCCGTATCCTCAAGTCCATTCTCTAGTAGGTCTGTGTCTTTATTCCCGTCTTTCCCCTGAGTGCCTTTTCTTGAACTGTTCCATTCCCTCCATAAGTTTAATAAAGGAACTGCCTTGTTAATAAAATTGATTCAATTGGATTCAGAACTTGGAAGTAGAGTAATATCGAAAGTAATATTTTTCACTGGAAAAAGAACAAAAGATAAAACTTGGAGTTTTTGGTATCTCTCTTGACTTAGGTGTAAAGCAAACCTTACTTAACACAACAAAAGAAACTGATCTAAACAAACAAGAAAAATCTTTAGGAAAAAGTCATGGTAGTATACAAGTCATGGTTTCTGAGACACGCCTCCTTTTCTGCACAGTGTGGTCGTTAAACTTTCCTTGGAGTCTGGGATTTACTGTATTTCCCTTATTTCTTAAGCTACTGTAAGAAGGCTTTCTATTACTTGCAACTAAGAGTACTAACATATTTAAGTTTAATCAAGACCCTCATTTTCCTTTGTTTTAATAGTAAATGGCCCTTAATTTTGAGTGCATTTCAAACTATCAAAATAGTAAATTTGTACTTGGAGTATAAATAACTCACTTTAAATATACCCTTAAAATATTAATATTCTTAATAAGTAAAGATAAATCTTTGGGGACCAAATTGACTAAAAGAACAGTCAATACCAGAGCATTATTTGGCTACAGAGTTATTTAAAACAAAAAAAAATAGCTTAATTGTATAAAAACACTTAACTTTTTCAATTTGGATGTTTTAAAGAAACTATGCCCAAATATTTGGTGTTAAAACCTGTGATTAACAGCATTTTACTACTGAGACTCATTCTTAAGATAAACATTTTAATCATTAATTGCAAGATTTTGGCAACATTTGGAAATAAATATTTATTATGGAAGCATTTGGAAATAAAATGAACTGCTTAATTATGTAAGTTTTTTTTTAATGATGATAAAGTAAAAGAAATAGATCCATCTGTTAATTATTACTTATAACGGAGGATGGCATGGGTACTTTAAAAAACCTGTAATTAACTTTCCTGTGTACTTTAGGGTACTTTAGCATGCTCTAAATAATATGATGCTAAGTTGGAGGACCGAAAACATTACCGAACTATCTAAATAACTCCTGGAATAAATTTGTAAATATACTAATAGTTTCTGTGGGTTTTCCATAAGCCCAACATTTCCTTATTTTTCTGGTAATGTAACATCAAATTGACTTTGTTACCGTTTGTTTCCAATTCTCTTCCATATTTTTCATGTAAAGTCAGTTTCACCTGTGGCTCCAGGGATAGAAATATGACCCAGTATTAGATCCTCAGAATAACCATGACCACATGTAAAACAGGTCATGTAACCCAATCAGAAGCTATGAGACACGGTCTCTGCTGTGCTCCTTGGTTGATGTATATAGAGAGCAGATTCTACCTTTCACGTGAGCTTCTAGTCTGGAGAACACAATTGGGAACTACTATTGTGTCAGTGCATGTTGACAATGCACATGATACCTTATTTGATTAATATATCAGCCTTAACACCAAAGGAGAGGGTACTAGGGACACACTGGAGCATCTAGGACCAGTTTCACTAAACTGTGCATTTTGAGTAGCATAACTTCAAGTTCCAATTCACTTGAAGAAGTTTATATTGGGTTTTCCTTTTGGTTGTATTTTTAAAATAATATATTGGAAAACTGAGACTCCAAAAACAATGTAGAACCTAAGACATAAATTTATGAGGTCATGAGCTAAGTTACCATTTAGGGTATTGGCCTCTTTCACAATGATCCCTCCTTTTTTTTTCCTTTTGTCAGTTCCTTCTTCCAAAGGATTTTACAATATACCCTCCCAAATCATATGCGTATAAAATAACCTACCTCCTCAACAGTGCAAGTTATATCTCAGAAGGAAATATGGCTCAACCTGACACAAAGATTTTCAAATTCAGGAAAAACTGAATATAAGACATCTCA
Source organism: Phocoena phocoena (assembly GCF_963924675.1). Classification (NCBI taxonomy): domain Eukaryota; kingdom Metazoa; phylum Chordata; class Mammalia; order Artiodactyla; family Phocoenidae; genus Phocoena; species Phocoena phocoena. The sequence goes on along the minus strand of NC_089236.1, from coordinate 55,852,232 downwards.
GACTATCTTCTGCTTGCAATATAGCTTAAAAAAAAACAAATGAGCAAGAAGTGAAGGGAATGTATGGAAGTGCATGTAGCCTTATAATAAATTTATCTCCCCTCTCTTAATATGTACACTGATCCAGTTTGTTACTTGACACTATACTGTCCTGCCAAATATATTAAGCAACTTCAATGTAATTTCCATGACTTTTGAGACTATGTTGGAAGCAGAAGCCATAGGATGTGCAGGTTCTGTTTGTTATTCTATACATGATGACACATAGCTTCCAAGTTCATTTTCTCTGTTTTCCTGCCTTATTCTCCTTCTCTTTCTTATCTTAGACTCCTTTTCCCTGCTGTGTTTACTCTATAATCTTCCAGCAGCATCAGACGGAGATAGAATAAAAATAAAAATTTTATAGTGTGGTAATTAGAGTAACAGGTAGAAAGATGAGTGAATACATGGCACAGTGCTAAATTCTTGCAGATGTTTCTGACTGACTCCTTGCCAACTGAATTTGAAAGCAATGTATGACTGTTTCAGGATGCCGCAGACAATCAGCTCTCCCTTTCTGCACTTTTAAGTCCAAGCTACTTGCAAGCAACATAATAAAATAACTTACATCTCTCCAGTTTATTGAGCTGAGGATAACATTCCAAAATTGGGTGACTTTTTCAAAAAAAAATCTCATTTTAAAACTTTTCAAAAGCATGATTGTGTTATTACAAGTAAATGTAGCCTTTAAATCATAATTATCTGAGTTTCAAACATCTGTTGATAATTAGCACTCTTATTCATACAAAACTATTTTTAGTCCAAAATTGCCCCAGGCATTTTGGATTGTGAGATTATCTAGGGACTTAGATAAAAGTATAGATATTCTTAGACCCATCCTAACACTAATACACCAGAACCTACAATGGAGGGTCTTGTAAACATAATTTTATAAGGCTCCCAAATAATTCTATACTCAAGCAAATTTGTGAAACATTGATTCATTCTTGATATAAATTTACAGTCAAAGCCCTCCTGCTTCTACTCTAACTTCTACCCCTGATTAGTAATTAAAATTACCTTTGTTCTTTGGTGAATCTGTTCCTCAGTCTATTCTAGAGCCTACATCTTCTGTCTGTGTCCTTCATATAAATTCTTGTTCCTAGAATTATACTCCTTTCCCCATATTTTTGTTTCCTTGGTACATAACATGCAGTTATATTGTGAAATTACTTTTTGTTTGAGTAGGCTACATGATGTGAGATAAAATCAATTTTCACCACTCACATATTGCCATTTATTTAGTTTCTCAGCAACTCACATGCTTTTTTCCTCCATGTCAGTTTGTCTGCTGGTTGGGATACAAGGGAAATGTATTGTAACTCACTTAAGCAAAAAAGGAACTTATTGGAAAGATATCTAGCTGCTCAAAGAATTATCAAAAAGACTAGATAACAACGTTTAGAAAATTGTCAGGAAAACTGAAAGCTAGGCAATTTGACAAGTATCATATCACAGAAACTGACTTGTGGATGCTCCCAATACTCCCACTTCCTTGGCTTCCAACATCACCTCTACTCTATTCTCCACACCATTGCTGTGATTAGCCATTTATTTTTAAGCTATTCTTTCAATATTAAAGTTCCAAATAAGAGTATTTAAATAGGTGATTGTAGGTCATGAACCTACAACTTTCTAGGAGCTGAAAAAAGTGAGTCTTTATTCTTCCATAGTGTAAGTGGAAGAATAGTTCAGAATAACATAATAGGAGATGGAGTTAAAATAGATGGTCTGTTCACATGCTCAGTAATAGACCTAAAATGAATGACTATAATAATCCACAACTTGGCTGCTCAACATACACATAAACCCTCTTCCTGTACATAAACTTCCAAACCAAAAAAATTTCCCCAAAGAAATATAATGCAACAATTCCCTTTTCAATGCAAATTTCATTCATATATAACCATGCGACCCAAAGGAGGCAGACCTATAAGCAATAAGGATATATTATACAGCACAGAGAAATGTAGCCATTATTTTGTAATAACTTTAAATTGAGTATAAGCATAAAAATATTGAATTACTGTGTTGTACACCTGAAACTAATATATTAATCAACTATACTTCAATTAAAAAAGGGAGGCAGACTCAACAATTCTAAACCCATACGATTATTTCATACAGTTCCAAGTCCAAGATATCTTCAAAATGTTAATTTCTCCTCTAATTCTGATCTATTGCCTAAATATTATCTCACATATGGGTTAAGTTAAACAGGTAACCAGAAGCAATACACACTCTCTATATATATTTGGGGGAAGGAAGTAATATATATATTAGAAAAAGTAAGTCAGTTAATTTAAAGGATAATTCATCATTTCTGCAACGAATCAAGCCACAGATGGAATTCAGGATTTTTCTTCTCTGTCAACTATACCATACTCCCTTTGATTTCAATCTGTAACTCAACTGGTAAGGTGCTAGGCCATTTTTTTGTAATATAAACTGTCATTTCTGAATGATTTGAGCCCATGGTGGGCTCATGGTGGGCTGCTTTTATACTATTACAATAGCTTTTCCTTAACATTCACCATTATGTATAAAAAAAAATGAAGTTTTTCTCTTTCTGACTTACTTCACTCTATATGACAGACTCTAGGTCCATCTACCTCACTACAAATATGTCAATTTCATTTCTTTTTATGGCTGAGTAATATTCCATTGTATATATGTGCCACATCTTCTTTATCCATTCATCCGATTATGGACACTTAGGTTGCTTCCATGTCCTGGCTATTGTAAATAGAGCTGCAATGAACATTTTGGCACATGAGTCTTTGAATTATGGTTTTCTCAGGGTATATGCCCAGTAGTGGGAATGCTGGGTCGTATGGTAGTTCTATTTGTAGTTTTTTAAGGAACCTCCATACTGTTCTCCATAGTGGCTGTATCAATTTACATTCCCACCAACAGTGCAAGAGTGTTCCCTTTTCTCCACACCCTCTCCAGCATTTATTGTTTCTAGATTTTTTGATGATGGCCATTCTGACCAGTGTGAGATGATATCTCATTGTAGTTTTGATTTGCATTTCTCCAATGATTAATGATGTTGAGCATGCTAATGCATATATATGGAATCTAAGAAAAAAAAAAGTCATGAAGAACTTAGGGGTAAGATGGGAATAAAGACACAGACCTACTAGAGAATGGACTTGAGGATATGGGGAGGGGCCAAGGGTAAGCTGTGACAAAGCAAGAGAGAGGCATGGACATATATACACTACCAAACGTAAGGTAGATAGCTAGTGGGAAGCAGCCGCATAGCACAGGGAGATCCACTCAGTGGTTTGTGACCACCTAGGGAGGTGGGATAGGGAGGGTGGAGGGAGGGAGACGCAAGAGGGAGGAGATTTGGGAGCATATGTATATATATAACTGATTCACTTTGTTATAAAGCAGAAACTAACACACCATTGTTAAGCAATTATACTCCAATAAAGATGTTAAAAAAAATAATGAAGTATTCTAAAATAAAATGTGGCTCCATCCAAACTCTGCCATGTTTCCAATCTGTGAAAATCACCCAAACCAACATCAAAATTCCCATTTTTCCCCAAATGGCATTATAATCCCCAAAAGGCAAGTTGCTGTCACCTCTTCTAATTCAATGGAATCATGGATCCACTAGCAGAAACCTGTCTTTGAGGTACTAAAATCTCTAAATTGCACAAGATGTCAGTCCTGGAAATAGTAATCCATATTTTGTGAATGGGTACTTAAGAGTAACTATGGGATTTATCATTACCTACTTCTATGTATTGACTTCTAGACCCATGCAGAATATATTCTACATCTTGCATGTTGTTGTTGACAACTGATACCTGACCGGGAAAACTTAATGATTTCTGTGAACGTTGGCACACTGCTGTCCTTACTTTGATGTATAAAGAATACCTCAGTCAAAAGCCATGCTCTATAAAATACTAATGTGGTTTGTCATCATTTAATCAGTGTATGGACTTTGGTACTGGCAGAGGCACAAAGGGGAAAGTATTTTCAAAACCTGAATGAATATCTGTTTGAAAGGACAACTTGCTACTTTCTCTAAGACGAAAGGGATAAATAAAATTGACCTGTTTTAAAGCTACTCTTCGCCTATTATAAAAGATTAGGGGCTTGAAGCTGCTTACTTCCATTAGCGAGTTTGGGTACTCAGTGGCAGGAATAAGTAAAATAGTTGTAATTATGGGAAGTTCATGCCATCAATTTTCTGCATAGCCTACTTCTTGTTTGTGAGGTCTTTGTGAAAGCATCACAGTGGCACTTGAAGGAGGCTCACATATATTTCACTTAAGTAATTTTGTGCAGCTGATTATTAAAATTTCCTCTGGAATAATGGCCTTCTGATAAGAATTCACGTGTGACATAAATATTGTCACACTCTGGGCCATTATACAAATCTCTCTGCAAGAATCCTCATTCTTTTCTAATTTCTCAAACTTGCTTCTTTCATTTCCTTTACTATCCAATAAAATTAACCACACTTGCTATGAATTGCGGAGTATCCTTATCTCATGCCTTATCTATTAGTAGATGACGAGATATACCACTGTAAGGAATATCTCCCGGTAAGCCATCCCTTTTTCCCACGGCCTTCAGAACTACTCCTGAGAAGCCTATACTGTCGTCACAGTCCATTTCTTGTTGTTCTACTGGTATATAAGGTAGAATGGTTGATAAAATGTTATTTTCCACCTCCTTTGCCAGATGATCAAGGAAAATTCCTTATAAGAAAATTGTGAGTTGAGGAAGAGGCACTTACCTGGTAGGAAAAATCATGGTAGGAAGGTTAATGATCTGATCATGCTACTTTTTTGTGCATATCAGAAAATGACATATACACCTCGAGTGCTATTGTAGGATGGTGTGCACCCGAAATTATGTCAATTCAACAAAAGCTATTCATGAAGAACATTTAGAATCATACGATAATGTGGTGACCATTCAAGGTTTTACCTTTAGTACTCTCTCATGGCCTATTACCAATCTAAAGCTATTTCTGAAAAATGATCATGGTTACATGCAAAAGATGGCATGGTCTTCCTTTGAGACTAAAAAATCTCTACTTTGGTTTCCAAAAGTAGTTTGTTATAGCCTCTGTAGAACATTCTGAAATGTCATAAATGCTTGAGTAGTACTCAGTTTTCTGGGTCAAAGAGGCAAATGACAGACTCACTGAGGTTTCGTAAAGAGTCAACTAGAGAAGCTTATCTTGCTGTCGGTCTCTTTTAAGTTTGGCTGTCTTTCAGACCACAAAATGAACAGATTAAACAAACCTCTGTGTCTCCTTTTTAGTGGTAGTGAGAAAAAGGTGTAGCAGTTTATTCCCTGATGTGGAGGAATGACATAACCTTCCTTGAATGAAAGGTCTACATATTTTGTGGAGTACATTTTCCCCTCTCTGATGAACATATCACCATGTCATTTAAATTACTTGTTAATTTGAACTCTACAGTCCTATCAACATGATGTTATCAGTATAGTGAGTCCATGTGTTGACATCCTTTGGAATGAGGAGACACTAAAAATCCCGAGTACTAGAAAGTGGTACCAAGTTTCAGATGACCTAACCCTAGGGAATGAAGTTAAGGTACATTGGTGTACCTACTAGGTTAAAGCAAACAAATTGTGATATGCTGTGTTTACAAGGATAAAGGGAACATGCTGTATCAACAGGGGGTTGTAAGTTGATAGGGAATGAATTGATTTGCTCCAGAAAGACCTTCTCTAGAACAGAACAGGCCATGATTATGGGTTAATACACTGTCATCCTCCAAGACTTCTTAGATTTCAGTTCAGACCAAAATGATTTAAGTTAGCTTATAATAGCAATCATCATCCTCATGTATTAAAAGCCTCTAAATTCCTATGATTCTGACAAGGATATGTAATTGCTTTTGATGAACTATTTCGGTAGTGAGAGGGAGCTCCAGAGGGAGTGCTTAAGTTACTATAAAATCCTTTACTCCTCAGAACAAGGAATCAGTGCAATGATAAGGACATTATGACAATTCCTGATGCTTTTATGATTTTACTCCTAAAATTTGCTACTATTGCAATTAGATGGGTTCAGGATTTTAATGAGTCAAAATATGTGTTGGCTTCAGGTCAAATTCCATTTATATACCTTTTTTTTCTATAAGTCTATATTCTAACCAGTTGACCACTGTGATATTCTGTATATCTAGTAAATGTTAGCTCAGAGCAGACAGAGCAGATTTTCAAGGATCAGATTCTCTTCTGATTCTTGAAATACATTTGTTTTTCTCTTTCACAGTGCTTAGTTTTCTTGGTAAAATACCATGATAATTTTACATAATCTTGGGAAAAGATTCACAGTATGGTTTTTCTGTTGTTATTTTTTTTTTGTGGTACGCGGGCCTCTCACTGTTGCGGCCTCTCCCGTTGCGGAGCACAGGCTCCGGACGCGCAGGCCCAGCGGCCATGGGTCACGGGCCCAGCCGCTCCGCGGCATGTGGGATCCTCCCGGACCGGGGCACGAACCCGCGTCCCCTGCATCGGCAGGCGGACTCTCAACCACTGCGCCACCAGGGAAGCCCTTTCTGTTGTTATTTTAAGGTCTTCTCTCAAATATATACTATATCTATAGCTATATGATATTTATATATGTGATATATACATACATAATATTTAATAATTAATGTAAAGCAGCAACTTCTGCTTGAAAATAAATACTGTATATGTTAGAATGCAAACATGACTAAATGCAACTTTCGGACAGATGAGGCAGAACCAAAAGAAATTTAAGTGATTTACATACGGAGGGTATGCTAGGAAATATTTCATCTTTAGGGAATAGTAAGATGTGACAAATAAGTTGGGTCAAAAAAATGTTGAGAGATTTCTGCTTTCAGTAATGATGGAGTAGATGGTGAGAAATAACTCCTTGCTGAGAACTACTTATTGAACTAAGTAAAAATGCATCAGAGAAGAACAAGACAGTGAGTAAGTATGAAATCAATGTCTGGGAGAGGAGAGAGGACTAAGTGGGTGAAATGGACATTTGGGATCTTTTCTTTTTTAGAAAAGTGTAATGATTTGGAAGTAGCAGCTGTGAGGTTGGGGAGCTGAAGAAAGCTTTCCACAGACTCATGGGCCTAGCTAGAGGAAGAATTTTAGAGTTCAAGGCCATCTGGAAAAAATCCATAGAATTTGGAATGGGCTTTCAAATAGCTACAATAAAGGAATAAAAGTGAACTGGAAAGAGATGCTTCACTAAAACTGAAATCAGTTTCAGATCATCTCAACTTTATAACATTGCCAGAAGCAAAAATAAATTCTCTGTAGATGAAGATTATATAATCTAGAGCCTCAAATTATCTTAAAAAGGTATACTATAATATGGCAAGCTCTCAAAATTAACCAGGTATATAAGGAACAAAATGTGAATGAAAACCAAGAGAAGCAACTAGCCAAAGGTACTGACTCATAGAGGATACAGATAACAGAGTTCTCAGTCACAGACTTTAAAATAAGCAATGATTATTGTGCTTAAGAAGCAAAAAGACCAAAAGAGAGAGGGAGATAGAGAGTGTGTTGGCAGGGAACCAGAATTTATAATTGAAAAATGTAATTAGAACTAAGACTTATAATAAATGAAATTAGAAACCAGTAAATTCACTGAAGATCAGATTAGATACTGGTGAAAAGGTTATTAAACTAGAAGGTAACTCAAAAAATAAATATGCAGAATAAAAGAGACATATGTTAATAATTGTGAAAGATGTGAGAGTATACCCTGCTTGCAAGTTAGACAAATTAGCCTGCTTCAGTTTCATAGATGCTGCCAGAAAACACAAGATTCTTCACTTGGAAACAATGAACTTTAGTAGAGAGCACAGCAGGTAGCATGAGCTTTATGTTCATATCCAGTTGCTCCCCGTGGCTCACAAATTCCGTGGGGATGGTGCTGAGGTGGATACAGGTAGATGCTGGATTTGTTTCACAACCAAGGCACATTTTGCTTAGAAAACTCCTACTCTTATAAGGAAGTTGCAAGCAAACCTGTACAACTCTTGCTGTAGAGGAAAGTATTATCTTTATTACCCTGGACAAAAAACAAATATTCCTTCTCCATAGCGGAAGACACCATCTCTATCTTCCAGTGTTATTTGCTAAGTAAACCTCCTTGCAAATATAGTCTGAATCAAAATCTGCCCCAAGATAAACATGGAGAATTGTCCACAAACAATATATACCCCTCACTTCTACCTCATCATGTCTTCTGGAAATTTTTCTTTTGAATATTCCACACCATTGTCCACTCTGATTAATCTGAAAGACACAGACTGCTATTCAATAAGGCTCCCATGATTAGGGTTATAAGTAGCAGGATGAGGCCAATCACTCACACCACCCAGTACTATGTATACAATAATAGTACTATATATAATAATCCCCATAACTATAACTGCTCAAATGGTCATCATAGTAGAAAAGATTCACACATAGAATACTCCTGAAATTGATGGTAAAAATTGCAACTACATGAACCAATAGAAAGGAACCTCAGAAAATAATTTGGAATGAAAAAGGCAGATACAAAAGAGTACATATATATCTAATCCAATTTATATAAAGTTAAAAACAGACAAAATTAATACATGCAGTTAGATGTTCAAATAGTTTGGTTAGTCTCTGGGAGGAAGCATCAGAAGGAATGGGGGCTTAGTGCAGTTCTTAATCTGCACAGTGGTTACATAGGGTTGTTAAGTGGATATTTCATTAAGCTGTAGATCTAGAATTTGTGCACTTCAATAAAAGGGCCCAAAATAATCACGAAATATATTAACAAAATAAGGAGAGAAAAGAAACAAGCATGACAACTAGTCACTACAGATATTCTATCTTAAGCAATACAGATAAGGCATTTGATAATAGTCAACATTCATCAGTGATTAAAATGCTTAGAAATTTTATTGTAGAAATTCTGTATTCAAATAAAAAGCATGTACAGAAAATTTACATTAAACATCATAGTTAATCTAAAATGTTGAGCTCAGTTTTTCTGAGTCAGAAAATAGAAGACATTATTAATTTTCACTACTTTCACTCAATATTTTATTGAAAGTCTTAACCAATAAACAAGACAAATATTAATAGTACAAGAATTGAAAATAAATACAGCTTTATTCACAGATGAAATAATTGTGGATGCACCAAATCAACCATGTCTGCAAATAAATTATCAAAGTTAAGTAAATTTAGTAATGTGTTTGAATGCAAACTCAATACACTAAAATCAATATATAATTGCAATATGCAAAATAAATTTTATTTATATAAAATGGAATGAAATATAAAAGAAATAAAATATAACAATAAAATTAAAAGATAAATAGCTAAGAATTAATCAAAATATTTGTAAGAAATCTATATCGTTGAGTAAAATTGAAGAGGAGGTTAGCAAATGGAGAGATATACTCTTGAACTGGAGGACTTCAAATGGTTAAAATATACATTTTCCTAAATTGATCTACAATAAATTCAATGTAAACCCAGTGAAAACTGCAGAAGTTTTTTTTTTTCTTTTTTGAGTAAATAGACAAGTTGATTCTAAAATGTGTATAAAAATTCAAAGAACCAAAACAATAAAGATATTTAAAGATGAACAAAGAAGGATACTTACTGTACTAGACATAAGTTGTTATAAGATGGCACTAGTGAAGAACTCTGTTTTATTTCCTAAAGTATAGGCAAGGAGACTCATGGATCAAAATGGCAAGTTCAGAAAGAAACCCATTTCATTTAATACAAAGGTAATATTGCAGTGCCGAGGAAAGATTACTTTAAATGGTGCTGGGTCACCGAGATAGCCATATATAATAATATGAAATATATGAAATTGACATCTACCTCATACTATGCATACAAATTATTATTACTTTGCTGTTGTTACTGTATGTCTAAATGTGAAAGATAAGCCAATAAATCTTCCAGATTAGAGAATATCTTCATAAACTTAGAAAAGAAAAAAGTTCTTAACCAAAACTTTACAAGTTGTAAACATTAAGAATAAGATTGCTGTGCTTGCTTCGGCAGCGCATATACTAAAATTGGAACGATACAGAGAAGATTAGCATGGCCCTGTGCAAGGATGACATGCAAATTCGTGAAACGTTCCATATTTTTACGAAGTGAGAGAGTGGCATAGACATATATACACTACCAAATGTACAATAGATAGCTAGTGGGAAGCAGTCGCGTAGCACAGGGAGACCAGCTCAGTGCTTTGTTTCCACCTAGAGGGGTGGGATGGGGAGGGTGGGAGGGAGAAGCAAGTGGAAGGGGATATGGGGATATATGTATATGTATAGCTGATTCACTTTGTTATACAGCAGAAACTAGCACACCATTGTAGAGCAATTATACTCCAGTAAAGATGTTTTAAAAAAAAGATAGCTAATTGATTACATTTGAAAGAAAAACTTCTTTTCATTAAAAGACAGAAATGGATGAAAAAGCAAAGAGGGGAGAAGCTAATTGCCACAAATATAACTGAGGTGCTTCTATTCAGAATAGAGCATGACTTCATACAGATTAATAATAAAACGACAGCAAAATCAATTTAAAATTTTAAGAAGTGCTTCAGAAAAAGAGGTATAGAAATGGCGAAGGTGGTCAATTTTCAAAAGTGCAAATGGAAAGAGACTCTACCACCAACATCAGCACTGATACCAGCAGCTTCTATATAAAGTAGACTGAGGGCTTGGCTCTCCAAGGAAACATATCCTGGACAGGGCTGGCATCAGCAGAACTGTATGCTCCTGCAATGGAATTAGTCTGCAAAGCTCCTAACGTTTCCATTGACAACAACATAATAATTTATCCAAACAAGCCTGAGTAGTTAAAATAAATAAATAAAAGCTGTCATGGAGTATGAAGAGAATTAAAGGCCACTTGGGAAAGGTACAGAAAAGGTCCAAAACATTCCTAGAGCAACAAGGAAGGAATTTGATTGGAACACCATTTTCTAAACAGTAGGCTATGGCATCATAGGTGGAACCCTGTGAATGTCCTATGTGATTGTTATGGTTACTCTCCTTTATGATCAGCCTCGTGTGGCCGCAACGATATCTTTATATACAGATAGATATCAATCAAGTCATATTGACCATAAATCCGGAGGAAATTAATGAGCTATAATACATTATGAAAACTCTCACTATTGCATTTCCTCCTAAGCTTTGCTTTCTTTTAGCCCACTTACTCTAATTTGAAATGAACCTTCCAGGAAAACTGCACTCTTCAGGATAAGCCAGACTCACATTATGAGACATATTTTGTGCTTACTATGATTGTTTTCTACAAAGGCCTTTGGCTGTTTAATAAAGTAAGTCAAGAAAACTGAATCCCCCGAAGTTTCTTAATCACCTTATTCTATCCTTCAGAAAAGCTAGTTAAGTTTGAAAAAGCATCTGTTTGTTTAAAATCAAAAACATAAACACTGAAGGCATAGCTTTAAAAAAGGAATTGTTTTCCCTTTCCAATAAGTGAGCAACAGTTATTTTCCAGGAGTATGTTATTTTATGTTAATTTAAGATGCTACTTTAGTCCATAATAAATGTAAAGAATATCATTTTAAGCATATGAGGAAAAATATTTTTAAATGTCAAAGGACAAGAATAGTTTGAAAGTTAAAAACTTGAAAACAAGATATGGTGTAATTCCAAAACCTGAAAATAGCACAGGTTTGTCCTGCAACTCATATTCTTTTGCCAATGGAGTAGCACTCTTGTCCTGAATCTGAATGTCTTCTTTTGAATTTCTTCTCCACAACTGTTGGACTTAATTTATTCCTCCCTTAGTCTCCTCCCTACATTTTCTCATTAGATGACAGTTTCCCATCATGGGATTTTTGATTTGTGGTTCATCAACTCCCCCGAACAATGTTCCTATGCAGCTGCTAAGTCACAGGGCTCCAAAGGCAACAAGATAGATGTGAATATTAAATAAGCAGAAAAGAAACCAAGATACAATCAGAATTAAAAATACTTTGGAATCCAGTGGAGGGTGTCTTGCAAGTATAAAAAAGAAACAAATGTTTCTTCATTTGTAATAAAAAACAAATTTAAAACTTCATCATAATAGTGAAAACTTATTTCTGGAAACCAATTTTAGAATTTTCATACATTTTAATCAATAAGACTGCAATAAATGCTGAAATTAAGTTTCTGCCAATCTGAATAAATTAATGTTGAGGGAACTGAATGAATAATTAATTAATATTGAAATAAATTTTCTACCAATTTGAGTAAATCTACAAATCATCATAAAGAATTCCACTCATCCTGCACTAATCTCATAAACATGTCCAACTGGCTGATTTGATTATATTATTTTTGCTCCCATCCTTTCTAATATGTTTGATTTTAATAGAAAATAAATTAAGTGGTGCATTGAAACATATACTTACCAAGTTAGAATGGGGTTGGTTATTTTTCTCCAACTGAGAGATACAGGAATAAATGAAGACCACCAAAATGAGAACAAACAAAGGCTATTTATGCAGAACTCGCCCTCAGAGATAAGGAACCATCTCCCGTCACTTGTGTTTGCCGTAGACTCAAACGCAGACAGAGGAGAGGGCAAGTTTTATAGTGGAAAATAATAAGGGGCTTCAGGTATGCCCTGATTGGAGACTGTTTTCATGGGGAAGCTGGGCAAGTGAGGTATCCTATGTGAGTGGTTAGAGCATATTTGATTTTCTGTCGTTGGTTCTAAGTTGGAAGTGAAAGTAAAAAGAGGGGAAAAAATAACTAGGAAAGTGGGCAGTTAATAATAAGTCCTGACCATTTGGGGCCTATTGTTACCATTCTGCAGGGGTTGTGGTTTGGCTTCCTGGGCTATAGAAAGCGGGAGAGAGTTTTGTGTGTCAGAATTCTATTTTGATAAATCGTCCAGCCAGTGTCCATTGGTTTATTCAGTCTCTCGTGCTAATATAATGAATCTCAAGTTTTCTTCTATTAGATTTTTTTTTTTTTTTTTTTTGCGGTACACGGGCCTCTCACTGTTGTGGCCTCTCCCGTTGCGGAGCACAGGCTCCGGACGCGCAGGCTCAGTGGCCATGGCTCACGGGCCCAGCCGCTCCACGGCACGTGGGATCTTCCCGGACTGGGGCACGAACCCGTGTCCCCTGCATAGGTAGGTGGCCTCTCAACCACTGCGCCACCCAGGGAAGCCCTAGATATTTTAATACTACCAATAAATGTGCATTTTTCAAGATACTTAACCCAACTTAGGAGATAAAATTAATTTACATGTCTAGAGAGATTGAATTTCCAAATACAGTTGAAAAGTTCATACCAAGTTTTATTGATTTTGTACCTAAACTATAAGGAGAAACATACACCCTTTGTTACCAATAGCAGAATGAAAATTTTTGGACAGTGAATAGACAAGTAGTCTTGGCAGATCTTTAGGTAGAAACTTGGTTTCCAGAGAAAAAAAGTGCCTGTGAGAGAGCAGTGTTTTCCCATGACTTATAATATATAATGTAAATAAGTCTTCAGGAATTGCCTTTGCTTCCCTCCATGCACAGTGGCATTTTGGTGGCACTTTCCAAATTTAAACATCCCAGGCCAATTTATGTAGAAAGTAGGGAGGATTGTTTGGCCTTAAAACAAATCTAGGACAGACACTGTTAAAACTGTGCAACCCCAACTCAGATGTGGCCATTGAGACTAGCAGACAAGATGGGCCCAGAGGGTGGTGGATCCCAGAGCACAGACGGTGCTACTCAGTGGAGTTTTGTGAAAGAGCTTAGCAAGACTCAACTAGTCAATCTCCTATCTGCAGGGGAGAGTGCAGGGAGTACAAAGTTCACACACTGTTTTTTCTTGTTGGCTTGTTTTGTCATTGTTTTTTGTTTGTTTGTTTCTGTTTTGTTTTTGTATTTGCCCTCTACTGAGGAAGCTATTCTCTATCCTAATATGTTCAGAGTTTTGGTAGGTGACTTTTTAAAAATGCTTTTCCAGCATCTATTAAACTGGCCATGTGTTTTTCTTCTTTTTAAAATCAGTTGGAATGTGTTTCTTCATTTTCTCCTTTTGAAAACTGTATAGGATTGATGTTCTGGACTTTTGCTTAAGGTAGAGCTTTTAAAAATGAATTCAAATTTTGATAGATATAGGACTAGAAAATTTTTTATATTTCTTTTATTTTTTTTATACAGCAGGCTCTTATTAGTTATCTATTTTATACATATTAGTGTATATATGTCAATCTCAATCTCCCAATTCATCCCACCACCATCTCCACCCCACCCCACTTTCCCTGCTTGGTGTCCATAAGTTTGTTCTCTACATCTGTGTCTCTATGTCTGCCTTGCAAACCAGTTCATCTGCACCATTTTTCTAGATTCCACATGTGTTAATATATGATATTTGTTTTTCTCTTTCTGACTTACTTCACTCTGTATGACAGTCTCTAGGTCCATCCACATCTCTACAAGTGACACAGTTTCATTCCTTTTTATGGCTGAGTAATATTCCATTGTATATACGTACCACATCTTCTTTATCCATTCATCTGTCAATGGGAATTTATGTTGTTCCATGACCTGGCTATGGTAAATAGTGCTGCAATGAATATTGCGGTGCCTGTGTCTTTTTGAATTATGGTTTTGTCTAGGTATATGCCCAGCAGTGGGATTGCTAGGTCATATGGTAGTTCTATTTTTAGGTTTTTAAGGAACCTCCATACTGTTCTCCATAGTGGCTGTATCAATTTACATTCCCATCAACACTGCAAGAGGGTTCCCTTTTCTCCACACCCTCTCCAGCATTAGTTGTTTGTAGATTTTTCTGAAGATGCCCATTCTGACCAGTGTGAGGTGATACCTCATTGTAGTTTTGATTTGCATTTCTTTAATAATTAGTGATGTTGAGCAGCTTTTCATGTGCCTCTTGGCCATCTGTATGTCTTCTTTGGAGAAATGTCTATTTAGGTCTTCTGCCCATTTTCTGATTGGGTTGTTTTTTTTTTTAATATTGAGCTGCATGAGCTGTTTATACATTTTGGAGATTAATCCTTTGTCCCTTGACTCGTTTGCAAATATTTTCTCCCATTCTGAGGGTTGTCTTTTCATCTTGTTTATAGTTTCCTTCGCTGTGCAAAAGCTTTTAAGTTTCATTAGATCCCATTTGTTTTTATTTCCATTTCTCTAGGAGGTGGGTCTAAAAGGATCTTGCTGTGATTTATGTCAGAGTGTTCTGCCTATGTTTTCCTGTAAGAGTTTTATAGTGTCTGGCCTTACATTTAGATCTTTAATCCATTTTGAGTTTACTTTTCTGTATGGTGTTAGGGAGTATTCTGATTTCATTCATTTACATCTAGCTGTCCAGTTTTCCCAGCACCACTTATTGAAGAGACTGTCTTTTCTCCATTGTATATTCTTGCCTCCTTTGTCATATATTAGTTGATGACCATAGGTGCGTGAGTTTATCTCTGGGCTTTCTATCCTGTTCCTTTGATCTATATTTCTGGTTTTGTGCCAGTACCATATTGTGCTGATTACTGTAGCTTTGTAGTATAGTCTGAAGTCAGGGAGTCTGATTCCTCCAGCTCTGTATTTTTCCCTCAAGATCGCTTTGGTTATTCAGGGTCTTTTGTGTGGCCATACAAATTTTAACAGTTTTTGTTCTAGTTCTGTAAAAAATGCCATTGGTAATTTGATAGGGATTGCACTGAATCTGTAGATTGCTTTAGGTAGTATACTCATTTTCACAGTATTGATTCTTCCTATCCAAGAATTAGAATCTCTTGGTATATCTCTCCATCTGTTTGTGTCATCTTTGATTTCTTTCATCAGTGTCTTATAGTTTTTTGAATACAGGTCTTTTACCTCATTAGGTAGGTTTATTCCTAGGTATTTTATTCTTTACATTGCAATGGTGAATGGGATTGTTTCCTTAAATTCTCTTTCTGATCTTTTGTTGTTACTGTATAGGAATGCAAGAAATTTCTGTGCAATAATTTTGTATCCTGCAAATTTACCAAATTCATTGATTAGCTCTAATAGTTTTCTGGTGGCATCTTTAGGATTATCTATGTATAGTATCATGTCGTTGGCGATAAGTGACATATATATTTCTTCTTTTCCAATTCGTATTCCTTTTATTTCTTTTTCTTGTCTGATTACCATGGCTAGAACTTCCAAAACTATTTTGAATAATAGTGGTGAGAGGGGACATCCTTGTCTTGTTCCTGATCTTAAAGGAAATGCTTTCAGTTTTTCACCATTGAGAATGATGTTTGCTGTGGGTTTGTTATATATGGCCTTTATTATGTTGAAGTAGTTTCTCTCTATGCCCACTTTCTGGAGAGTTTTTATAATAAATTGGTGTTGAATTTTGTCAGAAGCTTTTTCTGCATCTATTGAGATGATCATATGGTTTTTATTCTTCAGTTTGTTATATGGTGTATCACATCAATTGATTTGAGTATATTGAAGAATTGATGCATCCCTGGGATAAATCCCACTTGATCATGGTGTATGATCCTTTTAATGTGTTGCTGGATTCTGTTTGCTAGTATTTTGTTGAGGATTGTTGCATCTATATCATCACTGAGATTGGTCTGTAATTTTCTTGTAGTATCTTTGTCTGGCTTTGGTATTGGGGTGATGGTGGCCTCGTAGAATGAGTTTAGAAGTGTTCCTTCCTCTACAATTTTTTGGAAGAGTTTGAGAAGAATGGGTGTTAGCTCGTCTCTAAATGTTTGATAGAATTCACCTGTGAAGCCATCTGGTCCTGGGCTTCTGTTTGTTGGAAGATTTTTTTCTTTTTTTTTTTTTTTTTTGCAGTACGTGGGCCTCTCACCGCTGTGGCCTCTCCCATTGCAGAGCACAGGCTCCAGACACACAGGCTCAGCAGCCACGGCTCACAGGCCCAGCTGCTCCGCAGCATGTGGGATCTTCCCAGACCGGGGCACTAACCTGTGTCCCCTGCATCGGCAGGTGGACTCTCATCCACTATGCCATCAGGGAAGCCCTGTTGGAAGATTTTTCATCACCGTTTCAATTTCATTACTTGTGATTGGTCTGTTCATACTTTCTATTTCTTCTTGGTTCAGTCTTGGAAGGTTATACCTTTCTAAGAATTTGTCCATTTCTTCCAGGTTGTCCATTTTATTGGCACAGAGTTGCTTGTAGTAGTCTCTTAGGATGCTTTGTATTTTTGTGGTATCCTTTGTAACTTCTCCTTTTTCATTTCTAATTTTTTTTAAAAGAATGTCACCTCTCCCTTTTATTTTATTTTTTATTTTTATTTTTTTAATGGTACAGTTACTTTATTTTATTTATTTATTTATTTATTTATTTATTTATTTATTTACTTTTGGCTGTGTTGGGTCTTCGTTTCTGTATGATGGCTTTCTCTAGTTGTGGAAAGCGGGGGCCACTTTTCATCGCAGTGCATGGGCCTCTCACTATCGCGGCCTTCCTTGTTGCGGAGCACAGGCTCCAGATGCGCAGGCTCAGTAGTTGTGGCTCACGGGCCTAGTTGCTCCGTGGCATGTGGGATCTTCCCAGACCAGGGCTTGAACCCGTGTCCCCTGCATTGGCAGGCAGATTCTCAACCACTGCGCCACCAGGGAAGCCCTCTAATTTTATTAATTTGAGTCCTCTCCCTCTTTCTTGCTGAGTCTGGCTAAAGGTTTATCAGTGTTGTTTATCTTCTCAAAGAACCAGCTTTGAGAACTTTTATTGATCTTTGCTATTGTTTTCTTTGTTTCTATTTCATTTATTTCTGCTCTGATCTTTATGATTTCTTTCCTTCTACTGAGTTTGGGTTTTGTTTGTTCTTCTTTCTCTAGCTCCTTTAGGTGTAAGGTTAGATTGTTTATTTGAGATTTTTCTTGTTTCTTGAGGTAGGATCGTAGTGCTATAATCTTCCCTCTTAGAAGTGCTTTTGCTGCATCCCATAGGTTTTGGATCGTCATATTTTCATCGTCACTTATCTCTAGGTACTTTCTCATTTCCTCTTTGATTTCTTCAGTGGTCTCTTGGTTATTTAGTAACGTATTGTTTAGCTTCCATGTGTTTGTGTTTTTTACGGTTTTTTCCCTGTAATTGATTTGTAATCTCATAGTGTTTTCGTCAGAAAAGATGCTCGATATGATTTCAATTTTCTTAAATATACTGAGGCTTGATTTGTGACCCAAGATGTGATCTATCCCGGAGAATGTTCCCTGTGCACTTGAGAAGAAACTGTAATCTGCTGTTTTTGGATGGAGTGTCCTATAAATATCAGTTAAATCTATCTGGTCTATTGTGTCATTTAAAGCTTGTGTTTCCATATTAATTTTCTGTTTGTATGATCTGTCCATTGGTGTAAGTGAGGTGTTAAAGTTCCCCACTATTATTGTCTTACTGTCGATTTCCTCTTTTATAGCTGTTAGCATTTGCCTTATGTATTGAGGTGCTCCTATGTTGGGTTCATATATATGTATAATTATTATATCTTCTTCTTGGATTGATCCTTTGACCATTATGTAGTGTCCTTCCTTGTCTATTGTAAAATTTTTATTTTAATGTCTGTTTTATCTGATATGAGTATTGCTACTCCAGCTTTCTTTTGATCTCCATTTTCATGGAATATCTTTTTCCATCCCCTCACTTTCAGTCTGTATGTGTCCCTAGGTCTGAAGTGGATCTCTTGTAGACAGCATATATAAGGATCTTGTTTTTTTGTCCATTCAGCGAGCCTGTGTCTTTTGGTTGGAGCATTTAATCCATTCACATTTAAGGTAATTATCGATATGTATGTTCTTATTACCATTTTCTCAATTGTTTTGGGTTTGTTATTGTAGGTTCTTTTCTTCTCTTGTGTTTCCCACTTAGAGAAGTTCCTTTAGCATTTGTTGTAGAGCTGGTTTGGTGGTGCTGAATACTCTTAGCTTTTGCTTGTCTGTAAAGCTTTCAATTTCTCCGTCGAATCTCAGTGAGATCCTTGCCATGTAGTGTAATCTTCATTGTAGGTACTTCCCTTGCATTACTTTAAATATATCATGCCACTCCCTTCTGGTTTGTAGAGTGTTTGCTGAGAAATCAGCCGTTACCCTTATGGGACTTTCCTTGTATGTTATTTGTCGATTTTCCCTTGTTGCTTTTAATAATTTTTCTTTGTCTTTAATTTTTGTCAATTTGATTACTATGTGCCTTGCCATGTTTCTCCTTGGGTTTATTCTGCCTGGGACATTCTGCACTTCCTGGAGTTGGGTGGCTATTTCCTTTCACATATTAGGGAAGTTTTCAACTATAATCTCCTCAGATATTTTCTCGAGTCCTTTCTCCCTCTCTTCTCCTTCTGGGACCCCTATAATGCGACTGTTGGTGCGTTTAATGTTGTCCCAGAGGTCTCTTAGGCTGTCTTCATTTCTTTTCATTCTTTTTTCTTTATTCTGTTCCACAGCAGTGAATTCCACCAGTCTGTCTTCCAGGTCACTTATCCATTCTTCTGCCTCAGTTATTGTGCTATTGATTCCTTCTAGTATATTTTTCATTTCAGTTATTGTGTTGTTCATCTCTGTTTGTTTGTTCTTTAAATCTTCTAGGTCTTTGTTAAACATTTCTTGTATCTTCTCGATCTTTGCTTCAATTCTTTTTCCAAGGTCCTGGATCATCTTCACTATCATTATTCTGAACTCTTTTTCTGAGGAATTTCTGAATTCCTTTTCTGGAAGGTTGGTTATCTCCACTTCATTTAGTTGTTCTTCTGGGGTTTTATCTTGTTCCTTCATCTGTTACATAGTCCTCTGCCTTTATATTTTGTCTATCTTTCTGTGAATGTGGTTTTCGTTCCACAGGCTGCAGGATTGTAGTTCTTCTTGTTTCTGCTTTCTGCCCTCTGGTGGATGAAGCTATCTAAGAGGCTTGTGCAAGCTTCCTGATGGGAGGAACTGGTGGTGGGTAGAGCTGGGTGTTGCTCTGGTGGGCAGAGCTCAGTAAAAGTTTAATCCACTTGTCTGCTGATGGGTGGGGCTGAGTTCCCTACCTGTTTGGCCTAAAGTGACCCAGCACTGGAGGCTACAGGCTCTTTGGAGTGTCTAATGGAAGATTCTGGGAGAGCTCGTTCCAAGGAGTACTTCCCAGAACTTCTGCTTACAGTGTCCTTGTCCCCATGGTGAGCCACAGCCACCCCCCGCCTCTGAGGAGACCCTCCAACACTAGCAGGTAGGTCTGGTTCAGTTTCCTTTGGGGTCACTGCTCCTTCCCCCTGGGTCCTGAAGCACACACTACTCTGTGTGTGCCCTCCAAGAGTGGAGTCTCTGTTTCCCCCAGTCTTGTAAAAGTCCTGCAATCAAATCCCACTAGCCTTCAAAGTCTGATTCTCTGGGAATTACTCCTCCTTTTGCTGGACCCACAGGTTAGGAAGATTGATGTGGGGCTCAAAACCTTCACTGCAGTGGGTGGACTTCTGTGGTATAATTGTTCTCCAGTTTGTGAGTCACTCACCCGGCGGTTATGGGATTTGATTTTATTGTAATTGCGCCCCTCCTACCACCTCATTGTGGCTTCCCCTTTGTCTTTGGATGTGAGGTATCTTTTTCAGTGAGTTCCAATGTCTTCCTGTTGATGATTGTTCAGCAGTTAGTTGTGATTCCAGTGCTCTCGCAAGAGGGAGTGAGCACATGTCTTTCTACTCCACCATCTTGAACAAATCTCCCCCTAGAAAAATTTTTATGTGGCATCTTGGGTCAGTTCTGATATGTTGTATTTTTTATAAGATTTGTTCATTTAATGTAAGTTGAATTCATTGCCATAAAGTCTATTGCCATATATAAATTGTATTTTAAGCATCATATATATGTAATTGTATGTGATATGAAAAAAGAATATGAGAAGAGATCAATAATGCAGATCATTCAAGAAGATAGTGCCTTATCTCTCACTATCTGTGGGAGTGTTGGAGACACTTTGGTTGGCACCTTGCACCAAGCTGAGAAACAATTTCCTGTCACAGAGATATGAGACATTTATTTTTCCTTTTGGATAAAGCCGATTAACTAACAAAGATAATCACCTTAATTACCAGATGAATCTAGGGTGAACTATATGTGACAAACAGTGCTGTCAAGCCCTCTTAATTGAGAATATGTATAGAATGGTTTGTATATGCTTGGCTATATAAAGAGGTGTTATTTCATTGTCTTTGCAATGTCTTTGCAATAGTGGATCACCTGGGATGAGCATCACATTTTGGATTAATGTTTATTCGATATTAAAATTGTTTTCTTTATTTTTCTGTCTTTGTGGGGAAGTTTTCTGGAGATTTTGGGAGGAGATGTTCTTTGTATTTCCCCAACGGTTATATTTTTGTTAGCATTAGTAACATATTATATTTTTGTAACAGTTTGGATTTTTTAAATTCCCCTGAGTTTTATTCTTAGATGTGTGCATTATTTAGAGCTGTGTTTCTTAATTTTCAAATATTTGGGCTTATTCATTTTTTCTCCTTCTTTATACATTACTAATTAAATTAAAATTCTAAGTCTTTTTCCAATATATTGAAATGTCAAATGTGTTATAATGGATGAAAAATAGGATTTAAATCAATAATTCTTGACTTAGAAGTACTTAATATGTGTGACTTTGGAGATGTTAGTTAATATCTTCTCTAAACCTTAGTTTCTTGTCTATAAAAAAAATATAGAGTTTATTGGTTTGTTTTAAGATATAAGTGAAAATATGTGTGTGTGTGAGTGTGTGTGTGTGTGTGTGTCTGGGTGTGTGTGTGTGTTTGGGTGTATGTCTGGCTGAAAGTAAGAATCAAATTATTAATACCTTTATGTTGTCATAGAAGACACACCAATGCCCCCATGAAAAATTATTATTATTGTTCAAAATTGGCTTGCATCTGTGATGAAATCAATATACTCATATTAGTAATGGTAAAATAAAGGGTGTGGTAAGTAATAGTGATAACATTATTCCTGAAGGACAGAGATTAATATCACTGTTTATTTTGTTGAGGAGGCAAGTTTCATATCTAATGGGTAATTTCCTTAACCGAAATAACAAATCACAATTTATACCACTGATCAGAGGATTTGGGATTATTCTTATTATTTAAGTACTTTAATGAGGACCAAATGAGTTAATATTTTTAAAGCACTTGGAAAGTGACTGAAAGGATGTGTTATTAAATGAATACATTTAAAAAATGCATATGTACACATATCACAACCAAAGGTTTAAAAGTAAAGGAAGCATTGCTATAACAATAAATGATAATTTCTATTAGAATTATTTCATGCTTTTCCCTATTGTTTAATGTATTCTACTATCAGTTAGCTCTTAATAAATATAAAGGCAAATTTTTAGAATGCCTTAAATGTATTATTCTTTAATGTTTGCACGAATAATATCTAAAATATGAATTTGTCCACTTATACTCTGACTGCTGTGTAGGATGTCAGTCCAGTTTTGCTCCTTGACTTGTATTTTAATGATTTATCTGTATGCACTAAATGATAGTTCATTCAAATATATGGTGCTTGCTTTTTGTTTATTGTTACTGTAATATCTACATTTGCTTTTGGAAATAACATGCACAGAATTTGGGGGAAAAAAAAAAAAAAACCTGCTCCAGAGAATAATTTCTCATTCTAAGAGTTAAAATGTTCTGACCTAGTTCTTACATGTCAGGGAAAAGGCCAGTAAAATGATCAAGTCAATAAATAATTTATTATTTGGGGACGTATATGGGATAATTATTTCTAATTTCTGGGTTCATCATTTACTAATGAATCAAAATCATTAAGGTGTTATTGGAATGGTGACAGTTGAAAGATGTTGTAAAGATATTAGAAAACATCAAATTGTTTTTTACCAACTAAACATCCAAGATTATAGTAACAATGACACCAAACACTAGATTTTTGAAGAAGTTACTCATACCACAAATATTTTTCTTGTTCAAAAATGTTTATTGTATCCCATCTGCGATCTTTAAAAAAAAAAAAAAAGTTGAAACAACAAATACTATTGTATGTCAGGTAAAAATTTTAAATGAATATTCTCTTTGTTCTTCAAAAATCCCTGTAAGATATACAAAAATCCATATTGTTAAGTTTCCATTTTACTTTTGAATAAGAAATTGACCAAAGTTTGAATACCTACTATATAACAGACATAACTTGGACTCATAGAGGGATAACTTCAAATGTTTGCTACCTCTTTCATCTGTGATTCTCAATTTTTAGTGTTCATAGGAACCATCTGGGGCCCTGGAAAAATTAGATCCATATCCTAGACTCCAATCATAAGTATTTTGATGAAACTCAAATCTGTCTTTTAAATAAGCACCAGCTATTATTCACAACCAAGTTGTCTACTGACCACACCTTGCTTTTCAATCTATGCTTTTGTACATATTTAACTTGCATCATTAGCTTCAGGTATACATTACCTCCTATTATGTTCCACCTTTGAAAAGACATAAATATAGTACCTTTGTTTTTGTTATGTGATTGTTGAGTGTGTCTGGAGTACCCACAATTTTTTCTGAATGTCAAACATTTGCTATCAAAACTTCCTTAAAGGTTATTATGTGTATTTTCTACATAAATAAATGGGTTATGCAAGTTCTTAAGCACCCCTTAATTAAACCTGCACCCTAAACTCCAATTATTTTCTCACAACTTGTTTGGATTTGATTAACATCTATTCTAATCCTACAAAGTAATTTCCAGTCTCTGCTAAATTATTGTACTATAAGTAAGAAATAATCATTTAAACTTCAACCTTCTCTTTTCAAAGATTATGACAATCAGGTTTGATGGTATTACCACAGAAATGTCAGCTCAATTATTTTTAGAATAATTTGCTTCATTATAAACAGAAGGCACACAGATATAAAATTCAGTTTCTTGATTCTTAAGTAGCTTCAGTAGCAATCAAATCCAAATTGAAAGAAGCTCACACCTGCTACCTTCATCCTTTGTCACTCTCCTATGGAAAGATTTACTATCACAGGATCTAACCAATTATTAAGTATGAGCATAGAAATGAATTTTAAACATCAACATATATCCAGAAGTTACTGAATTAAAATCACCCTAACGTTTTTTCTAATATTTGGAAAATACAGTACTATATAGGGTTGCTTATGTCGCTATAGTATTGGAGATACAGAGAGGCTATATTGTTTGATCAGGAAAAAGCTTGAGATAGGACTAAGGTGTTCTGACATAATCACTCCTGTTCCATTAGTTTATTAGTTAATCACATTCACAGAACGTAGACACTCTCTGTAGCAACTCAAAACTCTTCTGAGATGAAAAATATATATATATACCTCCAGATCAGAAACTTCAACCTCTAAGTCCATATGATTATCCAGGTATAGAAATTTTTTGAAGGACATCCAATAAATTATTTCCAGTTTGGGGAGAAAAAAGTAAGATTAGTTTTTTTTTTGTTTTGTTTTGCTTTTTTACTATGTCCCTAAACAAAAGATTTTTTTTTAACTTCTTTAGTGGAGTATAATTGCTTTACAATGGTGTGTTAGTTTCTGCTGTATAACAAAGTGAATCAGCTATACATATAGATACATCCCCATATCTCCTCCCTCTTGCGTCTCCCTCCCACCCTCCCTATCCCACCCCTCTAGGTGGACACAAAGCACCAAGTTGATCTCCCTGTGATACAAGATTAGTTTTGGTTACTAGAAAGAATGAGGGTAGGGATTAAGATAATCATATACAGAATAAGTCAGGGGAAAAGAGTTAACAGTTGAGAGCTATGTTTGTCTAAAAATTAGCCCAGAGCATACACTGAGGCTTCTCAGGTTTTATACATCATTAGTTGGACAAGTAATGCTTCACATCTGAATAAACAATATGAAGATACGTTAAAGGGGTAAACCTTGGCGTATCCTTCCAAAAGTATGTTCATACAATTATTAGTTTTTGTGAGGAATCAATTTCTGGGATATTTACATCAAATTAAGACCTGAAAGGTAGTTTTTTTTTAATATCAGAATTTGTTATATAACAGTAAATATTTTTCTTTACCCAAGGGAGGTTACTAGACATGAGATACACTTTGATTCTTTTTTTTTTTACTTAAAACAAGAAGCACTGTTACTGTGAACATTGAAAAGACGCTTCTCTTTTTACAAATAATTTTAAACTGTAATTTTTATTTACTGTTCTAAAACTGATGAATACATATTATTTACAAAAATATGTCTTAACAAATGGATGGAACTTGATAGTCAAAGCATTACTAACATTACAATCATTGTGTGATCCATGAATAGATTGATAGGGTTGCTCAGCTTAAAGGGAGGGCTTTTCTCATCATAGATCTGACAAGGAAAATTGCCACCTTGGATCTCCTTAGGAAAGCATATTGATGTAGTCTTTTTAGGTTTCTATTGTGAAGGACTACTTGAACCATCTGATGAATCTTTGTAGTAGAGGATATTTTCTGGACATTGCAAACAATCAGACGTTTAATGAAGGCGATTACTAGGAAAATAAAAAGAAAAGCCAAGATCAGTGATTGGAGAGGACTGTAAACCCAATTTCTGAGTTCACAGGGCAGCCAGTCAAGATTTTTAGACAGTGGGCTCAAAGCATCTTTAGATGGTACAGTGAAGAAGACAGTGGAAGTCTGGTAGATTTCCCAGTTTGCAATTTGATGTTTTTGGTGATGTTATAGACTAGACATCACAGAGGTGTTGAGACAGTGATAAGAGTGACACAACTTTCTTGTGAAACTGTAATGTTAAGGAATATAGAGAGAATGCCTTCCATTCATAGTAAGCATTATATCAAGTGTTAGTTATATCATTTAGTGAATGATTCAGTATTGTCTTGTTTATATTATATATAAAGAGTAGGGCTTCCCTGGTGGCGCAGTGGTTGAGAGTCCGCCTGCCGATGCAGGGGACGCGGGTTCATGCCCCGGTCCGGGAAGATCCCACATGCCGCGGAGCGGCTGGGCCCGTGAGCCATGGCCGCTGAGCCTGCGCGTCCGGGGCCTGTGCTCCGCAACGGGAGAGGCCACAGCAGTGAGAGGCCCGCGTACCGCAAAAAAAAAAAAAAAAAAAAAGAGTAGACAACATAATCACAAAACATATAAAATGATCTATGCTATTGAAGAACATTTCTCCCTCAGCTCCCAATTTAAATATAAACTCCATAACAGGATACTCTGACTTCTAAACTTTTTCTACAAGTTTAAATTTCTTAAGTAGTAGAAACATAATTTTACATTTTATAAGGCTTGCATATAACAAAGGAATTTATAGTCTCCCTTAGACAGGGTAACAGTCTATAAACAGCATAGAGCTGTACACTCTTCTGTACTACCACTGTTGCTTCTCCGTTCTTCCAGGAGTGGGCGTCGTCAGAGAAGAAAATTTAGTCCATATAAGCCAGGGCAAAGCGTTAATGATTTTATTCAATCATCATTAACTTAAATGGCATAGTCAATGCTTAGAACACTGACTAAAAACAAAAAGTTTATGTAGTAAAGTTAAAAAGTGTTGAGAAGTTTACTGGAGGCCTGGTAATGGATAATTTTCCTTAAAGTGAATTTCAGAATAAAATATAAACCATTGCTTCCATCTAAAGTAGTTTAGTTACAGATGCAATGAGGTCCTTTTGTAAGATGACTTCACCTCCGCGTCTCAGTGCCTGTATTCCAAAAGACATTACATAACCAAGTCCAGGGTAGATTTATGTATTATATAATAATGCTCTGAAGTACATCTCAGCTCCCTCAGCTTATTAATGATGTTTATAAGATCAATGGATAAGCCCAAGTGAAGAAGGATGAACCAGTGCTTACAGACATCACACATATTTCTCGTGAAAGGGCAAGGGACCAGAACATCAAGAAAGGGTAAGACACAGACTGGCTCTGCTAGGAAGATACTTGATTCTTTTCAAGGCACTTTGGAATTTTCCTCAACAGCTGACTCTTAACAATTTTCCACCTCTAAACTGACATCAGTATGGATCCCAAGCCATCAAGCTTAATCCAAACCCCATAACTACCCCAGCAAGCATCGCCAGTCACATGCAATCCATGGGAGGGCCTTAAGGAATATAGGCAGCTAACCTCACTCCTCTCTTTATCCAGAAAAATTAAGAATCATTTTAAAAGCTTTCACGTTAAAAGTGCTGAATTGATCAGCACGTGAGGGATGTTTAGGAAGAAATTAATTGATGTATTTCTCTTGCATTTTTCTTTTAGTTGAGAATGTCCCAAGATTTATCTAATGACAAGAATCACAAAGGGTATTTATTTACAATACTACTACTATTATTATTAATAATAATAACTATGAAATAATAAAACAGATATCCGGCCCCTTTCCCTGTTGGTATAATTCATTACATCTGGGGTTCACCGAGGAATCTTTTTATCAAGACATTTTTGGGAAACACAGCTAACAGCTTAAAAGCTGTGCAAAACACCTGAGGATATGGCATATATTGCAAAACAAATATTAAATATAGTTTAGCAGTAGACAAGAGAATATCAGATCATGGTAAAAATGTGAAAGAAATGTAAGAGAAGAAAAATGTATTTGAAAATAATGTAAATGAAAATCTTGAAAAATGCTAAAAGACGTATAATTTATGATTTACAGCCCAAGAAAATTTACGGTATTATAACCACTTACATCACTTAACATTTGAGGATTCTCTTTTTATTTTATTTATTTATTTTTATTGGTGTATAGTTGCTTTACAATGTTGTGTTAGTTTCTGCTGTACAGCAAAGTGAATCAGTTTTACATATACATATATCCACTCTTTTTAAGATTTCCTTCCCATTTAGGTCACCACAGAGCATTGAGTAAAGTTCCCTGTGCTGAGGATTCTCTTTTTAGGTTGTAATGTCTATCCTTCCCATTGCTGATGTAAAGATCTACAACTTATTTCTTTTCTATGTGTTAAATCTGGGAACATCTATTTTACTCAGTTAATGCAGTCTACACACATATCTTAGAAACCATATGCACATATAGCAGAGTCACAAATTTTAACTCATACTACAACTTGTATATATAGAAATTGTAACTGTTGCTGAGCTACCTGGAGCTTTTTCAAGAACAATACACAAATTCCAACATACAGGCAAAATCTGGTTTAAAATTCAGTCTTATTCAATCCTTCACACATGAATTTCTGTTCCTCTTGGATAAAATTATCAGTCTCTCAGCCTTTCATGACTCCTGCTTCTTCATTTAAGAATGTACCCATGTGTTTGGAAGAAGCAATGTGGAAAGTTTTTAGGCACATGATTTCTGTCCTCTGGGATGCTGTGTTTTAGCCACCTTAAAGCTACCTGTTCTCCTAGCCCTTCTTGCCTGGAACATTAGCAAGTGAACTGTCGTAGATATAAGAGATTGTTCTCTATATGCAAGAACACTATGAACTGAGCTCTCCTGTTTTGAACCTTTATTTACTTAAATGGAGAAGAAAACAATCTGAAAGATGAAAAAATGATCTCTCTACAAAGTACCTGGTTCTAAATGCTGATGTCTTGTTCTGTAATCCCGCTTTACATACCAGAAAATGTTATTATCTTAGACTTACCTTCTATTTCCTGTTGACGCCACTCCTAATTTCCTTGCAGTCATATAAATATCTTTAGCAAATCAGTGTATACATTCTATGCTTAAAAAGGCAAGAAATAAAAGCATATTAGTCATTTTCAAACTATTATCCCCAATAAAAGACATATATATTAATATGTTTTATTTGACAGAGATAAAAAATGCAAGTGATTCATGAAACTTGAGAATCCTTCTAGCTCCATCCTCAGGCTGCAGCATTCTTGTGAAGGCTGTTGCTTCCCATGGAAACAATTACTTAAATAAAACGTCTGTTTCTCATTACAGCCTTTTTGATACTCAAGCTCCAATATGCTTTGGTTTTAGCCAGCTCTTCAGCTGTTGTTTATATCTGTGCTCTCATTCATTACCCTCTCCATTCAGAGATAAAGAACAATTTGGTTGCATTCTTTCTTTGTTACATTCTTACAGTTTTCTTCTCCCATCAATTACTCCACAAGGTCAACACTTGTTCCTTTTTATATTTCCCTTCTTTGTTCCCTGTAAGAACTCAGATAATGTCTTCCCAGGCCTTCAAATTCCACTTCTTTCTAGAGTGTATCTACATACCACTCAGTTAATTTTGTGGAGACTTACTTATTACTTTTTGTATGATGAGATGTCTTGGAGAGAAAAGGGAATCGCCAAATTGGACACCTTTTATATAATGTATGGGGAAATAGGCTACTATTACTGTCATCCTTGCTTCAGATTTCTAAAAATCAAGAGCATAGTAAAATGCTGTATTTGAAAAAATATACTTTGTGATATTTATTCTGAGAGTTAACTAGAGAAACTGAAATAGTTTTATATTTAGAATCTCATAGTCTGTTTAGGTGGGTTTTAAATGTTGATATAACCTTGATTTCTCTCCTTTATTTGATAAACATAGTTCAGAATATTTAAAAACTCATAATTTAAAGTAATAAGGAAACAACTATTTATTATTCATCAGTCTTACAAATAGCTGTTTCTATCTTAAATGCCACTGGAATAATTCATATAATTGCAGATGACTTGGAATGCCATGTTGCAGTAACATCATTTCTAGTACAAAATGATCAACTTCTGCACTGCAAGTTGAAAAGGACTGTTCATTTCGACTGAACAAAAATAGGTATGATATTTTCAGTTTTATTTATGAAAAATAACAATGTTATTACAAAATTTTAGAGCTATAATGATTTTCATCTATTGTTTCTTATATTTAGCTCAGGTTGATTGCTCCTGAGGGAATACTTTTGTCTTTTTCATAGAGCTTGATTGAGTCCATCATTTTTTTTTTCCTGGTTACATAATGCATTATTTATGTTACCCTAAACCATTTTGCTTTCACTTTAAAATCACTCCACAAGTCTTTTAATTTGTTTAGTCTTCTCA
Organism: Phocoena phocoena; assembly: GCF_963924675.1. Taxonomy (NCBI): domain Eukaryota; kingdom Metazoa; phylum Chordata; class Mammalia; order Artiodactyla; family Phocoenidae; genus Phocoena; species Phocoena phocoena. Next base: position 55,822,209 of record NC_089236.1, on the reverse strand, counting down.
GAGCTTTGCAGAGCAGGCTTAGGGTCTAAAAGAAAGAGACTACAGCAATTCCCCTTCAGGGCTTTTGCATTGACTAAAAGAGAGCAATAAAACTTATCAGCTGGAAACAGTCTGTGGCTTCAGGTGAACAGACCAGTTCATTTACTACTTTTGAAGAGTCTTAGTGGGGCAGTCCAGCTCCCCTGCAAAGAAACCACTATCCCAGCACAATGAAAGAGTCTTGAAGTCCATCTGTGATGTTGTTCATCTTAACCAGGACCTCAGGTTGAGATGCTAAGGGCCAAGCAATATGGAACTAAAGGAATGGCCAGTATTTTTTAGGTGGTTTATGATAAACCTGTCCATTGGAAATAATTCTGCAATTTAAAAAGCCAGAATCTTTCTATTTGTTATACATTTTTGTTACAGGTATAGAAAGAGTTCCTTTGTCATTATACTCATATTTTAATTCAATACATATCCTGGAATGTATTGGGATAACGTGGAGACAGAGCATTAAGTTCATTTCTCTATCAACTTAGCTGACTGTCTTTAAAAGTCAATCTCAGTATAATTGGTGGAAATAAAAATAATTAAAACAGGAGCTTAAAGAAAGCCCATGAAGTCCCCGACAGTCTAGAGAGGGGGAAATAAAAATATGAGAGGAAGTATGGCCAAAAGAGGGAAAGGAATCCATACTTCTCTACCATTGTGCTTAAGGGGAAATATGTAAAATAAAGGAGTCCTGCTAATCCAAATACAGAATACAGATCCTAAGAAAATAGAAAAGGGAAAATATATGCCTTTTCCTTTCTGTACAGAAGGGACTTTGACCATAAGGACCGAGACTTCAGCCATGAACAAGCATATTATAGCTCATACAAGCTTTGGGTAATCTGGTCATAGAGCATATTGTCGTGCCCAGCATTGCTTCCAGGAAAAAAACAAGTGTTCATATTTTCAACAAGAATCTCACAAAGTAATATTTGTAACAAAAATTAGATGATAAAATGGAATCATCTATAATATATTTAAGATGAAGTTGTGACTTCACTAGCTTTCTAACACAAACTTAGGCAAGTCAATTCATCTTTCTAATTTTCAGTTTCCTGAAATGATGAATTGAGACAGCTGAACTGGGATGAAAGATTTCCAAGATTTTCAAATCCATCAATAATAATTGTTTTCTCAATAAATAATACTGGCTTGTTTATCTGTACTTCAGTGACAGCACATAGCATTCTTTTAAGTAATAGCAGGTTGGAATATACAGAAGTGGCTGCTCAGAAGCTGTATATCTCCTAAATATTAAAAAAAAATTAAAAAATAGCAATAGAGCTGTAAATAGTTCCAAATCTGAGGGTGTACTCCTAAATAACACCCATGCATACTTTCACTCTTCCATAATTTAATTTAATTGGTCATTTAATTCTTTCATGCAAAAATAAAGTTTTCTTAGCCACACTTTGTCTTATAAATCTGAAAACAAATCAGCACCACTTAATATTTGCTTTTTTGCTTTTATTGCCATGATTTTGAACTTTTAAGTTATTGTTAAAATTTTAGACATCTGTGATCAGAAAATATTATTTTTGGATGTAAATTAGAAACTATCCATTGAGATTTCTCTATCAGCAACACTGTAATTTCAACCTTTTTCCTAAGGGAATTTATTTTTGAAGTGATTGTGTTTCTTTTTTATCATTTCCAGTCTCTTGCTTTGTTTCCATCCTCTGGGTTTCAGAGTTTCTTTTTCCAATTAAGACTGGTATTTGCTGTGTATTCTTTTAATGCTCATATAAAAGATTTTTTGGAACAATGCCATTTTCCTAACCCACAAAGCTGTTGATGTGAGTGGGTTTGCTCTTAGGTAACTCCTTCTGTAGCACTGTTCATCATTAATTAGCATTTCTAAAGAAGTAAACGAGTGTCTTGCTTTTCACTTTCTTTGCAAAATGTTTGACATATTGTGAATGTTTGATTTTGCTGTATTGCTCTTAGTATATGCTCATACATGCTTAAAATGTGATAGAATAGCATAGTGATTAAGCAGGTATAAGAATCTCAGTGAAGTGATTAAACGCTTTTCTTCTTTGATAGTATGGTGACATAGTAACTTGTCTATTATTGATAATGGTATCATAACCATGATGTAAAAATGGAAAAGAAATTGATAGGGTTTTTCCCCCCTGACATTCTTCTACATTCGTAATCTCTAAGGGTGTCTACATATACTGAAGTGATTTCTTAAGAAAATTTAAATGTATTAGATTTACATTCAATTAACAAGAATTTTCTATTTGTTCACTTGCTACAACTCCAATTCCTAGAAGAAAATTGCTTTTTACCTTGAATATAAGAACCATATTTTTTTCATGTATTTTAACATTTGCATAAAATAAATACTAGCCTAAAAAAGAAGCAACCCACGAAAATATTGTCAGCTAATCTTGGACAAGGGAGCAAAGGCAATACAATGGATAAAAGATAATCCTTTCAACAAACTGGACATCCAAGAGAAAAATGAATGAATCTAGGCACAGACATTACACACTTGACAAAATTAACACAAAATAGATAGCAGACCTAATTGTAAAATGTAAAACTAGAAGAAAATGTAGGAGAAAACTTAAATGACCTTGTGAATAAAGATGACTTTTTAGATACAACACTAAATTCATGATCTATGAAAAAATATTTGATAAGCTGGATTTCATTAAAATTAAAAACTTCTACTCTTGAAAAATACTGTCGAGAGGATGACAAGACAAGCCACAAACTGTGAGAAAATATTTGCAAAAGACATGTGTAATAGATCGTTATCCAAAATAAACAAAGAATTCTTAAAACTCTACAATAAGAAAATGAAAATCCCTATTTAAAAATGGGCAAAAGATCTATACAGACACCTCACTAAAAAAGATATACGGTTGGCAAGTAAACATGTGAAAATATGCTTTACATCACATGTCATTAGAGAATTTCAAATTAAGACAAGAATGAGATACCCCTACACACCTACTGAAATGGCCAATATCTAAAACACTGACTACGCCAGATTCACTGCTGGTAGGAATGCAAAATGCAGTGCCTCTTTAGAAGACAATTTGGCTGTTTCTTAAGAAACTGAATCATACTCCTTAGTATTTACCCAAATGAGTTGAAAACTGATGTCCACTTGAAAACCTGCACATGGACATTTTAGCAGCTTTATTCAAAATTGCCAAAACTTTTAATCAATCAAAATGTCCTTCAGCAAGAATGGATAAACTGCGGTACGTCCAGACCAAGAAGAGTTATTCAGAGCTAAAAAGAAATACCAAGCCAGGAAAAGATATAGAACTTGAAATGCATATTACTAAGTAAAAGAAGCCAATCTGAAAAGGCTATGTACTGTATAATTCCAACTATCTGACATCGTGGAAAAGCAAAATGACAAAGAGAAAGTAAAAAGATCAGTGGTTGTCAGGGGCTGGGGGCGAAAGGAATGAATAGGTGGATCGCAGAGAATTTTAGAGCAGTAAAACTATTCTGTATGATACTAAAATGGTAGATACATTTCATTACATATTTGTTTAAAACTATAGAATGTGCAACACAAGCACTGATCTTTCATTTAAACTTTAGATAATGATGTGTCCAAGTAGGTTCATTGATTTTAACAAATATACTACCCTGCTGCCAGATATTGTTAGTAGAGGAGGCATAGCCTCCTCCTTAGACTGTTGCTCAGTCTTTCCTGTCTTTTATAACCTTCATATTTTTCATTCACCCTGCTCAATTATATTGTAGACTTTTCCTTGATTTGGGTTTGCCTAGTGGTTTCTCATGACTATATTACATAGCCTGTGCAGTGGCAGGGGGTATATGGGAAATCTCTATACTTTTTGTTCAATCTTGCTATGAACCTAAAACTACTCTAAAAATAGTCTATTTTTTTAAAAAAGCTGAATATGTTATAGCTTAAAATTTTTGTAAGCCAGTCCTCACATTTTAGAGGAAAGGATGCCAACCATAAGCTAGGTGCTTTGCCCAAGGGCAAATAGGTATTTAGAGTGAAAATCTTGAAAAGAAACGTTCCCTGTTTACTCTCTCCTCATCCTAGCCTCCCACTAAATCCTAGGACACAGATTTTGTTAAATATATTTTCTGTAATATGTAAATTCTATTTCCCTTTAGGCCAATCTATTTCTTCATGTTTCTTGTATACCTTCCAAGACAATACTATCCAACACTGATATCTGTGATTCTTGATCACCATAGAATTTGAGTATCATACAGTTCTGGAAATAAATTTAATTTCATACTTTACATTATGCAATCTTTTAATTCTGTAATAGTCGGGATGCTGTATAAACTCCTTCCAAAATGAGTAAACATTTTTAAAGAATGGATAATGGCATACATATTTTTTTATCCATTTTGGAACCTAGTCCAATTTTATGAATAGATGTGGGTTTAAGAAATATTTATATAATCTGGAAAATCTATAGGAAAGAGACTTTTACTAACAGGAATTATTTATTGCTGAATTGAATAGTGGACTGACATCATGATTTAGTATTCAGCAAAACAAGCAAACAAAAAAAAAAACACTACATATTCAATTCAGTGTTTGGCAATATCTGTTACCTTTGCTATCAGGAATTCTGTCATCTTTCTAGAAAAATATTACCCTAATTTTTCTTAAGTAACACACTCCATAACAGTGTATCCACATGTGGTTTGGATGGAGTTGCCCCAGTCACTAGCTAATTGGTAGGCTCTGACTGACCATCTCTGTTTGGCCTAAAGACTTCAGTGTGACCTAACAAGATCGGTTCCAGGATGGGGTACTGATTCAAAAGGGGCTAGTGAGACCTGCACCCAATAATTTTGTTTCTCTGTTAAGGGAGGAAAGTGCTCTCTGTGTTAACAAACACTTGAGGAGCCTTTAAAAATATGTATATGGGGGTTCTACGGCATACCAATTAAGCCTGAATCTGGGGAGCTGGGTTTGGGTAAGGGTTGCTTTTTTTACGCGGGCCTCTCACTGTGTGGCCTCTCCCGTTGTGGAGCACAGGCTCCGGACGCGCAGGCTCAGCGGCCATGGCTCAAGGGCCCAGCCGCTCGCAGCATGTGGGATCCTCCCGGACCAGGGCATGAACCCGCGTCCCCTGCATCGGCAGGCGGACTCTGAACCACTGCGCCACTAGGGAAGCCCAAGAGTTGCTTTTAAAACCTCCTTTAAGTGAGTCTAAAGAGCATTCCAAGTACACTTAGTGTTTCATTGTGCAGATTTATTATCAGTATCTTGTAGAACATGAGTGTGAAGGCAGCAGAGAGGAAGGCAGAACCATGATGTAGAGAGAAATCAAGTCTTGATGACAGAATTTGAATCCATGTCTATTCAAAACTACCCTCAAAGGCTTTTTGACTGCTTTGCAATCCTTTTTTGGTATAAATCAATTCAAATTAGTTTTCTGTCACTTTCAACAGAAATAGACCTAATGATATGGTAAACATTTTAAGTACTTTAAATTTTTCCATACGGTTGACCCTTAAACAACGTGAGGCAGGGGATTGGGGTGCCAACCCTTCCTGCAGTTGAAAATCTGCATATAGCTTTACAGCTGGCCTTCCGTATTGGAGGTTCTTCATCCTCAGATTCGACCAGCTGCAGATGGTGCAGTTCTGTAGAAGGCATTTATTGGAAAAAAAACCCAAGCAGACCTGTGTAGTTCAAACCCATGTCGTTCAAGGGTCAACTGTATTTTTATCATCGTTCACTTAAAATCTGTTTTGTAACCATTTAAAAATATTAATGTAGTGATTTTCATAAGTAACACTATAGAATAAAAACTATCAGGTTATCATCATAATATGTTCCTATGATCTCAGCAATTATCCCTACAAGTGAGCAAGTGCTTGGTCCAAGAATTGCTACCCATATAAACTGCAATTCTACTCATTCTTCTGAGTCACACAAAATAAACATTTTCGCTTATCTTAACTATTTCTCAGAGAAATGATAAATATGACTAATACAAAGGGACTAATGTTAAAATGCATTTTTCTCAGTTTCATGAATTAAATTATGAGCTTTGTAGCAGTATTACTTTCTCACTGAACTCGTGAGATGTTTATGATAGACTGATAACAACCATTAAGGGCCTCTCCATGTGACAAGTAATGTTCACGTATCATATACATTTCAGCAAATAAAAGAGGAATGGGACTTCCCTGGTGGCGCAGTGGTTGAGAGTCCGCCTGCCGATGCAGGGGACACGGGTTCGTGCCCCGGTCTGGGAAGATCCCGCATGCCGCGGAGTGGCTGGGCCCGTGAGCCATGGCCGCTGAGCATGCACGTCCGGAGCCTGTGCTCTGCAACGGGAGAGGCCACAACAGTGAGAGGCCCGCGTACCGCAAAAAAAAAAAAAAAAAAAGAGGAATGCACCTAGATGAACAGCATTGTGAGACCTACTAATAAAATGTGATTAAAATTTGATTAAATAAGCAGATGATTAAAATAATCCAAATCTAAAATTAACAAGGAATTCTGCCTTTTATTCCTTATTCATTCTTTATCATTGTTTCATGGCCATGATCTTTATCTGCAACAAGAATACCAGATGACCTGAAAGATACATCTTTCATACATCTTTATGAAAGTAAAAAGATAAAAAATGTGCTATAAAAAATTCTTCTTCAGGCTCAATACATTACTCTAATTTGATCCAAAATCTGAGGTAAAATATAAATTTTACCAACTTCTACATAATGCATATCATTATACGTTTGAATAAAAAAATTTCCACTTTTAATTTACTCTCATATTTGTAACAGTGATTAGAATGTATCTATAATATTTAACCATTACAGAACTCTTCCTGGTTATCTATATTATAACCTATGCTACAAGAGATCAATGATGCCTTTTCTGTTTCAGTCATTCATTCCTGCATAAGAATAGCTCTAATACTTTGTAGTTTACAACAACAAAGATTTATTCATATAATTCTGTGGAACAAAAATTCATGTATTGTTGGGTTGGGAAGTTCTGTTCTCCATGGTGATAGTGGCTGTTCCCTCAGCTGTATTCAACTGGTGACTGCAGTGTACTGACTATAAATAGTGAAATACACATGCTCCTCATGCAAAATCTTCCCAAGACCAGCATTAGCATGAAGCCCAGGATTACATCATGTAAGTCCAGTCCAGATGAGAGGGGATTTTTTTTTAGGGTCAGTCTCTCAGTTGTAGCTTCTCAGTTCAGCTCTTCTTGTCCCAGAATTAAAAAGGTAAGTTACCTCAGGTTTCTCTAAATCTAAATATATATGTACAAAAATAAAAATTATCTTTCCTCTTATCCTACAGCCTGAAATATAATGACAAGGCAAGAACAGGAAAAAAAAATCATAGAAACTTCCAAAAAGTAGGGAATAAAATACATAGCAATCACTGGTCTACAGTAGTTTTGAAATCCAATTGTACATATATTGTTAGAGAATCTTACTCCTGGAGCAGGAGATGTTCTTCATTAAGCCCTAGTTTTTCTCCCTGGGAGTGATTTCCACAGCTTTTAGCACTACCTTCTGGAAGCTTCTCTCTGCCCTTTGAGTTTACCCTTACCCTAATGTTTCAATAAAAAATAGCCTATGTTTACAACTGAATAGCTTTCTCAGCTACTCACTGCCTTTGCAAGATAGGATGCCCATATTCCTCTTTTCTTTTAAACTGCCTTACCCCTTTTATTGCAGGTTGATGATTCTTTCACTAATACAGTTCTCTTAAAAAACATTTTTGGGGCTTCCCTCGTGGCGCAGTGGTTGAGAGTCCGCCTGCTGATACAGGGGACACAGGTTTGTGCCCCGGTCTGGGAAGATCCCACATGCTGCAGAGCGGCTGGGCCCGTGAGCCATGGCCGCTGAGCCTGCGCGTCTGGAGCCTGTGCTCCGCAACAGGAGAGACCACAACAGTGAGAGGCCCGCGTACCGCAAAAAACATTTTTGGTTTCAAAATTGTGATTCACTCAATGCCTTCAAGACTTGTTCATAATTCCATTTGAGACAGACATCTCTCTACTTTAGGCAGGTAAGGCTGCTATGGGACAATTCCCCTTAAGGGTCTTAGAGTCCATTTTGCCTAGCTGCAAGGGATTTAAATCTTTCAAAGATTGTAGTAAGAAACTTATAGTCTCAACTTGTAGTTTTATCTTTACTCTGAAGCCACATTTTACTGGGAATACTATGGATTAACATTTATCATAATGCTATTTCTCACTTTGAGAAAATTTTTGTCAGGAGAAGTAGAGGATGAGAAAATATTATATTTTCTAACTTGGCTATCTTGGATTTGAAATATTTTCTCCAAATTCTGCTTGAAAACTGAACAGGCTCTCTTTAGTTCATCTCTCTTTCACAGGACTTTGTCATAGGTAACCTGTCAACCAACTGGTGCTATAAGCATTATGCCTTAAAATATGTTTAGTTACTTCTCAAATTCATTAGGTATATTTTCTATCATACATGTTATGTGGTCAACAGCCTTGCCAGTTTTTCCACCAAAATGTAACATGCCTGCTTTTCTTTGGTCTCCAATATCAGTTTTCTGACTGAATTTCCTGCTGTCTTTCTGAACTTTGCTTACTGCTGGATCCCAGAGCCAATACCACATGGATTAGGTTTTTATTAGAGCAGCAGCCCCTTTCAAGGGGAGAGGAAATAGATTCACCTCCTGGGAGAATTGGTGTGTACATAGATAGGGGGAAAATTAATAAAGACTGTTTTGTAGATTATTTATTAGACAATCACTATCTGCTTATGATCTCGCTTGAATTTTGCAGTATGTTAAAGGGTGGGGCTGTGTGACTGAAAGTTAAAAATTGCAAATTTGGTAAGTCCTGGGCGTTTGAAATGCAAAGATAACCTCGGATTTTTTTTTCCAGAGATGATGCTATACGATTTTAACATACTGAATTTTATATGTATACATTTATATATGAATATTACATGGATAAGCAGTAATATTAATTACTCAGTATTTCTCAGTATTTCTTTCTACTGTAGACTTCTGATGAAAGTGGTTGTTAGATAGAGGAAAGTAGTTGTTCAGGCTGTGGAAAGAAATATCTTCCTTTTAAAATGTTGTCAGTTGTATTGTGATATCTCTATCAATCTCACTTACACTAATTAGCATGAATCCATATCTTGCAGTCTAGATAAATGCTGATTGGGAATCAATATACACAGAAGTGAAAAGAGATGTGATGTTGAATCTCACTTTTTCTATCTCTTATCAATGTTGCATTAATCAGCTTGTTTGATGCTATAGTAGCACTTTATTCATGTTTCTTTTTTTAAAACAAAGTATACTGTTTGACTCAGCTTAATAATTTAGATATTGAATAAAATCAAGTATTTATACTGGAAGAGGAGAAACCACCAAACCACTACAACATACTGGACCATCTCAGGGAAGTAATCAGATCTTCCATGATAAAAGTCTACTTTAATTCTCTATAATGTTAATAATTCATAAAAATGCATGAAAGTATTTTACATGGAAATTGGTTTAAACAGTAAAATGGGAAATACATATATTTGTAACATTTATCTAATAAAATTATCAAATATATGTCACATTTTATAAGTATTTTAACATATAAATTTATTGAAAAATAATATATTAAAAGCCTAAATATGTATTTCTTTATGAATATATGTTGACAACACATTAAACTGAAGTTTGTCAAAATTTGAGCATGTGTTTTTCCCAATGTAAAGTTGGAAGTTGAATCTAATGTTTTTATTTCTGTGCCCAAACAGCCTATTAAAAAGGTCAAAACAGAAGCTTTCTGTTAGAGTTTCAGTACTTTGCAAATTTGCCATGATTTTTCAGTGTATCTATTCTTAATATGAAGTGACAGCATGGCAAAGGAAGTAATTTCAGCACATTTTTTTGGTACCGGTCGCACATACTCTTACTTGTGATCCCTCCAGAGATTTAAAAATTATTTTATGCCAAGTATTTCTTCAATATATGACTAAATTTCTCTCTCGACATTTTATAAACCTTATTTTTTCTTGGTATAATCATTGTACTTTTTTTTAACTTATTGTATCTCAAAGATTCTATGCACTATTAAATTAAGATCCAAGTAAACTGCCAGAAGTTATTCCTTTTCCTTCAGAAGTCTTTTCCTATATCTGCTGATTTATTAACTGGTCCAAAGAGCAAATTTTGGGGACTGTAATATATTTGTGGTAATGTAGTCAATATTTGAAATAAATAAAGAGTTATATGTCAAATACTCTTAGAAATAAAATTAAGGCTAAAGAATTTTAGGAAAGAAATAATATTAAGGCTAAAGAATTTTAGGAAGTAAATGTAAAACAATTTAGAATTTTCATTTTTTATCTTCTGAACCTGTATTTTTTTTTTTTTTTTTTTTTTTTTTTTGCGGTACGTGGGCCTCTCACTGTTGTGGCCCCTCCTGTTGCAGAGCACAGGCTCCAGACGCGCAGGCCCAGCGGCCATGGCTCACGCGCCCAGCCGCTCGGCGGCCGTGGCATGTGGGATCTTCCCAAGCCGGGGCACGAACCCGTGTCCCCTGCATTGGCAGGCGGACTCTCAACCACTGCGCCACCAGGGAAGGGAAGCCCTGAACCTGTATTTTGTAAGAGAGCTCCAACTGCCTTTATTGGAGCCCAGTGATCAGGTTCCGTGATATTAAGTCCATGCAATTCGATAGAATCCATTCAGAGCCAAATATTTTGGTTTGGTTTGTCCACACATTGATTTGAATGGAATTTTTCCAACATCAATTGTATTATTTTTCATGATATAAGAAAGATGCACTATAATTTCCATTTCATGAATACGTATACTAAATTTTTAAATTCAAACACAGATCCATGGAAGAAAGGTAATACAACAAACCCAGAATTTGTGGTAATATTTTAAGTAACACTTTCTAAGTAGATATTGTGTTTCATAGAATTACTCAATCATCCACTATAGATTGTGCTTAGAGATTGAAAGTATGACAAAGAATATTTTCTGGAGAAAAGAAAGACAGGAAAGTAAGAGAAAATGTTTTAAAAAAATAATTGGTAGGGAATGCATATGATCAACTCAATTGCTTCAAAATTATACTTTGGAACAAACTGGCTTGAATATATCTGTGAATACTACTAAGTATGGCTAAAGTTTTGAAACCAACTTCTGCAAGGCATTATACTAGAAATCTATATTTATTCGGTCAAATCCATGTAATGTCAAAGGTAGAAATTATCATCTTTTTATAAATAAGGAAACTAAATTCAGAAACTAAACAGAAACTAAATTCAAATTTTAAAACTTTTATGCAGAATATAGAGAATAATATTAAAATAAATCTTTTCATTAAGTCTTTTTAATAAATAAGGTATAGAGAAGGAAAGAAAGAAATTTAATTCTCTGATCCTAGAGGATCTAGATTTAAGTTTTCAGGTTGGTGACTAGTGTTTTTACTCACTGGTTATTCCTAAAATGACTCATGTAAAATTGAGTTACTAAAATGAAATTCAGAGTCTATACAGAACTCTGCTTTATTCATAATTCCCAAAACTTGGAAGCAACTGAGATATTGTTTAATAGAGGAATGGATAAGTAAACTGTGGCACATCCTTACAATGGAGTTTTATTCAGTGCTTAGAGAAATAAGCTATCAAGCCACAACAAGATATAGAGGACACTTAAATGCATATATTTAAATGAAAGAAGTCAATCTGAGAAAGATATATACAATATGGTTCCAATTATATGACATTCTGGAAAAGGCAAAACTATGCAGACAGTAAAAGGATCGGTGCTTTCTAGAGATTTAGGGAAAGGCAGGGATAAACAGGTCAAGCACTAGCAAATTCTAGGGCAGTGAAATTAGTCTCTAAATTTTAAGGGTGTATACATGTCAATATACATTTGTCAAAACCCACAGAATGCACAACACCAACTGTGAACCCTTTTGTAAACCGTGGACTGGGCAATAATGATGCATTAGTGTTGGTTCATCACTTGTAACAAATGTACCATCCTGGTGCATGAGGCTATTGCATGTGTGAGGGGAAGGCTATAGGAGAATTCTGTACTTTCCACTCAATTTTTCTGTGAACCAAAAACTGCTCCAAAAAATAGAGTCTCTAAAAAAATAATGAAATGAAAAACACAGTGCTCTGGTAATAATAATATGAAGACTTGCCCCTCTGGATAAAAAAATTAAAACCTAGACTTAGGTGTTTACAAATGAGTATAGTAAATATTTTTTCTTTACTTTTGGTAGCTTTCCATGTGAATTTAAAGAGCAGTTGCTGCAGAGCTGTTCTTGAATGATGATGCTCACCTTGACTCCTAATAGGTTTCTTATTGGTAGGCCAAGCACAGATGGAAGAAAAACTTGTTTTCTGACTTCTCAAATGAAAAAAAAAACAGTAGATAAGCCCGGGAACACTGGAAACCCTTACAGGAAACCTATCTTTTCTAGGCAGTAAACATTTATCTCCTGAAATTCAATCACATTCTTCACTCCTGTATTTTTTAAATGCAATCATCTTTGTTGGAAATCAGTACCAGCAGTTCTACAGTTCTGTAGATATCACTTCAAATTTTTTCAATTTTAATTATTAAAACACATATTAATATTTGACAAAGAAACCAGAGAAGTCCTGACATTTGTATTATTGTGTGTAAAATCCCTACTTCTCCTGATCTTGCTTTTACATATTAAAAGTCACCATTATCATTTTCAAATCTTAAACCATTTCATTATAATGTGCAAGATGATGTGAGTTCACCCAGTCTAGGGTTCCAGGAGCACCAAAGGACAGCTGAAAGGCTCCACCTCCTGGCACAAGACCAGACCCTCAGATTGAAATTTCACATGTGTTTGTTAAAATTTGGTCAGGAACAAAAGCTTAAATATTTTCTTGTGTGTCCTAAAACATTGACATTTCTTCTTGCTTCTTTTCTGCCACATATGCAAGTACACAAAGCATATTTCTTAGAGATTAATTATTGAAACCTAGGTAGTAATTGCAATCAAAGCAGTATGTTTTCACATTTGAATTACCTTAGGTTGCTAAGTTCTTTTGACTCCAAACCCCAGTGATTTAGTCACTAATGAGAATTGTTTTCTCTGAGGACTGTAAGCCTAAGTATGTCTCTATGTAGCTGTTTTTTTCCCCTCTGTCTTAAAGCTCATGAATTAGAAGCTGACTTTCCCTAGTTGCAGATTTTTAATGTGCTGCTTTAGAAGAGCTTTCACTGCTTAGCATTAAAATGTCACTGGATCCAAACAGCTTTTACCTTCTCTTAAAGAAAGCATTTTTTATAGAAATTCCAATAACGCAGTAAGCAACGAACTAAAGGAATAAATAAGTTTTGTGTTTCTGAATTCCATATACAGCTTTCATTTTTTCTTATTTCTTTTAAAAAGTGAAGAAAATATTTTTGCAGTTAAGGATTTTTCTTGATTAGTCTAATCTCACAACTCAGATGCTATGCTCTGTAGAAGGTGCACCTTAACTTTCAAATTACCAGCAGTTACAGAATTTTGGCATATGATTTCTGTAACTGTTCATTTTAAGCTGGCCAAAAGTTCCCGCCGAGTGCTTCCCATCTCTATAGATCATAATCTCCTATCTTTTATAGTTTATTTTAAGCATTCTTATTTTTTGGACCATAGGTGCAAGTAATCGTATGCTTATGTTCATAACCAGACACCAGGGATGGGTTCCTGTCATCTTTTATTTCACTCCCAATTCCCATTCCCTTTCCTCCCCTCCTATTATAGGCAACCACTTAAATGTATTTAATGTCTAGTCTTTTATATACATATTGGTAAAATATGTAGTGCAGTTTCACGGTGCACATATTTTAAATGTTTCTAAGCATAGTATTTTTTTTACAACAAATCCACGTTGCTATGTGTATATTTATTTCATCATCTCATTCCCTACAAAAGCATCCTTCACATTTGACTTATACATTCCTCAGTTTTAGACATGGTTATTGTCTACAACTCCCTGAAATCACACACACACACACATACATACACATAAAATCCTCTGTGGTAGATGTTCATACCTTTAAAGATGCCTGTGAAATTTTTTTCTGTGGTCCCTATGCAAGAATGGGTTCATTTGTTCCTAGGGTTTAATTATTATCAATTTGAATAAGCTTTGCTCTCCAGAATGGCCAGAGCCATCTATACTCACATGAGTAGTGCCTTGGGCCTACTATACTATAACACTTATTGTCCAGACTTTTATTCTTTGCTAAATTAATCTTTGTCTTAAAATATGTATTTTTAATTACTGAGCAGCTTTTCATATTGGTGCAGTAATTTGGGGTCCTTCTCCTTAAGTTACCTGCTTGTATCTTTGGTTTACTTTTCTCTTTTTTTTTCCTTATTTTAAAAATTGACATGTAGTTGACATACAATAATACTATGTTAGTTTCAGGAATACAACATAGTGATTTGACATTTAAATACATTACAGAATTATCACCACCATAAGTCTAGTAATCTTCTTTCCCCTTACGAAGCTATTAACAGTGCCACTGACAATATTCCCTATATACAATGCACCTCCGTAACTTATTTATTTTATTACTAGAAGTTTGTACCTCTTGATTCCATTCACCTGTTTCACCATTCCTCCACCCCTCTCCCATCTGGCAACCACCCATTTGTTCTATGTATCTGTGAGTCTGTTTTCCATTTTTCCTTTTGTTATGCTGTTCATTTGTTTTGTTTTTTAGGATTCCATGTATAAGTGAGATCATACAGTATTTGTCTTTATCTGACTTATTTCACCTAGCATAATACCCTCTAGATGCATCCATGTTGTCACAAATGGCAAGATTTCATTCTTTTAATGGCTGAGTAATATATATATATATACCACATCTTCTTTATCCATTCATCTATCTATGAACACTTAGGTTGCTTCCATATTTTGGCTATAGTAAATAATGCTGCAATGAACATAGGATTGCACATACCTTGTAAAATTACTGTTTTTGTTATTTTCAGGTAAATACCCTGAAATTGCTGGATCTTACAGCAGTTTTTTGAGGAAACTCTATACTGTTTTCCATAGTATGGAAAGTACTGTTTGCCAATTTACAATCCTACCAAGAATGCATGAAGGTTCCCTTTTCTCTACATACTTGTCAACACTTGTTATTTCTTGTCTTTTTGATGATAGCCATTCTGACAGGTGTGAGGTGATATCTCCTGGTTTTGATTTGCATTTCCCTGATAATTAGTGATTTTGAGCATCTTTTCATGTGTCCATTGGCCATCTGTTTGTTTTCTTTGGAAAAATATCTTTTCAGGTCTTCTGCCCATTTTTTTTTTTTTTTTTTTTTTTTCCTGCCCATTTTTTAATCAGATCATTTCCTTTTTTGGTATTGAGTTGTATGCATTCTTTATATATTTTGGATATTTACTCCTTATCAGATATGTCATTTGCAAATATCTTTTCTCATTCAGTAATCTGCCTCTTCATTTTATTGATAATTTCCTTCAATGTGCAAAGCCTTTTTAGTTTGATGTAGTCCCATTTGTTTATTTTTGCTTCTGTTTCCCTTGCCTGAGGAGACAGATCTAAAAAGATCTTGCTAAGATTAATCTCAAAGAGCATACTGCACTGAAACCATAAAACTTCTTCAAGAAGTTTTATGGTTTCAGGTCTTACATTTAAATCTTTAATC
The DNA here is from genome assembly GCF_963924675.1 of Phocoena phocoena. Lineage (NCBI taxonomy): Eukaryota > Metazoa > Chordata > Mammalia > Artiodactyla > Phocoenidae > Phocoena > Phocoena phocoena. Next base: position 55,806,492 of record NC_089236.1, on the reverse strand, counting down.
CATTTTGAGTTTATTTTTGTATATGGTGTAAAAAGTGGTCCAATTTCATTCTTTTGCATATAGCTGTCCAATTTTCTCAACATCATTTATTGAAAAGGCTGTCTTTTCCTCATTGTATATTCTTCTCTCCTTCGTCATAAATTAATTGACCACGTAAGTGTGGGTTTATTTCTGAGCTCTCTATTCTGTTCCATTGATCTGTATGCCTATTTTTGTGCCAGTATCAAACTGTTTGGTTACTATACCCTTATAGTATTGATTGATATCCCAGATCATGATACCTCCATGTCTGTGTTGCAGTTAAAGTAGTTATTTGAGTAACATGTGTAAAATAAAATTTCCATCTTTACCTACCTAATATGGATTTGGGATAGAAGCATTTGATAATATTATTAATATATAAGAACATAAGAAGCATATTTGTTAGATTGATTAAGACATTACCCCTTCAATATTTTTGTAGTTCTCAAGGCTACTGGGGAAGCTAATAGCATTTGATCCCAGGTATATGAGAGCTAGCTCTGCTGTCAGCCTATAGAAAAACTTTTAAATGGGACCGCTTAAGATACTGTGGCAAGATAATTTGTATTTAGTCATTCATATATTTAGTCATCCATTCAACATTTTTCTAAATTAAGAACTGTAAGATGCTAGGGTTTTTTCTAGGTATTAGTGATACATAATTTTATTAATGCATATAATTTTTACAAACAATACATCTTATATTATGGGAGAAATGGACAAAAATTCAGGAATTATCATGTACTATATGTTGATAAATACTATGAAGAAATATAGGGGGTTGAGGAATATTGGGCCAAGGAATGGAGTTGCCTCAATGGAAGCTGATTTAAAAGCAAAAACTAGAGACCATGAGTATGTTTGGGAAAAAAATATTCCAGGTAGAAGGAAGAGCACATGGACACTCAGAAGTAGAGCATGTGCAGACCATTAGAGGCACATCAAGAAGCCGATGTGGTTGGAATGGAGAGAGCAAAGGAGAGAGTACGAGGAGCTGAGGACAGAAGTGTAAAGAGGCAAAAATCTTATAGCATCTGCACATTACTATAAGGATTTTGGCTTTTCCCAGAAACCCGAAACTCAGATTTGACCAATTCTACTTCACTTATCTTAATCCTGAAGCAGACCAGAACAGCCCCTCCACAATAATTTTTTTTTTTTTTTAATCCAGAAAACTCTATATAAATCCATGGTTCTTTCTTTTCTCTTGTGGTAAGGTTTACACCCTGTGCTCTATACATGCTGTTGCCATCTTGAAAAGAAGCCATGGAGAAGAAATAGGCTAAAACATTAGAACTAGTCTAGAATATCCAAGCAGAGTCTCTAGTGCTAAAATAATTGGTTTAAATTGTTGTATATTACTTAATACAATTAAGTGTTTCTCACTACCGAGTAGGATGAAGAGAAGGTGGAAAATTACAGATCACTTATCCTTTTCTTCCCTTCTATTCCTCCCTTCCCTTCCCCCTCTCTTTCCCCTTCCCTCCTTTCCTGCCCCCTCACTGTCTCTTCTCCCCTCCCTTTTAAATAAAGCAGTTCACTTTTTTTTTGCAAAATTGAAAGAGGGTGATTATCTATGACCCTGGAAAATGTTCACTGATAAAATAAAGCTGTTTGCTTCACTTGAGACCACAGCCTTAGTTGCTAAAATCCACAACTATTAAAAGGTCTGCATGTTAATTATTGACAGTTAATACATGTGGGAATCATTACCATCTCTGCCTTAGATTCAGTTCAAAACTTGACAGGAGTAAAGGATGGTGGTCAGAGTATAATCACCCAATAGCTCAAAATTGGCAAACAAGATTTAGATCTTTACTGAGACCAAAGACTTTTTCTTACTAATCCAGCAGTCACATTTGAAATGTAGAAGTATCAACTGGTCCAATTATTTGATCCAAAAGTGCTGGTCTCCCATGCAGACATTTTTTCAACCTGTAGAGAAATGGCCAGCAAATTGAGAATTAATATCTAGCCTTAATTCCTTTACCCACCACTGACTCAAACGTAGATCTTATCACTTCAAGTTGAAAGACCAAGCCAAGACACAACCACCAAAGTCAAAGGAAACAAGTTTTGACAAAAAGAACATCTTTAACTTTGATACCTATTGCTCAACTAGATGATGGTCAGAAAAGTAGCTCTGGAATTAGAAGGTTTAGACACAGTGACCATATAGGAGAAGAGAATACAAAGAGAAAAAAATTTGTCTGCAGTATCCTGAGAGAATATGATTCCTTTTATCCTATCCATAAAGAAGTAAAATGATGAAGGCAGGAAGGAAAAAATGTGCCCTCATTGGCTGAGTATTCTCATAAAGTGTGTGCTATTTGGAAGAAATTAACATACTGAGCTGGCAAGTGTTAAAAGGCAAATCTGAATACCGTACCCACTTTAGTATTTTAGTCCCACACCTACTTGTAAATCTGGCCAACATGTGTTAGGGGCTGAAAACTTTCTTCCCTTGCTGAACCTGATTTTTTTAAAAAGACAAGTTATTTTCCTACTGTGTGACTTCAAATATGAGTTTTAAGTTAATGGATTATCAAACCCAAAGAATTTGCATTTTCATTCTCAGTCCTACTTGTTCAGTGAAATGTTTTTCCCCAAGTTAAAAGAATTTAAGACGTTATTAAGTATGAATATACTGAGTTATAAAGGAGTCTGATAAAACAAGTTTCTTTCTTTCTTTTTTTTTTTTTGCGGTACGCGGGCCTCTCACTCTTGTGGCCTCTCCCGTTGTGGAGCACAGGCTCTGGACGCGCAGGCTCAGCGGCCATGGCTCACAGGCCCAGGCGCTCTGCGGCATGTGGAATCTTCCCAGACCGGGGCATGAACCCGCATCCCCTGCATCGGCAGGCAGACTCTCAACCAATGCACCACCAGGGAAGCCCTAAAACAAGTTTCTTTTCATTTTGTGACCACAGTAAATTGCATCATTTATCATATGCCCCCTTTGCTTTGTTTGTTAAACAGAACAGAGTCAAATTTATGTTCTAACTAAAGATAAAGCAAAGCAAAGCAAAATTATAGCTTTTCCTGTACTAATCTCAATACAAATTGGCCTTGTTTTTACTTCTTTTCCTGATTTTATAGAACTTTTGTCTCAACTTGCAAAATAATATCTAATAAAAAGCCTCCCCTCTCCCCTTTTTTTAGAGAACTGGGAAGATTGCTAGATGAAGAGGTAAAGGTCTTTTACATCATGTTGAATTACCAACAACTAATGTTTCAGGTCAGCCTCAAGAAGCATCTTTAAAATTTTTTGAGAAGGTTTTTTTCTTCATGTGAAAACTCCTAAGAAAAGGCTTTATTGACTACGTCCACAAATTCTCTGCCCAAGTAACTGATTTAATTGAACGTTAAAAGTCCCATTTTAAAACTGATGATCCAAATGTAATCTCTTTTATCTGATTAATTAGCACAGTTCTTAGTTTTTACACTAATTAAAAACAGTTTATATTTAGAGCACGAAAAAGATGGATACAGATGAAAGTCTTTTTTCCCTAAGACTGTGAAGAGATTTAATATTAACTAGAATATGCAAAAGTTAGTGATTTCTTCAATATTATATTTATAGCAAAGCAAACATTTCCATTGTTTACTCTGTCATGTTCCCACCAACAGCTTTGTAAGCTAAGCTAATTTATCATATTTCTGTCTCTTAATCCTTCCACTAATTTGGAAATGTCAGTATTTGAGTTAATTTCCAAAAGGGTACATAAAGCCAATTTCAGCTTTTCCCCTAGAACAAAACTTTTTTCTAAGAGATGAGGCAATTATTCCCAGTTGAAAACTTGAATTTTTTCTGAGTCTTCTTAAAACCTTGAAAATGTATATATTTCTTATATCTTGATATTGGTCATTGCCATGGAACAAAATGTGGAACTCATCAACACAAATAATTGAATACATTGTAGTTGGTAAATTAATGAATGAATTTTTAGGCTGATTTACAAAACAACTACTATCTGACTCTCTTGCATATTTTACAAATAAATACCTGAGTTACTGATTTTTTTAAAGGTTTCCTCTGGAAGTCTGATATTAAGTAAAAATACCTGTAAGCTAAGAGGTTTGGACAGTTCATATGAAGGGGCCATGTCAAAGAAGACCCATTAGCCTTTTTAAGGCTACAAATTCCTCTTTAATTCTTCTCCCTGTATACACTATATCACAAGAAAACTTACCCTCTACCTCCTCCTTCAAAAATATTTCTCTCTCTTTTTTTTCTTTTCTATCCTATTCTTCCATACCTGAGAACTTGCTCTTAATGCATTAATGGATTAGGTTGGATGACTGTGATAATAGCTAAGGTTTACTGGGCACACACAGTGTTCTAAGCATGGTGATAACACAGTCTTCACAACTTTATGATAGTGATACTCTTATTATTCATATTTTGTAGGCAAGAAGATAGAAGCAAAGAGAGATTACATAACTTTCAAAGATCACAGAAACCTGATTCAAGTCTATAGGCTAAATACCCTATTTTATTGTCTCTCTTTGATTTCTCTTCTCCTCAGATACCCTGCCACTTTTGTCATTCGCTTGAGCTCTCTACAACCTATAGCCAAAGGACAAGTAGCACAGGGTCTATCCCTGAGACCCACTCCTGTGAGCCTAAGGACTCCCCTATCCAATTCTTATCTACTGCTCTAGTCCTATTTTCTATTTATCTTGAGAATGAATGAGAAATTTTAATGAAATTAAGTTATATAAAAATTTACATAAAAAAGAACAATTCCAATAAGTAGATTGTACTTATGTATAAATAGATAGTACAAGATTAGAAATTATGTCATATACAGTAAATTATCTGTTTTGAATCAGACCAGTGTATTTATAGAGGAGATGCACACCAAAGATAGGTAATGAATAAGACTCTACCTGGGGAAGTAAAAGGGTGAAAGTGTATTATTCAAAATTACTAAAACATTCAGTGGTATAACAGGACCATTTCATCTTCTGTTTTTGTGTATCCCACCCACATATATTCTGTTTCTGTGCTTTTTCCATCATACTATAATCCCTCTGTTTCTGCCTACACTCAGGTGCTTTCATCAAAGTGAATTTGCCTAACTTTGACATCATAGATATAAAGATTTTGCATTGCTTTTGACTAAAAATATAACAGAAACTAGACAACTCTTTCTGATTGGACTTGAGGTAATTAAAATGTCCCCAAATGTAACATTGTTAGAAGCCAAAAAATATGCAAGTAATACATATGTAATTCTAGGCAATGATTAACCCTCCAAGGACAACAGGCATGGTATATATATATGTAGTGACATTGTACATTATCCCTAGAACATTGTCTAACTTTTAATAAATATTTGTTGAGTAGATGAATTTAATAACCTTACATTTACCTAGCTTTTTTTCTGGTGATAATAACTGATCTGATTTAACCCCCAAAGATATATTGCTAATGTTGATTCACATTAGGAGAATTGGGATGACTAGTGATGCCATGAGTAGTAGTTATGGCTCTGGGCTCCCACACCTGGGTAGATACAACAAACATTTAAGAAATGAATATTTCTATATTTTGGTACCTTGTCCAGTGTTTTTCAGAAAATAGAGCCCAAAAAACCACTATGTGCTCTTGTTTTTATTGAAGAATACATTTCCAGGAAAGTAGAAGTGGGGGAAAAAAGGAACTATGACCAGAAAGGATAGAGACCAAACAGAAAAGGCATTAGGGAACTGGTTGTTCTTCATAAAACCTACAGCTCATTGCTTGCCCTTCAATGATGTCTTCTTAGAAATTTATGAACTTCTGCCTTGTAGAATAATCCGTGGATGGGAGGAAGAAAAAGACATTCTTTTCCTGGGTTCCTGTTATGCTTGTCTGCTGTTTTCTCTCACTTGGAGTTGACTCTAATGATAGTTAGGCCATGCTTTCCAAGTTGTGTCATTAAGCCAGTTCCTTTTAGCCTAAGGTCTGTATTTTCTCCAAGTCCAGAAGTGATGGGAAGAGCCAGTAACACTGGGATCTAGTTTGTTGGTCTGGTACTAGTTATATATTATTGGCTCCTAGTTATATATTACAGTGTAACAAATTACCACAAAATTTAGTGGCTTGCAATAATCCACATTTATTATCTCAGATTAACTATGGATCAAGAATCCAGACGAACTTTAGGTGGGTCTCTTGCTTTAATGTCTCTTATAAGATTGTAATCAAGGAGGTGGCCAGGATTAGGGTCTCAGCAGAACATTTAACTGGGGATAATCCACTTCCAAGGTCACTTATATGGTTGTTGACAGCATTTAATCCCTCAAGAACAGTTTGACTGAAGGCCTCAGTTCTTTGTTGGCTATTGCCACATGGGCTCCCTAACATGGCCACTTTTTTCATCACAACCAGCAAGGGAGAGAATTTACAAGCGAGATGAAAGTCACAATTTATGAGCCTAATCACAAAGTGACATTCCATCACTTTTGCCATGTTCTGTTTGTTAGAATCAATTTACTGCGATAGTCCTCAAAGGGAGAAGATTTCACAAGGGTATGAATACCTGGATGTGGATATCACTGGGGGCCATTTTGGGGTTTGCCTGACACGGTACTAAAGAGGCTTCAATAAAAAATCAGCTAATATTTGAAAAAAAAATTTCCCAAAATGCATATTTTAAAGGTGGGAGGAAGATGTGGTAGATGGGATAATGGCTCCCCAAAGCTTTCCACTTCTTAATCTCTGGAACCTCTGAACACATCACACGGTAAGGGAGCAGTAGGATTGCAGATGGAATCAAGGTGGCTAATAAGCTGAAATTAAGATAGGAAGATTATCCTAGATTATCCACATGGGTCCAGTGTAATCATGAGGCCCTTAAAATATAGAAGGAGGGAGGCAGAAGAGTCAGTGTGGGGAATGGTACAGTGTGAGAAAGACTCACTCAGCCATTGCGGCATTTGAAGATACGATGGAACCACAAGGAATGTTGGCAGCCTCTAGAGGCTGAAGAAGGCAAGGAAATACTTTTTTCTTCCAAAGCCTTCAGAAGAAATGTAGTCCTTCAATACTTTGATTTTACCCTGGTGAGATCCATTCCAGAATCCAGACCTTCAGAACTGTAAGATAATATATTTTGTGGTTTTAAAGCACCAGATGTGTAGCAATTTATGAAGGCAGCAATGAGAAATTAATAGAGGTATTCTGCCATTTTACTATTTATTTCCATTAAATGAAGCAATATAAACATATATATATAGGTTTATGATTAGGTAAAAATATATTTGTATATATGAGCGTATATATTTGTATGAGTGATATGAGTAATTAAGGCTAGATTGGACAGAAAATATAGTCAAAGTTTGTGTAGATTTGACAATTTTGAAAAAAAAAGTTCTTAAAGCACACTGTATACCAAGTGTAACCCACAGTGCCTAATATTAAGTCACTAAGATTAACAATTAATATTTGATTTTAGTTTTTTCCTGAGAAAGCAAACTTTTAAATGGTGAAAATTACATTTGTTGGATTATTACCTTTGATAACATGATAAAAATTTGGGTCTTTCAACCTCATCTCAGTAGGAACATAGGTTTTAATCACTGCTGCAGCCTTTCGGGGATGCACTTCACCTAAATATGGTTACTGTGTTAATGATTTTTATTCAGCAGCAAATCAGAAAAAAAAAAAAGGCCTGCTTTCTAGTACATTTCTATTTGCTGCATTTCTCTAGATTTAAAAATTTCTATTAACTTATTATCACCATCCCGATTCAGAGACTTGTAAGTGTTATGTGCAAATGTGATACAACGTCTTAGACTCGTTTTAAGGGGAATACCATATGTTATTAATAGCAAGTAGTAACTGACAGCGTATATTGTACATTGGGGATTAGATTTGATTTACAAAGCTCAAGAACTCCAAACAAAATGTGTGGATTTACAGCGTTTGGGTATTGAGCCATGGTTATAAATTTATATGATACTCCAAGGGGACTTTTTTCTCATATAAAACATCCATGAAATTTTCAAGAAAAGTTCTAGCACTCTTGGATTATGAGCAACACTACCCCAGGGTATTGTAAAAGTTAATTACAAGTATCATAATTAAGAATACAATGAAATAATTTTATTGAAATTAAATTTATATCTGATACTATACAGAATGACAAATTTCTCACTATCTTTTAACATAATAATGCCCTTATATGTTAATTTATGGATTTTAAAATTTAACACAAAATGAATAAAGTTTTCTAAAACCATAATTTTGTTAGTAGCTAGTACTCGTGTTTTCCTTTTGCTTTGAGCTCAGTAAGATTTGTATATATAAAGAGAGTCATAGAATATCAGACTTTGATGAAACTTTAATGATCAAACAAATGTGCTCATTTTTCAATTATGAGACCAAGTGTTGTAGAAATTATAAAAGGTACACAAATTTACATAGCAAGTTACCAATAGAGCCAAATATATAGCACAGCTCTTAGCTCCCAAGCTAAGGCTCTTTTCATTTTCTATTGCATATGATCACATCACCTGACCATCTGAAGCCATTGATGAGGATCCAGTCTCACTAATATAGAATATTATCTATTAGAAACAATTTTTATAGAACAACTTTATTTTTAGTGTAATCCCACTATAGGAAAAAAAAAAAAACCTCCTATGTTAAATATCTTTTAAAGAAACCCACAGGAAAGTCAGGTGTATCCAGCTTTGATTGGGACAATCCTAATTTGTTCCTATGATCCCAGCCTAAATACTAGGAGTTCTTACTTTCTCAACTAAGTAGGATCCAAGCCATCAGCTAAGTGTTGGGGTAGAGTTGTGATAAAGATAAAGAAAGGATAAAGTAGTGTTTATATATAATAAGAAAGTGAGCTTCCTAAGGGCATAGTGTAAGATCAGCAGGCAGTGTTGAATAGTAAATTGAGCTATGTTATCACTTATTTAAAATTAAAACAGTGAAACTGATTGCATGACTTTTTTAGAAGATAGTTAACTTCGACTGTGATTGGAGTTCACCAGTTATGTGTAATGGTAAAAGAAAGGGGCTAGTCAATTCAGAAGGTTTGCAAAATATCTGCAAATGAAGCACCTGAGACAGGATTAACCTCCAAAATATACAAGCAGCTTATGCAGCTCAATATCAAAAAAACAACCCAATTCAAAAATGGGCAGAAGACCTAAATAGACATTTCTCCACAGAAGATATACAGATTGCCAACAAACACATGAAAGGATGCTCAATATCACTAATCATTAGAGAAATGCAAATCAAAACCACAATAGGTATCACCTAACACCAGTCAGAATGGCCATCATCAAAAAATCTGCAAACAATAATTGCTGGAGAGGGTGTGGAGAAAAGGGAATCCTCTTGCACTGTTGGTGGGAATGTAAATTGATACAGCCACTATGGACAACAGTATGGAGGTTCCTTAAAAAACTACAAATAGAACTACCATATGACCCAGCAATCCCACTACTGGGCATATACCCTGAGAAAACCATAATTCAAAAAAAGACGTGTATCACAATATTCACTGCAGCACTATTTACAGTAGCCAGGACATGGAAGCAACCTAAGTGTCCATCAACAGATGAATGGATAAAGAAGATGTGGCACATGTAAACAATGGAATATTACTCGGCCATAAAAAAAAAACAAAACTGAGTTATTTGTAGTGAGGTGGATGGACTTAGAGTGTGTCATACAGAGTGAAGTAAGTCAGAAACAGAAAAACAAATACTGTATGCTAACACATATATATGGAATCTAAAAAAAATTAATAAATGGTTCTGACGAACCTAGGGGCAGGACAGGAATAAAGACGAAGATGTAGGGCATGGACTTGAAGACATGGGAGGGGTAAGGGTAAGTTGGGATGAAGTGAGAGAGTGGCATGAACATATATACACTACCAAATGTAAAATAAATAGCTAGTGGGAAGCAGCCACATAGCACAGGGAGATCAGCTGGTGCTTTGTGACCATGTAGAGGGGTGAGATAGGGAGGGTGGGAGGGAGACGCAAGAGGGAGGAGATATGGGGACATATGTATACATATAGCTGATTCACTTTGTTATACAGGAGAAACTAACACAACATTTTAAAGCAGTTATACTCCAATAAAGATGTTAAAAATAATAATAGTAAACATTTAATGCACTGCCAAGAAAAGGAAAAAGAAAAATGAGATTTTACATGGTCTCAAAGCACTTATTACAATGGGAAGATGGGTTGGGGAAACAAGTCACTTTACAATGGAGAAACCTACCAGATACCTTCTTAATCAAGTAACCCAAGTTAACATTATAACTTCAGGGCCAAATAGACATTGAGAGTCATCTGATAGAATGAAATGGGAAGAATGTGGTATCATATTTGTGATAATTTGGCCAATGACGAAGAGCCTGGATTTAATCATCAGAACACTCCATAAATACACACAGAGATATTCTACAAAATTAGTGCTTTGTATTAAAAATGTTGTGGTCGGGCTTCCCTGGTGGCGCAGTGGTTGAGAGTCCGCCTGCTGATGCAGGGGACGCAGGTTCGTGCCCCGGTCCGGGAAGATCCCACATGCTGTGGGGCGGCTGGGCCCGTGAGCCATGGCCGCTGAGCCTGCGCGTCCGGAGCCTGTACTCCGCAACGGGAGAAGCCACAACAGTGAGAGGCCCGCGTAGTGCAAAAATAAAAATAAAATAAAATAAAATGTTGTGGTCATGACAGCCAAGAAAAGCTGAGTAAATATTACAAATTGAAGGAAACTAGAAAGACATAATAGGTGAGGGCAGTATTGTGATCCTGACTTGGATCCTTCTGTTGGAAAACAGAACAAAACATTATTGGGACAATTGAAGGGTCTTTGGGTGATGCGTGTGTCGAAGTTCTTTGTATTATTCTTGCAACTGTTTATTAAGTAAGCTCATTGTGTATATGAGTGTATTTATACACTCTAATGGATATATAAATATAAGGAATTTCAATGAGTTTGGAAAATAGTCATTCTGTATTGCTATACTTTCTATGTTCTAAGTTTGAAACTTTGATCATTTAGGTCATATAGAAAAAAACTTCAGAAAGCATAAAATGTGTTTTTGCATTTTAAAAAGTTTGTGATAAAAAATTCAAACATGCAAAAGTAGAGATATTTTAAAATTAACTAACTCGCACATTTTTCTTTTAATTTCAGGCAAAAAAATAAACATGGCAAACTTGTTCCTTTTTCTTTTTTTCCAAGCTACTGGTTCATTTATTTTAAACTTTAAAACACTTTCAAACTTGCAGAGAATTGCAAGAATGAAAGAGCTTGAGAGAGAATATGTGTGGTTTATACTCAGAAAATAAACACTCTTTTTGAGAAATAGGTTCCTCTGTGGTAGAGTGTTAAAGCTGGCCATAGCTCCCTTATATGACTAGGTTGCTGTGTGTGCTATATTGTGCTAAATGGAATTTTACCAACCTGAGATAATCTCTGCATCTCTCTGCATAATTTTATACTGAGAATAACTTTGGCACATCATACCATGATTTACAAGAGCTCCTTCCACTGTAAAATCTGATACCTAGCTTTTTATGAGTAACTCCTAGACTCAGCCTATTATAAGTTCATTCAACATGCCCCTGGAAATGGAAGATAACTCTATGTTACATTTTATGATGGTGTTTAATCTCACCTATGACCTCAAAAACTCAGACTTGTACTGTTTAGAAAATTGAGTTGAAAGCAGATCCTCTTTTATTATGGCAATAATCACATACCACATATTAAGGACCTGGTGAGTACTAAATAATTTGATATTAACACTGGTGTTCTTTCTTCTTGCATTTGGTAAAGTGCTTTAAGTACTGCATTATTTTGTTTTAAATAACCTCCGTCGTATATATACAGCTAATCGGGTAAACTTTCAGGACCAAATATTTTCCCTGAATAATGATATAAAGTAGTTAGTATCTGTACCAAATCCAGATTACACAGTTTAATGGTTTTTATTGTGTTTTTTCATTAAATGCAAACCTATTCGTTTTTACTATACTTTTTTTTTTTTTTTTTTTTTTTTGCGGTACGTGGGCCTCTCACTGTTGTGGCCTCTCCCGTTGCGGAGCACAGGCTCCGGACGCGCAGGCTCAGCGGCCATGGCTCATGGGCCCAGACGCTCCACGGCATGTGGGATCTTCTCGGACCGGGGCACGAACCCGTGTCCCCTGCATCGGCAGGCGGACTCTCAACCACTGTGCCACCAGGGAAGCCCTTTACTATACTATTTTTATGAGTCTAATTTAGTTGCTACTTAGTGCAAGCCAGAAACCGACAAGCCTTTGAAGACTACTCTTCCTCTTTTGTTCTCCATATCCAATTAATTATTAGTTTGCCAATACCCTTGCTTCAATCTCTATAATATGATTACATCTTTATATTCCATAAAACGTTCAATGGCTCGCCATAATTTAGCAAATAAACACTAAATATTTTTAAATGGTGTTACAAGGCCTTTCATGATTTTCACCTATCACTTTCTCCCAGTTTCACCCCTTGTAACCAACACTTGCTGATTCTTAGTTGCAGTGGGTCTTTCATACTGCATGCCTTTTGTATAATCTACTTCATATACCTGGAAGTCAGCACTTCCTTCAGCTCCCTCCCCTCCATGTCTGCCCTTCAACCCATGAAGTGCCTCCCCATCAATCAAGATACAGCTTTTAGGCACCTTCTCTTTTGCTAGCCTTACTTGACCTACCTATGAAATTTGATTATGTTTCCTTGGTAAGCACCTCTCTTTTAATAATTGTCTCACAATATTGGAATAGTGTGTGTTTATACTTTTCCCTCCATTATATGTCTAAGCTTCTTGAGGACAAAAAAATCATTTCCAAATTATCTTTTTGTTTCCAGAAAAAAATGAAGTGTTTTACCAAGCTTGGTGTTTTCATAGTTTTGTTTTCTAACATATTTTTTGTTTTTCCTTTCTAAAATATGTATTATTGTTAATAAAGTTACTGCATGGTACTGTTGCAGATCTGTTTCTTCTCTCCCACTTTTTGACTGCTCAGTACTTATTGAAGACATAGGGTAGCCCAGGAACGTTACAAATATTTATGGAAGATAAGGAATTTTATTTCATCTTTAAATGTTTTTTAGATGATTATTTGTGCTCAAAATGAATTGAATATTATTTAACTAAAATAGTGTTTTAATGAGAATCATTTTCTGTTAATTATTGTTCAGAAGGAAGAGATATTGGGGACTAGAAAAATCAGCTAAAAATGTCTAGCAACATAAGAAGGATGATATCATTAGGATCATACAAGGGTTCTGACAGTGGAAAGAAGCAAATATAAGATCAAAAGATGAGAGCAAAAAAAAATGAATTGTCTTCTAGAGTCAAATCTTGAGATTAAGAAAAAAGAAAAAAAATTCAAGTGTCAAATGGTGTCAAAAACACCTGAGTAAATGCGAGGAGGTACGTTTAACCATCATCGTCTTCCTTTTATTACATTCTCTCTGGAACCGGAGAACCTGAGGCTTTTTTGCCTTTTGCGCTACTCTCATAAGCACAAATCTGTAGGAATATCAATTTTTTCATATTAAGTGGCTTCTTTGTTGCATCTGATACAAGGACTGAAAAAATAAATCCAATTCTACAAAGAGAGTTGCACATTATTTAAATTAAATCAAACCACTGCATCACTGTTTATAATGAGGCCTGTGACAACGCATTCTGTGCAGAATGTATGATTGACTTACTTTTGTATGAGATATCAGGTGACTAGCCCAGCTAGAGCAGAGTCTTCACAGAGTGAACTGCGATGAAACTAGAGGCCACAAACATATAAAATAAACTTTCAGTTCTAAGAAGATGAATATAAATGGCCCTATGAGGCTCTTAAACACACTCACCATTTCACATTTTTTTCTTGCCTTATTCCCTGTGTAATATGAATATTATATTAATAGCTACAGGGTTGTAAATGTATCATGTAGGGCCAAGAATACAAACTCAAAAGAATGAAAAATGCAAGAATTAAAGAAAAATATATATTTAAATCCCTTTTCTATTACAATACTGCTTTGCTCACTTTCATTAAAACTCAAGCCATGCTGCTAGCTATAAGCCAGAGACAATATATTTATTTAAATATGACAGTATATCATTTAAATAAAATTGTACTGAAGAATTAATGCATACCTTGACCTGTTTACAAGAACAAATCTTCTTTTGAGCTATGGTTGTAGGGCTAATAGGTACAAAATAAAGTACTTTTCAAATTAAAATACATTATAATGTTGTAGCATATTATTAAGGAAGGTGATTACATATGTATCCATTCTTAAGCCTTAATACAAAATTTTATTTTAGAGTTCATGTCATGCATCTCAAGTATTAATATGATTGCCAATAACAATAGTATTGGGTATTTCAGGAAATTTATCCCCCTGTGCAATACATACCTTTTTCATTGAAATCTCTGGAGTGTTAAAATAAGAATATGGTATATTTAGGTAATAGTGGTTACTACTCAAAAACAATTGTCAAATATTAAATACATGGAACAACATAAATGTATTTTTCAAGATTTTTATTTCCTATGTGGGTATCTATCCATCTAACTGAGTCTGCTTTTTTCAAAGTATATGAATGTGTGTACTGATAGTTTCTTTAAAAAAACAATTCTTGAAGGTTTGAAACAGTTGTAAGTTGAAGTTCATGAATTCTTATAAAGTGTCAGAGTTACAGTATCATATGTATGGCCTCTGTCAATTTTATTTCCTTTGTGCCTTAACCAGTATGGATCAAGAATCTTCTTTGATATTTATCTAAAACAAATGTAGATCATATAGTTCCTTTTAACAGGTTTCATGAGCATCTTAATTTACTTTTATACAATTTTATTAACAAAGGAATGCATTTTTAAAGTTATTAAGTATCATATTAATTTTGGGTAAAAGATAAACAAAACAACCCCCAAAAACCCTCCTATCAAAATCTACTTAATTTTATATGTTAGAAAAATTAAATGTCTTCTTTTGTAGTACTTCAAAAGTTTTGAAGTAAGTCTTCTTCCTTCACTCCAGAGAGATTATTTCTGAGAAAATGGAATGGGTATGAAACCCAGTGATAAGTAATCTAAAGTATTGGTGTGAAAGAACACTATTCTGAGAGAAATACTACCTTTGTGGGAACTAGAGTAGAAATAAGACAATTTTTTTCAGAGAGGACACAATATCTAGGTAATTAAATCTAAAATATATACAGTATATATTTTTTCACCATTATATTAAGACCATTTATTGTGTTGGCCTAAAGGTTCCTTCGGTCTTTAAGTAAAAATAAAAGACACATTTTTCATTTTCACCAAGAACTTTATTGAACAACGTATTCACCGTTTTGTTCCACTACCTTCTGCCATTTTTCAGACAACTTCATAATTCCATCTTCCTAAAATTTTTATCTTTTTGACCGAAGAACTGTTCCAGGTACCTCTTACAGTCTTCCAGGGAATTGAAATTTTTCCATTAAGAGAATTTTGTAAAGACTGAAATAAATGGAAATCCGAAGGTGCAATGCCTGGTGAATATGGTGGATGAATCAGAACTTCCCAGCCAAGCTGTAACAGTTTTTGCCTGGTCATCAAAGAAACATGCAGTTTTGCATTATCCTCATGGAAGATTGTGCATTTTCTGTTGACTAAATTCTGGATGCTTTTTGCCGAGTGCTGCTTTCAGTTGGTCTAATTGGGAGCAGTACTTGTTGGAATTAATCGTTTGGTTTTCCAGAAGGAGCTCATAATAGAGGACTCCTTTCCAATCCCACCATATACACAACATCACCTTCTTTGGATGAAGACTGGTCTTGGTGTGGTTGGTGGTGGTTCATTTTGCTTGCTCCATGATCGCTTTCGTTCCACAGTATCCACTTTTTCATCCCCCATCACAATTTGTTTTAAAAATGGAACAGTTTCATTATGTTTCAGTAGAAAATCACAGGTGGAAATATGGTCAAGAAGGTTTTTTTTCGCTTAACTTACGTGGAACCCAAACATCAAAGCGATTAACATAACGAAGAGTGTGAAAATGATTTTCAACGCTTGATTTGGATATTTTGAGTATGTTGGCTGTCTCCCGCGTGTTATAACATTTATTGTTCTCAACTAATGTCTCAGTTTGATCGCTATCAACTTCAACTTGTCTACCTGACCATGGAGCATTGTCCAGCGAGAAATCTCCAGCACAAAACTTTGCAAACCACTTTTGACACTTTTGATCAGTCACAGAACCTTCTCCATACACAGCACAAATCTTTTTTTGTGTTTCAGTTGTGTTTTTACCTTTCTTGAAATAATAAAGCATAATAAGCTGAAGTTTTTTTCTTCCTTCAATATTAAAATGGCTACACAAAAATTCACCAATTTTGATTTTTTTTTAAATGCACCCTGATATGACAGCTTTCACAATACAATCTAACAAAATTGTTTCTAATGAAGTTAAAGACAGCTAAGTGCTACTAGAGCCATCTTACAGAAAAAAACGAATGAACCTTTTGGCCAGCCCAATATTTACAGTTACTTCACAGCGTTTATCTTCTCTGTGTTGATTGAAAATGCAATTTTTTAAGAGAAGGGAGCTAAGCCTAAGATGGCTGAGAATCCAGGCCTTGGGGTCAATAATGAGGGTTAAAACATTCAGTAGAATAGTAGGACTAGGGCCCTTAGTAACAACTGAGGACGAAACAACAACCATATAGGAAGCAAAAAGATACTTCCCATCAGGTAACTAAATCTCCCAGTGAAAGATTGTAGCAGAAGATGTCATATTTGAAGAAGTTATCCAGAAGACTAGTTCCTTTTTCTATGGTAAGACCAATTTCTTTTATTTTTTTCTTCAGTTGATTTTAAGGTTTTTGCTCTAAGGTGTCTAGCTTGAAAATAGTGCTCTGGAAGGTTTTAGATGACACATTATACTTGATTGACACTTTCCTCAAAATTACCTATTAATCCATGTAACTACTGGTCTCAAATCTATTAGTACAAATTGGCTCCAAACGCAGAGCCATTAAGGCCAGGGACCATGTTTTAAGCATTGCTGTATTGCTACTACTGAAAATAGTGGATGGCACATCTCAGGGTCTAAGGCACCATGCATCAAATGGTAGTAACCCGGAGTCCATTCACTTTTTCTTTTAAATTTATTGATGCATAATTGATTTATAATGGGTTTATTTCTGCTGTACAGCAAAGTGATTCAGTTATACATACATATACATTCTTTTTCATATTCTTTTTTAAATTTTTAAAAAAATTATTTCTTTTATTTATTCATTTTTGGCTGCATTGGGTCTTCATTGCTGTGTGCGGGCTTTCTCTAGTTGTAGCAAGCAGGGGCTTATTGCGATGCGCGGGCACGGGCTTAGTGCAGTGGCTTGTGTTGTTGCGGAGCATGGGCTCTAGGTGCACAGGCTTCAGTAGTTGTAGCACATGGGCTCAGTAGTTGTGGCTCTCAGGCTCTAGAGCGCAGGCTCAGTAGTTGTGGCACCCAGGCATAGTTGCTCTGCAGCATGTGGGATCTTCCCGGACCAGGGCTTGAACCCATGTCCCCTGCATTGGCAGGCAGATTCTTAACCACTGCACCACCAGGGAAGTCCCTTCTTTTTCATATTCTTTTTCATTATGTTTTATCAGAGGATATTGAAGATAGTTCCTTGTGCTATACAGTAGGACCTTGTTGTTTATCCATCCTATATATAATAGTTTGCATCTGCTAGTCCCAAACTCCCAATCCTTCCCTCCCCCACCCCCCTCCCTCTTGGGAACCAGAAGTCTGTTCTCTATGTCTGTGAGTCTGTTTTTGTTTCATAGACAAGTTCATTTGTGTCATATTTTAGATTCCATATATAAGTAATATATGGTATTTGTCTTTCTCTTTCTGACCTACTTCACTTAATATAATAATCTCTAGATCCATCCATGTTGCTGCAAATGGCATTATTTCATTCTTTTTTATGGCTGAGTCCATTCCCTTTTGTTCCTTCTTTTTCATCTAGGAACTTTTCTATCTTCTTATATTCTATGTTACTCTTAGAGTTCCCAAAGTGTTACATATGCTCAAGGATATCCTCTATGCTAAACTGGAGCATTCCCTTTGCATTTTTGTTAGGTGTTATCACCTCCGTTGTATACTCCCATATTTTGTCACCTAGATTCTGACAGACATCATGTTCATCACTTGTTAAAGAACAGAATCTCCCATTAGGCACCTTATCACTGCCAGATATTGCCAACACTAAAAGAAGTATCCTACCTAGAAATACCAAAGCAGACAAAGACATATAAATTAAAACTTTCATCTTTTTAACCAGGTGGCCCCATTATTTAGATCTTTCCCTCCCTATAAAACCCATAATCCTTAATAAATAGTAGGTTATCAAGAATGACAGGAAGAGCAATCATCTAGCCATTTTCACAACATAGAGATGATAGATTTTGATATTTCCTAATGATCTTATCTTCTTGTGGAAGTTTAGTTTCTTATAACATATAGCACTTGCTAATTAAATTAGTTTAGGGAATATCTTCTGACAGTTTAGAAAGAAGGTTGAAAATCAGATCAGCATTTTTAAAACTGGTGTTGATTTGATACATGATAATAGCTGCTAGAACTTAATTTTATAGAAGGTAATAAATTGTCATTTAAAAAAATACTCTTTGGTGAAATATGTTTGTGAAACACTGTATTATTATATATCTCCCTCCTGAATATTCAAAGTGAACATAGATAAAGCAGTGGTTCTAAGATTTCCTACACCAAAAACATCTATTGACTTTTAACACAGCATTTTTAAAACTTACTTGAGTACGGAAAATACTTTTGAATCATTGTTTCATGGAATTGATATTAGCAAATTTTGGCTTAAAATGATGATGAATATGCTCAACAATGGCTAACAATAAAAACATGAAATCAAAATTATACAATTTCTACATACAACCCAGAGAAAGGTAAAGATTCACATTTTAATTTTCTAAAGTTTACAAGTATAACAAAAGGGCTCTCTCCATAAAATTGAAGAATTGGAAAGAACTATGTATGTCTTGTAGAAGAACACAGCATAAAGAGAAAAGTCAAGGTACATTTAATATAGATCTTTGTCCCTATTGGTTGTTTAAAAACACACATTTCATCTGAATACTCTTTTCTAGAGATCAGTACAACATACCAAAAATAAGGAGGTAAATTGACTCTCTTAGCATTTACAAGAGGATAAGGAGAATATATAGAATTTTATTAGTTTTTTTTAATCAACACTGAAGATGGATTGAAAAGTATGAACAAAGACTAAAGGCCAAGAAAGAACAGAAATTATTTGGATTTTGTCAAAAGAGCAGGGCAGAAAATGGAATCAGTAGTAGAAACCTGGAGAGTTAGTGAAACTCAGGTCATGTAAAGTCTTGTTTACCATCCAGAGGTATTTGTTCTTCATTGTCAAGGCCATGGTAAGAAACTCGGGGGGTTAGTAGAAGGGCATGATCATATTGATTTGTAGAAGGATCACACTGAATGCATCAGACTTTAGTGCACAAAGGTAACCACTGAGACAGGAATTGTGGTTTGAGTGATGCTGAGGTATGGTTAAAGTGAGCAGTTGTGGGAACTGAGGAATAAGGGAACAGTCAGATTTGAGTTAGTGACTGGATGGATGATAGTACTATTGATGAAGATAGAGTTAGGATGTGGAACAAATATAAGGTGAGGGGGGAATATGATATCCAGTAAGGTCAGGTTCAGCTTTTAGTATCTTGTAAAAAATACAGATATGACCTGTCATCAGATATATGTGAGTATCTTGAAAGCAAGGTGAGAAATATAGGGTGCAGATACAATATTAAGATAGCTAATGCAAAAGCAGCATGTGTCTGCACAGGTAAAAAGCTAGCAGAGACAGATGGTGATATTGAGAAGGAACCATCACAGAAAGGAGAACCAGAGCATAAAGATATCAAGAATAGAGGAATATTCTAGAAGGTGTATTGTGAAGCAACCTCAACAAAGGGATCAAGTACAGTCAGTTCAGCAAAAGTTAGTTGAAATTGGCAATTAGAAATTCATTGCTACTTTGTATAAAGTATTCTGATATTGAAGTAAAGAAAAATTAAGTTGCAGGCCATGCTGAACTAGCTCAGGGCTTTCCAAACACCAGGTCCCCTTATGTTCCTCTGCCTCAAGGCTGAGGTGGCCTGAGCCCGAGTGGCATTGGTGATCAACATCAGTGCAGTCTGGGGGCTGCAGGACGTGCTGAGGACCCACTTGAGACCTAAGGGCACCATGAAGATGCTTGTTTCTGATACTGGAGACATCAAGCTCACTAAAGATGGAAATGTGCTGCTTCATGAAATGCAAATTCAACACCCAACAGCCTCCTTAATAGCCAAAGTAGCAACAGCTCAGGATGACAAAACTGTCAATGGTACCACTTCCAATGTCCTAATCATTGGGGAGCTCCAGAAGCAAGAAGATCTCTACATTTCTGAAGGTCTTTAGCCCAAAATGATTACAGAAGGATTTGAAGCTGCAAAGGAAAAGACACTTCAATTTTTGGAACAAGTCAAAGTAAGCAAAGAGATGGACCAGGAAACACTTATAGATGTGGCTAGAACATCTCTACATACTAAAGTTCATGCTGAACTTGCTGATGTCTTAACAGAGGCTGTAGTGGACTCCATTTTGGCCATTAAAAAACAAGATGAACCTATTGACCTCTTCATGGTTGAGATCATGGAGATGAAACATAAATCTGAAACCTATACCAGCTTAATCAGAGGTCTTGTTTTGGACCATGGGGCACAGCATCCTGATATAAAAAAGAGGGTAGGGCTTCCCTGGTGGCGCAGTGGTTGAGAGTCCGCCTGCCGATGCGGGGTATGCAGGTTCGTGCCCCGGTCCAGGAAGATCCCACATGCCACGGAGCGGCTGGGCCCGTGAGCCATGGCCGCTGAGCCTGCGCATCCGGAGCCTGTGCTCCGCAACAGGAGAGGCCACAACAGTGAGAGGCCCGCGTACCAAAAAAATAACAAAAAACACCAACAAAAATAAGAGAGTAGAAGATGCATACGTGGGATAACTATTGTGTGAAGAAACAGCTTCTTCACTCCTGCACTGTGATTGCCTCCAACAGTCCACTAGTTGATGAGATCATGAGAGCTGGAATGAAGTCTCTAAAAGGTTGAATTGAAGTTTCCCTTGTATCATGAACACTCCACAGAGTGATCTAAGAATATAGCTATGGAATTTTTATCCAAGCTTCAGATGATTTTCAAAGGATTTTCTTTTCTTTTCCCATATAAAAAAAGGAGATAACACTGGCACTTATTCAGATTCTGAAGTTCTGAAATTATAATTACAGTTTTGTTTTGTTTTGTTTTTGTGGTATGCGGGCCTCTCACTGTTGTGGCCTCTCCCGTTGCGGAGCACAGGCTCCGGATGCGCAGGCTCAGCGGCCATGGCTCACGGGCCCAGCCGCTCCGCGGCATGTGGGATCTTCCTGGACCGGGGCACGAACCCATGTCCCCTACATCGGTAGGCGGACTCTCAACCACTGTGCCAGTATTTTTTACATTGCACTTCAGTGTATACATATACAGAGGCCATACTTACCCAATAAACAGGACATTTTGCATTAGCTTCAGTGATATAAAAATACATGTTAGGTAAGCATATGTTATCTCCCTTGTTATTAAACATTCCTTGAAAAACAAAAACAGAAACAAAAAAAAGGAAAATTAACTTCCAATAAATTTAGGTAATGACCTTCCAGATTAAGTACTTTTTATAGATTTTTTTTTGATGAGCTTTCTATAGAATTAACTGAAATTTAGTTTCTAGGGTTACAAAATCTTCTGATATAGGAAAGTTTAGAAGATAAATTTTTCATTTATCTTTGTTATTTTGGTGAACAAAACTGGAACTGTTAGGCAAAATTAGAAATGTTAATTTAGAAGAAAATTACCATAGAAAACTTCTTGTTCAGCCTTTTATTTTTACAGATTAGGAAACTGATGGATGGTGATGTGGTGGAAATGGAAAACACACCTAACTTAAGTTGTCTTAATTAACTAACCCTCCTTTGAGACAGGCTATAATCTAGTATTAAAATGTATAAGAAATACGTGTTTTTAATTCTGTTCACTGACACAAAGAGATTTGCCTCAACTCTGTAATAAAAATTGCATTTAATCATGACACTCTGTTGACATTTACAAAGGTGTCATCAAATAGGTAATTGAACTTAATTTTTTTCATGCTTTAATGTCATGGTGACAGTCTCAGTTGCACAGTGTGTAATAAAAATTAGAGATTAGAACTATTTTTTTTCTGAATTTTTGTTCCTTCCAACCAAGTGATATCAAAACAAATTAAAAAATAGAAAAATCACTACTACTGACTTGTAATAAATCTGGGCTTTATTTCTTTGTATTACTTTCTACTCGGAGTGATTTTTCTTTAGTGGAAACAAGAAACAATAAAAATAAAAAGGATAGTCTTTCCCTGGAGTACCCAAAAAGAGCAATTCACTGGTGACCACTGTAAATTGCTTCAGTAAAATAAAGGATATTGATTCATTGGCACCACACAAAGAGTGAGTGAGGACTTACAGCTGCAAAATGCTGGGAAGAGTTAGGTGATACGATATAAGGAGAATAAGATCAGTAGTAAAATGGAGTAAGGGAAAACACTAATATAATATTCTGTGGTGTAAAACTTCAGACCTGATGCAATATTTTAAAAGTAGCATGATTGGACTTCCCTGGTGGTGCAGTGGTTAAGAATCCACCTGCCAATGCAGGGGATATGGGTTCGAGCCCTGGTCCGGGAAGATCCCACATGCCACAGAGCAGCTAGGCCCGTGAGCCATGGCCGCTGAGCCTGTGCGTCCAGAGCCTGTGCTCCGCAACAGGAGAGGCCACAACAGTGAGAGGCCCGCGTACCGCGAAAAAAAAAAAAAAAAGCATGATTAAAAAATATGCACTATAGATAACATAAAGTGCAACAGTAAGCCAAACACAAAGGGAGAAAATGTATCCAAAATCAGCAGACCAAAAATAGAAAAGGATTACAGTTATGAGAATTGAGAATGAAGAGAGAAGCTGAGCCGAACAAGACTGACAGCAAAAGGATAATGAGAGGTGAAAAAGTTGAGAGGCAGTGCAGAGGGAAAGCAACAAGCTAACAAGACAGAAGGGAGGAAGCTGGTTGCAGAGTAATCAAAGAGTAGCAGCTGTATGATGACAGGAAAGATTGACAGTAAATCACACAAAAGGCAAAGGGGAGAAACCATCAGTCGGAAACACTGGTTGATGTAGGAGGGGGAAATGTTGGGTTTGTTTGAAAACAAACCAATCTTTCCTCTAGTAGTGGAGAGACAAACAATATCATGTGTTTCTTAAGGGTTTGCTGCACTGATACATTAAACTTGGTGTCAAACTTCAGTAAAATGCACATTTAGAAAATATAGTTATGAGCATATCTGGCATTTATTTTTGTGCATCTGTAAGATTTTGGTGTGTTTATTACTCAGCTCTACTAAGGAAGCCATGAGTTTCAAGGTAGTTGAATGGGGAATTTGAAATTTGTAAGCATGTAAAAATGATTAGGTACAGTATAGAATGAACACTTAATCAGTTAAATTTCCCCAAAGTAAAATAGTTTTGACAGAGCTACTAAATTAAATCTGAACCCAAGAGGTCAGTTCAATTAGATTAGTCTGCTTCTGGTTCAGACTGGGCATGAGAGAAGGTTACAGATGACACTTTCAAACCTTAAATGAGTCCAGTTCATCTGATGGAGTTGACTACTTTGTCCTGGTGGAATTCTCTCTTTTCATGGCTTGTATCACACTGTTATTTTGTTGTTTTAATTTTTTTTTAACTCCTTCCCACTCCTACCTCCTTCATCTCACTCTCTATATATGGAGGTATTTTCAACCCACTGTCTTTATATTCTCTGCTCTTCAAGCTCATCTACTTTTAGGAATGCAGTACTTAATCTAGGAAAATAACTCCAAACTCTGTATCACTCACTAGCTGTGAGCTTCCTCTAGATTTTCCCACAGAGTAGTGGGAAATTTCACTTTTCTACTTTGCTGTCTTGGCCACAATATAGCTTATTCTGAGTTTATTTTCCTTCACATTTTTTTTCTATTTATTCTGTATTCTATTTTTACCCTTTTTTTTTTCTCCTTCTGTTAATGACACAAGTGTCATCTCAACTGCCCAGACTTGAAACCTTGGAAAACTTTTCCTTCACCTTACCCCTCACAAGTCATGGGTTATAAGGCCTTTCAATTCTCCACGGTAATGCCACATATGACTCATTCATGCATTCATTGAGCAAAATTCAAACTATTATTTTCTATGTAATTTTGATCACTACCTAGTAGCTGGAATATTGTTTCAAATGTCCCGTCCACATACATTACCCGTTGAATTTTCTAGTGATGAATAATAAAAAATAAAATATAGCAGGGCTTCCCTGGTGGTGCAGTGGTTGAGAGTCCACCTGCCGATGCAGGGGACGTGGGTTCGTGCCCCGGTCTGGGAAGATCCCACATGCCGCGGAGCGGCTGGGCCCGTGAGCCATGGCCACTGAGCCTGTGCGTCCAGAGCCTGTGCTCCGCAATGGGAGAGGCCACAGCAGTGAGAGGCCCGGGTATAGCAAAAAAGAAAATAAATAAATAAAATTTAAAATATAGCAGTTTAAGGAGTATATGTTTCTCTTGGATGACATGTGAAAGTAAGCACATTTGTTTCCTCAAGCTCAGTAAAAAGTCACTCATTTCAAAACTTTGTTTGTAGCAAATTCTGGTTAAAAATAAGTTTTTCCTACAGTTGTAATCCATTAAATTTCCTGAACGTACTGAATAACACCATTTTAAAATATTCTGTCAATCATCAAATATGACCAAGCACTTGGAGTCAGGACTCCATGAAATGCCCTGTATGGCAGGGCTGAGGGGTGATACACATTTGAAAGTCTATCTTACTCTCCAAAAATCCCTAAAACATGATTTTTACAGCATTCTTTTAAAAATGGTTTTGCACGACCCAATGCTCATAGTCAAGTATGCTTTCAAAATATCGCTTGTATGTTTTTCGCTTTCACCTCAGTAAAGCAGAAAATAATAATAATGAAAGAAAAACAAAATAATGCTTGAAACCTCCACACTCAGGGAAACATTTTGAGTCTGAATGGGTCATGTTTTAGATTAAACAATCTGTAATTCCTCTAACCTTTCTGTGTAAGCAGCATTTTTGAGCCTACACATTTGTCTAACTAACTCCCCCCTTTCCTCCTGAAGTCTTTCCACTCACATGTTTTATGGATATTGAAGTGGGGCACAGCAGTCCAATATGGTTCTGCCCTCCCATCTTTGTGTTTCACCTAAAACCCCTCATTTGAACGATCATGAGAGCCTCCTGATGTTTTCTTATGCTCTGGTTTTCCAGTCCGGTCCTGTATTATCTCTGGATGTCTTATAGTATAAAAGTAAATTTTGTTCCATTGTTATTTTGAGTACACAATAAATGAACTAAATGACTGCCTAGATGTCATTAAATTTTTTAAATATCAGGAGGATTTTCTAGATACATTCTACAATTAAGTATAACAATTATTTACTAGAAAATGGAGACACTGAAGGATTAAATATACTGATAAATGGACAGTAGTTTTCTCCATTAGTTTTATCTAGTCAACTTGAAAAGACTGTCTGTAATTACCTATGCTTGTTTCAATGCTCCAAAACAATTTAACTATTTTTGTCACTTCTACAATAATTTCCTGTTGACATAGCAGGTGAAAACACAATAGTGAATTCAAAGGTCAAGAAAGATTATATTGTTAGAGTATGGTTCTGACACAAAAACAGAAATATAGATCAATGGAACAGGATAGAAAGTCCAGAGATAAACCCATGCACATATGGTCACCTAAAGGAGGCAAGAATATACAATGGAGAAAAGAGAGCCTCTTCAATAAGTAGTGTTGGGAAAACTGGACAGCTACATATAAAAGAATAAAATTAGAACACTCCCTAACACCATACACAAAAATAAACTCAAAATGGATTCAAGACCTAAATGTAAAGCCAGACACTATAAAACTCTTAGAGGAAAACATAGGCAGAACACTCTATGATATAAATCACAGCAAGATCCTTTTTGACCCACCTCCTAGAGAAATGGAAATAAAAACAAAAATAAACAAATGGGACCTAATGAAACTTAAAAGCATTTGCACAGCAAAGGAAACCATAAACAAGATGAAAAGACAACTCTCAGATGGGAGAAAATATTTGCAAATGAAGCAAATGACAAAAGATTAATCTCCAAAATTTACAAGCAGCTCATGCAGCTCAATATCAAAAAAACAAACAACCCAATCCAAAAATGGGCAGGAAACCTAAATAGACATTTCTCCAAAGAAGATATACAGATTGCCAACAAACATATGAAAGGATGCTCAACATCACTAATCATTAGAGAAATGCAAATCAAAACTACAGTGAGGTATCACCTCACACCACCAGTCAGAATGGCCATCGTCAAAAAAATCTACAAACAATAAATGCTGGAGAGGGTGTAGAGAAAAGAGAATCCTCTTGCACTGTTGGTGGGAATGTAAATTGATACAGCCACTGTGGAGAACAGAATGGAGGTTCCTTAAAAAACTAAAAATAGAACTACCATACGACCCAGCAATCCCACTACTGGGCATATACATATACCCTGAGAAAACCATAATTCAAAAAGAGTCATGTACCACAATGTTCATTGCAGCTCTGTTTACAATAGCCCAGGACATGGAAGCAACCTAAGCGTCCATCGACAGATAAATGGGTAAAGAAGGTGTGGCACATATATACAATGGAATATTATTGAGCCATAAAGAGAAACAAAATTGAGTTATTTGTAGTGAGGTAGATGGACCTAGAGTCTGTCATACAGAGTGAAGTAAGTCAGAAAGAGAAAAACAAATACTGTATGCTAACACATATATATGGAATCTAAAAAGAAAATGGTTCTGATGAACCTAGGGGCAGGACAGGAATAAAGATGCAGATGTAGAGAATGGACTTGAGGACACAGGGAGGGGGAAGGGTAAGCTAGGATGAAGTGAGAGAGTGCCATTGACATATATACACTACCAAACGTAAAATAGATAGCTAGTGGGAAGCAGCTGCATATGGCACAGGGAGATCAGCTCGGTGCTTTGTGACCACCTAGAGGGGTGGGATAGGGAGGGTGGGAGGGAGATGCAAGAGGGAGGGGATATGGGGATATATGTATATGTATAACTGATTCACTTTGTTACAAAGCAGAAACTAACACACCATGGTAAAGCAATTATACTCCAATAAAGATGTTTTAAAAAATGATTATACTGTTAGTATAATCCAGTTCTCTTCTGTCACCAAATATTTATCAGTGTCTCTGATTTATAAGATCTCTTCAGTTTTTCATGTAGCAAGTTTTTCTTTCTTTCTTTCTTTCTTTCTTTCTTCTTTCTTTCTTTCTTTCCTTCCTTCCTTCTTTCTCTCTTCTCTGTCTCTCTCAGGCTGTCTTTGTCTCTCTCTCATCACATGCAAACACACACACACACACACAACCAACCCTGTCCCAGAGAGGAATTACCTTTTATTTGTCTGACCAGATTGGTGCCTGTTGTAACAAATATGTTAAATTTTTGAATTAGACTTATGGGATTCAGTTAACATACCCCAAACCAAAACTTACTAATAATCCCAAGTGCAGGCAACGACTGTGCACATTCTTTTACTGGAGAAGTCTGGGACCTACAAATACAACTTCTGATTAAGAAAAAAAAGATGTGTTTTTGTCTCTCACTTTAGGACAAATTTTGGTTCTAAAATTAACATGCAGGATGGTCAATTCAGAAGGAAACATTACTCATGCAGAGGAAACCATTTCAATTATTATCTCCTCATACCTCAATATTTACACAGATTAAGTTATATTTTCTGGCTAGCCATGGCCCCATCAATTCATAAATTCCATATTTATTTATAATAGTGATATAAAAGCAGACAAATGCTTTGGGTAATATTTTATATAATAATAGAAAATACCAAGAAAGTTATGCAGATCCAGTACCTTTCACCAGCACAGCATTATCCAAAAGAGAATCCAAACGTGAATCAGAAAACACATAGGAGGGTCATACTCACTTCCACTTCTCACAGCCCCCCTCACTCCACATGGTCTTAAGCATGGCTGCTTCTCACTTATAAGTTAACTCCCTGAATTCTGAAGTCAAATCCACTTGAGACCCCTTAAAAAATGACAAATTGTCTCTTTTCCAAAGCTATTCCTCAAACTTGTGCTCAGAATATTAATTGACCTCTTTTTGTATTGAAAAGAGCATGCTTTGCTTTCATCACTCCCCTTGGCCTAAGAGCTCACTCAAGCCTCACTTATTTTAAAATGACCATCCCTTAAAACTGAGAGTAAAGCAAACAGCTAAGAGCAGGAGTAAAGGCAGTAAAATCAACTAATTAATGTTCCGCATTAGTAATTCTTCCACAAGTGTTTAATGGATATCCACTATTCAGTATTTAAGAAAGCACAGACTATTTCTATTTAAAATAGTAAAAGAAATGAATTCTTAGCAATTTAAAATACAATTAAAGAAGAATATATTTATGTCTAAAACTTCACTCCTTACATAATCATAAAATTTTACTGCTTGGAAAGAACACTAGTTAATTTCTTCTTTCAGTAGCAAAGAAACTGAGGCCCATAATGGAAAACCAAATTGCTCAATTCATGATTTATGCTCGATTCATGCTTCTATTATAAGCCATGTCTTCTTCTCAATGATTAATACGTTTTTATTGAATGCTTATTATGTTTCAGGCAATAGGTAGCAGAGTAAAATGCTCACAGCGAAGCCATCCTAATGACTCCTTTCCCTCCTTTGAAAGAAACGGCCTGCCCTAGATACTGAAAAGCACTTTGATTCAGTCCTCACTTTCTATTTTCTACTCTTCCCAGTCTCATTTTTCAAATTGAAGCTGCTTTATTATTGCCCTTTATCTCTAACATGACGCGCAGGCTCAGCGGCCGTGGCGCACGGGCCCAGCCGCTCCGCGGCATGTGGGATCTTCCCGGACCGGGGCACGAACCCGTGTCCCCTGCATCGGCAGGCAGACTCTCAACCACTGCGCCACAAGGGAAGCCCCCTTTCTAACATTTTAATGGCATATACATGTGCCATTAAAATATTTATATATAAATATAAATAATACATTTATAAATAGAAAAATGTTTTATATATAAAGTGGATAAGTTTAGGTTAATGCTGTATTTGCCTCATAAAAGTCAAAATTTTTAAAGCATGTGTTTTTCTTAAAAAAATATTTAGGCATATTATGCCTTATAATTTTGTTAAAATTGCGTTTTAGTATGAATGCTCAATAAGTAATATTCGTAATTTTAATAGCTTAAGTGTATAAGGAATATATTGAATTGAATTATAACTCATTTAAGCCTCTTATTATAAATCTCCATAGGTTTTAATAATTTATAAAATAAGCATCTTTTGGCCAGAGTGTTTTCTCACTTTGTACACGTTTGATGTTAAATACAGAATGGAGATTCTAGCTTATTCTTTTATTTAAGATTACTAAGAGCTTATAACCAATTAACATTCACTAATGTTGCATGTCTCAATAAATCTATATATTTTCAATATGATGAACTGATACTGTGAAGATATCCTCAAAAAGATCAAGAAGAGAAGAACAGTTTATCACTAAACTGTCCATCTAAAGATAAAATCTTGTCTTTCTTGCCTGTAGCACTAGTCTTCTCTAGTTAATTTAATTGGCTTGTATCAAATGACTTGAAGGCTGACCTAATCTCTAAATATTGCTCTGTAATCTCTAAATATTGCTCTGTGAAATGTTCTGTACTTTGTGTCTTATATTTACTTTTGTGGAGTTGATATTTCTTTACTCAACTGCAAACCTAGTTTTGTATTCCCTTGTTACTTTCCTTAGCAGAGCTAACACTATATTATTATTATTTTTTAAACTGTAATAGTTAACTGCTGCCCTGCAGCCCCTAACCACCTCAATTCCCCTTGGTTTTCAAACGAAAAAACTGGAAATGCACATAACTTCAACTTTCACAAATTCATTGAACCTGAAAAGCTAAGAAAACTTTGTTAAATTCTGGAGGCATGCATAAGAAAAAGTCTAAAGCAGTTGAGAAATATAACAAAGAATTAACAGTCTCACTGCATGAAGAAAAGAAATCAAAGTGGAAGAACAGAAAGGATACCTAATATAGAATGGGAAGTGGATAATAAATGTGTTTTATGTGTATTAATTAAAATAGAGTTCTAATCTCTAGCTTTCACGTATCTACCTATGCACTTATAAATAAGAAGGCTTACTTTTTTTAAAAAAATATTTTAAACTATGGAATGTGTTAGACCAAGCTCTACATTTCCAATATTTTTCTACTCTTTCAATATTATTACCATTATTTTGGAGTTGATAATTTATTTCCAAATAACTCAAATACTTTATTTACTTTTTGAAAATTTCATGAATAAGTGGGGCTTTAGAAACTGTTTGACTGAGAAAGGAATACAGCCTAGTAATTTTTTTCTTCAGGAAAATATTTAAAATTAGATGACTAGAAGATGCACTATGAAGTGAATCCTAAATAAAGCACAAACGTTTGAAATTGGTTGAAGGCCAAGGAAATACTTTATTTAGAATCCTCTTTACATTATATGCAATTATTTTGTTAAATGTGTTGCATTTTATCTTGTATACTATGACTTTGTGTCAAATCTAAACCCTAAGCTCTTTGAGTAGAGGATTAATAGCTTAGTTTCTATTTCTTATTCTGCAGCATTTAGCACAGTGCTTTAATAATATTACTATGGTGAATGGGATCAGAAGAGAAAGGGAAATAGAAAAAAAGGGAGGAAGAGAGAAAATTATGTTAGTCAGATAATTACATGAAAGTATAGTGAAAGAGAGGTTGGCAATGATACATAAATTAGGACAGAAACAATAGAAATATTTGAGATGGTCAGGAGGACAATGTAAGCAAGTATCTTATTTCTGGGGAAGCATATTTCTAGTGTCTCTTTAAGAGACACAAGAAACATAGATTCTGTTTAGAAACCAAGAGGAAGTATATCTACATGGCAGTATATATGTTTGTCACTGCATATCATAGCCTGGATATTCAAATTGTAGGTAATAACTGGCTTAAAATTGTAAGGTTTTCTTTCAGTTCCACTGTGGAAACACAATTAGTGACTAAAGATAAGTTACCTTGCACTTTTAAAATGTGGACTTAATCAACATTGAAATAACAAGTATAAGACTGTGTTTTTAATAAGTAAACTAGTCACTTTTTTATTGAAAAACAGCTACTTAAAATGAAGCAACTTAAAGTATTTTCTTTTCACTTTGAAAATTAAGTGCACACACACACAACAGCAAAGGAAGGATATTACACAGAACTATATAATGTGAGAATATGTTCCTATTAGTGTGTATGAATAAATTGTCTTTTCCAACATTATATACAATAACAGTAAAATATCTGTTATGGGGAAGAAAATAAATTTTTTAAATGGGCTGCCATAGATTAATACAACAACAATACAATTGCATTTGCTGCATAAGAGTTAGGACTTTAAAAAGTTATGCTAAATAAGTAATGTACAGTATTTTAATGATTTAAGTGTGTAGGGAGTGTGTGATGAGCTGAGTTAGAACTCACCTGAGCCTTCTTCTGTACATCTCCATATGTTTTTATTTTTAAAAATTTATAGGAAGAGCAAGCACCCTTTTGCCTAGGGTGTTTTCTCACCATATCATTTTAATATTTTATCTATAGAATGGAGATTCTAGTTTATTTTATTTATAATTACTAGGGACTTAAAACAAATAATCTTTTATTCATGTTAGCTTTCTCAGTACATCTATATACTTCAATAATATGACATAGTACTAAGAAGCTATTCTCGAGAAGATAAAAAAGAGAAGAGTGTTTTATCACTAAATTATCCATCTATAGTATAACATCCTGAGCTCTTCACCACAAAAAAAGATGGTCAGTGAAATCAAACAGTTCTCTCATGCCAAAAGTTAATGGTGAAAGATTACATTATAGGACATTAAAAACACTTTATTAATAGACTTTATTTTTTAGAGAAGTGTTAGGGTTACAGAAAAATTGTGCAGAAAGTACAGGTTTCTTTATGCCCCTCACCTCATTCCTTTCACTCAGGCCTTTTCATTGTCCACAGTTATATGTCAAAAGTTCCCATATTTGGAAAAAATTCCCATAATAGGCAATTATCACTAAAACTAATCTGGGGACTTCCCTGGGTCGCACTGGTTAAGAATCCACCTGCCAATGCAGGCGACACGGGTTCAAGCCCTGGTCCGGGAAGATCCCACATGCTGCGGAGCAACTAAACCCATGCGCCACAACTACTGAGCCTGTGCTCTAGAGCCCAAGAGCCACAACTACTGAGCCCACGTACCACAACTACTGAAGCCTGTGTGCCTAGAGTCCATGCTCTGCCAACAAGAGAAGCCACCGCAATGAGAAGCCTGCACAGCAACAAAGAGTAGCCCCCACTCACTGCAACTAGAGAAAGCAGCAGCGAAAACTCAATGCAGCCAAAAATAAATTAATTAGAAAAAAATTAAAAAGTAATCTGTTAACAGTCCACAGGTCTTCATTTTCATTACAGTAATTCCAACATAACCTTGTCTTCAAGGAAAACTATTTTACATAATTCATATATTTCCTAAGAACAAGATATTTATATGCATAAAGAATCATTGCTGACAGAAAAACGTATTTTATTCAGGAGGACACTTTTGAATCATGTTTATGCATTTTAATTTCAGCATGAAAATGTCATTTTTTAATAACCTAGGTAAGCCTAACTTTTTGTGACTCACTACAGTATTTCATTTTTGAGTATAAGGGACTTAAATTAACCAAATGACATAGAAGTGTTTATCTGTAATGTGAATGGAAGGTGAAAATAGTTTTACAAATATTATTAACTCCTCCAACACGTATCAAGATAAGGATAGGAATAAAGCTACAGCATGCATTAAGTCCTAGAATATAGTGTAGGATGGTATAATATTGTGTTAGGAGAAGTGTATCTATCTCCTCCCTCCTATAAGAAGTAATATGTGACCTTGGGCAGGTCTCTTAACTCTCAGATCCTCCATTCCTTTCCCTGTGAAACAAAATGTTTAGCATGGATAATTTCAAAGTCTACTGAGTCTCAAAACTCTGCCCACCTTTAGAAGTCCATGCTTATGGCAAGAACACTTTGAATCAAAATAAAATAAGCTAGCACATTTAAAAAAAAAGTATTTCTATTTTAGGAACATATTTCAGAGTGATCATTTTATAGATGAAGTCAGTTAATGTTAATTTTATGATCTGAAGAAAATTCCAATATTAGTGGTCAATTACTGAAAAATGACCTGGGATGCTCTGTGTTAATACTGGTGGAAAATTTCTTGGCATTTCTTTATGTGCAATAACTTTTACTGAGAGAAACAATATAACAATTATATTTATGAAGTTATGAAAAAGGACAAAGTTTCTTTCCCTTTCTTTTACTACATAGGATTTTATGGAAATTTACTTCACAAAAGATAATCAGTGCCCCAGGGAATTAGTAGCATTCAATTTGCCTATTAATTCTCCTAATATCTTTGTGCTCTGATTGTTTTAGTAGCTTTCATTTGGTCTCATTTTTAAATGTCTTTTTTGTATAACCTTATTTTATGAGAAAGAAAAGCAGTAGCCAGTTAGTTTTTTTTAAACCCATCTGTAATTAGTTTGATCTGTGATAGTTAAAAGCTGCTAAAATACCCCCCAATATTCAAATCTTTTATAAATTAATCTACCACGGTCATCACAGATTCATAAATTATATTATTTTTCTTCTTTAATTTTTAAAATTAATTTGTAAAGATTTTTGAAATGTTACAAAAATGATATAATTCATTATATTTTTACCTACCTTGTTCTTGCTCCAGAAAATATGAAAATGATTTAACTCATTATTAATATCACATTAAATGAATTAGCTCTTAAAATTGTATTATATTTTAGCAAGATGTTTGCAGTCTGTTATACGATTTAAGCAAACACTCTTCTCTGTAAGTTTTTCATGCTTTCTCATCCAAAATTCATGGGATTTTACTGGGCTCTATGAATATTACTATTGTTCTATATAAAGAGATTGGAACCTAACTGGTAAACAACAGTATTACACATGACTCTTTCAAGTTCACACTAAATGGCAGATTTTTCTGAGTGACTAAAATGCCTCATGTTTTAAAAAGGGCAACACTGGATACTGTATTTATGTTTTTAGGATTCATGGTCAGTAACCCATGCTCATGGATTCCAAAAGGGCATAAATTATACCTTATGACTACTCAGGCTGCTCAGAAAATTTTATTCATCCTTTACAAAAGATACTTATAGTTTTCTTGATGTGTTCAAGCTCTGTATGTATTTTAAGAGGATTTTCTTAAAATATATATACATAGTTGTTTTTAATTCTAAGAAATGATAATACAGATGCTAAAGTCACATAAGTATACATGACATACACTTTTGGAAGTGAGGATTTTTCATTTTACATTTTATATTATCAAAAAAATGAAAAACCATTTTCTCATTATCTGTTACATGAATCAGAAACAAAAGGAGTTATCAAAGTATAACAGAGTCTACTAATTAGCTGGGCCTAGAAATGTCTATTGTAAATAAGTCTATGTTTTCTATATAACATACAATAGTCCAACTTGTAGGGTAAGCCAGAAATAAAAGCCTGAGTGATATATATTGACAAACAAAAGCAGAGAAGGCTATCTCAAGTCCTAGCTATGTTTCTAGTAGCATTTTGCATGTTTTTCATGTACAATTGTGGATGACTCGTGAACTCAACTCAGAATCTTTGCACTTGTCTTCTTGGAGCATCCTTCCTCCAGTTATCTGAGTGGCTCTATCACTCCCTTCACTCATTTGGGTTCTGGTCAAATGACACCAGACATATTTTTTGATTCTCTTGCTAAAATAATATTCTCTTCCATATTACACTCTATTGTAATCATCCTGCTTTATCTTTTCTTTTGAAAAAATATTTTATTTTGAATTAATGTTAGACCTACAGAAAAGTTGCAAAGGTAGTACAGCAAGTTCCTGTATAAACATCACCCAGTTTCAGCTTCCACTGATGTTATTGCCTTCTATTACAATGGTACATTTGTCAAACTAAAACAAAAACAAAACAAAATGAAACCCTGATGTTAGTATGTTACTATTATCAAAATGTAAAACTGTTCAAATTTCACTAGTTTTTCCGTGAGTATTCTTCTTGTCCTCTAGGAACCAGTCCAGGGTACCACACTGCATTTAGTTGTCAAGTCTCCATTGCTTCCTCTGGTCTGTGAAAAGATTTCAGTCTTTCCTTATCTTTCATGACCTTAACAGTTTTGAGGCTTGCTAGTCAGGTACTTAGTCCCTCAGTTTGGGTTTTTGTAGTTTTCTCATGATTAGACTGGAGTTATTATTACTATTATTTTGAAAAAAAACAAACTTTTAAAATTTCTGAAAAGGCTATCATAATATATACTTATTTTATATCTATATATCATGGAATTTCTTCTTCTAGGAAGAAACTTCTAATTTCTCTCTCTCTCCCTCTCTCTCTCCTTTCTCTCTCTCTCAATCTTTCTCGATTTCTACCCCTTTCTCCTTATATTCCTTTGTCCCTCTTTCCTTCTTCATCTGTTTTTCTTTCATTTATTTCCATATATTTTAATTGCTTATATGTACATAATCTGCTTTCCCACTCATGTTATTATAAATGCATTATAATTATATTTTTAAGCACCTTATTTGGAAGGCTGTTTGTATCCTGCTATACATACAACAGTGAATAAATAGTATATCTGACTACATGAGGGTTAAATCCATGAAAGAGGACATAAATATCAAATAATTAGGTAAACTGAGAATGTTGGATGGTGGTAAGGGTGTTAGAGAAAACATAAAAACAAGGGTGGGTGAAATGCTAATTTAAATAGGATGGTCGGTGAAGATTTATAAAATGATTTTGGGGGGGAGGGAACAGAATGAATAGAGGGAATATTGCATGCGAATCCATGAGGAAGTCCAAGTAGAAGGAAGAGTACTTTAGCTGCCCTTGAATGGAGAAATGCTTTGTGTGTTTAAAGACCATCGAAGAGAATACTGTGGCTAGACAGGAACGACTGGGTGAGTAATCAAAGTTGAGATCAGAGAGGTGATTCAAGTGCAAATCATGTAAGTTCTTGTAGGCTAGTTTATGGACTTTTACTGTGAGTGAGATGGGATGCTGTTAGAAGATTTTGTTATTATGTGACTTAGATTTTTTTAATTGCCACTTGGAAAATCCTAGACTTTGCTTGAGTGAACAGCAAGAGAAGATCAGAAAGAGAAGCTAAGGGTTATTACAATAATCCAGCTGAGAAACACTTGTGGATTGTACAAATGTATTAGTAATAGAAATTATTAGTGGTCAGATTCTGGATAAATTGTTAAGTAGATCCAACAGCATGTATGATGGAATGGTGCTAGAGATGAATCAAAGATGCTCTCAAAACTTTGGGCCTAAAGTAATATAATAATTACCTTACCATTTACTGAGAAGGAAAAGAGTTCAGAAGAGGAGGGGGTGCTTTAGAAGAGTGAAGATAAGCATCAAGATTTTGATTTGGGACATTTTCAATTTGTGGTACTTACTAGACATTAACTGAAAAAGTCATTTAGGAAGCCAGTTATGAGTCTAGAGTTCAGATAAGATGTTCTTTCTGAGGGTATAAATTTGAGATTTATCAGAATATAAATAAAATTTAAAGAGTGCACTCTCAATAGGGGCGATATCTCCGTCAAGGAAGTGAAAATTGATTCTTAGAGGATGGAAAAATCTTTGACGTTACAGTGTTCTGTGGCCTTCCATAGTTCAAACCTATATGACAAATTCATATTCTTAATATTTGATTTCTCTCATTAGAGATAATGTAAATTCAATTTAATTTTTCTCCTTAGGGAGATACTAATGGAAACAAATGTTTTAGAAACACTGATTTAAATTTATAAAATTTGATCTGCTTATCTAAAACGTGAGTTCAGATAAAGAATAGAAAATTCTAAAGAATGATCCCTGGGGCACCATAAATTATAGAAGTTCAAGAAATAATAAAGAACCAGTAAATGAAATGAAGAAGGATTGGCTGGGGAAGTAGCAAGAAAACAAAGTTCTATCCTATATATCAGGTGAAAATATTTTTCAAGAAAGAAGGAATAATAGAGAAAATATGTTGAGGAAAACCTTATCAACAGTTCTTTTGAGTATTTTATTGGGAAGGAAAAGAAGAAAAGGCACATTGAATGGAGGCACATTAATTTGTTTAAAAGGCACATTAATTTGTTTGTTT
Organism: Phocoena phocoena; assembly: GCF_963924675.1. Classification (NCBI taxonomy): domain Eukaryota; kingdom Metazoa; phylum Chordata; class Mammalia; order Artiodactyla; family Phocoenidae; genus Phocoena; species Phocoena phocoena. Next base: position 55,768,927 of record NC_089236.1, on the reverse strand, counting down.
TTTGGTAAATAATGAGATATTACTGTGTACTTGTATGCTTATGATAATAATGCAGTAGAGAGAATAAACTGATATGAACAAAAGAGAAGCCAATATCTGGATTAATATATTGGAGTAATTAAGTAAGCATTGATTCTAATGAGTATGAAGATTTGGCATTAGCTATAGGCACAATTACAATATCCTTAATTACAGGTGAGATAAAAACAGTGCAGCCACAGAGGAAGATATATTGATATGTGGCAGTGATAGCCTTTGGAACACTTTTCTCATTGCTTTTATATTCTCTACAAAATAAAAACAAAGTCATTAAGTGATAGTGAAGCGGACAGGGTGTGCTGGAGTTTTGAAGAGAGACAGAAAGGCATGCAATAAACTTCAAGGAGAGTAGAAAACTTAACTAGGAAAATATAATATGATTTCAGGTAGTTTTGGTGTCCTACTTGAGATTGAGGATCATTAACTAAAGTGAGCGAACTTACTATGGTTTTATGTTTTCCTCTAGCCACAGTTATCTGCTTAAGCAGAGGCTGAGAATATGTGGAATTTTGTATTTGTTTTTATTTTCAGAGGAAGAAGAAAGTGGGGTGAGGGTTATGCAAGGAAGTGATTGTAATGATGAACAATGGAATCTAGAATGCAAAAAGAAGAAATGAAAACATGAAGGAACAGGGCTGGGAAAAATTGGGAAGATCAATGGATGGCATTGATAACCACAGAAACTGAGACATTATTTGAAGTCAATTGTGGTGATGACATGGAAAAATAGAAGGTAATAGTTAGAAATTAGGATATTTGAAATTTAAATTTTGAGGAAGTATTAGGTATTGGTAATGTCAAATTCTAGAACATTATCATTTGTATCAGGGGCCCAGGTGAGGTGGAAGACATATTCATAGTAGGGGGAAGTTCAGGGTTCTAAGAACAATCGATATCAAAAGACTATGTGCTTAGTTATTAAAACACCAAGAACCATGAGTAGTGTTGTTAATAGTAAAACCTTAAAAAAATGAGAGTAATAGTGTAAAAGTCTGTAAACTGCAGAAAGGAGTGGTAGTGTGTAACATCATATGATGTGATAACATGAATCTTAACATTGGGACTTTTAAGGAGAAGGGTTTATAATGGCCTATAGACAGTAATGTGTTTCATAACATTCTCTGCTAAATTTCTTGCATCTAGCATAGTTACTGAAATTTAGTAAGATCTCATCAAACATTTGTTAAATGAATTAAACTGTTAATGCATCTGTAAAATGAAAGGAATTGATAGTAATTCTTAAAAGTAATTCCCAATTCTAAAATTTTAGCATTTACACATATGTTATTCAATATGTGCTGTACTTAGGGATAGTTATAATGAAGACGATACTTAACAATTTGTACCACATCTAGCTTTACCTCACCCAGTCCAATTATTCCTTTAATTAATTATCTCTATTTCAGTAAGTACTGGGCTCAGCGGTAAGTCATCGTTAGTGCTGTTTTTGGATTGCTCTAAAGCTACAATGTATAGATTTTTAAGTCTTTGAACACCAATCTTGGAGGTAGGGTTCCTAATATCTCTTACAGGTCTTACATGCTTTCTTATTCTAATTTTCACCAAATTCAAATTCTACTAATAGGCTACCACATGTTTCCCCAATGGACACTCAAAATCTCAGAGTTAGCTTCAAGAAGTTTAAAATGTATGTCCCTATATTCTGCTCATTTTTGATTTCAACTAATTTTGATCTACATCTGTTGAATTCTTTTTTTTGTTTTTGTAATCATATCTCTTCTTGCTGATCTCCTGATTCAAAAGCTTAGCTTGCATTTATAATTCTATGTGAAACCCTGACTTTATCTACATTCCAACCTGACTTCCTTATTCCTCTGTGTACTCTGACTGCTTAGACCCTGATCATGAAAACTGTAAAGATTTCTTCAGAGAACTTTTTTTTTGTGGGACACAGAAAGAAAATGTGTTTTATGTTTCAGCAAATGACCAAGTAAATGTACAGTCTTTTAACACTCCAGATACCAACAGTATGTGGTGGCATGTATAAATGACACAAAGAAGTCATCTAGGTTTCAGAACTGACAAAAGTATTCCATGAGGAAAAACATAAATACTAGCTCTGTTTAACAATATATAGGTATCAGAGGAAGATCTCCATGACACCAAAGTTTCAAGCTGCAAAAAAAAAAAAAGTTAATATGTAGTTTAGACATCTGGTTTACCCGGCAAGGAAACTGAAGTTCGAGGTAGCATGTATTAGAGGTAAAAGACTCATCCCCCACTCCTGAGTGTAGGAGGGATGTACATTAGCTTTGAAGTCCTGTTCTCTTTTCATATTCTCACTAATTTTTCAACCGGATGAATCAAAATTCAGCTGGGCATGATCATTTCAATCTCTTCCTCTCTTTTCCCTCAGAATCTGACTCTCCACTGGAAACATATTTTCTGGTCTGTGTGTATGTGGGAGTTTTACAGTGTATTTAATTGCTAAACCCAAAAGTCCCTTCTAGTACATTTTAAAATGATTTTCTGGCATACTCATAACTTTCTTCTAGCTGCTTTCTTAAATTTGGTTTCTCCTCTTCTTCTTTTCTCTTTAGCATCATTTACATAATTTGGGTCTATATTCACCCTGTTTCCCCTGAAATGTCCATGTTCCCTAAAAAGTCATTATATGTAGTGGTTAGAAATATAATCTCTGTATTTATGAGCTGTGAGAAATTGAGCCAGTGACTTATTTTTGTTGTTGTTGTATTTCCACATGTGTAAAATGAGCCTAGAAAATGCAAACGTACTTCAGTGACATTTATTGGTCATCATTCTGCCTCAAGGAGAGCATAGTTCCTCCACAGCTTCTAAAACACTGGCAAATGGACAATCTCAGGACCTTTCTAATATTTTCTTTATCCTACCCCAAGGATGTAGTTATACTATTTACACTATCCTAGGAAACTGAACCATATGAATAACCTTATTTTTGCAATGGAGTACCTATTCCACAAAAGGTTCTAATGTTATGACCAAAGGAGAAAATGAATCTGCTTTTCCACACTTCATGGAAAACACACTGGTATTTTTTTTTTTTTTTTTTTTGCAGTATGCGGGCCTCTCACTGTTGTGGCCTCTCCTGTTGTGGGCTCCAGACGCGCAGGCTCAGCGGCCATGGCTCACGGGCCCAGACACTCCACAACATATGGGATCTTTCCCAGACCGGGGCACGAACCCGTGTCCCCTGCATCGGCAGGCAGACTCCCAACCACTGCGCCACACACTGGTATAGTTTTTAAAATTACTATGCAGAAATATTTTTAGTGTTAATGAGGTACAAAAATTGCAAATTAAAAAATTGCTTTGTTCACTGATAAGAGGAATTATTCACATGTATGTCACAATGGCAAAATTTTTTTCTAATTTGTTCACTTACTTTGTCACATACAGTACATCTGAGGAAGCATTAAACTCTAGGAAATGATGTGACTCCATGGTACATATGTGGCTTTTAGAATGAGAAAACAAGAGCTTTGACATGGACATAGTGTATCTTTGTAGAACACCTATTCCCTCACCTTTCCATATGGAAATAGTAATATTTAAGCATTGAGTTTCCCCAGAGAGTATCTCTTTCTGGGACCAAGAGGAAAAATAAAGATTACCCTTTCTTTGTTAAGAATAATGTTGATATGAGAGAACTCCATGAGTGGAAAACAGGCATTTTTACATAAAAATGGCAGAATTATTTGTTGTTTGTTTTAAACTATAGTCTTTTTTATTCTTTAACTAGAGTTATGGTTTTCTCATTTTGAAACCAGTCCAATCAATTTTACTGTTCTTTTTATTAATAAAATTAAATGTCAGTTTTGACAGGAACATTATTTCCTTTCTTTAGAGATAAACTTCAGGATACTTTTTGGAAATTTATTTATGTAAAACATGAATTTTGGGCACTTACCTTAAATACTTGCTAATCACACTAGTATGAACATAATATTAGTGGCTTAAAATACAATTTAGAGATAACTCCTTTCTAGCATTTGCTTTTTGAAAATAAAAATCTCAATACCTACCCAAAATAATTAGAGCCATCTACTGGTGTCTGGAAGAAATACATCAAACTAATGAGCGGCTAAGAGACATGAAAATAACTTTAGATCTAGACTTTCAATGGCTGTCTGAAATACTTCAAAGTATTTTTTGAATAAGGAGCATTAATTTTTTGAATAAGTCCTTGAAATAAATGTCTTGAATATTTTTTTCTTTACAGCTGAAAATCAAATCAAAGCAATTTCAATTGAAATATTTATTGTAAAAACAAATCATCATGAATGATTTCACAAAGTGAGCACCATTGTACTCCCTTTTCTTGGTGACCTGCTGGATGGATATACTGTAGGTGGAACAGAGACTTGGCGACTTCCCTAACCTTGATTTTTGGCACAATTTATACTTAAATGTAAATGAATGAGAAAAATAGTTCATAATATTTATAATTTTCAAACATATTTTAATGTTTCAAATTTCTATGCACAAGCACTTGTCTAATATGCATGGTGTTCCATAAATCTAATTGGTAAAATTTGCTCTTCTTTTCCATTTTTTCCTTAGGAATAATGTTATATTCAGGACTTAGGTTGATAGTTTGTACCAGAGAAGCCCTTGGCTTCGATGGCTGTCTGAAATACTTCAATGGAGTTCCCATTATGGACAATAATGGGAATTATTGTCATTCTTATTTAACATATATCAATACAATAACTATAGAAAAAAAATAAAAAGAAAACAATTATGGCTAACAGTTTTAAAGGAATTGCTATCTTTCAGGAAGTATTTTACATGCATTAAAACAAAAGAATCTTATTATATAGCTTCTGTTAGTATTTCCAATTTTCAGTGAGAAAACTGAGATATAGTATGATAAAGTAACTTGGCAAACACATTCAGTCAGTAAATAGTGAAAGTCTGGTTTGTTCCTAAGTAATCTAGATCTGTGCTGACACTGTACGTAATTATGCAGTGCTATCTTGTATTTGGTGTGCTTTAAGAGAAATTTAGAGTTCTCACTTGGGAAACCTAAAGACAATATATCTTGTCATTCCTAGAATTTACTTCTGTTATTTCCACTTTAAAAATCATGGGGTATAGATCTACATTGTCCCGTAGAACATTCTGCAATGATGCAAATGTTCTACCATCTGTACTCTCCAATACGGTGGTTACTAGCCACATGTGGCTATTGATCAGTGAAAATGTAACTAGTGCATCTGAGAAACTAAATTTAAAATTTTGTTGAACTTTAAGCTTACATTTAAATAGCCACATGTTGCCAGAGGCTATCGAGTTGGAGAGTGGCTTTGTGGCATAGACAGATTTATCCAAGAGGTTACTCATAGCATAAACAGTGTCTAGGCTAATTTGCCTTGATATTCATGCTCCTGGTCCTACTGACAAATTGGTTCTTGTTCCAGGAATTCTAACTCGATTACAGTTCTGATCTTTCCTTAATTCCTTTATTCACAATCCCAAGAATGATGACATTAATGTATTGAATAAGGTGAAAATCAAGGACAGTAATTATGGGCTAAAGACAGGGGTGGGTCAAAAAAGGGACAGTAAGATGGCCTCTCCTAAAATTTGAGGATTGGGGAATATAAGTGTTAGGTTCTTCTGCCAATGTAACTGCACAGATGGTTCTTTTCTTCCATCTCCCCAATGAAGCTTTTAACCACTTTCCTTTTCAGTGCTTGTGGATACTGCTTTAAATCAGGTTCTCTATAGAACAGAATTAGTCTCATTAACTCGAACAAATTCTTCCTTTGGTTGGAGTTGACATATCTTTCTGAAGTGTCTTAATGCAGTTGCTATTAAGGAAAGGGAAACTAATTGAAGGAAAAAGAATACTTTCTTGTATATCACCTTTTACTGTTTTTATTTTCACATAGGAAGTACCACCTTTGTTTATGTATACTAATTATTACTTTTTGGATACACACAATCTGAGGAAATCTGTATTTCATGGGAAAACCAACTTCAAGTTATAGCAGAGGCTAAAGCAGAGGGCATGTGAGAATGATTAGAAATATATAACACACTTGAAAAGGATGCCAGTAATAATAGCAGTGAATGAAAGGAAAGAAAAGAGGTAAAATAAGTATTATCCTGACCTTAACTATTCTGCTCCTCATAGTTTAAGGTAAGAAGCAGGCATCTACTTTGCAGGAAGGGACCAGATTTTAAGGCAACAGATATTTATTAGAAGAGGAGTAAATAGGAGAATATGATGCAATGAATTAGAGGTGTTTCAGCAATTACCTGCCATCTTGAGATGGCTCTCACTCAGATATTTTTAAACATAGTATTTATATCAGAAAGTTCGTTTAGTAACATCTGAAATCTTTGGCTCCTAAATGAAGGTCAGCAGAGTAAGGATTTCCAAACGTTCTTTAGTGTGCATGACATAGCACATTTACTACAAGTGAGTATTGAAACATGTATATAGAGGGAGAGTATTAAAGCTTTGACAGAACATAAACTACATTATTAAACATGTCTAGGGCTCAGAATTACAAATATAGAAATACCCTGAATTTGAAAGGATGAAAGACAGGCTTGGGTTCTAAATCTGGGTTTGTGATGTTTCTCTTTTGCTACCGGCTTTCAACTGCTTAAGCTTAGAAATTTACTCTGATTTCATTGCTGTACCAGACACAACACTCCCATGAGAGAAAGTGTGTTGTAGGCTCTTATGAATAAGAACCTCCCTATCAATAAGACTTGGGCACCTTGGGGTGAAATTTCATAGCCTTGGGCTTGAACTTTTACATTCTGTCTGAATACAAGGACATTTTCAGCTGATAAATTGCGCTGCATTTGCATAAACAGTGAACATACCTTTGAAGGTGGGAAGGGTTCTACTTATTGTTTAGTGCTGAGTAAACAAAGATTTAATGTTATGTTCTCAGTTACAGTTACTTTCCTAAACTTAGTATCACAGTGTTTTCAAAGTGAAGAAGGAAATACAAAATTAAAGAAATGAGAATTTAAAATAGGAATTGGATGTACAATAAGATAAAAAATAAACATTGGGGAGAGAAATAAGGAACACCAGCATTTTGGGAACTTAAAATTCCTTGTTTCTGTATCTTCAATATTCTCTTTTTTTCTTGATTTCTCAGTTTTTTCTCACAATATTTTTTCTTTCTTTAGAAATAGAGATTAAATCCACAACTGGAAATCCCTGTGGTGATTATTAAAATTATCAACCGAAAGACAATACAAATTTTCCATACAAAATAAATTGAACTGTTTAATAACCAAGGCTCACACACTTGTGCAAATTATGTTTTTGCTGGACTTCCTATTGTATTCTGTAAGTGGAATAGAAGAAGTTCTTGGAAACTTGATGATATGTGTAAATTCCAATAGCATCCCTGTACATTGTTCCTATTTAAAAGAATAATGAAGTAATCAAATGGGAAAATATAACTACTTTACATAAAAAGTAAATAGGATGGTTGTCTCAACATAGCAGAAAATTTTGAGTGGTTGCTGGTTGTACTGAAAATTTTCTAATTTATAGGAAGTATGCCATGACATAAGTAAAACAAGGATCTGATTATTGATAATGGGAAAATGCAATTTAAAAAATAAAACTAAGAGAAAAAAATATCTTGAACTATATTCAAAATAAATACATATAAAACAGATTTAATATACTTACTGTAACTCACAAAGTGATATTTATTTTTGTTGTTATTGGATTTTGATTTATTAGTGGTTTGTGATAGCATCCTCTCAGTATGTTTTTCATTTCCAAATATTTTATTTTATACTTTTTAAATCTTCAAATATGTTTATGTTTTCATCCACCTTTCTTGCATGCTAATTCTATAATCTATGTTATTTTGGAGACTGTTTATGTTGATTCATTTTTTCTTGGTTATGCACATTATTTTTATTGCTTTGTTGCATGCCTAGTAATTTTTTATTGGATGCTAGACGTTGACCCTTTATGTTACTGATAGGTAAATTTTGTTTCATTCCTTTAAATAGAGTTGGGATTTCCTCTAGGTTACTGGTAAGTTATTTGGACTCGGGCTTGCTTTTAAACTTTTTAGGGTATTTCAGAGCAGTTTTTAACCTAGGGAAATCTGTTCCCACCATGGAGGCAAAACTCTTCTGAGGAATCTTTTAGGAATACTTTCTATTCTGGCTTGTCAGAGCACAAATGATTTTTGGCCTGATGTCTCTTGGAGATTTTTCTCCCAACTTGTTTCTAGATGTTCTTTCTTGGTCTTGGGTAGTTTGTGCCTAATCCTGTACAAGTTAGTACTCAATAAAATACTCGAAGAACCTCTTTGAAGATTTCTGTGATGGTCTTCCTCTCTCTCCCACTGTAGCTTTCTTCTATAAAGTGTTTTGCTATGCAAATTCCAGCTGCTTTGGCCACCCCAAACTCTGAAATCTGTTTCTTCCACTCAGTGAGGCCCTGCAGTGAAACACTGTTACTGAACCAAACTTGGGTCTGCTGGCCCAGATGCATTAATCACTGACACTATGTTGTGGTGAAAGAAAGTGCAGCATTTATTTTAAGGCACCATACAAGGAGTTGGGGCTCTTTTAGTGCTCCAAAAGCCCAAACTCCCCAGTAGGTTTCAAAAAAGCATTTCTAAAGGCAAGGCAAGAGAAAGGAGTCCCAGGGTATGTGATCGGCTTGTGTACAGTTCTCTGATTGGTTGATTGTGAGGTAAAATAAAAAGGTGATAAGTTTTTGCAAATATTTCCTGGTTCTGGCCAGACTCCAGAGGGGATGTGTTAATTTCTTCCATTTGGTGGGGGTTTTAGCATCTGCAAAACAACTCTGGAAATGTGCATCAGATACTGTTATTTAAGTACTTCAGAATGGAGCTAAAGAAGAGGATATGGGGAAAGGGTCTGTCCTGGGAAGGCCCCATAAGTTTCTGCTCAGTTACAACCTGCATATTCTTTCCAGGCAAGAAACTGGTACAATCATAAAATTCATATGTTTTGCTTTATTCAGTAGTCCCTAACTCATGGTATTTTGTTTCCCCTTTTCTCAAACCATTGTTTCATCTATTTTTTTCTGGTTTTCTAGTTGTTTTGGGCAAAAGGTTAAATACAGTACCATTTCCTGCATCATATCTAAATGTGAAAATCTTAAATTAATAATTTAACAAATTTAATCTAAATAGTAGTACAATATAAGCAAACTGATTCTTGCAGATACCGATTACACATTTATTTATTGCAACCAAAAATGGAAGTAATATAAAGGTTAAATTTTAAAGTATAGAATAAGAAATTATTATATAATACATCTCATAGGGAATCAGATAAGCCCTCAGGTATTTGTGTATTACCTGTATACCTCCAAATATAGAATTTTCACTATGTTTAAATTATCTTTTTAATATCTATATACTCCAACTAATATTCATCATGTCTATGATTGTATCCCTATCCCTTAGTATTGGGCTTTACAGTAGTATGCAACAAGTGAATAAATAAATAAGGAGCAATTAATAGGGTAATTATAGTTACACTACATTGTAAGTAATAAATTAATGGCAAAAGACACACCCATAAGCAAAGGGAAAAGAAAATTGATAAATGGTGAAAATATATATCCAGCCTATCTCACAAACTAAAGTTAATATTTAATTTATAAGAAGTTTTTAAAGATTTAGAAAATAAAGACCAAAAAGCATAGTGAATGGGTAATATATGAACATACTAGTCACAGAAAAATAAATACAAATTGCTCTATAAAATATAAAAAGACACATATTGCATATAATGAGAAAGTCAAAATAAATCCCTATTAAAATTGCCAATGGCATTTTTCACAGAACTAGAACAAAAATAATCTTAAAATTTGTATGGACACAAAAGACCCTGAATAGCCAAAGCAATCTTGAGGAAGAAAAATGGAGCTGGAGGAGTCAGGCTCCCTGACCTCAGACTATACTACAAAGCTATAGTCATCAAAACAGTATGGTAGGGCTTCCCTGGTGATGCAGTGGTTGAGAGTCCGCCTGCCGTTGCAGGGAACACAGGTTCATGCCCCAGTCCGGGAAGATCCCACATGCCGCAGAGCGGCTGGACCCGTGAGCCATGGCTGCTGAGCCTATGCATCCAGAGCCTGTGCTCCGCAACGAGAGAGACCACAACAGTGAGAGGCCCATGTACCGCAAAAAAAAAAAAAACAAAACAAAAAACCAGTATGGTACTGGCACAAAAATAGAAATATAGATCAATGGAACAGGATAGAAATCCCAGAAATAAACCCACACACCTATGGTCAATTAATCTACTACAAAGAGGCAAGTCTATACAGTGGAGGAAAGACAGTACCTTCAATAAATGGTGCTGGGAAAACAGGGCAGCTACATGTAAAAAAATGAAATTAGAACATTCGTTAACACCATACACAAAAATAAACTCAAAATGAATTAAAGACCTAAATGTGAGACCAGACACTATGGGCAGAACACTCTCTGACATAAATCACAGCAATATCTTTTTCCATCCATCTCCTAGAGTAATGGAAATAAAAACAGAAATAAACAAATGGGACCTATTTAAACTCAAAAGCTTTTGCACAGCAAAGGAGACCATAAGCAAAATGGAAAGACAACCCACAGAATGGAAGAAAATATTTGCAAATGATGTGACCAGCAAGGGATTAGTCTCCAAAATTTACAAATAGCTCATGCAGCTCAATATCAAAAAAGCAAATGACCTAATCAAAAAATGGGCAGAAGACTTAAATAGATGTTTCTCCAAAGACATACAGATGGCCAAGAGGCACATGAATAGATGTTCAACATCATTTATTATTAAAGAAAAGCAAATCAAAACTACAGTGAGATATCACCTCTCACTAGTCAGAATGGCTATCATCAGAAAATCCACAAAAAATAAATGCTGGAGAGGGTGTGGAGAAAAGGGAACCTTCCTAGACTGTTGGTGGGAATGTAAATTGGTACAGCCACTGTGGAGAACAGTAAGGGGGTTCCTTAAAAATCTAAAAATAGAGCTACCATATGATCCTGCAATCCCACTCCTGGGCATATATCCAGAGAAAAACATGGTCGGAAAGGATACATGCACCCCAGTGTTCATTGCAACAATGTCTACAATAGCCAAGGCATAGAAGCAACCTAAATGTCCATTGACAGAGGAATGGATAAAGAAGATGTGGTACATATATACAATGGAATATTACTCAGCCATTAAAAAGAATGAAATAATGCCACTTGCAGCAACATGGATAGACCTAGAGATTGACATACTGAGTGAAGTAAGTCAGACAGAGAAAGACAAATAGTGTATGATATCGTTTATATGAGGAATCTTTTAAAAAAAGATACAAATGAACTTATTTACAAAACAGAAACAGACTCACAGACTTAGAGAACAAACTTATGGTTGCCAGAGGGAAAGGAGGGGAGGGACATTTAGGGAGTTTGGGATTGACATGTACACACTGCTGTCAAGCTCATTTCCTGGTACAACAATGAATTTGGCTACAGCGACAGTGTAGTGGACCTAATGGTCCACAGAGCCTCCAAGGAGTAAGAGTCCCTGTACCACCAGCCCCAGCAAGAGCAGGAGAGGAAGAGAGAGGTCCTCAGCTTCTGGGGAGTCCTTACCCCAACTTCATCCTCCAACACACTGAGAATCTCCTGACCTCCACACGGTTTCCATCCCAGACAATAGAGGAAGGGGAGGGACTGAAGAAGGGGAGGGGCTTATGGAGCCCTACCTTGTCATGTACCATCAATAAAGTGCACTGTACCCCCCTCAAAAAAAAATAAAATAAAATGGATAACCAACAAGGACCTACTGTATAGCACAGGGAACTCTGCTCAATATTACGTAACAACCTAAATGGGAAAATAATTTGAAAAAGAATAGATACATGTATATGTATAACTGAGATACATGTATATGTATAACTGAATCACTTTGCTGTACAACTGAAACTAACACAACATTGTTAACTATACTCCAATATAGAATAAAAAGTTTTAAAATGTTAATCATTATTAGTACTAATATCTTGATACAACCATGTGAGAGAGTTATAATTATTCTCATATTACATATGAGCAAATTGAGAATCAGAAAATTAAAATTTTTGTGGTGAAGAAAAATACAAAATAAAAAAATAAAAGTATGATCTCTCATCTATCAGAGTGGCAAAATATCTCATTTGACAATGTGTCTAATACATCACTAATGAAAATGCAAAATGCCACAATTCTTATGGAGAGGAACTTGATGATATATAGGGAAATTACATATGCATTTCTATTTTACTACAGCAATCCCACTTCTAAAAATCTATCCTAAAGATACACTTGCAAAATGGCTTCTGAACACAGTTGTTTGCTTTAGTATTATTTGTAATAGCAATGTTAGAAACAATCAAAATGGTCATCCATAAAGGACTGTGTGAAAAAATGAAAAAATAATTATACAGTCACAAAATAGAGTACTAGGCTCTTGTAAAACCATATGAGCAACCTCTACACACTGGTATGGAGTGATCTCCACAATATATTGTTAAGTGAAAAAGCAAGACACAGAATATATGTTATGCAGACTTCTGAATAAGAAAGTGGAACAAATGAACACACACACTATGTTTATATTTGCAAAAAAACTAATGAACACCAAACAGAAACTACTAAAAATAGTTATTGCTTATAAGGAGAGGGAGGAACAAAATGGAAGGAACAGGGATGAAAGGAATTCATGTGAATGTACCTATAATATAATTTTGATATGTGAATCATGTATATGTTTTCTATGATCAAAAAGCAAAATGAAATCATAAAGAAAAATCTCTTAATTAAAGTTAATTGAAACAAAGTTAATTATATATAATTTTGGTGATATAACCTTAAAGAGGGGGATAAAAATCAGTCCAAGTATTTATACGTTCTCAAAGGAATATATCTAAGGACAGAAATAAGTGCAAAGGAACCTCAAACTTTATTCTATTGTGTTATTGTTATCTTGTGCATACTTCATGTATAATTTTTGATATTATGAGATAAATAAATTAAATAATTATTATAATATTGTGTAGAAAAATAACCTTTCAGCATAAAAGATAAAATGGTATAAAGTTTATATTTGAATTGAATAAAACAATGCACATTGTTTTTATATTTTTATTTTTGAATGCATGTTCTAATACTGTCCACTGAAAATATTTAAGGGCAAGAGAAACCCAGTGACAATAAACCACCTCTAGCAGCCAGATTTTGTTCATTAAATGACTCTCAACAATAGAAGTAATGAGGATGCTCAGTAAAAAGTTCTTTTAGGTGCTGGGCAGGAAATGTACAAAAAGTTTGGGGCATAATGTTAAATATAAAGAATGGAAGGTACAAAAGGATTATGTAATCTGTACAGAAGACACAGAAGCCATCTTAAAAGAACTCTCACTGCTTTAGGTTAGAATCATTTGTGATTTGAAAAGAATGATTACTAAAATATATTGAAAACATCAAGTATATAAAAATCTCAGAATAGATAGATGGATAGATAGATAGGCAGATAGCTATAGACGTATATGTAATCAGAGAGAAATAAAACAATACTCCCTAGAGAACACTGGAATTTGCCAGGGTACTAACTCATTATGATGAACATTGATAGTTAAATGAGAAAAATTAAGAATTTTTTTTTGTACCTTCTGGATAGACTACATTTCAGTGTTGTTAAAATACTACTAGATGTGGGGGGAAGGGAGGTTTAAAACACAGGATAATTGCAACAAATAAATGCAGAATGACTGAAAGAACTAGAAAGTCACAATTTTGCAATTCCTAATAGGATAACTGATTTAGGCAATGGGTTATTTATATTACTATTGCTCCAAATGAGGAAGCACCAAGGTCAAGAAATTTAGGCAAGTTTACAAACTAGGGGCAAGCAGTAATTTACAATGAGGCAATCTCACTGTATAGAAGTAAGATAAAATATTAAAGATAGAAAGCAAAAAGAGTTAATTGCACTCTATTAAGAGGGTCTTAATATTTTCAAATCTAAAATTAAATTCCTTTGCTTGTGAAAAGTTCTGTGCTCAGCTAGGAGGCTGCTATGAAACATTAAACACTGTCAATTCTTACTGGAATGCTGCGTTAATACTGCATAACATCAATTTTTTATATTATGAATGTTAATTATCCCTGAGATTCTGAAATGCCTAACGGTGCTAAAGTACTAGTGCATTTATTTTATTTTTAATTTATTTTCTTTTTTGTATTGGCTGTTCTCCCTAGATCTGATTCTTCTCCCTGCAGTGAGAAATGAGTTAAATCAGCTCTCACTGTCAACCGGAACAGCCTTGAACCTGAGTTAATTCATCACCTACTGACAAAAGGTTAAAAATATTGAATATCAATATCCAGAATGTTTTCCAGCTCAGCAATTGTTTGGCAGTGCTGATGTCTGAGCTGTGGGAATAAAGTGCAAGGTTTTGGCATTTTCTGTGTCCCTGGAGTTACCTTCTTAATATGCTTTATATATGAATATAAATATAAGTTTTCCCTTCACTTTTCTTTTAATGTAGTTGATACTAGATATATAAAAATTTGAAACAAAAGCTAATACAATAATAAAATGTGTATATCTACCTTCACGATAAAAGCAAACTTTCACAACTGATTTGCAGAATTATCAGCTGGATCTGTACTGTACAGACTCATGCTTATTCATGCTTATCTGATTATACATTCAGACTCTAGTCACCTACAAAGACTGAACAATAGGATCATTATTTTTTGAATGAATTTAACTCAATTAACATGTGCGAAGAACTCTGTCAGATATTAGGAAAACTATTGTAAACAATTCTGCCCATGAACACATGGACCCAGTATTCTAGCAGTTCAAGATAAGATATATTTGTGTATGCGTGTGTGTCTGTGTGTGTGTGTCTGTGTGCACACAAGTGCATTATAGAGAAAGTATATTAGGGAAATACAGTAGCTTAGAAAAAACAAACTATTTTAACCATTGACTATGGTTAGAGGATTGAATTGGTGTCATCGATGTAAAAAAAAACAATAAAAAGATTAAAGATTATTTTTACTTGTTTAAAATTGAAATCTCATTTTAAACAAAGTAGGAACACATTTTAATATATTCATTTTATAGATTTTTTTTCCCAAGACTTCATCAAAATTTGGATAGAAAATATTTTTATTGGCTTTATTTTTTTCTTGTTGTTTACAAACATCAACCATTTTGTTTTATTATGTGGTTGGATAAACTCCTTTTGATTTTGTGACTAGAAGGTTTCTGATACCAGAGGTTCTTATAACATATGAGAACTTCTAGACATCTTCAGTTATCAGATACTTAAGACAACCACAAAAGTGAATTTGATATTTTTCATTTACATATTATCCTGCAAATTACTTTTGGCATTATATAGGATGTGTAATAATATCTGTATAGGGCTTTAAGACTGCATAGGGCTTTAATCTGTGTAAAGCCAAAATAAATATATGTATCTTTTCTGGTGAGATGGAAGATTTATGTTGTTTCAAATTTCTTGCTATTACAATATACTTTGTGATATAATGCTTCTTTGTACACACATGCCAGAGTTTCTAGGTCATATTCTGTGGGTATAATTCATACGTTATGGATATCATCAACTTTATTTTAAAATGTTAAGTTGCTCCTGAGGTTGTAAGACAGGGATATGATATATTCTTGCTTCATATTGTTCCAAACTTTTCCAATTGACTTTTTTCTATCATGCATTCGGAGAATGCACGGCAGTAGTGACTACTGACTACTGCAGGTCTGTATATTAAATATATCATAATACTGTTATTCAGCAGTACAAAAATTAAAATGCAATACTTCTGTTTGTTCATTTACTTTTTTTTTTTTACATCTTTATTGGAGTATAATTGCTTTACAATGGTGTGTTAGTTTCTGCTTTATAACAAAGTGAATCACTTATACATATACATATGTTCCCATATCTCTTCCCTCTTGCATCTCCCTTCCTCCCACCCCTCCCTATCCCACCCCTCCAGGTGGTCACAAAGCACCGAGCTGATACCCCTGTGCTGTGCGGCTGCTTCCCACTAGCTATCTACCTTACGTTTGGTAGTGTATATATGTCCATGCCTCTCTCGCGCTTTGTCACAGCTTACCCTTCCCCCTCCCCATATCCTCAAGCCCATTCTTTAGTAGGTCTGTGTCTTTATTCCTGTCTTACCCCTAGTTTCTTCATGACATTTTTTTTCTTAAATTCCATATATATGTGTTAGTGTACGGTATTTGTCTTTCTCTTTCTGACTTACTTCACTCTGTATGACAGACTCTAGGTCTATCCACCTCATTAAAAATAGCTCAATTTCATTTCTTTCTATGGCTGAGTAATATTCCTTTTTTATCTCAAAGCTGTGCATTATCTCAACAACTCTCTCTTTTTTTCTAATGAAGAAAGAAAAATTGTGACAAATGAAGAAAAGTAATTTAGAAAATGAGACATTTGATAGCAATGTTACATTGGGGCAAAACAAATGTCAGAACTGTCTATATTTAGGACTCAATAATGTTTTATCCACCAAGGTCTGGAAATAAAAGAAAAGATTGCCTCTGAGATTAAGATACAAACACAACACCTAATTCATCATCACAGAGACACACAAAATGATCTTAGTCAGACTTCTAAGCTGGTAACATTTGACCGACTGTATCTTTAGTAAATGGCATGTAACAAGTCAAAAGAAATAATTCCTCAATAAAGGACAGTATTATTACCAGTAAAGCATGGGATATCTAAATTCTTTCATGTTATATAGAAGCCCTGTCAAGGAAAGAAAGTCTTAGAATTCTTTTTCCAAAACAGTAGCAACTAACCATACATGGCAAATAAATTTTAATTTTAACTTTATTAAAATTAAATTAAATTAAAACTCAGTTAAAATAGTCACATTCCAAGTGCACAACAGCCACAAATGACTAGTGGTTACAATGGTGGACAGCATACAGAACAGTTCCATGGTCACAGAGAATTCTACTGGACAATGCTGGTTTAGACAATAGATTTCAAGTATTTAGATATCATTGTGGAAATGACATACTAGCTGTAGTTCAACAACTTTCAACATTCTAATCATATTTCTAGAATGATTCTCACTGTGAGATAAATTCATAAAGCTAACCTAGCATGACACTATTACTTGCTGAGCCACTTAACTGCTCTTGCTGTAAACCATGTCACTAAAGAATCCTTACATTGTCGTTTGTCTTCCCATGTTCAAGTTTTGTCTATTAGTATAGAATAGGCCGTCCATGAATACTCAATTATGCTAACTTTTATTAATATATTTCTCATTTAAAATGAATAAATTGAGTATCTGATTTGATTTGACATTGCAAGTCACTTTATAGAGAAATGATCTGTTGATAATGCCAATACATGTATCCCACCCCAAGCATCAGTTCTGTTGTTTCTTGCAAGCTAATTCATTGCCCTTCTGGCTTTACACGTCATTCACATGTGCTTGGTTATTGCTAAATGCTCCCAAGATACTATGACAAATCTTAACATTTATACTATCTGTTCATTAAAAATTAGATGGCTACAGCAGGTGATTAGGTGCTGGACTATATATAATTATAGAATTATATAAGGTCAACAAGACATACACATGTACACACACATAGCCAGGTCCCCAGAAAGTGGCCCAGATCTGTAGTTCCTACTTAGTTACCTTTCATAAATAACTAACCACTTTCAAGATTAAGAATACTAACTGAATTAGTTATTCAAATTATTGAACTACAGATACCACAGTGTAGCACAATGGTAAAAACAGAAAACAAAAACATAAACTTAAGTGTCCATGAAACAATTTTGTTCTTTCATTTATTCCTTGATGACTCATAACAAGTTTCTGAATCTCTTTCTATAGTTCTGTATTTTTTAATTCATAAAATGGAAATAATTATATTCTACCTCATAGCTTCAGAATTATTCGAAGTAACACTTTTAAAAGATCCACAAAATATTACCAGGATCACAGTAAACATTCAATCAATACTGGTTGTTATTAGAGTATATTAAAACATTCATCATAAGCCATCATTTTTAAAATGTGCTTTATTTTAGGAGACTAGACAGATGAATGTTGAAGTTTGAAAAAAAAATTTTTAATTAATTAACAGTCAGTAAACAGGAAGAATTCACCACAGTACTGGATTAATCATCAGAAAAAAAATAATTCTCAACATCTGCCAAATTGTGAAGTATATAAAATACTTGAATGACAAAGATATTTAAAATAATTTCCTTGTAAAAATCTATCAACAACATTTATTTCAGATCATAATGAGGGAGTTGTGTAAATTAAGAAGTAATACTCTCCTAAGATTTTTTCTAGGAGATAGTTAAATTAGTCCAGTGAGAAACATTAGACTGCATATTTTTAAAAGCAAAAATCTCAAATGGAGTGGTTGAAATAATTCTTCTCAGAAGAGATATTCAGATTTTCATTATTTCACTTCTGCTGATTTTGCCTGCCTCACTTCTGGGATTTCCTCATTTTTCCCCAACCTCTAGCCACTTTAATGGTGCTGTGGTTGTTCAGTCATTTCAACTCAATGACTTGAATGTGCTGCTTTCTTCTCCTAAGTTATTCTTCTGTTCTACTTATAAGTTATTCTTCTGTTCTACTCATATTCACCCTTTGGAGACTGATTAAGCATAACTCCCTCAGGAGCCACCCTTGATAATCTTCTCTTCCCCACTTTGGGTAAGTTTTCTCTACTTTTTGCATTCCCTGGTACATTTTCTTCACAACATTTACTTGCATTTGTTCAGTTTTGTTAGGTTTTATTTAAAGTTTCCATTGTTTACTTATTTTTCATTATTATAGTAGATATGCATCCTTAACTATATTGTCACCTCACTGAGGTCAGTACTTTTACCTCAAGAATTACCCACCTCTGACTTAACGCTTGGCAGTTTCATAATAAGTACTTGTTAAATGCATTAAGAAGGCGGAAGAGAACTAAAATCTCTGAGGAGTAGTGACACTATTTGTAAACTATGAAGTAACAAAACTTCTTAGATAATTTGAAGTTTTCTGTTACTTTATTTTAGGTAACTGAAATGCTTTCTTGGATTTTATACCCTGAAGTTATGTTGCTTTAAAATTGAGAGATCTCTCTATGTACTGTTGAGCTTGATAGCTATAATATTTTCTTTTCAGTTTTGACCACATTAATTCTAATTCTGTTTTTGTTAAATGGCTATGCAGTCATGTGCCTGCTTTCCAATAAAGAAATGTTTTATATCAATTGTAAATTTGTCAATTGGGAGGTGTATTCCAAATCCTTGTAAGATGGTTCAACATCTCACAAACTTTGAGAGTCAACATTAGTCAGACCTAGAGGATTAAAACATTTCCTACTCCTGAGGAAAACACTATTTAGTTTCTGTCCTTAAGACGAAAGCTGGATGGCAGACTGCAGTTAAAAGGCATGACAAGTCACTGCATACAATCCATGATACCTGGCACTACAGAAAACACTTTAGTTTTCTATTACAGGAACTAAATGTACTAATACAGGGAAAAGATCATCATTTGGTTGTTTTTTAATTAAACTGTGTGTGACAACAAAAAAATTTTTATTGAGTATAACTGACATACAAAAAGCTGTACATATTTAATATATACAACTTGAAGAGTTTGGAGATAAGTATATATCTGTGAAACGGCACAATCAATGCCATAAACATATCCATCACATCTAAAAGTTTTCCCCATCCTCTTTATTTTTGTGATAAGAGCACTTAACGTTAATTCTACTCTATTAGAAAATTTTAAAATAGATAATACAGTATTGCTAACTATAGGTACTATGCTGTACATTAGATCTCTAGGACTTATTCATCTTACATAACTGAAACTTTATACCCTTTAACGAACACCTCCTTGCTTTACCCTCCTCTTAGCCCTTGGTGACCACCATTCTATTATCTGCTTCTGTGAGTTTGGCTATTTTAGATTCCTCGTATAACTGAGATCACATAATATTTGTTCTCTGTGTCTAGCTTATTTCACCTAGCATAATGTCCTCCAGGCTAATCCGTGTTGTCACAAATGGCAGGATTTCTTTCTTTATTAAGGCTGAATAATATTACATTCCATGTAAACTGGTACAGCCACTGTGGAAAAGAGTATGGAAGTTACTTCAAAAATTTAAAATATAACTATCATATGATTTAGCAATCTCACTTCTGGGTATATATCTAAAGGAATTGAAATCAGGATTTTGAAGAGAAATCTGCATTACCGTATTTATTTCAAATTAGTATTCAGAATCATCATTTAGTTTATATGGCAAACTTTTCAAATTGAAAGTGGAACGAAATTTTAAGCATGGAAATACAGTAAAATGTCAGCCTTTCTAGAAAAAGCCCTGCTTTTGTATCATCTTTAATACATTTTCTAAGGAATATCATTTATTTCTCTTTGTGTTAATTATAAAGCATTTCTTAAGTAAAAGTAGAAATCTTAAATGACATTTTTCAAATACATACCTTTGACCTAATTTTTATTACTATAGAATCTCTTCCAAGGTCATAATTATTCTTATTCCTTATTTTACAGTATTGTAAATACTGTTATTTTACAGTATTGTAAGATAACAATGTGACTGCAATGAGTGTTAAACAGGAAGAATCTTACATTAAACAAAGGGTCTCTTACAAAATGTATGGTACTTAGAAGGTTTTGTGAATGTGTATATGTGTATGTGATTGGTCAAGTCTCAGTGGCATATATGGCATATTTGACACAAGAGTAGATCCTTTTTTAATATCCATTCTTGTACATGACAAAATTATTTTGAGTAATAATTATGTAATGAAACAAATAATACGTATGGCCAAAAAAACTGAGGAAGAGAGAATATTCTTGTATTGACCACTGTATATGTATAATGAAGGCAGTAAATAAATAAACAAATAAATAAAATTTAGTAGTACAGTTAAAAATGGCTTCATTAATATATGTTAATTACTTCAATGTATTTTTTAAAAGAAAGGGACAAATCTTAGACATATATTATTAATAAATAATAATTTCTTCCACATAGAAGAAATGGCAGTATTAAGGAATGCCAAAGACTCCTGTGAGCTTTATGGGGAACAACTACCTGGTCCAGCCAGAGGAACTAAAGGTAATGATTCTTCATGGTATCTTCTGAAATGCAAAATTTTAATGTTGATTTCTTTCCCCTGTGAAGATTGCCGTTGCTTCTGGTTTTTCCTTTGCTGTTTCTTTGTTTAGTAACTTGCCCAGGTTAGATCTATGAAATCAGTTTCCCCTGGAATGTTTGGCATTTGATGCTGCTCCTTAATTTTTTATTTGTGTGCTTTGTTGATATTATATTGAAGCCTGTTCTTCCAGGGTTTACCCCTGTGTTTGTGCAAGAGGTCAGCCAGTGATGGAACAGAGATGTTCTCAAATGCCTTGATCCAGTAAGGCACTCATTTTCTGATGGGTCTCTGGGTGGGTAGGGAAGGGAATTCAGGGTTTTTAGGTTGCTCTAGCTTATACTTTTCACAGGGTCTAAGCACAACTTCAGGGTTGGCTGTGAGTGTTGGGTTAGCTTGAGCCCTCTCTGAGCCTCCCCTATGCAGGCGTACTATCTCAGCCAGGTGTATGTTTGTCCCAATCAAGACAGAAACCTCAAGTAGAGGGGCTGGCCTTCCCGACTGATCCACCTCTGAAATTATCACTTCCACAGACAACACTGCTGCATTGTCCAATACTCGAAAATGAGTGATATTCCTTAGACCATGGCAGAGAGAAGCCAGTCCTCAGATTGACTCCTTACCCTGTAGAAACTTCCTGCCTACTAATGGGGAGGCAGGGTGGGAAGGCAGAGGGGAAGGGGCTGATGGGAGCAAGCCTAGGGAAAAAAGGCCACAGATTCTGTGTTCTCACCCCAGGTTTGGCATTTTTATCAAGAATAAAGGCTTCTGTGATTATTATACACTCTTGAGCCATTTCCAGAGCACCGAAATGTTTGTTTCTGTCAGTTTTATTGAGCTTTATAGTTACTTTTTGCAGAGAAGATTTTCTGATTGCCTCACTTGACTATAGCCACAATAATTCTTGTTCTTCCTGAAATAGATTGAGCACACTCTTGCCTGGGTCTTAGCAGGTACTCCTCGCTCTACCTGGATGCTCCTTACACATATAGCTACTTGACCTACTCCTTCAATTAATTCAGGCTTCACCTTCAGTACCATCCTTTCGGGAAAGCCATCCTTCCCTGTACAATTCGATTCCACTCTATATCAGTTTCCCCTTGTTTTATTTTGTTTTATCCCACTTACCACCTCTTATACAGCTCTTCCTTGACTTAAAATGGGTTTGCGTCCTGATAAAACCATCATAAGTTGAAAATATCGTAAGTTGAAAATGCACTTAATACACCTAACCTACTGAAACTCATAGCTCAGCCTAGCCTACCTTAAAAGTGCTCAGGGGCTTCCCTGGTGGCGCAGTGGTTGGGGGGTCCGCCTGCCGATGCAGGGGACGCGGGTTCATGCCCCGGTCCGGGAAGATCCCACATGCCGCGGAGCGGCTGGGCCCGTGAGCCATGGCCGCTGAGCCTGCGCGTCCAGAGCCTGTGCTCTGCAGTGGGAGGGGCCGTAGCAGTGAGGGGCCCGCGTGCCGCAAAAAAAAAAAAAAAAAAAAGTGCTCAGAACACTGCATTAGCCTACAGTTGGGCAAAATCATCTAACACAAAGCCTATTTTATAATACGGTATTGAACATGTCATGCAATTTATTGAATTCTCTACTAAAATTGAAAAACAGAATGGTTGTCTAGGTACAGAATGGCTGTAAATGCCCTGGTTGTTTACCTTGTAATCATGGGCCTGACTAGGAGCTGTGGCTTGCTGCTTCCCAGTATCACAAGGGAATAGGGAGAGGATTGGGTTTTAACATATTGGTAGTCTGGGAAAAAATAAAAATTCAAAATTGGAAGCATGGTGTCCACTGAATGCATATTGCTTTCACACCATTGTAAAGTTGGAAAATTCTAAGTCAAACCATCATAAGTCAGAGACCACCTGTACTAGATACTTATTATATGCCCCCTCTCCAGACATGATAGCCAAACACCTGTTTTTCATCCCTTGCTATATTCTCAAAACATACAAATAATATCTGGACAAAGGAGGTGCTCAATAGGTGTTGAATGAATGAATGAGTTAGTGATTGAGTAAACAAAGGAAAAAGATAAATAATAAAGTACCCTTTGTCAGAGGATTTTTTTCCTCTTTTGAATTACCACTAAAGGTCACTAAAAGGAAGAAATGACGGTCTTTAAGATTGAGTCACCATTGTATTTTCCATTCAGTTTCCTAGGATTGTTTTAACACCATATAAATAGTCTTAGAAAAAGCCTCTCTTCCTTTCTATGACTTAATATGGCATGAGGACAGTTCTTCAAGGAATTTCTATTTCTTGGATGTGGCTGAGGATCCCAAAGTCAGAGTCACTTCATTGAGCTAGCATTAAAAAATCATTATATTTCACGCTTAAAGAACTATACAGTGCGTACTTGCTCTACTAGTCTGAAGGTACTACAGGAAATAGTTTCTGTAACATAATCACAAGGCAAAGTTGCTATCTGCACTAACTGCTGAAAACCAAGTGATGCTGTTGCATAAATAATAAGTTTCTGGGACTTCCCTGGTGGCGCAGTGGTTAAGAATATGCTTGCCAATGCAGGGGACACAGGTTCGAGCCCTGGTCAGGGAAGATCCCACATGCCTCAGAGCAACTAAGCCTGTGCACCACAGCTACTGAGCCCGCATGCTGCAACTACCGAAGCCCACGCACCTAGAGCCCGTGCTATGCAACAAGAGAAGCCAGTGCAATGAGAAGCCCACGCATGGCAACAAAGTGTAGCCCATGCTCACTGCAACTAGAGAGGAAGCCTGCATGCAGCAACAAAGACCCAACGCAGCCAATAATAATAAGTTTCCAAGGGTCTTATTAAATAGGGAAATATCAGGGATACAAGAGTAACTAATGGTTTCTGGCAGAAAACAGAAGAAGACCAAACAAGTGAAAAATTGTATGAAACAAATTGTGGACATGCTATATCAGATGTCAGGGATTGGAAGGGAAGACGAGGCAAAACTAGTCTGGACTTTGGAAAGCTTCAAAAAGAGTGCCTTCTCTTTTCTGTGTCTTTATATAGCATAAAGTAAATTCTTATCGGTACACTAAACTGAATATTTAGTAATAAAATGACCAACAGATATCCAGTGGACAAGTCAGTGGAACAAATGAGTAGGGATGAGATTGTTTTTTTTTTTTTTCAGTAAAAATATGTTAATTCTAATGAGTATGCAGTAGCGTACAACACACATTTAGTTTTAAAATTAATTCTTTGTATTAAAAAATAGATTTTGTGTATTCTGAAGCAGCATGTTTCTATAACGTGTAAACAACTAAGCCGTTGACTCATTTTTTTAAGTGGCCCTGTTGGGATTCTTAGTGCTGCTTTGGAGCCGTCATTTTTTTTTTCCTGCAGGATGTTCCTGAATTTACCGAATCAGTTTGAAGCCATAGAATCTTTTTTCTAGATGACAGAAAAGAATGTTTCAAATGCATGAAATGTACTTTAAAACAAGCCCCAGTGCATCAAATTTTGCAATTGGTTGCTGCACTCAAAAGCAGTCATTTAGAGAAATATGTAACAATTTCATTCAATTACCTCAGATGTGATGTATGCCATTTTAGAAAAAGAAAATGGCCCAAAATGTGCTCTTTAAATCGATCCAAATGCGAAGAGAAAAATATAGTTGGTTGTTTGATGCTGCATCTTAATAATACGGAAAATCCATTTATTTAGAAATATTTGTTTCATTGAATAAGATAGATTAAAACTCTACAAATAAGAAAATTTTAAGGTATATAGAAATATTTTGCATATTTATTTTAAATCCTATGTTACAATAGGTATTTGTTTACCATACTAATGGTTTTTCACCATCAAATATACACTTAAAAATGATTTAGAAGGCCTACTTTCACTCTGAGTAGAAAGTAAAACAAGGATAAGAGGTGTCCCTTGCCAAGAAATATGGATCTTTGGAAAGGTAAGGTATTTATAAAGCACTATACCAAGCAGTACAACCTTACATATATCACAGGCTAGTCATTCAAACCACAATCCAGGTGAAAGATATAACTCTGTGGCTCCCAGTGTACTATTTTTGTACATTTCATCTTCCTAATTTTATCACTTTAAACATGCTAAACTCAAAGCAAAGTATTTTTGTATATTTTCTCTTTTCCCTTGATACAAAATAACACCATTTGTAGTTTATTGGGATCCACTGTAGTTTATTATGCTACAGTCTCATTTAACCAATATAACATTTCAGAATTCCGTCCTCAATTCCCCTAACCATTTATCATAAAACAATACATTCAGATCCTATTTTTTCTATGAGAGAGCATTTTGCCTAGAAACAAATTTCCATTTTACTCAGGCATTCTATTTAGTTTAACAATGTGTGTGTGTGTGTGTGTGTGTGATGGGATTACTTTGATCTGGATTTTGAATTGATTTAAAAATAAATTTTGTTGTTGTCAAACTAAAGTGTAAAACATAAAAATTAATGTTACTTTTAGTATACCAGGTTGGAAGGGACTTTCTGTTTCTTCTAACCAAGTTTCTTTTGATATTTTTTGCTTTTATTAAATAAGACTAAAACTAAGCAGGAATTAATTGCTATCATCAGCAGGTTGTCAGGTTTATGCAAATGAAGAATTAGAATCCTGTAATGCCATTTAAAAAGTTTTTCAATCCATCCTTCTCTTTGTGAACAGGGAGATTTGAAGTCTGAAAAATCCGTCAATATTTGTTTCCTTTTCTTCCATGTAGGATCAGACAGCTGAATGGAACAGTATCAGTGTAACTGTGGAAACCTCTGTTTTGTTTCTCCTAGTATCTCCCAGGGGAAGAGCCTATGATCCCATGAAGACAAGTGGGGGCCATCCCCATTTATGTAGACGGCTGCTGTGAAATTGACAGATTAAACAAACAAACTTCAGCCCATTTCCTGCAGTTACACTTCTTCATGTCCCTAGCTATATGGAACTCCATAGTCTGGTTATTCACACTGACACTGTTTGAGCTATACTTCAAACCAAGGCATTGTTTTGCCCAACACATTGAATACTGCCAACTAATATGTGACTCTGATTAAAGGAGCTTTCAACAATCAAATTTTAAGATTCTTATTGACCATCAGGACACCCCCCCCACCTGCCCCACTTGATAATATACACATAAGAATTTTGGCTTGTCATATAATTGACCACAATGTTGCAATATCTTGAGATAAGAGCTCAGATGCTATTTCAAATGATTATGGAAAACCTAGAGTTTGCAATTATGTAAGATATCCACACGTTATTTTATGGTCTAGTATTATGGAAGCCTTAGCAAAATGACTTATGCATCACTAAAATGCCACAGATAATGGTATTGGTGGGACCTTGGAGGCCAGTGGTTCTCACCAAAGTATTTACAATCAGTAAAATAATTCTACTTTATATGTCTTTTCATATAGTTCTGGATTATACAATATTGGTATTGTAAGGTTTTATAATTCTCTTTATCATTTTGGAACATTCTTAAAGTATTCATTTGTGGGCATTATTTATCTGAATGTTAGGAAAAGAGTTTGGGGGTATAAAAGCCAGGTAGAAAATAAATTTAGATATTGAAAAAGTGGTTTCTCATTTCTCTTATGAAAATGTTCTGCATTCAACCACAGACCTAAACAAACATTACAACAAGAAAACAGAAAAACAGGTCATGTGATAAAATATGAAACAGAGTAAGAAAAAAGATACCATTTTCCAGTCATTATTGAATGAGCTATTTTAAAGATAACCATTTTAATCTCATTAGATTTTTGTGGACATCCACTATCCTCTTCACTGGGGCTAACAATTTCTGAGTATTTATTCTGAGTAAGGCACAATACAGAGACCTTCACATGCAACATTTCATTTAATCACCTAACAACTCAAATTAGATACCAAGAGTATCATAATTTTATGGATTAGAAAACTGGGGCTTAGAAAAATTATATAAATTGTGCAAAGTCACACAGATGATAAATAGTTAAATCAGTTTTCAACTACAAATGTGTTTGGTACCAGAGCCTAGATCTTCTCATCCCTCATGTAATGTCCCTGAGAATTATGCATACATCACAATTAACATATATATACTTACTGTTTTAGATTCTTATTATTAACACTCCAACAATTAAAAAACGTAACATATAATAGCTATTAACTGCTTATGTATTTGTTTGAAAAAATTGTCATATAGCCATTCAAGATAAAAACTCTCAGCAAACTAGGAATAGAGGTAAACTTCCTCAGCTTGGTCAAGAATATCTACAAAAAAACATGCAGATAACATCATACTTAATGGTGAGAAACTCAAACCCTTCCCATTAAGATCAGGTACAAGCAAGAATGTCCACTCTTACCACTCCTTTTGAACATCCTACTGAAGTACTAGCCAGTGCAATAATACAAGAAAAGAAAAGAAAAGATATACAGACTGGGGGAAAAGTTAAGCTCTTTATTTGATCATCTATGTAGAAAATTCTAAAGAATCTGAAACAACAACAACAACAGCAACAAAATCCTGGAACTAATAAGTGACTAAAGCAAGGTCACAGGATTAATGTAAAAATTCAATTGCTTTTCTGTACTAGCAATGGATAGATAGAGTTTGAAATTAAAACTACATACCATTTATATTAGCTCCACCCAAAATGAAATACATAGGTATAAATCTAACAAAATATGTTCAAGATTTATTTGAAGATAACCACAAAACTCTGATGAATGAAATCATAGAGTAACTAAATAAAGGAGAGATATTCCATGTTCATTGGTAGAAACACTCAATATTGTCAAGATGTCAGTTCTTCCCAACTTTATCTTTGGATACAATGCAATCCCAATCAAAATCCCAGCAAGTTATTTTGCAGATATTGACAGACTATTAATAAAGTTTATATGGAGAGGCAAACGATTCAGAATAGCCAACACAGTATGAAGGAGAATGAAATTGGAGGACAGACACCACTCTACTTTATGACTCACTGTAAATCTACTCTAATCAAGACAGTGTGGGGCTTCCCTGGTGGCGCAGTGGTTGAGAGTCTGCCTGCCAATGCAGGGGACACGGGTTCAAGCCCTGGTCTGGGAAGATCCCACGTGCCACGGAGCAGCTGGGCCCGTGAGCTACAAATACTGAGCTCTGCGCGTCTGGAGCCTGTGCTCCGCAGCAAGAGAGGCCGCGACAGTGAGAGGCCCGCGCACCGCGATGAGGAGTGGCCCCCGCTTGCCACAACTAGAGAAAGCCCTCGCACAGAAACGAAGACCCAACACAGCCAAAAATAAATAAATGAATAAATAAATTTAAAAAAAAAAAAAAAGTGTGGTACTGGTAAAAGAACAGGCAAATAGAACAATGGAACAGAATAGAGAGCCCAGAAATAGACCCACATAGATATAGTCAACTCATAGTTGAAAAAGGAGCAAAAGCAATACAATGGTGCAAAGGAAAGTCTTTTTCAACAAATGGTGCTGGGACAACTTGGACATCCACATACAATAAAAAAAAGCAAGAGCCTTAAGAAGTCCAGGGATCTATAGAAACTAATAAAACCAATTTTAATGAGAATCTGTGAGTAGGCCTCTGTCCTTCCGATCTGTCAACAGCTGAGAGCAATAGAGGGTATTTTGAAGTCATTCACCTTTGCTTCTCTCTTCTATTTCTTTTTAGTACTGACAAAACAGAGAGAAGTGGTTAAGACCATGGGCTCTGGATCAGACATATAAATAGAAATTTCTGCTCTGCTATTTACAAGCAACATGGCCTGGAGCAAGTTATGAACACCAGTAACCTACAGTGTTGTAAGCTCAGATATGGTCATTTACCCACCTGGTTACATTGTTGTGTAGGTCATATTAGGTTATGGAGATAAAATAATTTAACACAGCATCTTACTTAGTAAGCACTCCACAAATGTTAGCTATTTATTATTTTTCTAATCACCCCCACATTAGGGGAAATGCCATATTCAGTGTATGTGTGTGTGTGTGTGTACATATTCAATACATAAATTCATGTTGGTAAATATTTACTGTGTACGTCCTACGCCAACAGTGAAAGTAAACTGTATATAGCAGATATACCTAATATTGTTGACAGATGCAGTTGCATTTGCATTTTATTTCTATGAAACCTTGAGATGACTGAAATATCTGAGCAAGGGACAGAAGGAGAAAATATAGTGCTTTGCTCTAATAGTGAAATGGATCCTGATAAATAGAGAGCTTGCTTTCTTGCTGAATATCTTGGTAGTAGCAAGATACTTGGTTGTTCAACAGTTTTGTTACAGGATATTGTTATATTCTGGTTTGAGACCAGAAGAATCTAAT
The DNA here is from genome assembly GCF_963924675.1 of Phocoena phocoena. Lineage (NCBI taxonomy): Eukaryota > Metazoa > Chordata > Mammalia > Artiodactyla > Phocoenidae > Phocoena > Phocoena phocoena. The sequence goes on along the minus strand of NC_089236.1, from coordinate 55,739,337 downwards.
TTATCCTAAAAGTATATTTTATTAGGCAGGATTAGTTTAAAGTCGACTTCGGCTTTCAAGCAGAAATTTTATGTAATTCTTAGGTTTAATACATGTTTTAAATTTTCATTTTTCAGTTAGGGTTGTTGTTCCTTTTAGATGTAAAACTGGAAGATGAAATCCTCTGCACTTGTCATAAAAATCATTTTATCTTTTTCAAGGGCTTCTTGATTCCTTTGAAAGGAAACTAAACTCCTATTTTTTTTTCCTTCAATTGATGTAAGTAGAAATTTGAAACTAGATTCACATTCCAAAATGTTCACCTACAGTCATATTCCCCACAGCTAAACATGTAACTGAGTGTAATATAAATTATTCATTCAGATGAAACATTTTGACCTAGCAAGCTTTATTGCTGTTAAGAGAGTTGCAGTTGAAAACCTGCTTTGAATACAAATCCTAATAGCTGTAAATCAACGTATCCTACTAAGGCTGAGGGTAAGTCTACCCTATGGTAAAATTCCCTGCAACTAAAAGCACAAATTTGAGAGATTATCTAATGCAGCCTCTGATATGAGTGCTGAACTACAACGTATTCATTCTAAATGCATGGATATAGTGGTCCGCACAGCTCCTTTATTTTCTTCTCACAGTTCATGATCTCCTCACTGCCCTCTCCAAGATTTTCTGTCACTTTATTCTTTTACTCTACCCTCCAACACCTTGCCATGTTCTATATTTTTATCTCCTGCCTTCCTTCATAGTCATTTACACCCTTCTCTAAAACAAAACAAAATAAAGGCATAACAAATCTAAATGAAAAAGAATCTTCTAGAAATCTCTTCAAATTAACCTATAGTAATATCTTTTCAAGATAAGATATTCAGTAACACTTCTGCATTGACTCAACTGTGACGTATCAGGCATATTTATGTGAAGGATGTGTTCTTATATAGAGTAAGGATGCTGTCTATTACTTAAAGGTCAATTTCTTCATGGCAAAATATTTTAAAACTATTTCCTTTTCAAGTCATCATATTAACAAAATTTCCTCTACAGGATAATTTTCCAAATTGAGCGTTTTTCTGGACATCAAGGAGTTTCTTAACATTTTCTATTTCCACTGTCCATTGTATCAGTAAAAATAACTTTACACAAGGGTTTTAAAGGAAATAGTGTTCAAAAAATAATTTTTACTGTGGCCACGAAGCCTTACAGAGGGCTTATGGGTGGAAATATATAAACACTGGACATGGTAGTTGAATGTACACTTCTCTTACTAGCTAGGGCTTTACTCCTGAATATTTTATGTAGCTGCCCCTAGTTATGTCTGTAGTTTTATATATACAGATAATAATAACTGCTATGAAGGAAACAAAAGCAGTAATATAACAGCCAGTGAAAGTGAAGGGATAAGAGCATGAATGGGGAGGTGAGGTTATTTTAGATTGAGTTGCTGTGGAACTGAAGAGGTAACTTTTAACTGAAGACCTAAAAGAAGCATGACGTCATCAAGATGCAAGGACTTGGAGGCAGGTGAGTTGCACACTCAAAGTTCTAAGGCAAGTGCTTGGTGGATTAATGGAAGTGATATGATGCAAGTATAGCTAAATAATAAATGAGAGGTATGATGTGAAGGCAAAGAGGTTGTATATTAAAGGTAAAGAGATTAGGTGTGATCTTTAGTGTAATAGACAGTCGTTATGTGTTTTAGACAGAGGAATGACCCTATCCAAATTTGAAAATATTACTCTTGATACTGTGTGGAAAATAATTTGTAGATGAGTAAAAGTAGATGCTTGGGGGTCAGACAGAGGTTAATGCAGTTATTGGATTAAAGAATGAATGTGGCCTGGCTTAGATGGATGACAGGGATGATAGAGAAATGTGGATGGGTATTAGATATATTTTGGAGCCAGAAACAAATAGACTTAATGATGCATTGACTCTGAGAGATGAGAGAATTTGCTTTAGGTTCATTTTCTAATATAGTGAAGAGCGTCGGAAGAGCAAGTTTGGGTGGAACAATAAAAGGTTCTGTTTTAAGTTTATTAGGATTGAAGTGAGGGATATTAGGATAAGAGACCTTTGGTTTGTGTTTGGAATTCCTCACACCCTTCTCATTCAAAAGTCTATGCTTTTGCACATGTTTCCATCAACCCTCCCAATTCTACTCCCTCCCTCCCTTGGTGCACTCCAAATGATCCTGCAAATCTTAACTCAGATGCCATCATCTTTGGAAAGCCTTCTTGGTTTTAGCCTAGATGTCTGGTTGATGCTCTCCATTCTTTCATGTTTATTACTTGCCTTTCTTTTCACAATAAAGCAGATTTAACAAGGGGAGATCCTGCCTCTTTCATCTTTTTTTTTTTTTTCCCCCAGATACTAGACCAGATATCCAATAAACCTTTGTTTTTTCCAAAGACTTTCCTATTTTTTATTCTTAACCGAGGACTGTGGAGGGAGTGCTCCAGTGAGTTCTGGAACCCACTCACTGAGTAAAACAGGTCAATCCACCAATAAACAGTACACAGGGATTGTGATCTTTTGCACAAACAAAACCATGGATTGTGGTGGTACATGCAGCTGTGTTGATGTCTGTGTATTTTTTGTTGTTGTTGTTGTTTTTTGTGGCACGCGGGCCTCTCACAGTCGTGGCCTCTCCCATTGCGGAGCACAGGCTCCAGATGCGCAGGCTCAGCAGCCATGGCTCATGGGCCCAGACGCTCCGCGGCATGTGGGATCTTCCCGGACCGGGGCACGAACCTGAGTCCCCTGCACTGGCAGGAGGACTCTCAACCACTGCACCACCAGGGAAGCCCTGTCTGTGTATTTTTATATCTCTCAAGACAGGAGGAATAAATAGGTATTTTGGTTATATAAACATGTCTGGAAACCATGACAGACAATGCATTTTTGAAAAAACTTTAATACAATACAGGTAAATCTTTTGACTTTAATACACCAGGAGCAAGTAATGGAATTCTAAGAAATTCAAAGTGCCAGGATATGATGACGATCACTGGCTCACTGAGAAGTGTCTATGGGGCACTTCTATCTCCACACCTAGGTAGCTGGACACAAATGTTTCAGAATGGGTCTTTTTCTTTCAAAGGAAATTTTCACTTTGTATTTACATTGCAAAGGACTTACTGAGGGACTACTAAGAATAGGATGATGTTGTAAGTGGAAAAAGCAAATAATTTACTCCATCAGAATGCTAATGACTAGGAAAACACATTCCATATTTAACCTGTGAAATCAGATTTTCATTTTGTTTTAAATGTATCATTCCATTCAAAATGCAAGTAATTTATTATGAAAGGAATTTTTAAAAACTAAAGTCAAAAGCAGTGTTTTACTGTTTGCCTATGCCATCACATTAATTAGATTAGATAAGGATGGCTTTTTAATTGACCAGTTTAATTCATGTGAGAAAGAAGCAATCCCAGGAGTCGAATACATCTGCCAATACAAGGTAAGATAAACTGTGATGGATTCACGTTTGGAGAGTTTCTATGATTAGAATGTGCAACCCAAAAATAAACATAATCCTAAATATGAGGTATTCCCACCAGTTGATTGCATCTTTTTTTTCTTTTAAAAATTTCAAAGTTGAATGATTGCCTTCTGGAACTCCTAGGTTTTGTTCTTATTCTTTTCTCTTCTCCCCCTGTAGTTCTCATAACTTGGGTTTGTCTTTTCTAGTGTCTACAAAAATTCTACAAATTTAAAGGAAGAATTTCCTTTTGATTTTAATTTTTCCTCTTGAAAAAGAATATAGCACTCTAAATTTGCTGTGTTTACAAAACAATGTGTCAGTGGCAGATGAAATTAGGATTCTTGAATCCTAGTAGCTTGACCTAAGGCTTTAATAAAGTACAAAAAAAATGGTAAAAATATCATGTTTGCTAACCTTGGGAAATCACTTGGTACAGTACTTTAAATATATATGTATATATATTTATAAATATAACCTAATATATGTGTTTGAGATGCAGATGAATCATCTAATAAGTATTTATCAAATAGAAAATGTCATACATAATTAATAAGATTATCATTTTCTGAAAACTATTTCAATCCATTTGCATTTACTTTCTAATCATGGAACGTTTTCAAAGATGAATTTATTACAGTTTATTTTCGTGAATCTCAGCAGCAGTATTTCACTTCTTGCATTTTTTGTTTTTGTTTTTTTGGGTTTTTTTGCGGTACGCGAGCCTGTCACTGTTGTGGCCTCTCCCGTTGCAGAGCCTGGGCTCCGGACGCGCAGGCTCAGCGGCCATGGCTCAAGGGCCCAGCCGCTCCGCGGCATGTGGGGTCTTCCCGGACCAGGGCACGAACCCGTGTCCCCTGCATCGGCAGGCGGACTCTCAACCACTGCGCCACCAGGGAAGCCCCACTTATTGCATTTTTTAATTGTAACATCCATATATATTTTCTTCATGCAGACGTTTAATTACAATGGATCTTGCTCTGTGTACTGTGTGTGTATGTATGTGTATGTATTTAACTGATACCTTAAAAATAAATACAATGAACTCTATTATTAAAACATTGAAAATGTGGCTTTTTGATTGAAAGACAATTCTGTTTATAAAGTAAACCTATATATTAATTACATTTTTTTTTTTTTTTTTTTTTTTTGCCGTACGCGGGCCTCTCACTGCTGTGGCCTCTCCTGTTGCAGAGCACAGGTCCCGGACGCACAGGCTCAGCTGCCATGGCTCACGGGCCCAGCCGCTCCGCGGCACGTGGGATCTTCCCGGACCGGGGAGCGAACCCGTGTCCCCTGCATCGGCAGGCGGACTCCCAACCACTGCGCCACCAAGGAAGCCCTACATTTTTAAATAGTAAGATTAAACATAAACTTAAATTCACCATATAAAAACATATCAGATATAGCTTATCATCTTTTTGAATGTGTGTGTGTATAGTTATATTAGTTATATTATGGTTATGTATAACCATTATTATAACTTGTTTCCCCCAGTAATAAAGCAAAATCCTGTTTATCTAATTCTTTTCCTCCTTTTTCTTCTCCTTTTGGCAAGCTCCTCAGACAAGTTATCTTAATTTGTTTTGCATTTTCATTGTTTTAAAATTCCTCTATGCACCCTAATTTGAATTCCACACAAATACAATTAACAGCTTTCATGAATTTTCTTGACACTTCTGTGCCTTTCAACATAGTTGTTCCTTTTTCTATTAATTTTATGTTCTCTCTACTCTTGAATTCCATAACCACACTCAACTGATTCTCAATTTTTTCATGGATTTGTCTTCTAAACACCCTGAAATATTATTTTTATACTACATTCTGCTGCATTCTGTTTTTATAACTCTTATCACTTTATACACTCCCTCAGATTTTATCCCAGCTTAAGACTTGCACTATACACTGATGAGTCATAGATTTATGTAACTCCACCAAGGTCTGTATCCAGAATTCCACATTCATTTTTTTTTTCGTGTTACTGTGTATCTTCACTTGGAATGTCCACAGGCACCTGAAAATCAGTATGTTCAAAATGAAACTATCCACAACCCCAGTATTTCAATCCTGATATCTATCCTCTGTGTACCTTGAATAAAAGCAACCCATTGATCCAGGCTCCAGTGTCAGAAATGCATAGGCATCTCAATCCTTCATTTCCTGTAAAAAGATGAACTCTAACTCATCCCCCTCTTCTACTTGCTCTTTGTCTCTTATAATTCAGCTTTCATTATTAATCTACTCTATTATAACTGTTCAGAGATCTCTCTGCCTCCAGGTTTGAAAACTTCCAATCCACTGTACTCATTACTGTTACAGGGATCTTTGTAAATTAAAAATCTGATCATGTTCCTTTAGCACTCAAACTCTTTCACTGACTCTCCTTTGAGTTCTGGGAAAACAAATCCAAAATCTGAGTCATGGTTAACAAGTGATCTTGCCTCTGCATTTAATACATTCTCAGCTACATTTTCTCTGCTCTTTAATTAAAAAAAAAAAAACTTGTGCTCTAACCCAGCCACAGTACTTGAATGTTATTCCCTACATACATTAACTTTCTCCCTTTGTCATGCCTTTATAGATGTTTGTTCATTTGACTGAAAGCTTCCTCCACGTAGCCCCATCTCATGCCTCTCTTCTACCAGTACAACACCTTTAAGATTATTTTTTTCAGACTCAGCTCTTATTAAGCAGTTGTCCATGTGTTTATTTATTGTGCTAATTCTGAGCCCCTACTAGGTGCCTGGATTTGTGTAGGATCCTGCAGTTCAGCAGTAAATCACAGATATTGCCTCTGCTCTTAGCCTTTCTCCAAATCTGTAACAAAACAAACATCCCGTCTGCTGCAATAATATTTATTCCACCCCTCAGTTATATATTATAGCCGTTTTTACTTGCAATGCAATCCTTGGTTTGATTTTTTCATGGTCCCCATTGCACTGAGTCCCTTGATGGCAGGGATTTTTCTTCCTTTTTTTAAAATAGTCAATCCCGGTTTTATCACAATGGCTGACATAGAATAGGCACTTGCCAATGCTTATGAAACAACTGAATAGCAATTAGTAATTTCCAATTGATTTAATATTATGCAAACTAGCTTCTAGTTGATATTGCTTTGATTTCCAAACAGATAATGGAAAACTATCTACATAATCAGTTAAGGTGCAGGGAGTAAAATTCTATAATTCTAACCACCCTATCTGGGCTGTTCTTCCAGATTGCTTGATCTAAGTGATGCTCTTTTAATGTCTACTTCAAAATAATCATATTTCAGGAAGCCCATGCCTGATGCAGTAGTCATTGCTAGTTTCTCTTTCTTCTGAACTCAGAGGAAGGTTTGCAGATACCACTCATTTAGCAGTTAATCTCTGACGCTTTCTGATACTTAAAATTATTGCTATCAATTAGTAATTCTGGCTCCAGAAACAGACAGCTGTCAACTCTTAAGATCTGCTCATTTGGTTCTTTAAGTTAACATTTTTCTGCCAAATTAAGAGCAAGTTCTATTTTTTTTTTCTTTTATGTGAAGTGTTCTCTCATGGAAGAACGTGTTCACAGCCTCTATCTCCAGTTGCTCTGTATTGTTATCTCTCCCACCTCACTGGGGCCAGATGTATATGGCTCTTAACACAGAGTTCAGCATCCAGTGAACTGTCTGTAATACCAAGCAATCTAGCACACAGTGAGGGTATCTCTTTGAATTATTCTTTCAGTTTCAGTTAAGCTTTGTCTCTTTGAGGAGCCATCAGAACACTGATTATGTCTTTGGGATAGTTCTGGTATTTGTCCACTAGAAAATTATTCAACAAACCACATGGAGAAAAAAAAAAAACTTTAGACATTAGTACATAAATTTTATCTTCTCTTTATTTTTATACTTATATTGCACCTTTTCCTCTCTGTCTTTTATTTTTGTCCTTCTCTTCCTCTTTAGAACTGCCTATTTATGTGTCATTCAAATATAAGCCAACATAGAAATTCACACTTCTGAATTTTTATCACTATTTCTTTCCTAAAATTTTATTTTCCCTTCTAATCTTCAGGGGTTTCTTGTTAGGTTGTTTCTTTTTTTTCCCCCAACAGTATTAACTATAGTCATTATCCTGTACACTACATCCCCAGCACCTATTTGTCTTAAAACTGGAAATTTGTACCTTTTGACCACCTTTGTCCAATTCCCCCATCCAGCAACCTCTGCCTCTGGTAATCACAAATCTTATCTCTTTATCTATGAGGTTTTCGTTTGTTTTTAGATTTCACCTATAAGTGATACCATAGAGTGTTTGTCTTTCTTGGTCTGGCTTATTTCACTTAGCCTAAGGACCTCAAGGTCCAGCCATGTTGTCACAAATGGTGAGATTTCATTTTCTTTTTGGCTGATAATGTTCCATCTTATGTAAGTATAAATACCACTGTTTCTTTATCCATTCTTCCATCAGTGGACACTTAGGTTGTTTCCAGGCCTTGGCTATTATAGATGTGCTGCTATGAACATGAGGGTGCAGATATTTCTTTGATACAGTGTTTTTACTTTCTTTGGCAATATTCCCAGAAGTGGAATTGCTATATCATATGGTTATCCTATTTTTAATTTTCTGAGGAACATCCATACTGTTTTCCATAGTGTCTGCACCAATTCACATTCCCACTAACAGTGCACAAGTGTTCTCTTTCCTCCACACCCTCTCCAACATTTTCTATCTCTTGTTTTTTTGATGATGGCCATTCTAACATGCATGAGGTGATATCTCATTGTGGTTTTAATGTACATTTCCCTAATTATTGGTAGTGTTGAGCACTTTTTCATGTACCTGTTGGCTATTCATGTATCTTTGGGAAAAAGTCTATTTAGATCCTTTGCCCATTTAAAAATTGGATTATTTGTGTTTTTTGCTATGGAGTTGTATGAGTTCTTTATATATTTGGATATTAACTCCTTATCAGATATATGGTTTGCAAATATTTTTCCCGTTCTCTAGGTTGTTTTTCATTTTGTTGATCATTTCTTTTTCTGTGCAGAATCTTTTTAGTTTGATATAGTACAATGTTTATTTTTTTATTTTGTTTCTTATGCTTTAGGTGTTATATCCAAAAAAATCATTTGCCAAGACCCATCTAGGAGCTTTTTCCTATGTTTTCTTCTAGGAAATTTATGGTTTTCAGTCTTACATTTAAGTCTCTAATCCATTTTGAGTTAATTTTTGTGAGTGCTTTAAGATGCACGTCTGTGGAGAGCCACCTGAAGAGTATTGCTGGGTCTCAGCAAAGCTGAGACCCCTGAGAAGTACTGCTGGGCCTCAGCAAGGCTGAGACCCTGAAAAGTACTGCTGGGCCTCAGCAAGGCTGAGAACAATAGTGCTTGCATGGCAGGCACGGGTATGTACGTCATGGGAAAGCAAAGCTTCCCACAGCGTGGATTCCCTCAATTTCCCATGTATATAATAAAAGCTCTGAGTATTTGCTTGTTTATAATTAGTACTAATATTCCCATTACTCATGGGGGATTCAAAGAAAGGCCTCAATATAGAGTAAAGTGGGAAGAACCTAAAGATCCCCCTCCAACTACACCAGCTGTTCCTACTTATTGACCTGCATATTGGATTAAAAGTAATGTTATAGGAATGTTTATATTGCAACAGCCTACGTTAATGGAAAAGTTAGATGTTATATGACCAAAATGGGGAGTGCAAGATATATTTGGAGTACATTGGTATTGACACAAGGGAAGTTTAATAAGAAATAAAGTTATGATGAAACACTTTTTAATGGAACATACAGCTGCAACGTTAAAGTTAAATTGTAAACCTGGGTTTTATATTAATAAGTATAAGGGACAAAAGATCTATTGTAAATATTTTCAGGAAGATCTAAAGTCTAGATTAAAGATTCAATGTTCACCACCATGGCCCCCAAACCCACCGCTTTGGCTTCCCCGTACGTGTAGTGAGTGGCCACATAAATTGTGTCCACCTGTTAGTATATATTTTCGTGTTTTATGAAAATGTATATAAATAAAATTAAGAAGTTTTAAGAATGCTTTGATGAAATGCTTTTGATTTAATGATGATTAAACATTAAAAAGCTTTAAGAGTCTTTTTAGGTTAAGCCAAGAGTGAGACGTGACAAGGCTTCTTACCTGCACCACTGAGGCGAAACGTACAAAGAAAAGGGCGCTGACGCAGAGTATGTGGGAGTAAAGCACTGAAGCAAAGCGGACCAAGGAAAAGGACATGACGACTTTTGAGAATTTTGAGGAAACCACAAAGGACGTTTTTAGCCACAAGGGACAATTGCTCTCAACCACAAGGGACAATTACAGACATAATAAGAAAATTATGTAAACTGCGTATGTGAAATGCTTATGTAAAAGGTTCTTTTTGGTCTGAGAAAATGATGGTGATGATTGATAAAGTAATAAACTAAAGTTAGTTTATTGTTTTGAAAGTATAAAAAAATATAGTGTGTGCAATAAAGCTTGTCAGAATTCCTGCATCCTAAGAGGTGTTGTGTCTTCTGTCCTTGCCGACTCCGTCTCCCCTCAGGCAATCCTGTCCTGCTGAGGCTGGACCTTGGCACATGTCTAGTTTCATTCTTTTCCATGTGAATTTCCAGTTTTTCTAGCAACACTTATTGAAGGAACTGTCTTTTCCCCATTGAGTATTCTTGGCTCCCTTCTTAAATATTAGCTGATTTTATTTGCATGGGTTTGTTTCTGGACTCTGGATTCGGTTCAGTTTTGTCTGTTTTTACATAGTTGTTTCTTTTCTTTCTGGTAGCCATGACTGGACACAAAAATACAAAAGTAATGAAAAATCTAGATTCTAATTACCTCTGTTTCAAAATGTGTGTTTACTATGGTTTTCATGGAAATGATTGAGAACTTCAAGAAAAAACTAATAAAAAGTATGAAGTATTTAAAGACCATACATTATACAAGTGCACAAATACTTAGTTTGATGTTGTCTTTCTGCTTTAAAAAGAAATGTATAGGGAAGACAAGGAGAAATAAAAGCAAAGATACAGCATGAGCTATTATGTTTGTGGCATATTAAAACTGACTGCAAATTCATTAGTTCTCCTCCCATTGAGAAGTGGGATCTCTGTCCCTTCCCTTTGAAGTCTGCTGTCCTTTGACTCTCATTATTAAAGTACCATGAAAATGAAACAATGCCAATTACTGGCCTAGCCTTTAAGAGAATTGGCATCTTCTGCTTCCTTCCTTTTGGAGCTCTGAGACTTGATGTAAAGAGGCTGACTATCTTCCTGAAGAGAGCACTTGGAGAAGCCTTGAGGTAACTTGAAGAGGGAGAGGGACTCAGCTAAGCACAGTCTTGCAGATTCCCCTTTCAAAAAAGCAAGTATACAAGAGGAACCTTCTTGAACACTCCACACCAGCTTCATTACAACTGAATACAACCAAAATATTCCCTTTGCCAACACTAGTGGAGCAGAACTGCCCACTCAAAACCTGCCTAACTTCCTGACCTACACATTTGTGAAAATAATAAAATGATTGTTGTTTTAAGCCACTGTGTTTTGGAGTAATCCAGTATGCAGCAGTAGGTAAAGGAAATGATGGCCGTTGAGTTTTACATGATATTACATCAATATATATTGTAGTTGTTGCATATTTTTACTCATTTAACTTTTTGTTAGTGTGGAATTGTTCTCTTTAATACAGTTCTGTGAGATTATATAATGTGTCTTTCTCAAAAATATTATGGGATTAAAATATTGTTCAGTAAATTTTAAGACTTCAGGCCTCTTCTTTAGGATGTGATTAATATATTTATTGCCATTGTTAAACTAAAGTTTAGAATGATAGTCAACATTCAAATATGTTATTAGCATGTTATATAGTTTTTACTCTGAAAGACGAATTAATCTGCTCTTTTCCAAACAATTTAATCATAGGACCCCTTCTTCTTCCCAGTTTTTCAGTATTTTATATTCAAACTGAATTTAGATATTTTCTTGAGTCAATATAGTTAAAACAGAGAGGATAAACAGGTAAGTAGGAAATTGTAGTGTGAGTACTAGGTTGAAATCATCACACGAAACTAGTTATCAGACAATAGAAAAAAATGCTTCCAGTAGCCTGTGTTTTAAAAAGGGAACAGATGCACGAACAATTCTATACAAAAGAAAAATAGAGTAACAAAGGAAAATGTGCCAAATGCAAAAAATACATTAATTAAAATATAAAATATTTAGTTTTATGAAGCAGTTTTGTAAAATTACATATTTTAGCCCTTACATTTTGGTAAAATATGTTTCTGTCTCGGTTGCAGCAGAGCAAAACCAGCTTAATATCCTTAATCTGCCTCTTCATTTAGTTACAAAAGCTGAAAACAGACATATTTACAAATACTCATTAAGGCTTGGCTACTTCACTAGATTTTCATTTTTCTGAGCTCCTTTCTGTGTGTGTAATAATGAAATGGGGATTTTTTTTTTTTTTTACCTTATTTAAAATGACAGGCACATTTTCCCCTGTAGGGAAAAAAAAAATGGCCAATGTCACCTGTGGAGTAAAGAAAGATTAAAAAAAGAATGAAAGAAAATGAAAGGAATGCATTTCCACATTTTTAAAGAATACCTGTTGTTTAAATATTGCATATGCTTCATGCCAAAGGCGTAAACATCTACAAAAGCAAGTCATATCAGCAATGGATGTCAGATACTTATTTTCCCCGAATGAGAGATTTTCTGAGTTTTTTATTTATGATAATTGATGATTAATGTTTAGACAATTTCTTGTTATTATTATTATGACTTATTTGATTATAACACGACAAAGCAGTCAATGCTTATAGCAAGTTTGTTTAGGTTCTTTAGGACACCATACCAAAGCAGAATACATTAGTAAGATGACTACATGCATGCTGTTTCTTAGGCATGTCACTTTTCTGGCAGAAATAATGAAAGTATATTTTGCTGGCAGTCTTTCTAATTTACCATCATTTTCTCCTTTATTAATCAGAATATTTTGATATAATTTTACATTTTGTTGATAAGTCTTGATCATCCAGAGAAGTTACATGAGCGCTGCTTTCTGTGGAGTCTCAAAATACTGTAACTGTCAGAATTGATGAATCATCTGTTATTATGTAATTATTTTTGGTCAACCTTCATGTTTTAATGTGTTGATTCACGTCACCATTTTAAATCAGCAATGATCATTTTTGAATAAAATCAGAAAGAATGCATTTGAATAATGTTATTTTACAAAGTGTTTTATGGAACACTAAATATTTCCAGAGAAAAACAGAAGTTCTGGTAAGATCTTTAGTCTCTCTGATATAAGTAACTCAAGATACATTTACAGCACAGGGAGCAAATATTGGGAAGAGACACCTGAAAACTCACGAGAAATACCTCTGCATTTAGTAATTCACAGTGACACATAAGATTTCACTAGAGAAGGTACAAGCCTGGACGAGAACAATGAGCTGAATATCAAATCATTGAATAAGTCAGCATGAAAGAACAAATGGCTATTCATTCCTCAGCTGCTCCAAATATTTATTTACTTCCAATATTATGCAAATGCCACAGTATGATTTTTCCATGCCTTGTAGCCCTGGGAGTTTTATGAAATTTGAATAAGACATTATCGTTAGCCTCAAGGAACTCATTGTTCTCTCAAACAAGTAACATTAAATGCAATAAAGACCGGTGGGATGTAAAATACCCAACGTGGGCAAAGGAAGGGGTTTTGGAACCTCGTTGGGATAGTTTTTGAAAAACTTCAGAAAGGAATATTTTAATCTGTGTTATGCAGTTTGGGTAGAAGTTAATCATGGTAACAAACTGAAGAACAAGAAACAGAGGTTGAGGTTGCTCTGACCCATAAACTCAACTCTAACCTACCAGGCAGCTAAGTTCCAGTAACAGAAAAGGAAGTATTCAGTTGTAATTAGCTAATGATACTGGCTGACAAAATCATCATAATAACTTCTCCTACTGGATTGCAGGCTTACTAACAACCATCTTATTAAATATTCCCTTTACTTGTAAAAGAAGCAAATGTACTCATTCCTTAATAAGCATTCCCAGCTGTCTTTACATTCTGAATGATCTTTTAAAAAAGAAGACAGATTGTGTAACTCTTCTGCTGAAAACACCATTATCATGCCCCCTAGCATTCAGAGTAAAAGCCAAAGTTCTTACAATGGCCCACAAGTCCCTCTACCATCTCTTTTCTTTTTGCATTTCCTCCCTAGCGGCTTGCTTACCACTCATTGTTTTTTCTGTTCTCGTTACACTGGCCTCTGACATATGCCTGCTTTAGGCATTTCTCCAGGCTGTTCCCTCTTCCTGAAAAACTCCTCCATCTTTACTTTCATCCTGGTGTGACTATAGATTTTGTTATAATATTTCACCACTTTGTGCTATTTTAATATCTGGCTCTATCATTGTTTTAATTACTAAGAGAGCCTTTAGAATGGGTATTGGGTAAGGGTGCCTCCCATCACTGCTGGCTGTTTTGCTAAGCCCCTTTTGTTTATTATCAGCCTGGCTGTGCCCTGCGGGCTGCTACAGAATATATGTGTGCCTGAAAGAGGCCAGAGAAAAGACTTGCTATGTGGTTAGGGCCGGGTAAGTGAGGCTGAAAGAGTGTGTTAGACTCAAGGTTACAATAAACAGAAATTAATCCAAGAATTTATGTGAATGTGACAATTAGGGAAGCAACTTGGGCTGAAGGATTCTCTTGGATCACAGCAATACAGAGGGATCTGCGGTACTGGTTGTAGGGCCAGTATCATTGGCATCACTTGGAAACCTGAGGCAAATGGAAATCATCAAGCCCTACTCGAAACCTACTCACTCAGAAGCTCCGGGAGCACAGCTCAGCAACCTCTGTTTAACAAGCCCACACGTGCTAATATTTCAGAACAATTTACTTAGGAGGTTAAAGATATAACTGCACAGTGGTCCGTTTAACATAGGATAACTCTCAATTTCTGGAGGATATTAGTACCATTAACCAACGTAGAAAATTGCAAATGGGGGATCAGTTTTCACAGTAAGAAAATTTGGCTCATACTGGTTTCAAGTTTCCTATGGGAATCTCAGATGGAGCTGTATAAGAACCAGTTTGGTGGATTTCTTTCTAACCTATCACCATTCATACACACACACACACACACACACACACACACACACACACACACATATGACATGAAAGGTGATAGGTTAGAAATAAATCACATATATATATACACGACCAAACATATGGTTTTAAAACATGACTATGAAAACGTGGGTAATCATTAGCTAAATCCACCTCACCGATAACCTGCCTTTACTAATCAAGGTTGTTTTAATTGTTGCCAGAAAAGACTCGCCAGTCCACCAAGCGGCACGTAGCCTAAACAATGAGGTGTTTTCCGAGGACCTAGTTGCCGCTGAGCATGTTAATTGGATGCACCCACTGACCCTTCAACAGCGCATGCGTAGGCAGCCGCTCTCGACCTTGTGAACCCGCAGAGGCCTGAAGCTTAGTTACTACGCCTGCGCAGAACGGCCATTAGCCCGCGTTTTTCCAATCGCTTTTCTCAACGCTCCGCAAGCTTAAGAGTATCCTGCTTCTTTGTTATTTTTCCCGCTGATACCGTGAACCGCTTACCGTGCGGGGTGAGGGCAATATATTTGAGATTTGTTCTCCTGTTTCATGGCTTGGCTGCCTTGCGAATAAACCGTCTCTTTGCTGTAAACCTCGGCATCTCATTTTGGCTTGCTGCGGATCCGGTAAGAGGAACCTGGTTCGGTAACAACTACCTTAACAAATTACTGTTCAAGTTAAACATGGATAAATGACTTAAACTATGGGGTGGTAGGCAGCTTCATATATTCATCTGGAGCCAGGCAGGTGAAGAATGAAAACAAAAGTGAAAAGATATTTTAGATACAATTAATGTTGCAACTCAGATGATTTGAGTTTAACCAGAAAAAGGAGATGACTCTGCATGAGCCTGATTTAATAAGATAAAAGCCTTTAAAGGAAGGCCTGAGCTCCAGCTGACCACAGACCACAGAGGACCTGCTTGCTGGCTCATTCAGTGACTGACACCACCATGTTGGAAAGGCCCACTGCGCTTGGAACCCTGGGTCGGCTCTAGAAACTGAGACTGGCCTCTAGGATATGAGGGCAGCCTTTTGCCAACATCTAGCAAAGAGCCGAGGCCCTCAGTCGAGAATGAAGTTTGTCAACCACCTAAATAAGCTCGAGCGAGGATTCTTCCAGTCTCCCGATGAGAATGCAGTCCAGCTGACGTCGGCAGAGGAACCAGGTAGGTTGTGTCCAGACCTGACCCGTAGACGATGTGAGATAATAAATATTATTTTAAGCTGTACTTACATGGTAGTTTATTATGCAGCAGTATAGAAGTAATACATGAGCCCCTCACTTCATGTAAGCATATACATATATTTTTAAGTGCAATATGTATGTATTTGGAAGTAGGAAAAAAATGTTGATATTGTCTATAGTTTTCTTTTTATTCTCCCTCTCTCCTTCCCTTCCTTCCTTCCTTCCCCTTTGTCCCTATGGGGGCAGGGAAACCTTACAAAATAACTGGCGTTATTTTAAAGTTTGTTACGATACTATTTGGCTGAGGGAACCAATAAAAAAAACACAAACAAAGAAAACAAACTCACATTTGCAGAAAAACCTGTTTTCTTAAGCCTTCATAACACCTAGAAAACCCTTAGGCCAAAACAAATACTTTCTGTTGCCACATAGAGACCTTTATGAAAGGTGAATACAAAACTATCAGGCTGGAATTCACACCTAATCAGTTCTGTATTAGAAGAATAAAAATCTCACACCAAAGAAAAATGGGTATGCAAGCAGATTGTGAAAAAAACATATATATTCATTTTATACTTTGTGATCCTTATTTCATCCAAGAGTCTAAAGGAGCAAAAACAGAGAAACTACCTTTGCAAATATCATTAAAAAAATTTTTTTTTATCCTCTAAGATTTTTCTCACCTCAAAAAATGTCTTTGGAGAAGAAAAACTCCTTAAATATGCCTCCCTTCTCTTTCTAATAGAGCAGTAAGTCTGCCTGCAGTTATTTAAGAGTTTTACTTCTAATTATGAGAGAAAATTGACAATCCATGAAAAAAATTACATGTGAAAAAGTAAAAAAATTTCCACAATCTTAAAAATGCCTTATACATCCCTGTCACTGATCTATACTTTATGTGTTCTTTTAAAGATTGGTATCTGAGTCTGCTTACCTTCTGCGCATAAACCTCGGTCTGTGCCATCTATTATTCTTTTTCCCTTATGCTGATTTTGTTTGTTTCTCTTTATCACCTGAACTGTGTCACTCTGCCAGAATCCCATGGTGCAGATATGTCCGTACTGCACATTTGGAGACAGTTAAAATTGAACCAGCTAGAGCTAGAACCTTTCTGTAGCTCCTGAGCACATAAATCGGGATAATTGTTTGTCCTTAAATATTCTGTGATAAAGAGCCTTTGTCTGGTTTGGAGACTCAAAGCGGTATCAGTTTTTGGTCTAGTCAGAATATCCTGTAACTTATATGTTGGTTACTCTTAAAATTACATTTTCCTTCCAGAGCTTCAAACAATTCAGTTTTACAGGTGCCAAGATTTATATGTTTCCATTTATATACTCAGTATCAACAAAGCATTCAAGATCTCTAAAACTGAACTCATCATTCTAATCTATTTGTACCAACAATCCAGTTACCCAACCCAGAAGCCTGTTGCTCATTCTGGGAGTCCTGTACATCCCAGGCTCCTCGGCCTTCCTTAATTTCATATTCAATCCATCACTGGCCCCGCCCCTTTGCCAATTAAAAAGCTCGCACCTTTGCCCTTCTGTCTCTCCCTTACTCCCTGCTCTTACTGGGTTCAACTTTGGGAAAGGCATATTTGGCACCTCTCTCTAAGAGAACCCACAATAACAGACTGGCAAAGGGGCAGAATCAAGTCACAACTATATGTACGATTTTTGTCAAATGACATTTATAATGTTAATGACAAGTATTTTATCTTCGAAATATTGTAAGTCTGGAGCCAGTTATTCAATGGGCATATCATTAAAACAAAAATGATGTGTTAGTAATAATTTAGAATTCAAATTGTCAATAAAAATGTACAAGCTAAAATTCACTGAGCAATTACTATATGTAATTTAGATGCATTTTTTACTTAATTCTCCCAGTAATCATACCACATCTTATGATAAGGCAGTATGGCTGCGGTTTAGAGCTGGATTTTGAAGTCAAACTGGCTGAGGTTGAGTTGCAGCATTGCTATTTAAAACTTGTGTGATCTTAGACAAATTTTTAAATTCTTTGGTGTCTCAGCTTTCTCATGTGTGAAATGGGGAAGATGATAATTGTACGTACTTCAAAGGGTCTTTCCTGGGATGTAGTATACACTCAAGAATATTAGATATTTTTATTACCTTTATCATATAATTCTTGGAGATTCAGATTTTAAGTAACATATCCAAACTTAAAGTTAGTAAAGTGGTATAAACTAGATTAAAATATAAGTGTTTACTCAGAATACATAATTTTAATCTCACTGCTTTACTGCCTTTCTACTAGTATAAAGGCTTGACAGCACAATTATCAAACTATATTTTTTCCATTTGCAGTAAAATATATTTTTTTCATGTTGGCTTTTTGTCAAATTATTTTTGTCATAAAATTTATGACAGATTCTTAAGCATTACATTAACATTTTAGAAAACGAAAATAAAATGTTGACTGACATTTCCCTTTATTGCTGCCACCTGGAAGAAACATGTGACAGTAGTATTTATTTAGCCCTTATCCTGTCCATTAATTGAGTCCAAAGTTAATCATCCACGGGGAAATTATTTACAGTGCTTTTTAGACATTTACATTTTATAGAGAAATGGTGACGTCAGAGTATTCAGAATATAATACGTAGTCTTCTTTCGATTAAGTATTGTGCTCCTATAACTGAAGGATGAATTTAAGCTTTAATAGATTATTTTCTAGCATTTACATTACAAATAAACAAATGACATCTTGAATTTCCATCTTCGTTGATTATTCTACTTTGTGTCTTTATCATTTCCTGCCATTTGAAGTCATAATGCAAAACAAGACTTGTTTCCTGTAATGTTGGTAATCCTCATGTTGGTATGAAATAACCTGTGAGCTGGGTCAGGAGGCAGGGGTGACATTGCTAATGACACATGGTGCAGGTGTAAGGATGGTTTATTGAGGAAACCTAGAGGCGGGGGGTAGAGGAATGCATGTAGCTCCTTACACCTTCATCATCTCACAGTGCTGTGCACTTAAATCAGGTACACGGGTAGCTCTGGGGGTGGGGGGAGGGAGACCCTCTGCTTCCCTGCCACTCTGCCTTTTGTATATTTATAAGGAATTCGTAGGGGACAAGGGAGTGGCCAAGCCATTCGCTTAATAGGGGAAGGATGTTCATTCCTGGAGAGTGGCTGGTTTCAGAAATTAACATCTATATATATAAAGATAGGTAGGTTTTTTTTGTGTGTGTGGAAAAATTTCTCATGTAGTTTAAGAAAAAAAATAAATGAAAGGTCTGTTTAATGGATCCCTTTTCTTCGTTGAAAACAGCAACATTCATAACAGTTAAAGCAGACTTATAACCACTTATTCAAGGCAGATGCAGAAAGTCATACAGCCAGAACCATTACCAGATCATCCTGCAGGGTATGATCCGTCAAAAAAAACTCTAGGAAAGCCAGGTTGGGGAGAGAATCTTTGGCGGAGGGGTACTCAGTGCCTTAAGTCAAAAAGTGGCTCACTTTATATATGCTCCCATTCCATTGACAAGCACTTATCCTCACATGACCTCAAGAAAGGCTGGGAAATAGATTTAAGCAGGGAAGTGGTGTGCAGTTACTATGGGGAAAAGAGAGTAGGTTTGGTGGATAGATAGTATTCTCCACTATAATCTTTAAGTTCCTTAAACTGCTTTTCCCCTTGGTAATTAACTTTATATTTTTAAATAGTACATTTACATTTATATTCTTGATATGTCTGGTTTACATAGTATATAGTGCATTCCTCTAATAATGAAAATATTATAAACATCCAAAATCCTCTTTATGATCTTTCTCCAATACTGTTATATCATTATATTTAATTTTATAAATAGGTGTTTACATCATTTTGACTGTGTAAACACTGTAATACAGGGGCAATAAATTTTTTTGTAGAGCTGTTTTGAATTAATTTTCCAGTTTTCATTTCATCATTATTATTGGCTATATACATAACTGTTTCTATCCAGAAACTTCTTACCATTAACTATCATATTTTTCCACTATATCAGGTCTACCATATACCCAGGTGGTTCCAATCTATTTGTTGAGATAAATACACTCAGAACATGGCACATTTAATTTTGCTCAGTTACTTGGGTTTCATGGATCCTATTCCAAGTCTAAGAACGGAATGCTGATTGAATATTGATTAGCAGTCATAGAAATTCCATTCTCTTTGCCAGTGATTGTTTTAGATTTGTCCATGGTAAGCACTCTTGGCTAATACGGAGACAGAGATGGACATGGTGTTAGGGAAAAATTTCCCAAGTAGGTATAAAATGGCAACTCATCCCCTTTTGGCTTTGGATAATGTTCCTTGAGGATAAGGTACTTGGATCTCCTGTAACTCCTTTGCTAATATAACACATAGATAACTGTAGAGAAGCTTTTCTGGATTCCTGAATTTGTGATCAGCTGAAATAATATTCCTGAGGCTATTCTGCCTGCAGGCTCTGGTTACGAAACATAAGAAAGAGCCTCATATCTATTCCTGTTTTGTGTGTGTGTGTGTGTGTGTGTGTGTGTGTGTGTGTGTGTGTGTGTGTAGTTTTAATGGTATCTGTATCTTTTCCTTGAAAGCTGAAGGGATTTGGTTGACCTCATCGGCCTCTAATTTTCGTAATTTCTTGCCATTTTGCTGTTACTTTGTATGTATATTTTATATTGCATTTTGTTCTTGACAGTTTATTAGGGCAGCTGTGAAATTTACTGTTATTTACCTAAACAGGAGTCATGCTTAGTTTTTGTGAATTCATTCCTCATATTGATGAGTACTTCTCTGAAAGTGTTTCCTGAGTTCTTCTCTGATATACTACCTGTGGTTGCCTGAGAATATGTTTATTTTCTTGGCATTTAAATGATATTTTAGCAGCTGTTAAAATTATATGCTCTAGGTTGTTTTGATTCAACACCATTACACTATTACTGCATTATCTTTGAACATCTTGGTTTGCTCCTCAGAAACGTGATACTTATATTGTTCTCATTTCTTTCCAAGTGCTTGCAGTTTTTTCAGTTTTTGAAAGACTGGAATTTTAAGTCTGTTATCACCATTGGTATTCTGAAATTGCGTTTGATTGGGATAGGGGATTTTTCTATGGAGGATTTTTGTGTTTGTGTGTGGTTATTGTGATTGTTGCTCCATGAAATGTTTTAAAATAGAGTCTTTTCTATTGGAAAAATTATCAACCATTAATTCAAATATAACTCTAATTTACGTTTTTCTTTTGATAAACCTCTAAAGATAATCTGACTTCCAGTTTCTGGTCTGGTCCAACAAAGAAGAAGCTTGAAGTCCTTACACCCTATCTACACAACAAGAAAAAAAAAGCTAAACAAGCTGAAAATCAACAATGGTTCTTAGATTCCTCAGAGAATTAAGGTCATGGGAAAAACTGCTGCCTGAAAAATGGGAGAGTTAGACAGCTGGGTAGGAAAAAAAGTAGTAATTGACATACTGCTGGTGGCTTAGTGCAGACAAGCTTGAGAGTTAAAAATTCTAGAGGTAGGGCAGGTCTTAGAGGGCCTCCTGCACTTTCATGAGTTTTACATCTAGGAGAACTACCAGGTTACAAGAGTGAAGATTGGGGAAAATCCCCTACTTCTTCTGGCAGGGAGAGGGAAAAAGTAGCCGTTTAAAGTGCATACATAGCATTCTGTTCTTTTTCAAAGACCATCCTCAAGGGAACTGTTTTACCAGACCCTAACCTGTCGGAGATTGAGTCGTCTAACTGATCTGGGAGCAGGGAAACAGCTAACTCTAGTCCCCTTTAGCTTTCTACATGTGTAGGAGAAAATACTCACCCTTATGCCCTCCTTGCTTTCCTACTATACCTAAGGGAGGAAAAACCAAACAAACTGGGAAACATTCATGAAGGTCACAGTCCAGGGTTTAGGCTCACTAAAAAGACTAAGTATAGGACTATAAAAATTATCAGTAGGGGTCGTATGTAATAACAGGGGAATACAATAGAAAGAACTACCTGTCTCAAACCGTAAGGAGAAATTTCTAGGGTAACCCAAAGACAGCAGGACAGCCAAAACAAGGATATCAGAGGACAATTTAGTCTCTGACATCTACAATTATAGCAAACAGTAAATACAGCCTAACTCCTAACCAGATAAACACAAAACCGTACAGTAAAGGCCCATTTACCTAAGTTCTGTTCACCCAGGACATGTCCAGCCTTCAGCAAAAATTACAAGGCATACTAAGACGAAAAGCACAGTTTGAAGACATAGGGCATGCGTCAGAACTAGACTCAGATATGGCAGAAATTTGAGAGTTATCAGACTGAGAATCTATAATCTGTAGTTAAAAACTATAATCAGCTCGCTAAGGGCTCTAGTGGAAGAAGTATACAAGATGCAAGAACAGATGTGTAATGTAAGCAGAGAGATGGACACTCTAAGAATCAAAAGGTAATGCTAGAAATAAAAAATGCAGTAACAGTGTTAAACTAGCCTTGCATACTTGAAATAAATTCCACATAGTCATGGTGTATAATGTTTCTACTATTTCAATGAGGATTTTTTCATCTGTGTTCATGAGAGCTGTTGGCCTGTAATTTTCTTGTAATATATTTGTCTTGTTTTGGTATTAGCATAATGCTGACCTCATAGAATAAGTTAGGATAGCAGTCGAACTGTGTTTACTGTTATCTCTAGATGTAGGTATCAGAGGCTGAGGTCTCTATAGAGTTCTCATTTTTGTATACCCTGTTGTCTTGTGTTTCTCTAGAGACTACTTCTTAAATAGTGTCTGAGCTCTTCAGCTCTTTCACCTGTAATCCCTGCTATTATATAGAACCATGATTGATGTGGGGGGGTGGGGGGGTGGGGAGAAAGTGTCTATATAAGTCCATGATTAGGTTTTAGTATATGAGTGAATCTGTGCCCCTGGGCTCTCACCTCCATGAGTGCTTCTCTGCTTCCCCCTGCCACACACTTCTGTGTGAGAGAGGAAGGCGGTAAAAGGTGGAGTTGGAGTTAGATATTTCCCTCCCCCTAGGTGGGTCATGCTCTGGTAAAATCCAAGCTGGTTAGGTGCTAGTAAAACAGTTTCCTCTGGGAACAGGATTTTGTTAAGGAGAGAACAGCCTGCTGTATGACTGTTTTAAAATGATTACTTTTCTCCTCCTTGTGCCAGAAGCAGGAGGGGATTTTTCTCAAATGTTTACCCTGAGAACCTGGTGGGACTCCTGGAAGTGAAACTCAAAGGTTTGGCGGGGGTGGGCTCCCTAAGACTGGACCCCAAGGTCGGTCTCAGCCCTCATCAGTTAGTTAATTATCCATTAATGATTTCTATCTGTTGTTGGCTCCAGGGGCAGCAGCTTTGGTTCCCAGATACCTTTGATTCTTTGTGTTTACCTACCTTCTGAATTTTTGATGTGGTAGCTTGACCTGTGACCTCAGTTCTTGGATAGATATAAAAATGAGTTGTCAATTTTCAGTTCAGCTTTTTTCTTATTGTGAGGGTGAAGATGACAACTTCCAGCTCTTTACGTGTTGTACTGGAAACCAGAAGTCTGTTATTGCTTTTAATTATGGTTGAATTTCTCATGTCTCGTGTTCCCTCATGGCTGCAGTATTCCCCTGGGGTTATTAAGTAGCATGGATGGTGAATTCTATTTAGGAGAGATACTTAGATTTCACCATGCATGACATCTGATGTGTTTAGGTGGTGGTGAAGAGAGCTTTCTGAGAACAAAGAATTTGATATTAAACTCTTATAGTTGATGAGGAATATTTGATCCAGAACATGCTGTTTAAGAACTCTCTATTTCAACTCTAATAATCTAGTTCTCTGGATAAAGAGTAGGAATAGGGAAAAGGAGAAACGGACTAATCAATATCCCTTATATGGTCAACTTTTCCCCTTCCTTGTGAGACCCTGGAGACATCTTAATGTAACTCAGCTAAATTCGATACCAGATTTTTGTTGTTATTTCTAAATAATGATGTAGAGGGTCATTATCCAATAAAAGAGGACACCTAAGGATATCTTCTCCACCCTAATTCCTACTCCTGTAACCAAAACATAGGCTGGCTAACAATTTTCTTCTGCTCTACATCTTTTCTTTGGGATTTGGACTTGCAAGTCAGCTATGTTAATTTACTGCTTGGTTTTCTGACATCACATGGATTAGGATTTGGAAGGGGAATTAGAAATGCATGATAATTTGCTGCTCTTCAAGTTTTAGAAGTGTCATCATGAGATTTTTTTTTCCTTTATTGAGTTAGAGATATTTTTATTTTAAGGTCTATTTCCTTATGTTCCAGAGAATATCTTGCAGAAATTTCCTTAGAAATTTTGAAAGAGAGACATGTTTTCTGAATCATTTTAAGTTTGGAAGTGTATTTTTTGTCCTCCACATTATTTTTTTATGAGTTTTATCACAGAATTTTGAAGTCATAGAAACATTTATTCTCTGATATCCAATGATACTTTTGAAAAACACATAAAAATGGAGGCTAGTGACCAAGTAAACTATGTTTGTTTAAATGTTTTTTTCTACCTGTACACTTTAAATATTGTACCTTTATTTCTACTCTTCTGGAATTTGGTGAACATATTTTGTGGGTCTTTTTATGTTTACTATAGTTAGCATTATGTAAGCACTTTTAATCTGGAGACTTAAAGTGTTCAGTTCTAGGAACTTCTCTTGCATTTTTTTGTTCATCATCTTTTTTTTTTTTTTTTTTTTGGTACGCAGGCCTCTCACTGCTGTGGCCTCTCCCGTTGCGGAGCACAGGCTCCGGACGCGCAGGCTCACGGGCCATGGCTCACGGGCCCAGCCGCTCCGCGACATGTGGGATCTTCCCGGACCGAGGCACGAACCCATGTACCCTGCATCTGCAGGCAGACTCTCAACCACTGTGCCACCAGGGAAGCCCTGTTCATCTTTTTAAACATTTTTAGAGCTTCCTCCTCAGTGGACACTTAAGGTCTTTTATTTTTAATTTGCTCTATTTATGCCATTTTTTAAGTTCAGTTTACTTTCATAAAGATTTTTCTTTACTTTAAATAATATCTATTAAATTATTTTTATTAACTCCAAATATCTATGTCCTTTTATTAATCTTGCCCTTATGCAGTGGTTGTAATGTGTCTCATATCTCAGTCTATTAACTTTAAAACTTCTAATTCTCTTTTGTAGGGACATTTATAAGAATGATTATAGGAACAACTGATAGTCCCTCTTCACCATCTGCTCTCGAAGTCACAACTGATTTTCATGTTCTTTCTGTCATATGTTCTAGACTCTTCTGATGGAATAGATAGCTTACTTGGTGGGGTGGCCCAGATCGTCATCCCTGAGTGATCTTAACTCTGTATACCATGCCCCATTTGAGTCCTGATACTGTGCTTGTCATTTTACCATCAGAATTAGAATGGAGAGTTAAAGACACACCAAGTGACCTCCTGGGTGCTATTCCCTGATCCCACTGTGTCACAGCAAGCATGCCTCATTCCAGTGATCGGAATTAATTCTCCCTGAATGGGTAATGACTTCTCTCCTGACTGCTGCTATCTTGAAACAAGAAGATTGAAATGAATGGACAGGGAATAGTTTTAATTTGAGGATTAATGGAACCCCTGCTAAAGTCCCTGGTAAAAGAATGTCTCTTCTAGGAACTAGAATCTCTAAGCCTATAGAGCCCAGAATTAGGGTCTTTTAAAGTATAAATTAGCCAGGTAGATTACTGAGTATTGTTATGAATGCAAAGCATGGGTTGAGTTTCACAGAAATTAGACTGAGCGTTGTTGAGATTTGCATGCATGAACTTTATTGGAAAGTGTTCTTGTCATCAGACTGTGGGAAACTTAAAGAAATAGAATTCACCTGAGGGATGATGAGGTCATGATACAGTCACAGCAGATTTTAATTAATCCCATGAGACTTCTAAAATGGTTGAAATAAAGTTGGAGGGCAGTAGACTATGTCATGTGTTGTCCAGATTTGTCCTGCAGAACTCAGGCTTTAGTTTCCCAGCTAACGGGGGTGTTAGCAGCCAGCAGTCTCAGCTAAGTCCGTCTCACTCTTCTCCGATAAAGTCACACCTCAAAAATCACCTACCTCTTCCTGGGACAGCCCCCAACTAAATACTGGTTAATGGTGAGGTATGAAGATCTGTGATCCAGAATCAGTAGAGAATGAGCTCAGGCCTTTGTAGGTGAACTGCAGTTCACCATTTCCCTCTGCTCAATTCTGCTTTCTTCCTGTCCCTCAGGTATGGATCCTGAGAGCACCCACTCCCCATTAAACTTCATTCATGTCTAGATGCATGTCAGATTCATCTTTACGGGGAATCTCTTGTGTCACTAAGATTTCCTTGACACAAATCTCCACACTTACTTCATGAAGCAAGTGGATCAGAATGTGAAATCAACCTTTGACAATGATTTTTTTGGATGGCTTTCAGTTTTTTCATGGATGAAATTACAAGGCCCCCTAAATTTCTGGTAGTAAAGTAGCTTTCTTTTCAGTCTACACATGAGATGGGAAAACAAGATCAGTACTCTATCATGTGTAGGTTTTTCGCTTCATTCTCTTATTTTTGACTTTACTTCTTATTCTGCCCTCTACTTTCATTTCCAGATTCCATTGTCTCCTGAAGAGAAAATGTTTACAGAGAGTAAATCTCTGATCTCCTAGTAGATGTTCTGCTTTCTAGCATCTTCTGCTTTAAAATAGGGAAAGATACCACCTGTTCCTATAGATAGATTTCAAAGTAATTTTACCCACATCTTACTTTGTATATAGCGCTCCCAAATTCTTAATCTCTTTGTAATGATAGTTCAACAAGCTAAATGGTCCTCTTCTTGTTTTCTCTCTAAAGCTTAAAATACTCTACTATTCAGATAAAATTGTAATATAAATTCTAAACAAAAATAAATTCTTTAAATGCTATAAATTCTAATCTAAAAATAATTCTTATCAATTTTTCTCTCCAGAAAATAATCCTGATAATATATGTATATGAGAATTTGAATACAGGAAGTAGATCTCAACAAGGCTTTTGGAAATAGTAAGAAATGGGTAGGAGCTGAAAGCAGCAAAAAATGCTTTACAGACAAGTGTTGTTATAATTATTTACTAAACATCAAAACAAAGAAAAGCATGTAATAATTAAAATTGAAGAAATTAAATTCTAAACAATTTGATGCCTTGGAGCCTTTGCTGTTACTTATGTCAACTGTCTTGATGGTTTAAAAATATAACTTTCAAAATCTACACCGACTCTTTTCAAGTATTTTAAAATTCATTTTAGGGAAGCTCATGTAGAGTTTCTCCGAACAGTAACTACAGGAATTTTCTTTTTTGCCAAATTTTAAATGTTTAATGGGTTGTTTGTATCTGGCCTTAGAAGCTTAGTTTCAGTTTTACAAAGGCAGTTTCTCATGTGAAGTTTAAAGACAACATTAGGGATGGTACTACTTTTGGTACTCTGGTCTTGATTCCTGCTTAGAAGATATGCTTATATTTATAATCCCAAATTTATGTACCTTTATAATCCCAAATTTTAATTTGGTACTAACAATTTTTCTAGCATAGGTTTCTGGTATCCAGAAAGCATTTACTTTTAAAGCTTTTAAAGCATTTACTTTTGTGTGTCTACTTATTTCAGATAGATCTTCATGATTGTAACTCTTTCTGAGAGCTTATTTCTTAATTCTGTGTGTTTGTGAGTGCAGGGTGAGGGTGGGGAGTAGACTATTTCGAATAACATTTGAATGTGAGAAAATATGACAAATAGTCATAAAATCTGATTTTCCTTAGAGATTCAAAATGATGTACAGAGTACAGGTATGACACCATTTAATAGGCAGAAAAATGAGCAAATTGATTATTTTTAGGTTTTGTGTTGGCTGGTCATTTGCAAATTACATTAATTATCAAGAGAAAACAAATTACATTAATTATCAAGAGAAAAAACAGTAAGATTTTTCTTAGAAACCAATACTACCTTTGAATACATAGTGTAGAGGATATACTGAATGCTGTGAGTTTCAGTAGATACAAAATTTTATTTCTTATTTTGTTATTTGAATTCCTTTCTTTATCATAAATTCTGCCTATACAATATTTGAAGAGAATAAAGAGAAACTATCACACTTCCCTAAAGTCTTTGAACTTTTAAAGTTGAGCAATATGCCTTTTCGTTGAAGTAAAATTTCAGATGTTCCAAAGATTTAAAGTTATAAAGCAAGAAAACTATGCTAAAGGTGTTTCTTTAAAATGTTTCATTCTTTAGCCATATCTGAATGTCGTAGATTTTGAGTTTTTTTCTCTAGCATTTCTTTTGAAGTACTGCTTCCTAACAATTTATCTCGAATGTCCTATTCCACTGAAGTCAAAGAAGACTTTAGTCTACATTTTACAGTTTCATCAGTTGCATGAGTGACTTTTCAAAAGTAAGGTTTTGTTTGTTTACTCTCAGCTTGATCCTTCTTCAATAATAAAATATTGCATTCTGACTCTTCATTCTGTCTTTAAGGAAAATCAGTCCCACATAATTTACTTTCTAGGAAATAACTAACAATGCTGGAAGTCCTTTGGAAACCTAGAAACTTTTGTTTGTTATTTACAATTTATATAATATCAAAATTTGCAAATGTCTATTTAATATATTTTATTTATCTATTATAACAGAGTGGCAAAAGTAAAGTTGAGAAATCAGACCCATGATGTAGATTTTACAAGACACTTCTTTCCTTGCCCAATATTGAAAGGTCTGTGTGTCTCTGTTCAGATATTAAAATTGATAATTACTCAGGAAATACCCAAAACACATATGTGAGAAGATCTTCCACACTTAGATAATATCACATTATTCACAGAACAGAGTTAGCACCATATCCCACGCACCCCGTCAACATCCTGGAGCAAGGAACCACCATGGAAAATTCTTTACCCAGATAAATTAGGATAATTGAAAAAAACCTTAAGAATTACTGGAAAAATGGACAAGTGTTTTTAAGTGAGAAAATTTATTACAAATTAATCAGCTACAGCATTATCAAGAGGCCAATTCGTTTTTATTTCAGCTGTCTAGTCTGAAACTCAGTTGGTATCTTGTCTTCCTTCATTTCTATCAGCTGAGGACAGAACGTGAAAACCCAGAATTAATCTGCACATTAAAATGATTAACTGTAAGGATGTGTAATTTAGAAGGAAGCAATGGGGATGAAAGGTCTGAGTAGGAAAAAGACAATGAGACAAGAGATGGGGGTGGAAGAGAAGAATAGGGATAGAGACTCTCCACAAATGAAGGTGGAGTTGATTAAAACAAAACAAAACAGAAAAAACTATAGGATTGTTTTCTTTGCTTTCTTATCAAAGCTTTTTAGTTTGATGTAGTCCCATTTGCCTATTTTTGCTTTTGTTGCCGGTGCTTTTGGTATCAGGTCCATGAAACCACTGCCAAGACCAGTGTCATGAAGCTTTTCCCCTGTTTTTTAAGAATTTTTACAGTTTTGTGTCTTATGTTTGAGTCTTTAATCTATTTTGAGTTTATTTTTGTATATAGTGTAAGATAGGCATCCTATTTCATCCTTTTGCATTGGAAAATCCAGTTTTCCCAGTACCATTTTTTGAAGAGATTATTCTTTCCCCATTGTGTATTCTTGGCTCCCTGATCAAAGATCAATTGCCTGTATAGCTATGAGTTTATTTCTGGGCTTTCTATTCTGTTTTCTTTGGTATATATATATATATATATATATATATATATATATATATATATGTGTCTTTATGTTTAGATTACTATAGCTTTGTAATATATTTTGAAATCAAAAGTGTAAATATTCAGCTTTGTTCTTCACTCAAGATTATTTGGCTATGCTTGGTCTTTTGTTGTTCCATTTGAATTTTTAGGATTTTCTTTTTAGTGATATAAATTTTTTCCTTGAAATTTTGATGGGAATAAGATGGAATCTGTAGATCACTTTGGTAGTATGGTTATTTTAACAATATTAAGTCTTCTAATCCATGAACATCAGATGTCTTTCCACTTATTTGTGTCCTTAATTTCTTTCATCAATGTTTTTAGTCTACAAATCTTTAATCTCCATGGTTAACTTTATTCCTAAATATTGTAATCATGTTGATGTTATTGTAAATGGGATTGTTTTCATTTCCTTTTTAGACAGTTTGTTTTTAGTGCATAGAAATAGAACTGATTTTTGTATGTTGATTTTTTTTTTTTTAGTTGTAGTATAGTTGATGTACAATGTTGTGTTAGTTTCAGGTGTACAGTGAAGTGATTCAATTAGACTCACACACACACATATTTGTAGTGTGTTAACTTTTGTATCCTGCAATATATTAGTTCTAAGAGATGGCTTTTTTTGCTTGTTTTTACTTTTGGAGTCTCTTGGGTCTTCTATATAGAAGATCATGTCATCTGCAAACAGAGACAACTTTAATTTTTTTCTGATTTGGATGCCTTTCATTTCTTGCCTACTTGCTTTAGCTAGAACTTCTAGTACTATGTTGAATAGTAATAGTGAGAGTGGGCATCCTTGTCTTGTTTCTGATATGAAAGGAAAAGCTTCCAACTTTTTGCCATTAAATATGATGTTAGCTGTGGGCCTGTCATATATGGCCTATATTGAACTATCCTTGCATCCTAGGGGTAAATCTCACTTGACCATGATGTATGTTCCTTCTAACATGCTGTTGAATTTGGTGTTCTAGAATTTTTGTTGAATTTTTGGTTCTATGTTTATCAAAAATATTAGCCTGTAATTTTCTTATCTTGGGGTGTCCTTATCTTTGATGATCAGGGAAATGCTGACCTCCTAAAATGAGTCTGGGAGTGATCTTCTCCAGTTTTTTGGAAGAGTTTGAGAAAGATTGACATGAATTCTACTATTTAAATAAGAGTTAACCAGTGAAGCCATCTGATCCGAGCTTTCTTTTGGCATATTTTTGATTACTGATTCAGTCTCCTTACTTGTTATCGGTCTGTTCATATTTCCTGTTTCTTTAAGATTCAGTCTTAATAGGTGGCTGTAGGTTTATAGAAATTTATCTAATTCTTCTGGGTTGTCTAATTTGTCATATAATTATTCATGGTAGTCTCTAAGATGCTTTTATTTCTTTTTTATCAATAAAATCAATGGTAATAACTAATTTATAATTTCAGTCCTCTTTTTCTCTTGGTTAGTCTAGCTAAAGGCTTGACAATTTTATCTTTTCAAAGAACCAACTCTTAGTTTTATTGATCTTTTCTGTTCTTCTAGTCTCTACTTCATTTATTTCTACTGTAGTATTTATAATTTCCTTTCTTCTGTTAACTTTGGGCTCAGTTTGTTCTTTTTCTAGGTCCTTGATGTATAAGTTAGGTTATCTGAGATCTTAATTCTTTCTCAATGAAGGCATTTATCACTGTAAACTTCCCTCTTAGAACTGTTTTTACTGTATCCCATAAGTTTTGGTACAGTATGTTGTGTTTTCATTTCATTTGTCTCTATTTTTTGACTTCCCCTTTGATTTCTTATTTCTTCCCTGGCTGATTGATCAGAAATGTGAATTTAATTTCACAACAGAGGAAACAGTAGAATGCAAAGACAATGCAGGAATGAAGAAAATCTTTGTAAAACATATATTGGATAAGAAACTCCTATAAGTCAATATATAAAGAACTCCTACAACTCAGCAGCACCAAAACAAAAACAAATAACCCCAATAAATGCAAAGGATTTGAACATTTAACCAAAGAATATATATATATATATATATATATATATATATATATATATATATATATATAAAATGGCCAACAGATATATGAAGAGGTGCTTAACATCACTAATCATCAGAAAAGTGCAAGTGAAAATCACAGTGAGATATCACCTCGTAACAGAATGGCTATTAAAAAATGACAAGTGCTGGTGAGGTTGTTAAGAAATTTGCACCCTTGTATATGGTTGAAGAGAATGTAAAATGGCACAGCCTCTATGGAAAATAGTACAGAGTTTCTTCAAAAAATCATACAACTGCCATGTGATCCAGAAGTCCCTGTGGGTATATATCCAGAAGACTTTAAATCAGAACTTTGGAGGGACATCTGCACTCTCATGTTTATTGCAGCATTATTCACAAGAGCCAAGATAAAAAAAACAACCCATATGTCCATCAACAGATGAATGGCTAAAGAAAATGTGGTATATGCATATAATGGAATATTACCCAGTTTTTAAAAAGAAAGAAATCCTACCATTTAGGACAGCATAGACAGACCTGAAAGAATTATGCTAAATGAATTAAGTCTGTCATAGAATGACAGATACTGAATGATTGTACTTATTTGAATTGTCTAAATAGTCAAACTCATAGAAGCAGAATAAAATGGTGATTGCTGGGGGATAAAGGGAAGGGTTATGGAGAGTTGTTTCTCAGTAGTTATAAATTGGTGGTTATAAAGATGAATAAGTTCTGGAGATCTGTACAACATAGAGTTTAAACTTAATATGGTATTGTGCTCTTAAAAACATCTCAGGAGTATAGATCTCATGCCAAGTGTCCTTAACACACACACACACACACACACACACACACACACGCAAATACAGGAAATACTTTGAAGGTGATGGTATCATGGATGTATGCAATGGCCAAACTTATCAAAATGTATATATTAAATATGTGCAACTTTTTGTATATTAAGTATACCTCAAAGTTTAAAACAAAGACTTTATGGGAAAAGGAAAGGATCAGTTTACACTATTTCCTGGGTTTTTAAATGTATGGTGAATATCTAAAAATAAGATGCTGTATATAGTAATGAGAGATCCTTTACTAATCTTACAAAGATTCCAAGTATAGCTACATTAGACACATAAATATTTAATATGTCCTTTCTCTAATTTGTACACTTCAATAATATATTTTCCAATAATTTTCTAATGGAATTTTAAAAGTTACTGAGAAAGTACAAAAATCTTACTTTTAAAGTACTGTATCTAAACTTTCCATAGGTTGTTCTACAGTCTAAATGATTTAGCTAATGGCTGAAAGTCAGATGTAGGATTTCTATTGCTGTGTCATTTGGGGGCTGTGCTGGACTGACGCTCTTCCTCTACGGCTAAATTGTGTTCCAAGTAGATGACTTCTTCAATTGTTATCTTTGCTCTGATGGAGTGGGCATGTAAATCAAGTCTGTCTGTTTCCCTTTCACATTGTGCTTTTGATTCACTGTGATAGATTTTGTCATTCAAGTCATGCCAGATCTACTGGGATTGATGTGCTTTTCGTCTGTCACTCTCTTTACACTGTTTGGTTAAATTGCTTCTACTGCTTTCAGAGAGACAGGCTAAAAAGCCTAAGTGGCCATTTCTAACCCAGTTGTGTAATTCAGCTTTTTTACTATCCAAATTCTAGTCATTAGCCTGAGTTTTCATACAAAGGAATTACTGTAATTTATAAATTTGTCCTCTAACATCCTTTGAATACAAGAATTCAAAATAAAATACCCCAGTTCATATTCACAGTAGTTTTACAGAGATCATAAAATGCATTTTGAGAATAGATTCTGAATTTCATTATCTACTTTTTGAACAAGACCAGATACCATATTAAAAATGAAATATAAACATGCTTTAACAAGAGAAGTTGTCATTATATTAAATTTTTTTCCTGATATGTAACTGAAAAGCATATTGACTTGATAGAGTATTATATTAATGTCATAAGTTTTATAAGTTAAGCTTAAAAAAATGCTCTAAGAGCCATAGTTTCTGGTTCTGCTAATTAGAGCTAAGGCCAAACTTCCTTTTTGTGCTTTACTTTTTAATCTATAAGGTGAAAGAGCTGAATTTAAAAAACTCCAAGGTTATTTTTAGCTCTTCAAAAATCTATGTTCAGGTTATCATGTGTCCTTGTGTGTGAATATGTGTGTCTTCATAACCTCCTGTCTGGATAGGAAATTTGATGGAGATGAAGTTGAGTTACTTTCATAAAATATTCTACTTCAAAGATTTACACTGTGGTTTCCTTTTTAAATGTTTACATGTGTGTTAAATTTTAAACTCTAATCCTTACTTAGGTATCTTGAAATTTTGACAAAACTGGTTCCCAATTCTTCCTTACTATGTAATCTTGAAACATTGTGTGTGTGTCTGTTTGTGTGTGTTTGTGTATTTGTTTAAACATATTCCCGTATATCTACATATGGAAATAATTATTCTTACAGAGTTGGTGTAAGGTGCTTAGTGTAGTATGTGGGACACAGTAAATGTCCAGTAGATTGTAGTTACATTAAAAATCATAAAGTTTGATATGTAATCTATAAATGACTTTTTATAACTAGTTTTCTAGAAGTAATACCATGCTATTCTTTCTTTATATACAACACCTGGTTCATGTAGTTTAATTTTTCCTTAATGATAAAACAATATATCACTAGTTAATGACACTGGGGAGATTCTGACAGAAAATACTATAATACCTCATTATTGTTTAGGTTGAATTACTTGGAATATATGTAATATGTTTTATAATGGTCTCAAGTTTAGTGAGAAGGACTTCTCTATGGATTATTTGGTATATTTAATATGTGATTCATTTTCTATTGGGGAGAGGAAAGGCTAGTTTCTGATTTCTACCTTTAAAACTTAAGCTAAAGAGACATGCAGTTTAACCTTTCAAATGACAATAATAAAGGTGAAGTTGCTGAAGTGTTAGTATCCACCTGCATTCCCAGAATTTTCTGGTGCAAAGGACCCATGTATATTTCCAGTCAACTACATAATTGATCACATTCACAGAAACCTGGTATTTGTTACGTCCTTAAGTCCATAGGGCCGAGTAGTGAGAAACTGGATTCTTAGGGTTTTGGAAGGAATAAGTCATCAGGAAGAACATGTATAGACATATATGTCCCGTGATGTGCTAGTAAGGTTTAACCACTGGTTCTCTGGAAAAAAGTTAGCATGTGTATATGCACATAGACTTATAAATTCTACTTATCAATGGGATATGTAGTACCAATTTGACAAGTAATATACAATATTGCTTATTATAAATTCCATGTAGTCCATTGATTCTCATAAAATGCTTTTATGGATTTTTGCCTAACTTGTATCTGTAGCCTAAATATGGTTGTAATTGATAAAATAATGTAGCTCCAATGTAAATGTTGGTTGATATTTTCATTTACATTAATAAGATGAAAGTGAAACAATGAATATTTCAGAACTTTACTTTTATCACATGGTATATTTTCTACTTCTTAGAATATTTTATGAATACTAAAAAAAATTTTCTCAATTTTTGAACTCTTCAGAAAGTAATATCTGTAATATCTATGCATGACACACCTTAGTTTTATGTGCATTAATATTTTATTCATTACTGTATTAAATCTGGATAATTAAAAAATAAAGCCCTGATTTATAGTGTTTTCTCATTTCTGTGGTATAAATACTCCCACCCTTTAGAACTTAAGCTACCAAATTGACATCATGGAATGCTGCCTCTTGAAGAGATGTGCTATAGCACACCACTATATAATGTTTTTATCAAACAGGGACAAGAGCCATGAATAACTTCAAGAGCATGTAAAATAGTAAAATATAATAAAATAAGAAGGAAGTATTGCATACTTGATATGTTTATTTTAAAAATAATTTTAATATTTCCATATTTTAATTTTTAAAAAAATTATTGAAGTATAGTTGATTTACAGTGTTGTGTTAATTTCTGCTGTACAGCAAAGTGACTCAGTTGTACATATATATACTTTTTCATATTCTTTTCCATTATGGCTTATCATTACGGCTTTTCATTATGGCTATTGAATATATATCCTTGTGCTATACAGTAGGACTTTGTTTATCCATCCTATATGTAATAGTTTGCATCAGCCAATCCCAAACCATCCCTCCCCCACTCCTCCATCCCCTTTGGCAACCATAAGTCTGCTCTCTGTGTCCTTGAATATGCTTCTGTTTCATTGATATGTTCATTTGTGTCATATTTTAGATGCCACATATAAGTGATACCATATGGTACTTGTCTTTCTCTTTCTGACTTACTTAGTATGATAATCTCTAGGTCCATCCATGTTGCTGCAAATGGCATTATTTTAGTCTTTTTAATGGTTAATATTCTATTGTATATATATGTACCACATCTTCTTTATCCATTCATCTGTTGATGGACATTTAGATTGTTTCTATGTTTTGGCTATTGTAAATAGTGCTGCTATGAAGATAAGGGTGCATGCATCTTTTCAAATTAGAGTTTTGTGTGGGTGTATGCCCAGTAGTAGGATTGTTGGACTATATGGCAACTTTATTTTTCGTTTTTTGAGGAGGCTCCATACTGTTTTCCACAATAGCTGCACCAATTTACATTCCCACCAGCAGTGTAAGAGGGTTCCCTTTTCTCCACACCCTCTCCAGCATTTATTATTTGTAGACTTTTTAATGATGACAATTCTGACCGGCGTAGGGTGGTACCTCATTGTAGGTTTGATTTGCATTTCTCTAATAATTAGTGATGTTGAGTAGCTTTTCATGTGCCTCTTGGCCATCTGTATGTCTTCTTTGGAGAAATGTCTATTTAGGTCTTCTGCCCATTTTTCACTTGGGTTGTTTTTCTGTTATTGAATTGTATGAGCTGTTTGTATATTTTGGAAATGAAGCCTTTATTGGTTGGATCATTTGCATATATTTTCTCCCAATCTGTAGGTTGTGTTTTCATTTTGTTTATTATTTCCTTTGCTGTGCAAAAGCTTATAAGCTTGATTAGGTCCCATTTATTTATATTAGCTTTTATTTCTATTGCCTTGGGAGACTGACCTAAGAAAACATTTGTACGATTTACATCAGAGAATGTTTTGCCTATGTTCTTTTCTAGGAGTTTTATGGTGTCCTGTCTTATAAGCCATTTTGAGTTTATTTTTGTGTATTGTGTGAGGGTGTGTTTTAACTTCATTGATTTACATGTAGTTGTCCAACTTTCCCAACACCATTTGCTGAAGAGACTGTTTTCTTCATTGTATGTTCTTGCCTCCTTTGTCAAAAATTAATTGCTAATTAGAGCTAAGGCCAAACTCTTATTTTGGGGGGCTTTACTTATTAATCTGTAAGATGAGAGAGCTGAATTAGGTGTGTGGGTTTATTTCTGGGCCCTGTATTCTGTTCCATTGATCTGTTTGTCTGTTTCTGTGCTGATACCACACTGTTTTGATTACTGTAGCTTTTTAGGATTGTCCAAAATCTGGGATGGTTATGCCTCCTGCTGTGTTCTTTTTCCTCAGGTTTGCTTTGGCAATTATGGATCTTTTATTGTTTCATATGAATTTTAGATTATTGGTTCTAGTTCTGTGTATTAAAAAAAAAGTCATTAGTAATTTGATAGGGATTGCATTAAATCTGTAGATTGCTTTGGGTAGTATGGCAATTTTAACAATATTAATTCACCAGTCCAAGAGCTTGGGATATCTTTCCATTTCTTTGAATCATCTTCAGTTTCCTTTATTAATGTTTTGTAATTCTCAGCTTATAAGTCTTTCATCTCCTTGGTAAGACTTATTCCTAAGTATTTTAATTTATTATTTTGATGTACTTTTAGAAGGGATTGTTTATATTTTTTTCCTGATATTTCATTGTTAGTGTAAAGAAATGCAACCAATTTCTGTATGTTAATCTTGTGTCCTGCTATCTTGCTGAATTTGTTTATCAGTTCTAGTAGTTTTTGTGTGGAGTCTGTAGGGTTTTGTATATATAGCATCATAACATATGCATGCAATGACAGTTTTACCTCTTCCCTACCAATTTGAATACCTTTTATTTCTTTTTCTTGTCTGATTGCTGTGGCTAGGACTTCCAATACTATGTTGAAGAGACTTGCTGACAGTGGGCATCCTTGTCTTGTTCCAGATTTTAGCGGAAAGGCTTTCAGCTTTTCACCGTTGAGTATTATATTGGCTGTGTGTTTGTCATAGATAGCTTTTATTATGCTGAGAGATGTTCCCTCTGTACCCACTTTCATAAGGGTTTTTATCATGAATGGATGTTGAATTTTCTCAAATGGTCCTTGTGCATCTGTTGAGATGATTGTGTGTTTTTTGTCTTTTGTTGATGTGGTGTATCACACTGATTGATTTGTGTATGTTGAACCATCCTTGTGGCTCTGGGATGAATGCAACTTGGTCATAGTGTATGACATTTTTAATGTGTTATTGGATTCTGTTTGCTAATATTTTGTTCAGAATTTTTGCATCTATATTTGTCAAAGATATTGGCCTTCAGGGAAGAGATATGGGAACATATGTATATGTATAACTGATTCACTTTGTTATAAAGCAGAAACTAACACACCATTGTAAAGCAATTATACTCCAATAAAGATGTAAAAAAAAAAGATATTGGCCTTTAATTTTCTTTGTCTGGTTTTGGTATCAGGATGATGGTGGCTTCATAGAATGTCTTCATAGAATGTGTTCCTTCCTCGTCAATATTTTGGAAGAGTTTGAGAAGGATCAATATAAGTTCTTCTTTGTATGTTTGGTGGAATTTGCCTGTGAAGCCATCTGGTCCTGGACTTTTGTTTAGGGAGTTTTTTTGTTTTGTTTTATTTGTTTTTTTTTTGGTTTTTTTTTTTTTTTTTTTTTTTTTTACAGATTCTATTTCACTTCTAGTGATTGGTCTGTTCAAATTATCTATTTCTTCTTGATTCAGTTTTGGTGGCTGTGTTTCTAGAAAGTTGTCCATTTCTTCTAGGTTGTCAAATTTGTTGGCATATAATTGTTCAAAGTATTCTTTTTTGTGTGTGTTTCTGTGGTATCAGTTGTGATTTCTCCTCTTTCATTTATTATTTTGTTTATTTGTGTCTTCTCTCTTTTCTACTTGGTGAGCCTGGCCAGAGCTTTGTCAATTTTGTATACCCTTTCAAAGAATGAGCTCTTGGTTTTATTGCTATTTTTGTATTTTTTTTAATCCCTATTTTATTTTCTCTATGATCTTTATTATCTCCTTTTTTTTAGTTTTTAATAATGGCATTGTTTAGTAAACTGCTCACAAAATTCACGAAAATCTAACAACTGTCCCTCATGGGCTGGTAAATGCTAGCCCCTGAACACCACTGGCTACAGTTAACCATTTTAAGGTAACTATAAGTGACAACATTCTAATGATGTGTATGCATGAGAAGAGATCTACATAGCTACTAAAATCCAGGCAAAAAAATAAATCAGCTTTAAACACAGTCAGATCCTGAAAGCAGACATGTCTCAACAAAACCAGGCAAGTAAGAACTCTCTGACCCCCTTAACTCTTTTACCCCTCCAACCACTCATACCTTCTGAGCAACCCCAGGCCAGAAGGAGGAAGAGTAGAAACTCACTGGGCTATGGAAGGACAGAGGAGCCCATCACAGTACTTTTCACTTAACACAGCTCCCACTAACACTCCCTGTGGCTGGGCTAAGGAAGAGTATTACCATTAAATCAAGTTCAACATTTTGATTATTAACATGGGACAGGCATACAAATTTCTGTTGTTAGAAATTATTTGCCCACTTAAAGTGAGGTTAGTAATTAATATTTTGTAAGAGATCTGAGGAGAGTTGGTCTTATTACCCTTGAATTTTAAAAGGGTAGGCTTAAAACAGAGAAAGAAATCAGTAAGTATGTTGTGATTAGATCCCACAAGACATAAGTAATCTATAAAGTTATATACTTTTTTATTGCCCTAGATGTTTTAGTTAAGTCAACAAATATATTTTAAAAATTGGATATCAAGCGTATTTCACATTAAGAGATTTCTGTGGTAATTACATACAGAATAACTTACAGGAAAGTAACCTAATTTGTTTGTTTCAAGTGGAAAAATATTGAATGTTTGAAATGTTTTGAAAATTTTTCTAAACTGTTATGATTAATTGATTTAAAATAATAAATTCAGGTGACTCATTATTTATATTTATGCCCATCAAGAAATAAGGCATAAAGTAGAAAAAGATAAGATCATCTGGATTCAAATACGAATCAAGAAGCAGTTGTCACAAGGAAAAATAACCCCTTTACTATGTAAAGTTATTAGCTCTATGTAATTTAAATGCGTGTTTATGCTTAGTTTTCCCCCGAACATTCTAATTGAGTTTAAAGCTTTATACTCACTGGGTAGATGATCATTAAAGTCTCTGTATGTCTTAGAAAAAAATTTTAAAGAAAATAAAGCTGAATGAATGAAAATAATAATCCACTACAGCCACCACCCAACTACGTGAATGTATAACTTCCACGTGTAGCTCACCAACTCAAGGAAAAGTACTTCTCTAATATTCTGGTATTTATCACAACCTGACCATCAGTCAGAATTTGTTAATTGTGGTTACATATCTTAACAAAAGAACTTTAGGACCAATTATTCTGCCTAGGGAACTCTCAATAAAAAAAAAAAATCACAAAGAGTTACTAATATGCATATTTAAAATTTAAATCTTAATGCATGAGGATCAATTTGAGAAATATTGTTACTATTTTACTGACAATTTTCTTGATTTTTGTTTAAGATCTTCTTCAAGCCTCAAAGTACATTTTTTCATCCATCTGGTAAAAAAAAGGACATTTAAAAATGAATTTTTGAATGAATAAGTATATACTGTGTATATTGTGTGAGAAATTGTGATTATGGTGGGTCTATGTATATAAAACTATGAATTATAATAAACATGATTTAGATAAAGCTATTTGTACTGATTTATAGTTATATGTAGCAATGCTAGTGTTTTAGATGTATTTTTTGTCATGTTAAAATATTTTGTATCTCAAATATAAATTTTCTTTATCACTGTGTTGAAGTTATGTCAGTTAAAAAAACATTTTAGTATAACGAACTGGTATAACTTAGGGGCATTGTAAACATTTGTTACATAACTAGTATAGTGTGGAA
Source organism: Phocoena phocoena (assembly GCF_963924675.1). Lineage (NCBI taxonomy): Eukaryota > Metazoa > Chordata > Mammalia > Artiodactyla > Phocoenidae > Phocoena > Phocoena phocoena. The sequence continues at coordinate 55,698,619 of NC_089236.1, read as the reverse complement.
AACAATAAGAAACAGGAATTATCAGTTATATAAACAATATTTAATTAGTTTGTGAGCTTCTAAAACTTTGAAATTGATGCGAAGACTAAGGTCTATAGCTTGAAATAAGGGGTCTGGAATAAAAATTTTAAACTGATTAGAATTTAACATTTACCAGTTGATATAAATGCAATGCTGTAGTTTTTTTTTTTTTGCTGAGGTTTTTGAAATATTAATATAACAGATTATGAGTGGAATTCCATAAAAAAGGGCATGCAAACAAACCATAATGTCAACATTATGGTTTCCTACAGTTTATTAATATTTTTCTTATTAGTAATAAAACTCATTGTCAACTCTAATTATTTAGAGATTATATTACATATAAAGTGAGAAGCTTTGAGGCATTGGGCAATGCAATGGCATAGGCCAGGTGGTCCTCATCTGTGTTATTATTTATATAGGTTAATGGAGAGACTAAGTAAATTCTTATATACAGAGTTGTTTTCAGAGTGTATACCAATCAGAGCTCCATGAATACAAGTCATTATAATGTTGTTATAATTATTTTAAGGATTAAAATTAATCATGCATTTAAATCTATTATATCTGCCTCATGACTCTCCTTAAATGTACTTTCTTTTTCTCTTCATCCGCCTCTTGGATTGCAGATACATTCACATAGGTAAAATCGTAAAATAAGAAATAATATGTTCATATCTTTCGTCTTAAAATAATTTGATAATAGTAAAATAATTATAAAGCTAGGCCAATTAGCTAGAGCTAAAATTTTGGTTCCTCCACCTCTCAAGTGTGTGGCATTGAATAATTCCTTTAAAGATTTTGTATCTTAATTTTTTCATCTTTAAAATTAGTATAAAAGTTCCTTCCTCGGTTACTACATGTAAATTATTTACAACATTAACTGGTAAATTCTAGGCTCTCAGTAAGTAAATGTTTGCTGTTGTTATCAGGTAGGCTACTTTTGCAGAGATGGGAAAATAATTTCACATTCTATATTGTAGACAGGATTTCCTTGAGGGAGATAAATGAGAATCTTTTGCCGTAAGCCTTCAAGGACATTCTTGATTTACCTATATAAATAAAATAGGTAATATGGCTTGAATATTTTCCTTGGGTATATATCTTTGAAGAAAAGCTTGTCTCTATAGAGAGGGAGGAGTTTTGTATCAAAACAAGTTCTTGACTGTAGTACAAAACATGAAGGAAATAATCCAATTTTAAAGTGTCAGCATATACCATGCACCTATACTTGTCTATTCTCCCTAAACATGGATGCAAGTGATATGGTCTTAGATTAGACTAAAGGGCATATAGTGATAACTTAGTGAACCATTAAGTATTTCATGAAGGGTAGAATGAGTTTATTTTTTGTTGTTTATGATTTTAGATTGCTTGGTTAAAAAATAAGCATGATTGAGAATAGATGAAAAATACGGAAGACATTTGAAAGAGGAACACTTTGTGGGAAATTTTTTTGTAGAAAGAAAAATCCAAGATACTGAAAAAGGCTAGACAAGTGTCAATGGGAAATGTTACAGTAGATAGTATCCTATAAAATGGCAAATTTAAGGACCAAGTCTGAATAGTAAATCCCCTAGAATGAAGTATAGAGTCCACTAGATACTAGGTAGTTACTTCCCTGATTAAAATAAATATAAATTTACATGTTGCCATGTGGTAAGAATATTAATGGAAGGCACAAAGAATATTATACAAAATATGGAAGATCGCTTCATGCTGTATGTTCTTTGTATTTATTCATTGTTGGTTTCAAGAATCTTTAATATATGTAATCAAATGTTATATTTAATTCAGTGGCACATACATGGAAATTTAATGTTCTGTCAGAAAGCTCTGTCTTCTCCATTTTGTGACCTTATGTTAAAATGGATAATAGAGTGTGGTACTGGCACAGGGATAAACATAGATCAATAGAATAGAATATCAAGTCCAGAAAAAAACTGCACGTATATTGTCAAGTGATTTTTCTATAAAGGTGCCAAAACTGCTCAATGTGGCAAGAATAGTCTTTTCAACAAATGGTGCTGGGACAACTGGATAGTCACATGCAAAGAATGGAGGTGGAACCTTGCCTACTGCCATATACAAAATTTAATTCCGAATGCTTCAAAGACCTAAATGTAAGAGTTAAAATTATAAAGCTCTTAGAAGAAAACAGAGGTCAGTCTTCATGAATTTGGCAAAGGATTATCAGCTATGACACCAAAAGTATGAGGAACAACAACAAAAAATGGACTTCACCAGTACAACTTCTGTGCTTCAAAGGGCACTGTAAGGAAAGTGTAGCCCAGAGAATGGGAAAGTATATTTTCAAATCATATATCCAATAAGGGACTTGTATCTGGAATATATAAGGAACTATTATAGCTCAACAATAAAAAGCTTAAAAAAATGAGCAAAGGATGTGAATAGACATTTTTCCAAGAAGGATATACACCTGGCCAATAAGAACATGAAAGTGTGTTCAACATCATTAACCATCAGAGCAGTGTAACTAAACACAATGAGATAACACCTCACACCCTTAGGATGTTAGAAGTGAAATTGAATTGATAAGTCAAATAATAAGTGTTAGCAAGGATGTAGAAAAATGAGAACTGTCATACACCGCTGATGAAAATGAAATATAGTGCAACCTTTTTGGAAAGCAGTGTGACATTTCCTCAAATGATTAAACATAGTTATCAAGAGAGACCCTGCAATTCCTGTCCTAGTTATATACCCAAGAGAAATGAAAACACATACCCAAACATACACACACAAATTTGCACAAGAATATTTATAGCAGCATTACTGGTAACTACCAAATGTTGGAAACAACATAAATATCCATCAGTGGATGGATAAACAAATGTGGCATATCCATAAAATAGAATATTATTCAACCCGACAATGGACCAAAGTACTGGTACATGCTACAACTTGTATGAACCTTAAAATCATAATGAAAGAAGCCATTCAAGTAAAGTCCGTGTATTATGATTCCATTTACATGAAAGTCCAGAGTAGGAAAATCTATAGAGACAAAACAGATTGATGGTTGCTTAGGGCTGGAAGTGAGGAAGATGAGAAAATAAGAGGCTGATCGCTTAATCGTACAGTGTTTCTCTTTTTTTTTAATTAATTAATTTACTTTTGGCTGTGTTGGGTCTTTGTTTCTGTGCGAGGGCTTTCTCTAGTTGCGGCGAGCGGGGGCCAGTCTTCATCGCGGTGCGTGGGCCTCTCACTGTCGCGGCCTCTCGTTGCGGAGCACAGGCTCCAGACGCGCAGGCTCAGTAGTTGTGGTGCACGGGCTTACTTGCTCCACGGCATGTGGCATCTTCCCAGACCAGGGCTCGAACCCGTGTCACCTGCATTGACAGGCAGATTCTCAACCACTGCGCCACCAGAAAAGCCCCCAGAGTTTCTTTTTGAGGTGATGAAATGTTGTAAAATTTATTGCGGTGTATCTGTGTCATACCAAAAAATCATTGAAATTAGTGACTGAAATGAGTACACTTGAAATGAGTGACTTCTGTGGTATGTGAATTTTATTTCAATAGAAATTATTGAATTTCTATTTCAATAAAGAAAAGAAAGGTATAGTATGGATATAAAAAATGTAAATTTGTTTGTTTATGCCACATAGCATACTTCCAGGTCTTAAATCTTCTTGCATTGTATTGCAGGTTGATTTCTAGGAACATAGTATATTTTTGGAGTGTCATCTTTAGAAATCTCTATGATGTGTGAGAGTACTCTCCAGTGGTATATTTTGATCAAAAAAACTATAATGTGAATTTTTAATCCAATATAAATGGTTTAAAAATACGAAAATTTGAGAACTACAAAAGGCAGGATAGTGAGGATGTTAGAAGTATCAATTCTGGAGCCAGACTTCAGCCAGTTGTTATCTGTGTGACTTTGAGCAAGCTTTTAAACCTAAAGAGTGCGTGAGTTTCCACATACTTAAGTTGGATAATACTTCCAACTCATATATTAGGTAGGAAACTAATACTACATGTAAAACACTTAGAAGAGGGTCTGGCAAATAGCAAAGATTCAGTAAGTAGGAAAATCGAAGTTATCTTTGGTCTTACATGTACACATAAATGCCACTTTCTTATGGAAAGAAATGAAAGGCTCAGTTATTTTCCTAGACGTTGTCTTCCCATTGAATGCAAACAAAGAAAAAACCATAACCTGATTCTGTGACCTTTTCTCAGAAATTGGTTCCTAGTTTTGTTATTACTTTTATTGTGGTAAAAGAAGCATAACAAGATCTACTCTCTTAACAGTACTTAGGTATTAAATCTAGCAAAACATGTACAAGATCTACATGAGGATAACTGTAAAACTCTGATGAATGAACTCAAAGAATAAAAGAATGCAGAGAGATTCCATGTTCATAGATGGGAAGACTCAATATTGTCAAGACATCAGTTCTTCCCAACTTGATCTACAGTTTCAGTGTGGTTCCACTCAAAATCTCAGCAAATTATTTTGTGGATATTGACGAAGTGATTCTAAAACTTAAGTGGAGAAATAAAAGACAGAATAGACAGTCTAGACAACCAATATTAAAGGAGAAAGACTAAGTTGGAGAACTAACGCTACCCAACTTCAAGACACACTATAAAGAAATGAACTATCAGGCCATGAAAAGACATGGAGGAACCTTAAATGCATATGACTAAGTGAATTAAGCTAATCTGAAAAGGCTCTGTACTGTATGATTGCAAACATGTGACATTATGGATAAGGCCAAAACTATGGAAGCCAAAAGTTCAGTGGTTCCTAGGGGTTGGGGATTCAGAGAGGGATAAATAGGTGGAAGACAGGATTTTTAAGGCAATGAAAATATTCTGAATGATAGTGTTATGATGGTTACATGTTATACATTTGTCAAAGCACATAGAATGTATAACACCAAAAGTGAATTATAGTGTAAACTATGGACTTCGAGTGAATGAGATGGCAGTGTAGGTTCATCAGTTGTAGCAAATGTACCATTCTGGTGGGGAGTATTGACAATGGGGGAAAGTATGCTTGTGTGGGAGCAGAGTGAGTATGCAGCATCTCTGTACTTTCCTGCCTATTTTGCTATGATCTTAAAACTGCTCTAAAAACAGAAAATCATCTCTCTCTAGAAGTTTGAAGCCCTATTTGGGAATTTTGAAAGTTGACATTACTAAATACAAGTCAAATTTAATTTGTCAAAAAAAAATAAAAGGAAATTTCCAGGTGGGTCCAATTAAGAGTGTATAATTAGTGAGTGAGATGGTTGTTTCCTGAAAGCATCATGAAAAATGTAGCATTTAGGCTGACTCTTGAGTGGTGGGTAATATTCTAACAGCTGTGGAAGAGATGAATGTTTTAGTTCAGTTGATAAGAACAGTCCACAGCCAAGGACTCTTCTATTAACAAACGCCTACCTCCCAGACTAAAGAACTTGTCAGAAAACTTATCCCAGCTAGGGAAAGGGAGCTCCTTCCCACTTGAGTCCCCTCCTGCCTTTCTGTTTCACTGAAGGGAGTGAAGTAGTCAACAGGGCAATGAGATTCGAAGAAATAGACTACAGCCAGGGACTGAAATTCATTCAGAAGGTTATAGAACATTCTTCCTCTACATCTATTTCCACACCAAGAAAGCTGCAATATAATAACAGTGGATGCAGGTGAAAAACAAGACACAGGGCTGCTCTACAGAGCAGCGCATAGGCAACCTCAAAGACAGAAAATAAAAATAAGTACAATAGAGGAATTGGAAGCTTCTGGCACCCATACCTACAGCAAACATTAAAACAGCCCAACTTCTATCCAACTTGACGTAAATTCTCCCACTAAAGGCCTGTATATATCAATTTCTATTATGTAGTAAATGTCTAGCAGTCAGCAAAAAATTTAAAGGCATGCCATAGGGCAAGAAAAAAAGTCTACTCTTCTTGAATATTTATTTAAAATATTCTATAATTGTCTGCATTCTGCTGACTCTAATTCCTCAAATTCCAGCCTGAATTTCCTGTGTTTGTTGTGTGCTGTCACCAACTTTTGGTGTTTATTTACGTGACACTGCTGTGTCATCATCAGGAAATCGTTGCAGTCATCAGAGGATAAACTCATGAGCAGTGTAGGCATCATCTGGCCTTGTCATGGGACCTAAAGACTAGTGAGACAGATATTAATGAAGTAGTTTCAAGGATTAGGAAGGATCTGAGAAAGAAATTATAAGGTTCTTTGAGAGAACATCAGATTACAGAGGTCTTCTTTAAGAAGTGGTACATTATAATTTGTTCCATTATGTCACTGTAATATGTAAGTATTCAGTACATTTATTTGAATCAGTGTTATAATGTACTTTGGCATATTCTGGATTACTAGTTCAGTTGATCACCTTACTGGTCTAAGAAGCATGGACACTTGGAGCTGGATGGTTCAAATTAAAAAAAAAAAAAGGCTCCTGTCTCTGTCTCTCTCTCTCTCTCCTTCCCTCCCTCCATCTCTTCCAGATATAGATATGGATAGATAAGAATAAATATAGTTGCCAAGCCACCACTGTAATCAATTACCTATTTTATTCACCAATTTTTCTGGAAAAAGTGATTTTTAAATATTTTATTAATTTAAATATATGCTTTTTTAAAAATATCAAAAACCTTTATTTGGGTCTTTAAATGTACTTTGCACTTTGTTACAGTCTACAAAGATGAATTAGGCATGATACTTTTCATGAAGAAACTTTACCATCTTATTTTTAGTACATTGTTATGTATAAAAATATTTTAAACGCATCATATAATGGGTCTTCATTTGCAGTAATATGATTTGCTGCTACATCTATTTTATTCACATTATTACATCCAAAATTTGAGTCACAAAATTTGCACATAAAGCTTAACAGATGGAGTCCTTAAATTTTATCCAGCAAACAATAATCTACCACACATGCTTAAGAGTTCTATTCTAACAAATTGAACAGATGTAATTCCAGTTCAGTACATCTATTCCTAAATGAAAGAGCCCTTTTGAATTTGATGTTTTGTTCATTTTTGAAATTAAGAATATGATAGTTTTAAAATAGTTGTCCTTTTAAAGTAAAAAAAAAAAGAAGAAAATTAAACCTTTGTCTTATGCTTTTCCAAATTTTATAGGATACATATTTACTGTTATATATAGAAATTTTAAAAGGATAAAGAAGTTACGTAAAAGCCTGCTGCAAAATTTTAGAACAAATGGTTTAGTGCTTTACATTAGTGCTTTTCCAAATGAAAAATAATTTAGCTTGACTTGGCAAAATTAATCATCTTTGTGTTAAGTGTTTATGTCTAAAACTAAAAAGTATAATTTGCATTACCATTCACTGCCTCTGGGTATTATAATTGTATTTGTATACGTACTTCAAATTTTATGAATATATTTTCTGCCTAATAACATCATTATACCAGCTGGCTTATTTTAATGTAACATAATTATTGGAAAGAAAAAAAAAGAAGCTAATACTGCCAGTAGTCATTTTGAATCACTACAACTGTGGGTAAATTAATATATTGTTTCCTTATACATATAACGTTTTGAGTAAACCTGGGATTTTAATTCATTAATGTTCAATAAACCATATGTGGCCTACACAGACCTGGTTTTCTCATAATCAATTTTTAGTCTTCTAGGACAGATTATCTTTAGGTATGGAAAATAAAATGCATATGTCTTTCAGTCTTTATTCAGAACAGAAATTTGACTCATTAGGTAAGAATAAAAGAGTATAGTGGAACTAGAAAGTACAAATTAGGTTAAAATTACATATTTAATGTTAGAATAAAATAGTACTAATTGATATACAATTATTTACTATAAAAATAATTATAAAAATATTATTTTTTATTACTTAAAAATAATTTTATTATTGTGTAAATAATAAAATTCAGACCAGGGTAGAAAAATTCCTTTGAAGGTTGAGAATGAATTATTCTGATTATTCTTCTTTATCAGTGATTCCTTAGTAGGTCCTAGTTATTTTCCTATGTAACACCTCTCTTCCTTTCCCGTTTCTTGCCAAATGCAAGCAGAGTGACAGAATGATGAAAATATCTAGCCACTAAACATGTTTTTTTTGCCCAGCTTGTTTGACAGCGGTTACCAAAATTCATCATTGATCAATTTTAAGATAAACAGCCTATCTCTGTAGCTTAAAGGAAGGGAGAAAGAGTCAACAATATGAAATGAGTAGGAGAAAAGGCAGCTTGTGTACAAGAGCAAGAAAAGAATGGAATGAGTACATATTTTCTCTTGTCACTTTTTTTCCCACTGTTAAACGCTAATTTTTGTTCGTGTACTCCTAGAGAAGAAAAAATATACCATTGTACTTTGGTAGGGAAAAAAACCCTGTATATTTAGTTTAGAAGACAAATTGTGTGTGTGTGTGTGTGTGTGTGTGTGTGTGTGTGTGTGAGATATATATATACAAAGTATGTGTGTGTATACTTGTTAATTCTTAAGCTGCTCCATCATCGTTTTTCCTGCCTTTTGCTATGAATGGATTGATATTTTAAAGGTTACAAGGAATCCACAATTACTGGCATGTTTGCTGATTCAAAGCAGAAAAAAAAAAAAACAACTAAGATTGATAATTCTGTGGTGGCTGAAGACATTTATTTTATTGACTCCTCTCTAATAGGCTTGTAGGAAAGAATATGTTATCGGGTCTGCTTGAAACGAACTCCTCTTATTTATTTGATAACTAGTTTCCAAATGATCAGTGAAACGTGACATACCGATTATTTTATGTTTTCTTTAACATAATGAAATGTTATAGGTAAATACAAAAAGCAATCTTTGGATGTATAAAATATACCAGCAGTAATTGTCTATGGCAATGGATATTTGTGCAGGTGCTATGTTAAAAAATTCATTGCAACTCTTCGGTTTCCTTAATCTAAATTTTTCTTTATCTACCTGCATTCCTAGGGAATGCAGGGATTCCGTGATCCGGCACCTAATTTGGATTACAGAAAATATGAAGATAAGTACAGATCTCCTCCCAAAATATGCATGGGCATATACACTGATAAAAGGTGCATGTAATTTCAAAAGACTTTACAAAACCTCTGAAAATCATATATGGATCCAGGAGGTCCTCCAACTAGAAATAGAGGCTGTTTTTAAAAACTACCATCAGATCTAGCCCTGAAACAGATCTGTTCTTTTCTATCGTTTGTAAGTTAGTTTATCTACAGACTTACCAGAAGTGTGACCTTTTGAATGGCATTTGTATAACTTTGTTTAAAGTTGTATTTCAGTTCCTATTTATTGTCTCCATTGGGAAATGTAAAGATCCTCCTACTGACATGTAGTTCAGTTTTACCTTTGGAACAAATTGTTAGTGGAATTGGAAGGATTTAGACACATTTAGGAACAAAGGAAAGAGACACAACCTTTACCATTGAATTTTAACTTCTGTGGTGACTTGGAAACAGTTGAACAGTGTTCTCCCAATCAGACTTAAATGCAATTTGCTTTATGATGTAATAAGTTACATATACTCCATAATATCTCCTTAATTTTTTTTTGCCTCACATTTGTGTTAGCTAGCTTCATCCACCCTATAACAGCTCCGTTTATAATATGTCCTATCCTGTTTTAAGAAGGAACAAACATAAAACAGTCAAATGTATACAGCATTACAAAAACAGCAAGAAAAACAGAGGTTTTGGATTTTAAAAGAGGCATGAGTTCAGAGTATGTTGACATGATTGGCAGATATCAAAATGCTCCTTCCTACATATGATTGAAAAGTAATAAAAGAAATAATTCAGCTGTCTGTGGGTTTGTCTCACAACTGTAATCACAGTGTTGCTGTACAAAGCTCAAAATGACAGCTTCCTAATTTTTATTGCTTATTTAATTTATTAAAGTTGCCAAACCCCCAAGGGCTAAATTTCACTGATTTATTCATTGTTAGAGAAGCTGAAATAGAACAATGAGGCATTGGGTGAGAAATAACATTAAAAAGTAAGGAAATGAACAATAGTAAAAATGCATGGGTGCATTTCACATAACATTATTTGAATTAAAATACAACAATGACAAAATTTCCAGTTACTTTTGTGTAACTTTGAACTCACAAACCTTGAAACTTTATTATTCAATCTTGCATTTAATTATATGCTTTACTGAGCACTTGGCTTTATGTTAGGCAGTGATTCTATATAAATCACACTAAAGCCTAGATAGATATTTTTATTTCTACTATTGCCATTTATATATTGTTAACAATTAATATATTTAAAATATGAACATCTATGACTTTATCTTAGCCCAATCCCATGCATTAGTTTGAGAGAGAATATAATGCTTTTCAGTTTTTTAATGTTCACAAGGGTTTTTATATGCATCACCAAATATACACTCCCTTAGCTTTTCTTTCTTTCTCTGATCAGACATCCCACAGTATTATTCATTGACTTATACTTTTTAAAGGTTTTTTGGGTAATTGCCATTTTTTTTCTTTCATTACTTTAATATTTCACTTTGTTTCACTCTACTTTTAATTTACTTTTGCTCACTTTTTGAAATGAAGATTTAATTCATTTTTCAGTATTGTGTTTTTTAATATATACTTTAAGGTTATACATAGCCCCCTAAATTAATACTTAGTTTGCATCTCAGGGGGGTTAAAATTTGTGTTATTGTCAATAGGTACAAATATTTCATAAATTCCTTTAACTCATCAGTTACTTGAAAGGCATGATTTTTTCCATACATTCTTTTAAATGTACAATTTAATACTGCTGTGAAGCAGGAGAAATGAATAAACTATAAGTACATGCATAGAAATGGATGAATCACACAATGTGATATGGAGTCAAAAGGCAAATAATAGAAGAGTCCATTAAAGTACCACTAATATTAGTTAGCTAATTATTAGTTATCCTGCTAAAAAAAAAAATAGACTCAAAATTACCATGGCTTAAACTAAATGTATGTAAATTTATTTCTCGCTCACTATTAGTGCAGAAAGAAAAGTTTCACCTTAAGGTTATACTTCTAGATTATGCAACCATAGCCTATACTCTCTTGTCTTTCTTCATCCAGAAAAAAGCAAAAGAGGGTGAATAGAGAACAAGCCATTTTCTCTTAAGCAGTGTTGTAAGTCACACACAACAATTCAGTCACACTTCACTGGTTAGAAACTAGTTTCCCTGGTCACTAGTAGCTGGCAGGGAGAGTCACAAATGTGGTGTCTCTGATCTAGATCTGTTTGTACTCAGTAAGGTGTAGTGTGTGTGCCTGTGGTGGTAGGGGGTTATTTCTTAAAGAAAGAAGAAATAGAAGTTTCTGTCACATCACTTAAAGAACATTAAAATTCAGAACAGATTAATATATTATTTAAGGTTTCATATGTATATGATAAAACCATGATGAGTAGCAATAGAATAACAAAAAAAATTAGACCTGTTAGAGTTTTTTAGTTATGATTTATAGCTGATATCTATCTACATGGTTTGAATAGAAAAAATATAAATGGTATACTTAAAATCTCTACCTCCTAAATCTTTCCCATCTACCCAGTCATCTTACAGAGATAAGTTATGCTTTTATATGCAGATATGTACGTGGATATGCAGTCTGTCTTAAGCCACTTTCTTATTTTACTTGATATATTTTAGATATTATTTATAAAAGAATATGAAGTTTATTTTCACAGCTGTTTGATATTCATTGTTTAGATTGATACAACTTTGTATGTTTTTTTTCTCTAAGCATCAGTTATGGCATATGTTTAATGGGGGAAAAATACTATCCACTTAATAAATCTATACAGGTATGCTAGTTTCTTACAGTGAAATCACTGTCTAGTTAGTAAAATATGCCATATGTATTAGTTACATGTATTAGTTATTATTAGTAGTAGTATTGCTATATCAAGGTTGTTAGCATTTTTTAGCAATAAAGTATTTTTTTTTTTTTTTTTTTTTTTTTTTTTTATGCGTTACGCGGGCCTCTCACTGTTGTGGCCTCTCCCGTTGCGGAGGACAGGCTCCGGACGCGCAGGCTCAGCGGCCATGGCTCACGGGCCCAGCCGCTCCGCGGCATGTGGGATCTTCCCAGACCGGGGCACGAACCCGTGTCCCCTGCATCGGCAGGCGGACTCTCAACCACTGCGCCACCAGGGAAGCCCGCAATAAGGTATTTTTAAATGAAGTTATATACATTGTTTTTAAGATATAATTCTCTTGCACACTAATAGACTGTGGTATAGTATGAACATAACTTTATATGCACAGAGAAACCAAAAAATTTGTGGATTGCTTTATTGTGACACTGGCTTTATTGAGGTGATCTGGAACCAAACCCTTAATATCTCTGAGGTATGCCTGTATTATGTTGTTGCAAATGGCAAGATTTCCTTATTTTTATGCCTAAATAATATTTGTGTGCATATGTGTATGCATGTATATACACACATACATTTATACATACACATACATAATAATTTCTTTATCCCTTCATCCATTGATAGACATTTAGGTTTTTCCATATCTTGGCTATGATGAGTAATGCTGTGATGAACATGGGGGTGCATATATCTCTTTGGGTTAATGTTTTTGTTTTCTTTGGACAAATACCCAAAAGTGGAATTGCTGAATCTTGTAGTAGTTCTATATTTAACTTTTGAGGGAAGTCCATATTGTTTTCCATAGTGGCTGCACCAATAGACATCTCAACCAATAGTGCACAACAGTTCCCTTTTCTCTACGTCCTCATCAGCAGTTGTTATTTCCTGTCTTTGGTGATAACCATTCTAACAGGTGTGAGGTGATATCTTGTGTTTTTACTTTGTATTTCCCTGGTAATTAGTTATGTTGAGCACCTTTGCATGGATGTTGGCCATCTGTATATCTTCTTTGGAAAAATATTTATTCAGATCCTCTGCCCTTTTTTAAATCAGACTGTGTATATTTATGCTATTGAGTTGTATGATTTCTTTATATATTTTGAATATTAACTCTTTATCAGATATATAATTTCCCTTTCAGTAAGTCGCCATTCCATTTTATTGGTGATTTTTTTTTTCTTTCTTTTTCTTTTTTTTTCCCTGTGAAGAAGCTTTTAAGTTTGATGGAACTCTATTTATTTTTACGTTTGTTGCCTTTGCTTTTAATTTCAAATCCAAAAAATCATCACCAAGAACAATGTCAAAGAGCTTACCATTTATGGGTTTTTTTCTAGGAGTTTTATAGTTTAAGTTCTTTCAATTCTTTGGTTCACCTTGAGTTAGTTTTTGTGTAGGTGTTTGATAGTGATCCAGTTTCATTCTTTTGTGTGTGCCTGTCCAGTTTTTTAAAAACCATTTATTGGATAGACTCTCCTTTTCTTACTCTGTATTCTTGGCTTTGTTGTCGTAAATTAACTAACCATATATGCATGAGTTTATTTCTAGGCTCTTTATTTTGTTCCATTGATTGATATGTCTGTTTTTAGTCCAGTACGATACTGCGTTGGTCAGTATAGCTTTGTAATATAGTTTGAAATTATGGTGAGTGATGCCTCTGGCTCTATTCTTTTTTTCTCAGGATTGCCTTGCTTATTTGAAACCTTTTGTGATTCCATACAAATTTTAAGCTCGTTTGTGCTATTTCTTGGAAAAGTGCCAAAGGAATTTTGATAGGGATTACATTTGAATTTGTAGATTTCTTGGGACAGTATAGACTTTTTAACAATATTAATTCTTCCAATCCATGAAGGGAGAGTAACTTTGCATTTATTTTATGTCCTCTTCCAATTCTTAATATCTTATGGTTTTCAGTATACAGGTCTTTTGCCTCCTTGTTTAAATTTATTCCTAGATATTTTATTGTTTTTCATATATTTGTAAATTATATTATTTTCTTAATTTTTGACAGTTTGTTATTAGTGTATAGAAATGACCAGGTTTTTGATCATTGAGTTTGTATCCTGAAACTTTACAGAATTCATTAATTCAAACAGTGTTTTGGTGGAGTCTTTATGGTTTCTATATATAATATCCTGTCACCTATAGTGATAGTTTCACTTCTTCCTTTCCAGTTTGAATGCCTTTTCTTTTTCTTGCCTAATTGCTCTGGCCAGGACTTCCAATACTATGTTGAATAAGAGTGGTGAGAGTGGGCATCCTTGTCTTTGTTCCTGACTGGAGAGGAAAAATTTTCAGCTTTTCACTGTTGAGTATGATGTTAGCTGTGGGCTTGTTATAATGGCCTTTATTATGTTGAGGTGCATTCCCCCATACCCACTTCTTTGAGAATTTTTATGAGGAGTGGATGTTGAATTTTGTCAAATGATTTTTCTACATCTATTGAAATGATCATATGGTTTTTAGTCTTCATTTTGTTAACGTGCTCTGTCACACTGATTGATTTGCAGATGTTGAACAATTCTTGTATCCCAGGAATAAATCCCACTTGATCATGATGTATGATCCTTTTAAAGTATTGTCGAATTCAGATTGCTAGCATTTTGTTGAGAATTTTTGCATCTATTTTTATCAGGGATATTGGCATGTAATTTTCTTTTCTGGTTTTGGTGTCAAGGCAGTGCTGGCCTCGTAAAATGAATTTGGAAGTGTTACATTGTCTTCTGTTTTTTGAAACAAGTTTAACAAGGATTGGTTTTCTTTGAATGTTTGGTAGAATTTACCAGTAAAGGCATCTGGTCTTGCAGTTTTGTTTGTTTTTGATTACTGATTCAATCTCTAGTAATGATTCAATTAGTACTTCTAGTACTGATTCATTACTAGTAATCAGTCTGTTCATATTTTCTGTTTCTTCATGACTCAGTCGTGGCAGATTGTGTTCTTCTAGGAATGTATTCATTTCTTTTAGGTTGTCCAATTTGTTGCCAAGTAATTGTTCATTGTACTCTCTTATGATTCATTGCATTTATTTGATATCAGTGGTAATAGCTCCTCTTTTGTTTTTTACTTTATTTATTGGAGTCTTCTGTCTTTGTTTCTTGGTGAGTCTAGCTAAAAATTTGTCAGTTTTGTTTATCTCTTCAAAGAAAAAAGCTCTTAGTTTCATATATCTTTTCTCTTTTTAGTCTCTATTTTATTTATCTCCATTCTGTTTATTTCCTTCTTTCTATTAACTTTGGTCTTTGTTTTTTCTTCTGTTACTAGTTGCTTGAGATGTAAACTTAGGTTGTTTACTTGAGATCTTTCTTGTTTCTTAATGTAGGCATTTATTGCTATATAAACTCCCTTCATAGAACTGCTTTTTCTACATCCCATAAAACCTGGTATGTTATATTTACATTTTTTTTTCTTAAGGTATTTTTTAACTTCTCTTTTCATCTATCTGTACCTCCTGGTTATTCAGAAACATGTTGTTTAATCTTCATAGATTTGTGAATTTTCCAGTTTTTTAATTGTAATTGATTCTAGTTTCATATTATTGTGGTCAGAAAAGATGCTTGACATGATTTCAATCTTCTTAAATTTAAGACTTGTTTTGTGGCCTAACATATCAGTTCTAGAGAATGTTCCATATGCCCTTGAGAAGAAAGTGCATTCTGTTGCTTTTGGACGGAATGTTCTGTATGTCTTTTAAGTCCATCTTGTCCAATGTGTCATTTAAAGCCAGTGTCTCCTTATTGATTTTCTGTCTGGATGATCTATCCATTCATGAAAGTGGAGTATTAAAGTCCCCTACTATTATTGTATTATTGTCTATTTTTTCCCTTTAGGTCTGTTAATTTTTTTTTTTTTTTTTTTTGTGGTACGTGGGCCTCTCACTGTTGTGGCCTCTCCCATTGCAGAGCACAGGCTCCGGATGTGCAGGCTCAGTGGCCACGGCTCATGGGCCTAGCCACTCCGTGGCATGTGGGATCTTCCCAGGTCGGGTCACGAACCCGTGTCCCCTGCATCGGCAGGTGGACTCTCAACCACTGCACCACCAGGGAAGCCCCGGTCTGTTAATATTTGATTTATATATTTAAATTCTCCTATCTTAGATACATAAATAAATATCCTCTTTTGGAGTAAAAATATATCTTTTTCTAATTGCTGTAAATAATTTAATGGCTTGACAATATGCTCATGTTAGGTAAAAATATGTCATTTATCAAAATCATATTTAGAAGTTTTACTTAATGTATCACAGTAATGTAGCAGATAGGGAAGTTAATCCAGTTTATGAGTTCAACTGAGAGTTTGAGTCTCTTAAGTGTAGCCCTCACACTTGAAGAGAGTCTAAGCACATTGGTGTTTAACTCTACAAAGTTTTATATTTTCATGTGACTGTGAGCTCCGTATATTTGGAATATAACTGACCAAATATGTGGTCAGTTGTGGTGGTTGTTTTGGGAGCTGTTCTTATTTTTCTTTTCTTTTGAAATGGTAATAAAGAATAATATTTGAGAGCTCAGTTATTTGCATTACATAATTGAGCTTTATCACTTACTGTAACACCACTTGAGGATATACATTTCTCCATTATTCGCTGTTTGGTCCAAGTATTAAAAATCAAATGATGACAGGATATAGGATGTCTGCTTTCCAAGTATATTCATAGAAAGTTTTGATACTTTTCTCTTTAAATTTTTTCCCCTAAGAGTGTGCTCTCAGCAACATTTCTCAGGAGCCTGAGGAGCTTAAAAAAGTTGGAGGGACTCTGCTCTGGTCCCTACTGTCAAGAAAGTGCATGGTGAGATTTGTTTTGGTGGTGTTATTGTTTGCTGTCCTTCTGATCTTTGTCGGTACCTCTGTGTGTCAGTGGCTCCAAATTGTGAAAGACAGCCAGGATATAAGGAAGCCGCTGACTCTGTTCTCTTCAGTGCCTTCTTTAGATATCTGATTTCTTTTTGCAAAAGTTTTTCTGGTTCTGTGATGGCTTATCCCATGAGAACAGATCCTTAGAGTCTACACTTCATCAGCCTCCTACACTTCATAATCTGATTTTCCTAAAATTTCCAAAATACCTGGGAAATTTAGCATTATGCTTTCAAAATAATTCTGAGAATGTACCTGTAAATTTTCTTTCTTTTTTTTTTTCTCTTCTTTCCTTTTTTCCTTCCTTCACTGCTAATTTATAGGACTTTGGGCCCTTATTTCTGTATCTTATTAGTTATATCTTATTTTTCTTTTTTCACTATGCCATCTCTCTGCCTTCTTTTGATGGCAAAAGAAGAAATGTTATTTGTTTCCATGAGAGAAGAATTAAAAAAATATATATATTTAGAAAAGTTAACTATTTGCAGTAGAATTCTTAAATTAGTGGTTTCCCTACTTAGAAGGAGTAATACTATTACTATACTATACTAATAACACTATTACTCAGTGTTTATAAGATTCTCATATTGATATGACGTTATTCAGGGAATATATATATATATATATATATGCAAAAATCATAGTATTATTTATAATGATTACACCTATATTCTGGATTGACAATCATAAAGAGTTTACTATATAGATAATATTACAGTTGGTTTAAATTAAAAGAAATATATGTAAATTTAGTTTGGTATAATTTTCTGTTCAGGATATGAGGGATAACTAGTCATGTTAACACTATTCTTAATTGATTGTGTGGATATCTAGAAGAATACAACTTCTATACTGACCTGTCCTAAAATATTAGAATGGTATGTGATGGCACAGCTTGCAGCATTTTTGTCTTCCTATTTTCCCCTTTAAATAGTACATTAATCTAATAGTATATTAGTTTAAAAGCTATATATTTACTCTTCATATTAAAAGTAAAGAATTTTCAAGTTTTTAGTGAATTGAAATAATTTTTAAAAGGAGAGGACTGTTTCTCATACCACCACCACCACCACCACCACCCCCCACAATAGTGGAATGGAACGGGCCAATATGAACATTTCTCTAATCAATAATGGAGCAAAGAGTGAGGAAGAATAATATCTTTTTAGCTTAAATACAAGGAGACAAGAAATTATTTGCTATTTTTAGAAGTATAATTAGTTAATAGTATATTCACACAAAAACTTTAAAAATTTCTTGTAACTCAAATATAATCTTAAATCTCTATTTAGTCTAGAACAGCAACTTATTATATCACTAAATTGGAATTTATACCAATGAAGAGATTTTCTTAGGCTGAATTAAAAAGTTAGAATATTAATCTAGTGCTTTGCCACTTATGAATAAATATCATTTTTTCAGGATTTTCCTCATCATTTTTATCTCATTTTATTCTGTGGTCTGCTAACATCTTGTTGAACTGTTTTATCCATCCTATTCCTTGGCATTGAGATCTATCTTTATTGCCATGGGATTGGTTGGAGTCATCCATTTGGACAATATACTCACATTCTAATAGCCTATGACTATAGTTACCTTTTTCTTATACTTCCCCTCAAAGATTTTCTTAACTCAGAATTCCAGTTTTCACAGAATTAGGAGCCTAACAACACTGAGGCCCCTAGAATTTTGGATAGCTTTTTCTTCTTAATCTTGATTGGAGATTCATGAGCCTCAGGCTATATGCTGGCCAGTTAATCCAGGCACTTGATTAGCATTGCTTCTATACTACTCACTTGCCACATGTAGTCACACTGGTTAGTGCACGAAGAGTCCCAAATAAGAAGATGAGTGTACCCACCATTCCCCTATATTTGGACTCCCTAGCGAGTAAACCATGTTTTCTAGTGTCTCATGACTCTACCCAAGCCTTAGTCAAAAGAACTGAGGCAGTGTATCCTCCATACGCTTCCCCTTTGACACCTCTTTATACTTCCCACTTAAAAGATTTATATAGTCATTTTTTACTTAATATGGTATGCAGTATGATAATATTTTGATAACATATCAACTTAGAAACTTTTTATTTAAAAAAAGATAATATTAGCACAAATTGTGGATCAAATCACTCTTAGGACAATATTTTATAAATAGATATTTTGAAGTCTATTGTGTTGTACAGGTATGCCCTTTTAGGTTCTGAATGAATTGCTAGATCCTGACTTTAAACCATAACTCTGTTTTTGGTCATGCCAAAACCCTTTCACATATTTTCAAACAGAATTTGCAATAAAAAGAAAATTATTAAAAATACATGAATGTGGTAAGAAGAAACTTGGAATAAGGCCACTAGTGTCTGTTCAGTTCCTTAGGAAAGAAGATGAAAGATAACAAACATATCAAGATTTATCATGCTTACTCTAAAAATATGGAGATAGCTTTTCATGTGAAATATATTCCATTTAATTAATTTTAGGTAGTATTGAGAAACAAAATGACTCAACATAATTGTTATATGAATTTTCATGAATAAGGGTCTAACTGGAGTTTATTATCATACCTTTGTTAAATGATTAGTTCCACAAGATAAAATCAAAATGATTGCTCATGAAGTACAGTCCTACTTTGCACAGAAAATGACTAAATCAAGAAGATGTAAATCAAGAAGGTGATTCAGGAATGGAAAGTGTATGGAGAATTATATGTATATTATTTTACTTAAACATTAAAATGCTTCTAAACTTAATTTTCTGATTTTATTATTCATGAAATTTTCTAAAAATGCATGTACTTGAAATTTAAATAATGTAATATTATCAAGAGGAGCTGAAGTATATGAAACATTTAAAAATATGACAAGAATTAAATTTGTGTTTATTAAAATCAATTGCTTTTTGAGGCATCTAAATAAAATTTAAATGTTGCACTTAAGCACTATTAATTGCGAGATTATTATTCACTATAGTAGTTAAAATAATTTTTATTGGAGTATAGTTGCTTTACAATGTTGTGTTAGTTTCTGCTGTACAGCAAAATGAATCAGCTATATATATATATATATATATATATATATATATATATATATCTCCCCTCTTTTTTGAATTTCCTTCCCATTCACCACAGAGCATTGAGTAGTTCCCTGTGCTATACAGTAGGTCCTCATTAGTTATTTTATACATAGTGGTGTGTATATGTCAATCCCAATCTCCCAATTCATCCCACCACCCTGCCCCGCTGCTTTCCCCCCTTGGAATCCATATGTTTATTCTCTACATCTGTGTCTCTATTTCTGCTTTGCAAATAGGTTCATCTGTATCATTTTTCTAGATTCCACATATAAGCAATCTTATACAATATTTGTTTTCCTCTTTCTGAGTTACTTCACCCTGTATGACAGTTGCTAGGTCCATCCACATCTCTGTAAATGGTACAATTTCATTCCTTTTTATGGCTGAGTAATATTCCATTGTATATATGTATCACATCTTATTTAAATTTCTTCTATAGTAATTTTAAAGAAATCAAAATAAGAAAAATCATTTAAGAATATCAGTTTGAGAATCTTTCCCTATTCATTTGTATTCCATGCTTATATGGCATTCCCAAAATCTATTAATTGTACATGTCTTATTAGCCTTTGACTTGCTGTTAACTGTAGACTTAATATATTTGTAATTTACTATATACATTATAAAATGCTAAAATACTGTCCCTAAGATAAGTTAAATTTGAGCATCAAATAATTATAATAACACAAATCAAAAGAAGTCATTTTTAGAATTTTAGAGTAGAATAAATTGGCAATGTTAAAAAGCATTAATAACAGGTTTTCTAAAAACAGAGTTTAGGTACAGTGTAATAGAGCAGAATTAACAGAAGTTTCTTGTTTTCCCTGTTAGAGTAGGGGAAGGGTTGGGCTAGGTATTAATACATGTAAATATGATAGTCTTTGAGCTACAATACCACTGATAATGGGAACCTCATTTGCTCATTTCGCAATTGACTTTTGCCTTAACATTCTTAGGTTGGACGATCAAGCTGTAATTTATTCTTTCTAGTACAAAAGGTCAAGAAATACTAAATATAAAGGCTGTTATGTGACAGATATATTAAAACACTGGGTGAGGTATTTTGTCCTTTTTTTTCTTGGTAGCAAATAACATGGAAAGCATTTTCTATTGTTTAAAAAACCCAAGTATACCTAATGCAAAACAAAGAACAGGAAATAAAACAGCAGTTCTGCAGGAAATATAAGAAATTTAAAATATTAGGGTGCATAGAACTTGCTGAGTTCAGTTAGAACCAGTTTGTAAAGGGTACTGGCTGGGCTGTTACTGACTTCGGATATTTGCTATGGTGAGTAAAATTCAAAAATAGAGTTCTAGGCAGAGGATTAACATGGATAGATTTGATTTTTTTCTAAAAATTACAGAGGATGGATAGAAGTGGAGAATAGACTGCTGGAAGAGGAACAACTTAGAAGCCTGGTGTAATGAGATAATGAGGGTCTGAGTAAAAAGACAAATGCAGTTGGGAAAACAACCAGATTCTGGAGACAGTTCTGCTTAAGATTAAAATCTTACCCAAGTAGGGTAAAGATTTTGTGTACAGTATCTTTTGAAAGCCTCAGACATTGAATAATTCTCTGCATTTGGCTATTTCTAAGTCTACAGTAAAATATTCTTGAGCTAAAATGATTTCATTGGTCAGTGTCACAGTGGTATCTAGTACGGTACCCTGTTCGTTTACACAGGAAGAATTCCTCCTATAACAGGAAAAAAGAAAAAACAAGAATGGATAGAAAAGAAAATTTTCTGATTTACAAACCAGTGTAACTGTTTGCATATAAATTTTTAAAAGAATAACCCCACTGTCTTTTTTTACCACCTTTTAAATGAGTAATAAATAGTGTTGAGTAATAGTATTGTTCCCTGTAAGTATGGAAACCACTAATTTAAGAATTCTACTGCAAATAGTTAACTTGAGTTTTCTAAATATATTAATCTAGTTCTATAATATTTTCATCACCTGAAAAAGACCCCAGTTCCATCCCTTCCCTAGGCAAACACTAATCTTCTGTCTCTAAAATTTGCCTTTTCTGGAAGCTTCATATAATAGAATTATACAATATGTGATTTTGTGTTTGACTTTTTTACTTAGCATAATGTTTTTGCAATCATCCATTTTGTAGCATGTATCAGTACTTTATTATTTTAAATTGTTGAACAGTATTTTATTGCATGGATATGCCACATTTTATTTATCTATACACTAATAGATGGACATTTGGGTTGTTCATGTTTTTTGAATTGATGACTAGTTCTCTCGCACACTGCATATCTGTGCCTTTCTGTGGATGTATGCTTCCATTTCTCTTGGCTAGATACCTATGAGAAATTTGTGTGTTATGTTTTAAGTTTATGTTTAACATTTTAAGAAACCGTTTGACTGTTTTTCAAAGTGGCTTCATCATTTCCACAAGCAAAGTATGAGGGCTTCAGTTTTTCCATACCCTCATAAAGGGTCATTTTATGATCTCTTTTTGATTATAGACATCCTAGTGATTATCTAGTGGCATCTTGATTTTTATTTAGAGTTGGCGATGGTGTGGTGGTTTTGTTATTCATGAATTTGTGTTGAATTTTATATAATGCTTTTTCTACATCTGTTGTATGTTTTTCTCTTCTGATCTGTGAATGTTCTGAAATGTATTTCCTAATATTAATATATCGTACATTTCTGGGCTAAACAATGTTGCCAGAAATGTCTGAGCACTGTAGAATTTGGTTGATATATATTTTTCTTAGTAATTTTCCATTACTATTTTTTATAATTTTGGGCTATAATTTTCTTTTGTATACTAACAATCATTTTTAATCAAGGTTATACCACAGTATAAACAGTAATGAGTCAGTTTACTTTCCTGTGTCGTCTTGAAACAATTTCAGATAAAGGTTTTTTTAATTAGGATGTTGTCTAAATTATCAGCATTCTCAAATGCATTTATATAAATTGTTTTTAATAGTCTATTATCATTATTACTAAGTCTTGTTGCTGCTCTCATTCTAATCCCTTATAGTACGAGGTTCTTAGAAAAATGTGTTTCCTAATATCCCCTCATATTACATATGTTAATATTGTCCAGTGTTTTAATTCCAACTTGTTTTATTTTCCACCAAAATTGTCCATTACTTTTACTTTTGTTTATGCTGTCAGTCAGTGATAAAGTTTTGATTACCCATTTCTTTGTTCAAGTTTCTTTCTTGAAGCCCTGATCTTGGGTTCATTTTGTTTCTTTCTAAAGAATTTTCTTTAGACTTTTTTTGTTGTTGGGAGCTTACCATCTGTCAGTGGAAATTTTTATGGGTTTATTATTTGTTTATTGGCATATAATTTCATTGTGAATTGTCGGTTATTTGCTTCTTTTCTTCTTGGTTATATGACTAGTCAAGTTCCCTGGAGCATAATATGACACCAAGATTTTTAGGGCAAGCGATTTTTAGGGAACGCGGGGGAAGGGAAGGAAGCTGCATCAGGCAAAGGTGTATGTTAGGATGAGCTACAGTTTCAGATAGGGCCACCATTGAACCCATGGACCTCTGAAGCTAGGATGACCCTTCAGAGTTATTCTGAGTCGAGTGAGAAAGCTGAGCCTTCCTTCTCTTAAAGGATCAGTCTTTGGACCCCAGCTGCCCTAAGGAAGGGGTGGTGATTTGGGTGGAGGCAGCTCTCCTCTGTAGGGGCGATTCCTGAGGAAGGCTGGTAACTGCAAGTTGTCAAGTGACAGCATTTACAGTGAGTGGAGTAAAAAACCATTCATTCTTAAAGTGGGATCTGGATAGAATATCACAGTGTTCCCCTATAGGTTCAAAAAATTGAGAATATTGGGAAATCCCTGGAAGTCCAGTGGTTAGGACTCCGCACTTCCACTGCAGGGGACGTGGGTTTGATCCCTGGTGGGGGAATTAAGATCCTGCATGCTGCGGGGCCGAAAAAGCAACCAAAAAATGGCAGTATTTTCTCATTGTCTTCTGGGCTTTCAGTATTTTTCTGGTGTGAACCATTTACCTGTCGTAATTTAAAGTGGCCTTTCTTTTCTGTTAATTTTTTTTTTTGCTTGTTTTCCAGTTATATATGGTTCCTTCCTTTTCTCCGCATCTTTATAATTCTATTTGCTATTAGTTTTACTTCCTGAATCAGAGTAGAAATGCTTTTAGTTATCTTTAAAAAAGATTCTTAAACATTACCTCTTACTCCGGCATTTACTGTCATCTTCTGGTAACTCTATTAGATACATGTTGAGATAAAATTTACAAATTTTATCCCTGGACATCTGAAACTGCCTTTGACACTTTCCTTGTTTTTTCTCCATGTACTGATTGTTGATTAATTCATACATCTTCCAGTTATCTAGCATTTCCTTCAGCAAAATTTAAATTCTCATTTAATCCATGCAACTAAACTTTTGTTCCAATCTTTATATATTTATTATTTCCCAAAATTCAGGGTTTTTTAATTTTTTTTTTTGCGGTATGCGGGCCTCTCCCGTTGCGGAGCACAGGCTCTGGACACGCAGGCTCAGCGGCCATGGCTCACGGGCCCAGCCGCTCCGCAGCATGTGGGGTCTTCCCGGACCAGGGCACGAACCTGTGTCCCCTGCATCGGCAGGCGGACTCTCAACCACTGCGCCATCAGGGAAGCCCCCAAAGTTCAGTTTTTATATAAATCTTTCCAGTATTTTTAGTACAAATTTTAGTTTAAAATTTATTTAATCATGTTATGGTTATATCTTAATGTACTTTATCTGGGTTTCGGGGGTCCAAATCCACAGATTATTTTCCTGGTGATTCTCACTCAGGTTGGTGTATTTCTTTATATAATTTATAAATTTGGTGAGGTCAGTATTATGTTATCTGTGGAAATGCAGTTTGTCTTGGGCGTAAGGTGGTTCATTCCAAGGAATTTTTGTTTCTTGTTTGAGCCACTTCGGAGCTACTAATATCCAGAAAATAATGTTAATTTCCATGGCTTGTGCTTTTCTGGGTCATTCAGGAATCATAAACTCAAGTTCTTTTGAAAACGGGCTGATACTTGTAAATTTCAATGTAGAATCTTATACTTCTAGAGCTCAAGCCAAACCACAGAAACATCCTTATTCCTTCCTCTGTCAGTGGGGGAGATTTGTTTCTGGTCCACTCAGCCCCTGAGTTGTGGCACTGTATGTTCTGGTTTGATGTATGCAATGGGGATGGAAGTGGCATCTGGGCCTCAATTCTCCATGTGAAGATCTGCGCAAGGTCTTGTTTCCTATCCTACTGACCCAATAAAATACAAGTTCCTTGGTTCTGAGGACAGGTAAGATCCCTTCAAGACAGCTTCAGTGGTCACTGCCTTCTTGATGTTCTGGTTTTCAGCTTCTCTTTAGTGTGATTTCCTGAGGATATTTTCATAAGTTCAGGTACATATTTTAGTCAGTTATTTTAGCTGTTTTGTTGCAGGAGGGTTTTTTTTTGATATCTAGTTTGTTATTTATAGTTCTAGAAATAGAAGTCCAGATATTTCATAAATAACAATACTTAATGCTCCTGAGGTCATGGGATGACAGGCACTTTCATTTTCCAATAAGGAATCATTTAATATTTTTCCTGGAAATCCATTTCCAGCAAGAATCTTAAAATGTTTCATTAATTTTTCCAAATAACTTTTCAGAAAATATATCCTGAGCAATTAATCAAAAGGTAATATATTTAACCACTAAGAATAATACTTTTGCAGTTTTATTAAAGGAATGGTTGCATGCTACCAATAATTTAAGTTAAAAAATGCATACTATTTTAATTAGTTGAGTATATGAATTTTATTTTCTTATTTTGTTAGCTTTCTGGAATGGCCACGTTCTAAAATTGGTCATTCCAGACCACGGCTATCACATTAAGGCACTACATCACCATAACCACTGGTGTAGGAGCTCTAGGTTTCCTTACTCTCTCTAGATAATCTTGGAAGCTACGGTTGTGAAGGGGTTTGTGTGTGTGTGTGTGTGTGTGTGTGTGTGTGTGTGTTTCATGAGCCTGGAAAGAAGCTTTGAGACATTTTGTATCCTGAGAAACATAGAAACTGTTTAAATTGATACCAGGAGGAGAACAAGAGAAAAGGTAAATGAAAAGAGGATTGGAATAATTTGTGTACTGTCAAAGAGAAATTGTACTGGATAGGTTAAATAGGCAAAGAAGATTTTTATCAAGATTATTGCAATAGAAGGAGATAGATTGAATCGACTTTGTTGAAACATAGGGCAGGAAGGCTTTTAAGCACTAGATGGGCTAGTGAAAGAGTACTGGAGGATATTAGGGAGGAGGTTAGTGGTTGGGATTAAGCCATCTGTTTGCTAATTGTTGCTTATTGAAGTTAGTGCCACTCCCAGTCTCTGAAGAAGGGTGGAAGTCTACCTTTTTCTTTTTTTATTGTAGTACAGTTGATTTACAATGTTGTGTTAGTTTCAGGCGTACAACAACGTGAATCAGTTTGTATATATTTATATATATATATATATATATATACACACACACACGCACATTCTTTTTCAGATTTTTTCCCATATAGGTTATTACAGAAAATTGAGTAGGGTTCCCTGTGCTATACAGTAGGTCCTTATTAGTTATCTATCTTATATTTAGTAGTGTGTATATGTTAATCCCAATCTCCTAGTTTGTCACTTCCCCCCAAAGTTCCCCCTTTGGTAACCATAAGTTTGATTTCAATATCTGTGAGTCTGTTTCTGTTTTGGAAATAAGTTCATTTGTATCATTTTTTATTAGATTCCACTTGATAATTACATTTCCAAAGGACAGCTCAAGTTCTTGAGAAAGACAGCTCTGGGCTGAAAATCTGGCAAGAGGCTGGGGAAAAAACTTCCATTTCAAAGGGAAAAGGAAAGAATTTACGATTTTAAGTTTCCTAAAGTAAGTGCTCTAAGAAAAGACAGGACAGGGGCCCGGAGTCAGGAAGATAAAGTTTAGTTGAGGGGAGCATTAAGGCCTATTTAGTGAGTTGCTGATGCCTTGTTGGATGCTGTGCACAGTACTAGAAGTGAGGAGTAAGAGGGTTGTCCTGGGCATCCAGTTCCCACTGCCACACTGAGAATTGAGTGTGGCTGCTCAACTTCTTGCTGAGAGTCTGCATTCTACTCGGGAAAGCACACGCTAGCACATGCCAGGCCAGTCGACTTTGTGGGACCACTCCTTCGCAGCAGTAATAGGAGCAGCACCAAGAGACCCCTGGATTGTGTCATTTGTACTCACTCACCGCTTAACAACACTTTAAGTACCCAACAACTTTGAATCGTTGAAGGAGAAAATACAGAATTCCGAGAGAAATATTTGGCTCCTTCTTTGTCAAGAAGTGATTAAAAACTGTTTACTTTGGGAGGGAAAAAGAAATGAGATGTGATAATATTTATACCTAATCACAGTTCCCATGATGTTGCTGTTTGTGTTGGTATTCATTATGCCAAATTATTCCCACAAACTGTCAGTATTTAATTTCTTATGTGTCTGGATAAGGCTGACTTAATTTGATGTATCTTAATATTGAAAGGGATATAGTTATTTTTGTGTTACATGTGTGAAATTTATTGTCCATTTTTAAAGGAAAAAACTTACTTTTATTAATAATTCACAGTAGATGATATGGAAAGTGTTTTAGTTCCATAGGTTGATTAAGAAAGTGAGACTGATGTCACATCATGAGAAAAAATACTGTTCTGTAATAGACTTAACCTTTGGAGAATGCACCATTGATTATTCATTTCTATATTATGCCAAGAGTCACTCTAGGATGGAAGGTTTCGTAGAATTTGAAAGTATATGAGTTATCGTACCTCACCGTAGTGTAAACTGTAAAACTCAAGAGTCAGTGTCCCAGGTATACATTAATTCTTTTTACTTATATTTTTTATTGTTTAAAAACGTGTTTTTCATGACTTTATTTTTAGAGTAATAATACATTAGTCATGCTATAAAAATAATGGATTTTGATTAAAATTCTGTATTATAAGGAAAACTGACAGGGATAAAAATACAGTTTCAAAACAAATTTATCAAATTGAGAAGAAATAAAGTATAACATTTGCAAATAATTTATGCATAATTTTTTGTGGTTTTACATGAACTAGACCTGAAGAAACTAGCAATATCAATTAAATATATTGTCTTGAATTACTATCAGAAGGGTTTTTAGAACCAGTTAACTGGATAAATACTTTTAAAATTCATTCAAGTACATAAAAATGTTAAAATCACAACTGGCAGAAACATTTTCAGCTTTACTAGTTGCAACTCTGGAAAAAAACATTCACTTCCCCAAAAGACTAAATTGAAATATCTACAAAAATAATTCTCAGAAGGATATGAGGAAAAAAGAATAAAATAAACTTGTATTATAATTAACTTGCTTGATATAACAAATATCATGAATTATAAGAAATTATACCATAAAACACACCAACACTGAGAGAGGTGATTACTTCCTTCCTCATGGCTGCTGGGATAACTTGCCCTGCTTCACCTCTTCCCTCAGTGGGCACTCCTTTTCAGTTTATTTTGCTGATACTTTTAAATTCAGGGCCTCAGTGTTTGAGTAGCTATCAGTTGTTGTCAGTGTGTTCTCTTGGGGTTCCATGTTCTAAACACTCTCAATTTGCTAATGACTCTCACATTTACACTTCGAACCCCTAGGTCTCGCCAGATCTTCTATTGATCCACTGTTCATACAAAATCAACTATCTAATAGGAGAAGCATCAAAATCAAACTCTTGATCATCCTTCACAAACCCTCTTCTCCCCTGTCATTGCTGATCTCAGTAAGAAATCTAATCGACAATTCATTCC
Organism: Phocoena phocoena; assembly: GCF_963924675.1. Taxonomy (NCBI): domain Eukaryota; kingdom Metazoa; phylum Chordata; class Mammalia; order Artiodactyla; family Phocoenidae; genus Phocoena; species Phocoena phocoena. Next base: position 55,669,982 of record NC_089236.1, on the reverse strand, counting down.
AAAGCTCCAAAATGCTTAGAGTAATACTTAACTGATATCTCCTTCCTCTCTCTCTCACTCACTCACACACATTCATCATTTGTTGACAAAACTAAAAAAATAATCCCTGATGCTCCTTTAGGATTGGCCTCTAGCTGCCTATCTCTTGTCAGTTTTCTACCCTATTTTCTTCACTCATTCTCTTTTAGTCTAATCAACATCTTTATTGTTCTTCTAAGTTACCAGAAAACACCCAGTTTAGAGATGTTCCACTTGCTGTTTTCTAAGGCTGGGATATAATTCTTTCAGATAATTTATGATACAGCTTTTCATGTTATTCAAGTGTCTGATCTGTAAGGCAACCCCTTAGAGATGCCTTCTCTGCCTGTTCTATCCAAAATAACCTGCCTGTTGTGAGTTTCATTTTATTTAATGTTTCCAGTGTAAGTGCTATGAAATACTGATAACTCTCTGGCATTTTATTGTATTTGGGGTTTTTTTTTTGTCTGTTGGTTTTGTTTCTACTTCTCCTTTTAGAATGTAAGCTCTGAGAGCAGGAACTTTTTGTTTACTGCAGTTGTTCTCAATTGCCAGACCAGTGTCTAGTGCACTTAGGTGTGCCATTAATGTTTGTTGAATGAATAAATGAATGAATATTAGCAGAGAGAATGGTATAATATGAAAAAGGGATTTACTTATGAATACATAAAACTTAATACTGTGTCTCCTGTAATTGGTTGTAGGTGAAGATATATCATCATAAAAGAATTTTTATTTATTCTCTATAAATAAATTGGAACTCTTTCCACAGTTTGCATTTAATCAAACCTATAGCCGATTATTCATTGTTCTCCTACATTTCTCTTTTGCATGCTGATTTGTAAAACTTCTTTATATATGAAGGAAATAGCTTTTCACTAGTCACATATATTATAAATACATTTATCACTTTGTCTTTTGCATTTTTATTTTTATATGAATTTTCTTTTATATGTAAAAATTAATATAGTCAGAATGCATTATTTTTTCCTTTAATGGCTTATGCTTTTTATGACTAGCTTAGAAAACCTCTCACAACCCAAAGATTATTGTTTTTTTAACCTCCATATTTTTTCTTCTTGTAAGTTTTTGGTTACTTATATTAAAGCTTTGATACATTTTATTTTATTTTTAATATAAGGAAGTAGGGCTCCTTATTTTTTCTATCTACCCTCTTTACCCCATACAGTTTCTCCCTAATTCTTTATCTTAATTTATTTTTTGTTTCTGGATTCTGGACCCTGGAACCCCTTCTATTAATATCTGCCTGTTGTACTAGAAATAAGAATAGTAACATTAAATTAAATTGAAGCTTTTAAAAAAGGTAGAGGGCTTCCCAGGTGGCACAGTGGTTAAGAATCCTCCTGCCAATGCAGGGGACATGGGTTCAAGCCCTGGCTCAGGAAGATCCAACATGCCGCCTGTGTGCCACAACTACTGAGTCTGCTCTCTAGAGCCCGCGAGCCACAACTACTGAGCCCTCATGCTACAACTGCTGAAACCTGCATTGCCTAGAGCCCGTGCTCCACAACAAGAGAACCCACCACAATGAGAAACCCACGCACCACAACAAAGAGTAGCCCCCACTCACTGCAACTTAAGAAAGCACACACAGCAACTAAGACCCAATGCAGCCAGAAAGAAAGAATAAAAAAAAGGTAGAATTTAAAGTGGGTTACCAGAATTCATTTTAGAATGTAAAGAAAAATGGGGAAAACTGTAAAATATTGTACTTACAGCCTTCACCCTAAAAAATGAATCTAGCATTTCATATTTACAGGTAGAATGGTAGAAGACATATTGTAATACTTTTACCAGCAGAATTTATTGCTTTGTGCTGTCTTTTGAACTGTCCAAGCATGGAGTGAAAGTATTTACATATTGCTGTACAAAAAAATTTCATTTATGGATCCATGTGGATTCCAAATCTACAACCAAAATGGTGAATAATTGATTTCCTTATTTCCTAAATTTCTCCCTTCCTTGTCTTTCCATAGGTACTCACTGACGATTGTTTAGTTGATTGGAGCCTTATGTCAGTTGTAAAAGTATGAGGAATGCTATTAAAGCAGTGATCCCCAACCTTGTTGGCACCGGGGACCGGTTTCTTGGAAGACAGTTTTTCCACAGACGGGGCAGGGGGTCGGGGGATGGTTCAGGCAGTAATGCGAGCGATGGGGGGCGATGGGCAGCGGCAGATGAAGCTTCGCTGGCTCTCCCACCGCTCACCTCCTGCTGTGCGGCACGGTTCCTAACAGGCTGAGGACCACTACCGGTCCGCAGCTCGGGGGTTGCGGACCCCTGTTTTAAAGGATAGGAGAGAATCCACTCAGCTCTGCAAACTGGATTGTAAATAAGATCACTGAAAACAACATCCCTAATGACTTTATTTTGGGTGATTTGCCTTGTTTTATATTAGAATGTACTTGAAAGAAAAGGAAGCCAGAATCTCAGTAGATAATTGAATGAAGAACTGTCCAGTGAAAGGAGTTGCTTATTATGGAAAAAAGAATGTGATGTTCTGTCAGGGCTATAGAAGAAGATGATGGAACGTTGATTGGAGAAACTCAACCAGGATTATATTGATACATTTTATACTGAATGTATTCCTTTCTTTTTGATAGGAATAGAAATTTCTTCAGGTCTTCTTCATAAAATATAAAAAGATATATTAAAACATTACATTTCGTCAACTTCAGTGTGTAATTTGTATTTAGAAAGGTGTATTTGCTCATATGCCTTATTTCATTGTGGAGCAGTGCCTTCATGTGCCTTTGGGATGTTGCCTTGAAAATATCCTTATCCTTACTAATTTATTTTATTAAAAAATGATAAATCAATTGTTAATGCTTAGACATTTCCCCATGTCTGTTTCCTTGCTGATGCCTTAATTTCACCCACAGTGTTAGTAAGGAGAATTATTTCATTAATTTTGCTTTTATTATTCTCCCTCCCCTCCCCCCCTTTTTTGTTTGATGTGGGTCAACGATGTCTATGCGAGGTTTCTATTTTTAAGAGGGTTTTCAGTGTGGCTGTATCCAGTTTCTACTACAACTATCAGATCCAGTCAGAAAGATAAGCTGGGTTTGAAATATTAGAAAATGCAAATACCGCTTGCTTTAGGAATAATGTCAGAGCCAGTGGGGGCCTCAAAGACTAAGGAGCCAAGCCTTCTCGATTTTCAAATAAGGAAACTGAGGCCCAGAGGACCTCAGTCACAGAGCCAGTTCATATCAGAACCCAGACAAGAACCCAGGTCCCCTGACTCCAGCCCAGGGTCCTTACCCCTGATGATATGCTTAAAAGGAAAGGACATCCAAGTTCTCTTCTAGCCCAAATACTCTGGTCTGTAACACAACTTCTCCTTTCCTTCTTCTGCTAGAACAGACCTCAATCAATCATAGAACTCACCAGTGACCTCCTGCCCCTTGGCCAAACATGTGAGGTCTCCCTTCTGGATGGGTCACCTGCACCTACACAGCTGCTAACCTTTTCTTTAGCAGTATGAGCCCCTCCTCAGTATTTCCCTCACTTCTCATTCTGTCTCCCTTATAAAAGGAAAAAAAAAAAGATAACCATTTATATGTTATATATTTGTAATAAATTATGTGCACATAGATGGCTGAAATTGTATAAAACTTTATAATTACTTAGGAATTATTAATCATAAACACTGATAGTATTTCGAGATGCAGGGAAGCAGAGAAAGGGCGATTGCAAGTGACTGTAATAAGAGAAACTACACAAAATACTACACATGGTTTTACATCTTGGTTTCAATAATCCTTTTCCAATATTTTCACAGGAACTATCATTTTTTAAAATGTCAACGAGAAAAGAAAATGTCCATCTGCTTGCTTAGTGTCACAAAACTCACCATTAATCCAATAAACAGCAGTTCTCTAGGCTGGAAAACGTATTTAAAATCTTTCGGAGGCAAATATCTTTTCATGATCATAAATCACTTTCTTTTGAACTCTATCTGAACTCAAATTAGCATAAAAATATTGAGATGAGCACTATTTTATAACTCCCATGCGTGAAGCACCTTATCTAGATATAGGAGTGCTTCTCTCACCTGATTTTTGGGTTGTGATTGGCTTGTCGTGTTACTTTTCCTGAAAGACACGTAAGAAGATTGAACTTTCTTTAGATCTTCAAACTTGTTCTCAATATTATGATAGTTCTTAAGTTTCTCAATGTTACTTTTTGTAAAATAGAATAACTGTTTGCTTAATTACTACTATTTTGAGTCAACACTTTATAATAGATTATCACATACACAGAAAATAATTAAAATTGCAACGTTTGGATTTCTGATACATTACCATAAATTAGATAGAAGCTGAAATTAGGAAAATATGTTTATTTCCACTTTATAAAGCACCAATTTATATAAAATACTAACACTGTAAAAATGTTATTCTTTGGGTTTTCAAAATTATATTAATTTATAATATATTGAGATAAATGGATTCACACCATACTGCACACATGCACACGTACACACAGCCACATATATATGTAACGGCTGAACCGAAGTGACAATGATCAGTGTTGTAACAATATAAGATATTTCCTATAAAAGTAACTTATTTGTCAGCATATATACATATATATATAATTTAAAATGTATGTGCATGGGTATGTATTAATGCACGATGTGCGTAGTATGTAGTGTATAAAAATAGATCATCATTTTGAACCACAGCTGCATTTAATGCAGTTCTTTTGTGACTTTCAGGTGAATAAAACATATTCACAAAAGTGGTATCAGGACTGGCTTAGTTGCAGAAACTTGTATTACATCACATTTTCTCTGAAACTGGAGTGAACACTAATGGCAGTCATGGTGCTTCATTCCTGACGTTCATCTATACTTTTCTCCAGTATTAACATGTAAAGACACCTGGCTCAGCTGTTAACCTTCATCTGTTTAAGTGGGCATTACATCATCAATTTTCAAATCAAAAAAAGGCATAGCTGTTGGTGAAAATCCATGTATGTCTTTTCAGTCTCAGCTGTCAGAGTTATACATTTTGCCTGAAATTTTAAACGAATCCATGTACAAAAAAACTTGTGTGGTTACCTCAGTACAAATGAGTTTGTTTTTTAAAGTAATGGTGACTAGGGATTATAGATACTTAATTAAGGAAAGCGGCTGATGTAGGCACAGTCTTTCTATTATGTTATATATGTTGACAAACTATAAGATTTATAGAATTTCTTTTGATATTTAATACTAATACTGACAGTTGTATAATATATTATGGCCATTAGAACACAAATCTAACAGTCTAAGGGCAAGTGTACAGTGTTTTTTTTTTTAATGCATTGGTGACATTTAAAAATTTTTTTAGATTTTGTGTTTCTCTGTGTTTGATTTTTTTAAACATATTTATTGAAGTATAATTGCTTTACAATGGTGTGTTAGTTTCTGATTTATAAAAAAGTGACTCAGCTATACATATATCCCCATATCTGCTCCCTCTTGCGTCTCCTCCCACCCTCCCTATCCCACCCCTCTAGGTGGTCACAAAGCAACAAGCTGATCTCCCTGTGCTATGCGGCTGCTTCCCACTAGCTATCTGTTTTACATTTGGTAGTGTATATATGTCCATGCCACTCTCTAACTTCGCCCCAGCTTACCCTTCCCTCTCCCCATATCCTGAAGTCCATTCTCTAGTAGGTCTGTGCCTTTATTCCTGTCCTGCCCCTAGGTTGTTCAGAATATTTTTTTTTTTTTTTAGATTCCATATATATGTGTTAGCATACGGTATTTGTTTTTCTCCTTTTTTTATTTTTTTTTGCAGTACGCGGGCCTCTCACTGTTGTGGTCTCTCCCATTGCGGAGCACAGGCTCCGGACGCGCAGGCTCAGCGGCCATGGCTCATGGGCCCAGCCACTCTGCAGCGTGTGGGATCTTCCTGGACCGGGGCATGAACCCGTGTCCCCTGCATCGGCAGGCAGACTGTCAACCACTGCACCACCAGGGAAGCCCTGTTTTTCTCCTTCTGACTTAACTTCACTATGTATGACAGTCTCTAGGTCCATCCACCTCACTACAAATAATTCAATTTCATTTCTTTTTATGGCTGAGTAATATTCCATTGTATATATGTGCCATATCTTTGTCCATTCATCTGTTGATGGACACGTAGGTAGCTTCCATGTCCTGGCTATTGTAAATAGAGCTGCAATGAACATTGTGGTACATGACTCTTTTTGAATTATCGTTTTCTTAGGGTATATGTCCAGTAGTGGGATTGCTGGGTTATATGGTAGTTCTATATTTAGTTTTTTAAGGAACCTCCATACTATTCTCCATAGTGGTTGTATCAATTTACACGACCAGCAACAGTTCAAGAGGTTTCCCTTTTCTCTACACCCACTCCAGCATTTACTGTTTGCAGCTTTCTTGATGATGGCCATTCTGACTGGTGTGAGGTGATATTTCATTGTAGTTTTGATTTGCATTTCAGTAATGATTAGTGATGTTGAGCATCCTTTCATGTGTTTGTTGGCAATCTGTATATCTTCTTTGGATAAATGTCTGTTTAGGTTGTCTGCTCATTTTTGGATTGGGTTGTTTTGTTTTTTTTTTGTTACTGAGCTGCATGAGCTGCTTGTAAAATTTGGAGATGAATCCTTTGTCAGTTGCTTCATTTGCACATATTTTCTCCCATTCTGAGAGTTGTCTTTCATCTTGTTTATGTTTTCCTTTGCTGTACAAAAGCTTTTAAGTTTCATTAGGTCCCATTTGTTTTTGTTTCCATTTCTCTTATCAGGTGGATCAAAAAGGATCTTGCTGTGATTTATGTTATAGAATGTGCTGCCTGTGTTTTCCTCTAAGAGTTTTATAGTATCTGGCCTTACATTTAGGTCTTAAATCCATTTTGAGTTTATTTTTGTGTGTGGTGTTAGGGAGTGTTCTAATTTCATTCCTTCACATGTAGCTGTCCAGTTTTCCCAGCACCATTTATTGAAGAGGCTGTCCTTTCTCCACTGTACATTCCTGCCTCCTTTATCAAAAATAAGGTGACCATATGTGTGTGAGTTTATCTCTGGTCTTTTTATTGTGTTCCATTGATCTATATTTCTGTTTTTGTGCCAGTACCCTACTGTCTTGATTACTGTAGCTGTGTAGTAGAGTCTGAAGTCTAGGATCCTGATTCCTTCAGCTACGTTTTTCTTTCTCAAGATTGCTTTGGCTATTCAGGGTCTTCTGTGTTTCCATACAAATTGTGAAACTTTTTGTTCTAGTTCCATGAAAAATGCTATTGGTAGTTTGATAGGGATTGCATTGAATCTGTAGATTGCTTTGGGTAGTATGGTCATTTTCACAATGTTGATTCTTCCAATCCAAGAACATGGTATATCTCTCCATCTTTTTGTATCATCTTTAATTTCTTTCATCAGTGTCTTATAGTTTTGTGCATATAAGTATTTTGACTCCTTAGGTAGGTTTATTCCTGGGTATTTTATTCTTTTTGTTGCAGTGGCAAATGGAAGTGTTTCCTTAATTTCTCTTTCAGATTTTTCATCATTAGTGTATAGGAATGCAGGAGATTTCTGTGCATTAACTTTGTTTCCTGCTACATTACCAAATTCATTGATTAGCTCTAGTAGTTTTTGGGTAGCATGTTTAGGATTCTCTATGTATAGTATCATGTCATCTGCAAACAGTGACAGCTTTACTTCTGCTTTTCTGATTTGGATTCCTTTTATTTCTTTTTCTTCTCTGATTGCTGTGGCTAAAGCTTCCAAAACTATGTTGAATAATAGTGGTGAGAGTGAACACCTTGTCTGGTTCCTGATCATAGAGGAAATGTTTTCAGTTTTTCCCCATTGATGTTGACTGTGGATTTGTCATATATGGCCTTTATTATGTTGAGGTAAGTTCCCTCTATGCCTACTTTCTGGAGGTTTTTTATCATAAATGGGTGTTGAATTTTGTTGAAAGCTTTTTCTGCATCTATTGAGATGATCATATGGTTTTTCTCCTTCAATTTCTTAATATGGTGTATCACATTGATTGATTTGCTTATGTGAAGAATACTTGCATTCCTGGAGTAAACCGCACTTGATCATGGTGTATGATCCTTTTAATCTGCTGCTGGATTCTGTTTGCTAGTATTTTGTTGAGGATTTTTGCATCTGTGTTCATTAGTGATATTGGCCTGTAGTTTCCTTTCTTTGTGACGTCTTTGTCTGGTTTTGGTATCAGGGTGATGGTGGCCTCGTAGAAGGAATTTGGGAGTGTTCCTCCCTCTGCTATATTTTGGAGGAGTTTGAGAAGGATAGGTGTTAGCTCTTCTCTAAATGTTTGATAGAATTTGCCTGTGAAGCCATCTGGTCCTGGGGTTTTGTTTGTTGGAAGATTTGGTTTTTTTTGTTTGTTTGTTTTTTTGTTTTTTTTGCGGTACACGGGCCTCTCATTGTTGTGGGCTCTCCCATTGCAGAGCACAGGCTCTGGACGTGCAGGCTCAGCGGCCATGGTTCACGGGCCCAGCCACTCCGTGGCATGTGGGATCTTCCTGGACCGGGGCACGAACCCGCGTCCCCTGCATCAGCAGGCAGACGCTCAACCACTGCGCCACCAGGGAAGCCCTGTTGGAAGATTTTTTAATCACAGTCTCAATTTCAGTGCTTGTGATTGGTCTGTTTATATTTTCTGTTTTTTCCTGGTTCAGTCTTGGAAGGTTGTGCTTTTCTAAGAATTTGTCCATTTTTCCAGGTTGTCCATTTTATTGTCATAGAGTTGCTTGTAATAGTCTCTCATGATCCTTTGTATTTCTGCAGTGTCAGTTGTTATTTCTCCTCTTTCATTTCTAATTCTGTTAATTCAAGTCTTAACCCCTTTTTTTCTTGATTAGTCTGGCTAGTGGTTTATCAATTTTGTTTATCTTCTCAAAGAACCAGCTGTTACTTTTATTGATCTTTGCTGTTGTTTCCTTCATTTCTTTTTCATTAATTTCTGATCTGATCTTTATGATTTCTTTCCTTCTGCTAACTTTGGGGTGTTTTTTGTTCTTCTCTCCCTAATTGCTTTAGGTGTAAGGTTAGGTTGTTTATTTGAGATGTTTCTTGTTTCTTGAGGTAGGATTATATTCCTGTAAACTTCCTGCTTAGAACTGCTTTTGCTGCATCCCATAATTTTTGGGTTGTCGTGTTTTCATTGTCATTTGTTTCTAGGTATTTTTTTAATATCCTCTTTGATTTCTTCAGTGATCTCTTTGTTATTTACTAGTGTACTATTCAGCCTCCATGGGTTTGTATGTTTTACAGATTTTTTCCTGTAATTGATATCTAATCTCATAGCATTGTGGTCGGAAAAGATACTTGGTATGATTTCAATTTTCTTAAATTTACCAAGGCTTGATTTGTGACCCAAGATATGATCTATCTTGGTGAATGTTCTATGAGCGCTTGAGAAGAAAGTGTATTCTGTTGTTTTTTGATGGAATGTGCTAAAAATATCAATTTAGTCCGTTTTGTTTAATGTATCATTTAAGGCTTGTGTTTTCATATTTATTTTCATTTTGGATGATTTGTCCATTGGTGAAAGTGGGGTGTTGAAGTGCCCTACTATGACTTTTTTACTGCCGATTTACCCTTTTATGGCTGTTAGCATTTGCCTTGTGTATTGAGTGCATAAATATTTACAATTGCTATATATTCTTCTTGGATTGATCCCTTGATCATTATGTAGTGTCCTGTTTTGTGTCTTGTAATAGTCTTTATTTTAAGATCTATTTTGTTTGATATGACAGTTGCTGCTCCAGCTTTCTTTTGATCTCCATTTGCATGGAATATCTTTTTCCATCCCCTCACTTTCAGTCTGTATGTGTCCCTAGGTCTGAAGTGGGTCTCTTGTAGACAGCATATATATGGGTGTTGTTTTGTATCCATTCAGCCAGTCTTTGTCTTTTGGTTGGGGCATTTAATTCATTTACATTTAAGATAGTTATCAATATGTATATTCCTATTACCATTTTCTTAATTGACTTGCGCTTGTTATTTTAGATGTTTTCCTTCTGGTGTTTCCTGCCTAGAGAAGTTCCTTTAGTATTTGTTGTAAAGCTGGTTTGGTGGTGCTGAATTCTCTTAGCTTTTGCTTGTCTGTAAAGATTTTAATTTCTCCATCAAATCTGAATGAGATCCTTGCTGGGTAGAGTAATCTTGGTTGTAGGCTTTTCCCTTTCATCACTTTCAATATGTCCTGCTACTCCCTTCTGGTTTCAGAGTTTCTGCTGAAAGATTAGTTGTTAATCTTACTGGGATTCCCTTATATGTTATTTGTTGTTTTTCCCTTGCTGGTTTTAATATTTTTTCTTTGTATTTAATGTTTTTATTTTTTTTGCGGTACGTGGGCCTCTCACTGTTGTGGCCTCTCCCGTTGCGGAGCACAGGCTCCAGACGCGCAGGCTCAGCGGCCATGGCTCATGGGCCTAGCCGCTCTGCGGCATGTGGGATCTTCCCGGACCGGGGCATGAACCCGTGTCCCCTGCATCAGCAGGCGGACTCTCAACCACTGCGCCACCAGGGAAGCCCTGTATTTAATTTTTGATTGTTTGATTAATATGCATCTTGGTGTGTTTCTCCTTGGATATATCCTTTATGGGACTCTCTGCACTTCCTGGACTTGATTGTTTCCTTTCACTTATTCGGGAAGTTTTCAACTATAATCTCTTCACATATTTTCTCAGTCCCTTTCTTTTTCTCTTCTTCTTCTGGGACCTCTATAATTCAAATGTTGGTGCATTTAATGTTGTCCCAGAGGTCTCTGAGACTGTCCTCAATTCCTTTCATTCTTTTCTCTTTAGTCTGCTCTGTGGTAGTTATTTCCACTATTTTATCTTCTAGGTCACTTAACTGTTCTTCTGCCTCAGTTATTCTGCTATTGATTCCTTCTGGAGAATTTTTAATTTCATTTATTGTGTTGTTCATCATTGTTTGTTTGCTCTTTAGTTCTTCTAGGTCCTTGTTAAACATTTCTTTTTTTCTTTTTCTCCATTCTATTTCCAAGATTTTGTATCATCTTTACTGTCATTACTCTCAATTCTTTTTCAGGTAGACTGCCTATTTGCTCTTCATTTGTTTGGTCTGGTGGGTTTTTGCCTTGCTCCTTAATCTGCTATGTGTGTCTCTCTCTTCTCATTTTGCTTAACTTACTGTGTTTGGGGTCTCCTTTTCTCAGGATGCAGGTTCGTAGTTCCTATTTGTGTGTGTGTGTGTGTGTGTGTGTGTGTGTGTGTGTGTGTGTGGTACGCGGGCCTCTCAGTGTCATGGCCTTCCCTGTTGTGGAGCACAGGCACAGGCTCCGGACGTGCAGGCTCAGCGGCCATGGCTCACAGGCCCAGCCACTCCGCGGCACGTGGGATCCTCCCGGACCGGGGCACGAACCCGTGTCCGCTGCCTTGGCAGGCGGACTTCCAACCACTTCGCCACCAGGGAAGCCCGTTCCTGTTGTTTTTGGTGTCTGCCCCCAGTGGCTAAGGTTGGTTCAGTGGGTTGTGTACGCTTCCTGGTGCCTGTGTTCTGGTGGAAGAGGCTGGATCTTGTCTTTCTGGTGGGCAGGACCACATCCAGTTGTGTGTTTTCGGGTGTCTGTGACCTTATTATGATTTTAAGCAGCCTCTCTGTTAATGGATGGGGTTGTGTTCCTGTCTTGCTCGTTGTTTGGCCTAGGGTGTCCCGCACTGTAGCTTGCTGGCTGTTGAGTGGAGCTGGGTCTTAAGCGTTGAGTTGGAGATCTCTGGGGGAGCTTTCACCATTTGATATTACATGGAGCTGGGAGGCCTCTTGTGGACCAGTATTCTGAACTCGGCTCTCTCACCTCAGAGTTACAGGCCTGACACCTGGCCGGAGCACCAAGACCCTGTCAGCCCTACAGCTTTCCAGTTTCCAGGTACACATCTGAGCAAGGCTGAATAGCTTCATTTTAAATTACAGTCCAGAAGTTAAAGGAGGGGAGCCAGGCGGCAGAAGGGAGCCATGCTAACTGAACCTGTCATGTGCGGGAACCGCAACACCAGTGGCCAGTTCCGCGAGCGGCTGCACCACGGCGGCTTCTCCGGCTACACCTGGACCTCATAGCTGCACCCATAATTTTTATTACTGATATATTTACAAGATTTATACCTTACTATATCTTCTTTTCTCTGGTATACACACACACACACACACACACACACACAAACATAGCCATAACACATTAACACACACATTTTATTTTTCAAAATATGGTGGTCTCTTTTTTGCAAAATAGAATCATACTCTAGGCGTTAATCTGAAATTCATTTGCTTTGCCTGACAATATATACTTGATATACTTGAAATTCAGTCTAATTCTCTTGATTAAAAAGTAAATATATTAAGAAATTTATTAAACACTTGTATGTCTAAATACACACATTGTATGTATATTGTGTGTTTGTGTCTATATATATATGTGTATAAATGATTTTAGGTAAACAATTTTATACTTTGTAAAGACATATGGGATTTTCTTGTAGCAAATATTTTCCTCCTTACATTTACCCTTCTCCCATTTCTTCCTATTTTCTTGACTCCTCCCTTGGTCACCATTCCCCCTACCCCCAATCCAGATGATTATCTTTCTGTGCTATTTCTATGCACTTACAATTGCTGATTCTAGGGGAGAAGCTAAGATCTGCATTGATCATATGGGTTCTGGATAAGAGACTACCAGTGAGAGGCTCTTGCATGCTATTTGGAAGATTGAAGAGTAACAGAGGCCATTATTCTTTAGCTACAGGTGTAGAAAGACTTGTAGAAAGATATAAAATGTACAGCTGCTTCCTCCTGAGTGTTTGTGGACCACTGGCTAGGGGATTCAGGCTCATAAAGTTACTAGCAGCTTCTCTGATTGTTTAAGCCCTTTACTGCCTTTATTGTAACACTTTGTACTTGGAATCCATAGAGTGTCTTATGTTTTCAACATACACACAAACATACATACAGGAATTTCACCATTGTTAGTGTTCAAAAAATATTACCAACAAGGGTTAGATTATAGTTACTTCCCTTTATCTTATTTTTCTTATTCAGCCATTCCTCATAAAAATCCTTCAAGTCACTTGTTTAAGTTTTAATATAAGAACTACAGTGTACAGTATGGTTGTAACATAGTTACTTATGCCTGTATTGTATTAATGGGCATTTATTTTCATTTACTTTGTTAAATGATTATTCGAAATTGCATGGTAATGATCATTTTACATATATTCTTGCATCTTTGTCTTTCGACTTCTATGAATATATCCCCAGTGATGGACACATGGTATGTAGGTGTATGTGTGAGGGGTTTTTTTTTGTATTTTAATATATGTTGCAAGATACTTTCTGTAAAATATAACCTTTTAAGTGTCCACCAGCAATAAATAAAAGTGTCCATGTTACTTTATTCCCACACTCACTAATAATATTTTTCTGTTTTAACTTTTCCCAGTGTAATGGATGTGATTGATATTTCACCCTTATTTTATTTCTATGACTAATTGTGACTTTGAATACATTTTAATGATAGTTAGCAACTTGAATTGGCTATTCAGTGAATTTTCTCTATATTATCTTATTTTTCCTTTGGCATCTTTTCTTTTTGGTGAATATTTAAGCATTTTTGGTATAGTTTTAGATCTAGTCATTCATCTGCAGCTAGCATTGCAGTTTTTAAACCAAAGTATTTGTTTTTGCTTTTTGTCATGTTCTGCTCTAGAAAACCATATATTATATATAAACATATAAATATATATGTGTATATATATGAATGTATATATGTGTGTGTGTGTATATGTATATATATATACACACACACACGTATATAACTGCTTTTTTCTCTTCCAGCTTCGTGATTCTCATGTTGAAGATCTTCACTACCCTAGGGTTGGGTAAGTAGTCCCTTAAAGCTTTTTAATGTTTAATTTTATATTGACTTGCAGCTTGTAAATAGGTCTTTTGGAAAGTAGAAATATGATATTAGCACAGCAATAAAGTTGAAATAAGGTATGGTCTAAGGACAAGATATGCTGTTCCTAGAGTGACTTTATAGAAACCCACAGGTCTCAGCTATTCATATACAGAATTATGTTGTATGTGGCTGCTTGTTATTGTGAAAATATAAAAATTGCTAGTGACTGCAGAGGAGCCCACAATTCTCCTGGATGAAACATAAACCAAAATAACCTAGTACAAATGGAGTATGTGAGAGTTTCATGGGTAAAGTCAGTGAAGAGGAGAGAAATGGATACATTTCTGATTGGGGAGATTAGGGTAAGTTTTATTTCAGATTTTATTTGAAATGATATTATTTGTGTGTGTGTTACACACCCAGAGGAACAACAGTGTGGGTTTTGATGATGAGAACTCAATTGTAGTTGTTGACTACAAAAATAAGTTCGACTTTAGATGGAGATTTCCTAATACAATATCTGTTATGCAAAATAAATTTCTCTTGCCTCCTTCTTTTCCCTGAAAACAGTATTTCACACTAAAACTACTTGTTTTTCTAGGTTTAAAATTGATGTCACCAATTACTCGGAATTTCAGATGATTTAGAAAATATTTGCTTTTAGGTATAATTCTAAACATAATCGTATTTAAAATATTACTTAAATTTTGAAGAGTATTAGTTATTGATACAATAAAAGTAGATAGCTCTCTGTATTTGTTTTAAAAATATATTATCAAATCATTTCAAATACAGCATAAAACTAAATTTTATTAATATGTGCATTGTAAATTTGAGTGAGAAAACTATTTCATTGCATATTGGCAGTTTAGGAAATAATACAGTATTTTTCAAAATATAACCATGTAATCATTATTTTAAATAGATTATACATTTTAAATGTGATTTGGTTTTATTAATGTCAAAGACAAATATGCACAGATTTACCATGCACATATTTACATGCAGAATTAAGTTTATGATATTACTTTTGTTATTTATTTAATCCATTTTTCAATAAGATTTAATGTTAGCTTAGAATTTAGGCTAATGTTTGGAGAAAAGTTACTGGTGGAAATAGTCCTCTTATTAGCTGTTTCTACTTCAGTATTTTTTAAGGTAAAGGAAGACGTGAAGTATTTTGATGATCTGTCACTGAAATTGAAAGTGAAAATTCTGTGAATTAGTTCTGACTTAAAATGATTTCAAGAACTTAATTAAATTATTCCAAAGATTTCAAAGAAGAGATCAGATTCTAGGAATTCTGTTAAATTTGTGCACACTGAAAATGTGCACAGAATAATTAAAACACTATGTTTTGTTTTTATAGAAGATAATAGAGTGAAATATGCACATTAATTTGGAAGGTTGATTAGTCAAGTATATTTCATTATTAATTATTTGAACACCAAGTAGAAAAACAGACCCTGGACACAAAACTAAGGTTAACCTGAGTTTTCTGTTAATTATAACAGGTTAAAAACTTAAAAAGAAAATAACTTTTTGTCAATGCTATGAGAAAAGATATAAATTTCATATATTTATAATAAAACATTTCACTTGACTATGTCACCTTACGGGTTTGCTGCTATTTTTCTGTCTTAACATACAGAAAATTATGTATTACTCTTTACTTTTATATATTTACTATTAGTTTCTAAATTTATGTAACTGCATTAATGATAGGATTAGCATTTGACTAATTAATGTGTTTTAAAGTATTTTATTTAACAGAAATTTGTATAGTTAATGAAGACCTACTGAAGAAAATGAGATTTTTTCCTCTAGTGATAATTCCTTTCAGTTATAGCCCTATTTTTTACTTATTTTGTAAAAACAAGAAACAATAAAAATCTTTACCAGTGTAACAAAGTTCATACTTATCAGCAACAGAAATTATTGTAGCCTAGTCAAGCAGAAGATAAATGTATTAAAGAATATGAGATAAAGTGGAGAACCCTTTGGAAGTATAGGAAATTAGGTTTATAGAATGCATAGCCAGAAACTATGTACAAATAATTCCATGGCTGCCTTCTGTTAAGATCATACAGAACCAGCTTTATCATGGCTGTGCATGGGGCATGTCTCCCTCTTCTTCCTCTGCAAGTGAATATCTCTGTAACTCCCTCTCCCTCAGTTGATGCTATAGATAACAGCTCTTTCTTCATGCCACTCCCCTTCAGACTGAAATCTCTAGTGTAGGCTTCTGATTGGCTGACACAGGTCACATGCCTGTGCCATAAGTGCACAGCATTCTGCAAAAGCAAATGTGTAGCTTCTGTCTTAAAGTGAGACTCACAAGTTGGAAAATGTAAATACGTAAAGGATATTCAGATGGTGAAAGAATGAAAAACATCCACTAACAATGCAAAAGTAAAATCCCAGCCTTAAGAAGGTAACCTGTAATATTTTATTCTATGTATTATATGTGAACTAGCAGACTAGACATTTAGCCAGATTCTTCATTTTTCTGGAAATATTACTTGAGCTTGTAAAGTCATGAAAATAGAATACTCATGGCAAATGCAGACTGACACAACCATTCAAAACATAGTAAAAACATACTGAACTCCTTTTTGTCGTTCATGTTATTTAGTATAAAAATATTGTTATAAAAAGGCACTAAAATATTTTTCTTATTTATTTGGCATAATTGTAGTTTACCATAATACGTATGTGGGTGAAACCTGGATTAAATTGGCCTGTACTCCCAATCTGGTTGTGCCATTTACTAGCCCTGTGACTTTGGACAAGTTAGTAAACTAATCTGAGGCTCAGTTCTTGAGGTGAGAATTGAAGGAGGAGATGGGGGCAGCAGTGTTAACAGAAGGAAGAGACTTTCAGGAAACCATAAGCATAAGGGCAAATGTGCTGAGTTAGGAAAGAACCTATTGTGTTTGAACAGCGTAAGAAGGATGGCAGGGTACACTGATTAAGAAAGACGAAATTTTGGAAAAGTAACTTGTAGTTGAGACTTTATTCCAGGTGCAAAGAGAAGATTCTGGGGGATTAACACACAGGAGTGACATGACTGGACTTATATTTTTTAAAATATCCTCAGGGGCTTCCCTGGTGGCACAGTGGTTGAGAGTCCACCTGCTAATGCAGGGGACACGGGTTCGTGCCCCGGTCCAGGAGGATCCCACGTCCACAGAGCGGCTGGGCCCGTGAGCCATGGCCTCTGAGCCTGTGCGTCCGGAGCCTGTGCTCCACAGCGGGAGAGGCCACAGCAGTGAGAGGCCCGCGTACTGCAAAAAGAAAAATATATATATATCCTCAGGCTACAGTATAGAGATGGGTTATAGGATATGCAGAAATGAATGAAGACCGTTCAGAGAGGCATTGTTACCGTCTTACATGAAGGACGGCTTGGATTAGCATGGTAGGGAATATGGATTTGAGATAAATCTACTTTTGAAATCTTATAATAGTTTGTTGAACATCTAGTCTGTGTCAGTCTTGTGACTAAAACAATGGTTTCTTTTGGAGATTGTGATGGACACAGTGATGGGCCCCACAGACTCTGTCCACCTTCCTTAAAGAAAGACGTGTTGCACCAGCTGTGGAGGGTGCTGTCAGCAGATGGCCTTCAGCTTTATCCTCTTCACGGGTTGTTTCAAGTGCAAAGAGCCACCTCCTCCAAGGTCACACTCTTAGGGATGGTCCATATTCAGTGACGGATCAAGTCAGAGTTATAAAGTCTTGTATTCCCGTGGTTTGGGTTGAGAATGTCAGGCCTGCATTATAGCTGCACTTCTCTCTTTGCTCAGTCCTCCACAGATGATGGATGATCTCAATGGCACCCCCTGATAAACATCCTGGATGCTAAATCCTGTCTCACAGTCTGTTCTAGAAAACCCAAACTGTGACAAATAGTATGGAAGTCAGAGATAATGAAAGAAAGAAGTAATGGGGGATGATTTATAGATGTTTTACTTACTCTATTTTATAGGTTCCTATGACATTTCTGAAATGAGGAAGATTGGGGGAAAATATAGGTTAGATTTTAACTCAACTACTGTTTTACAGATGTTGAACTTGAGTTTGCCTGTGTGACACATTAGTATGAAAACTATTTGGTAGCAGACTCTATGAGTTTACATCTCAGGAGATATATTACAATGGGTTATGCATGTGGGAAGGTCCAGAATTTGGATAGTATTTGTAATGATGGAATAGATGGGATAACCCAGGAAGTGTGTGCAGGTAAAGATGAGAAGGACAAAGAATAAACCTTACATCAAACTGAAGTTTAAATGTTGAGAAGTACTTCTGGTATCAGCTTAGATATGAAAAGAGCTTTAGAAATTCTATCTAAATTTTATCCCTACATCAAGGGATATTTCTATCCATAGGGATATTTCTATCCCTACATCAAGAAAAGGCTGGACAAACAGGAAAAAGCAACTTTTAGGGGGTTTATAAGAGAACTTAGGTTGCAGGGAAAACCTTCACTCTAAAATCGAGGAGAAAAGTACATTTAGAGAGAGACATACAGCAACTGCTTACATGAATGAATTGCTGGAGGCTGACTGTGGATTAGAGTGGTAGTGAGAAACTCCTAGGGGCCCTCACATATTCTCATGGACTTTTCCTCCAGGGACCCCCAGATTCTTGTGGTGTTCACCCCGAAGAAAGATCCCCTCATTACTCTGGACCTGGGAGGGAAAGACTAACTATTGTGAAACATACCTAGAAATTTCTCTGTAACAAGGTGCTGCTCTACAGAGAGAAAAGATTTTGCCAGAGCACAATTCTGACGTTTTATATCAGCCAGGAGTACAGGAATTCCATCCCACTCAAACCCCCTCCAGCCTTCCTCTCTAACCTAAAAGAAAAAGAAGAAGAAGAAAAAAAAAACCTAGTCAAAAGGGGGCATGGACTTAAGGAAATGGACTGGGAAAGAGGTAGACAGGAAAGGAAGTGTGAGGCAGAAGGAAGTAAAACCTGTGTAAGCAAGGGAAGGGTCAGACCCTTGTTAAGGCCACAGGTCAAGACATAGAACCAGCAAGGTCTGGGCAAGTCTGGAGGATTCTAATTGGAAGAGTATAGACCCCCACCCTACCCACCACATTATATAACCATGTCAAGGTACCTCCAGTATAACTGCATTTCAGCTAAAAGACCTGCAAGGCACAACTCCCCCTGACCATCAGTTTATAGAGAAGTCCATCAACTTACAAAAAAAAAAAAAAGGCAGTGTGAAGAGACACAGCTATCATGAGAACAAGACTTAGATATGATAATGGTGTTGGAGTTATCAGTCAAGAATACCATGATTAATATGTTGTGAGCTCTAATGTAAAAAGAAGACGACAGTCAAGAACTGACAGATAATGTAAGCAGAGTTAAAAAACTCTAAGAAATAAACAAAAGAAAGTGTTAGAAATTAAGCAAAATGTAACAGAAATGAAGATTGGCTTCAGTGGACTAAGTGGTAAACTCAACACAGCCAAGAAAAATATCACCAAACTAGAATACAAATCAGTAAAAAGTCACAGACTAGAATGGAAAGAGAATGAATAATGAAAAAAACAAAATCAAACAGAAGATGAAGGGCTGTGGGACAATATCAAAAAGTAACATATGTGTAATTGAAGTACCACAAGGATAAGGAAAAGAGAATGAAGAAGAAATATTTAAAGAAGTAGTATCAGATGACTTTGCAAAATTACTAAAAGACACCAAACTAAGTATACAGGAAGCTTTGGTAGCACCAAATATAAATAAATCAGTACCAATAAATCTGTACCTAGGCCTATCATATTCAAGCTGTAGAAAACTGCAAAGAGAAACTCTTGAAGGAAGCTAGAGAATTTAAAAATGCCTTATAGAGGAACCAAGGATGAAGATGACAGCAGACTTCTCATCAGAGACATGCAAGTAAAAAGAGAAGAATGAAGTAGTTAAGATGTTGGCAGGAGTTGGGGGGAGACACCAATCTAGAATCCTGTATCAAGAGATAGTATCCTTTAAAACAAAACTGAGAGAATTTATTACCAGAAAATTTATCGTTAAAGAAATGTTAAGTTATTCAGGCAGGATGAAATTGAAGCAGGTCAGAATCTTGGATCTGTATAACGA
This sequence comes from Phocoena phocoena, assembly GCF_963924675.1. NCBI lineage: Eukaryota > Metazoa > Chordata > Mammalia > Artiodactyla > Phocoenidae > Phocoena > Phocoena phocoena. The sequence continues at coordinate 55,649,908 of NC_089236.1, read as the reverse complement.
AAGGAAGAGCATCACAATACTTAAAGGAATATTGAAGGTCAAATAACATCTTTTATGTTTTGTATTCTTAATTGATCTAATAAAATAACTGATTGTTTTTAAGCAATAGTATGACAATGTATTACATGATTTAAGAAACAAATGAGAGCAGTGTCTCAAGGAATGGAAGGGAGAAATTGGGAGGACTCTGGAGGTACCTGGACTACACATGAAACGAAATAGTGTTAATTTGAGGATGAATTTAGATTAAAGTGTGCATTGTAAACTCGTGAGAAACCACAAACTTTTTTTTAAAGAAGTGTAATTGACTTTCTAAGAGAAAAGATACACTGGAATAACAAAATGCTCAATTAAAACAGAAGGCAGAAAAAGAAAGTAATACAAAAGAGTTATAAAGATGATAGATAATTATCCAAATATATCAATAATCACTTTACTAAATGTGAAAAGTTTAAAAACACTTAATTTGAAAATTTTATCCTGTGGTTATCATTTCTGGGGAAGTAGAAATAATATAAGAATAAATTGCGATGTATTCTAGGCTAGGGAACTTACACATATTTCCTGTGTCATAAAAGGGATAACAAATATCAAAGGCAATGCTCATGTCCAGGGGATAAATCCTCAACCACTAAACTATAGAGCTTATATCTTGAACTGGATTTCTTGGAAGAGCCTAAACTTTAAAAGTTGGAAAGTTTGTTAATATGTTGAGGTCCGGACACCAGAGCTTCCTATCTACTCATGCTTTTGACTTAACCAGAGATAGAACTTCTTTCTTCCTAATTATATCTTATTATTATCTTGATTATATCTTTCTTAGTAAAAAAGAAGTATACTCATGCGATTTTAAACCATGACCCATTAAATTTTACTTTATTAAATAATACTTGGATTTAATATATGCTCACGCATAGAGAATCTACAGTGTTGGTGAGGCTGAGTACTGATTATCACTAATGAATACCAAATTTCATGAGTGACTGGCAAACCATGCTTAGTATATATACTGTGGCTGGAAACTTTTATGTGAAGATTAAGTAGAGACAGTGTTCACAGTGACCTCAAATGAAATAGCAAAACATGATTAAACATGTTTAGTAAGAAGAGGCAAAAATCTTAAAATGGGTTAAAATTACCAAAATATGTTAATAATTGAGATCCATGCTATATTTGTATTATTCACACATATGTATCTAAGACTTATGCAGGCATTTCTATGGCTTAATGTTAAATACTTCTGTGAAAATTTAAGAATACTCAGCATACAAAGTGGAAGTCATAATTAATATTTTATAAAGCTTAAACAGTCTCATAATCTCTACAGTTATAAAAATTAAAATTAACATTGCTACCTAGACTAAGTTAGAAAATAGCTCTTTAGTCGATGGTCAAATTACTTGGCGATATTAACAGAGCATAATCTTTTCTTCTCTGAAATGTATCATTAAGATTCATTTAAAATGAAATATTCATTCAGATATAATTTGCTTCAAGAGACAGACAAGGAGCCTTATTAGTTTTTCATACATAATGTCAATTTGAACTAAGCCACTGTCTTTCAAGGGTCATAATAGGGGAAGGTGTTTAAGGCTGGGGAGTGTTTCTTATAACAATTCTGAGACTAACCATTTCCTTTATACTAGACGCTGTTATCTGTGTTTTTTAATTCCTTTAATTTTCACAAAAACTTTATGACATAATTATTCATTTGTAGACTTAGGGCACCTAGTGTAATGGTGGAACTTGGATTTCACCTTTGGCTGAGTGCAGAGACTGTGCTGTTTTAACCAACCTTCAGTCCAGTAATGCCCCCCTCCCTCCCAGTTCTTATTTGTTTATACTACATCTAACTGTTTGTGACTAAAATTCGCTTAGGATTTTAATATTATTATTTAACATATATATTAGGGAAGACTTATTTTCCAAGAATAAGGAATCCATGTTTCTTCTTCTGAATAACAAAAATAATATGTGGACTTTAAAATTTGTGTTAATGCATTTTCAATCAGCATATTTGCTTACTATTTCATTTGGTATACATTTCATACCATTTTAAAATTATAGAATGTGTCATATTTGGCAGAATACCTTGATTCAATATCACAAAAGGTCATATTCATAAATTTCTTAATGTTAGTAAAAGCTAAAGTTAAAAAAATGATCTTAGCCAAACCTCTATAGAGAAAGTCTCAAATGAATTTCCAGTTAACACTTGTAAGGTCAGAAACTCAGATGACTTTTTGCTGTCAGGTTAAACGTGACAGAAAAATAAAAGGAAAGAATCTTTGAAAATAGCTTAAATATATTATTTCAATTTAGTACTTTATTTCTCATAACAGACTAAAGTTGTGTCCTGAAAATGTTAATAAATTTTATTTTAAGAACCTGCATTTTTACTTGTTATCCAGTGAAATAAGTAGATGGAAAGGTGGTGTTTTTAAAACAAATCAGTAAAAAGTCACAAACTAGTTTCCTATGTGATTCTGCTACACAGGAAATCTTAGGAAGTAATGAATATGCTAGTCAGGTAAATTTGGGATTTGGGATGGCAGAGAATTAATGTGACCAATACAAATCATCAGGGCACACTGGAGATATCTTCTAATCATGAGGCTAATTACTCTCCTGGCTGTTTCTAATCCCCTGATTTGTTTGATGAGAGGCACTGGTTGTGTAGCAGTGTTTGGGGACAGAGACTTGACTGCTGTAAAAGGCAGTTGATTGGAGCAGGAAAGGTCCCTAGGAGATGCTCAACCAAAATGGTTGGGAAAAATGTTGAGTATCTCTCACATGTAAATATATGGATATGAATTGAATGAGGAAAAGGAAACTCTGGATTCTGAAATGGGTTTATCTAAACTATAAAGACTAATGCTTATTTAAAATGGATCAGGATTTATCCAGGAAATTTCAAGGAAAAATAAGGAAGATCTGTAAGCATAAATAAGGAATGGAGGTTAGGTGGCTACTTACAGAAAGTAGGCAAACGTGAAAAATCAGTGAATTTCCAAGTCAAAGTAAAGCAGTCATGTGGTTGAAAAATAAGTGAATGAAAACATGGCAAGGTCAAGGCCTTCCTAGGCATTTTCAAGACCAAGAGCTGAGTTCATTGAGAGATTTATAAATTGCATTGCCTTAACAGTGAAATGCCTCAAGATTTTACCAATAGCTGTTATGTATAAATCCCTCCTAGGTTTAAAGAAGCAATGACTTCAAGAAAAATACCACTTGGAGTAATGCGAGGTATCAAAGGGAAGACCAGAAATACAGCTTATTTCATACAAAGGCAAACCATGTTTATTTTTAGTTTTTGTACCAATATCTGTCTGTGAAAGAAAAGGATTACATATTTCTATTGTTACCATTATGCTTTCTTAATTTTTTTTATTTTTAGAAATTTAATACGTTAAGTATTAATCAATGGATTAAATAATACATTAAGTAATACTTAATAGATAATACATTAAATGACTCTTGATATGGTAGGAAATACATTTTTCATTGATTTCTTACAAGCAGCCAAAAAGGAAAGATTTTCACAAGTTGGTGGATTCAGCAAATAGTAGAAAATTTGTTTTCCTTTCCTCAGTCTCCTCCTGCAGTGAATTCAAGGACTTAGAGCCAATATCTATATATGTAGAATCAAGCATTTTCTTGTGTGTGATAAATAGGCACGTTTTGAATTTCTACGGATTATCTACATTTTCTTAAAATGCAGAGTTTACAATAATAATTTATGTACACAGTGGAAAACATAATTTTTTAAACAAACTTCTGACGGACTAAGCATAACAGGGACGTTAGTACTTTTAAAGACCTGACACCTCTTTACCTCTTTTTCCGTTGCTGATATAAGGGCAAGATGTATCTTGCTTTCTGATGCAGTTTCCATACCCCCCACGTGTCATGGTAATTGGCCAGGAAGACTCACCTTTATAAAAAATGAGTGAACCATAGTAAAATAAATGTAGAAGAGTGAAACTCTATAAATTATTATTTTAGATAAAATTGTTTAATCTTTTATATAACTTTCACCTATGTTTCATTCAAAACCTTACCCCAAGTATGATTATTTTGAACTTTAAATTTGTTTCAATGAATTCACCCTAAGAATATGACTCATTATTTTAGCAGAAAATATTAGTTATTTAAATTTTAAAAGTCACCTTTTTTTTGCTATATGTAAGATATGTTTTCAGTATGATTAAATAAGAGCTATAGAGCAACCCTTTGGCAACTGTGTTTCCTACATAGGTGTTGAGGAACTTATGCAAATATGTAGGTTTATGTTGTATTTCTTTTTATAGCCTGAGGTTCATTTTCTAGAGTATTGGATTGCTTTGACTTATGACTCCTCTGGATATTCTACCCATGTCACTTTTCTTTCATTATTTTGTATGATTCTGAATATATCAAATTGTTAGATGGATCACAGTTTATGAGTATATTTGGCTAGCAAAATTACTATCAATTTAATTCAGAGCTATATAAAATTTTGACCAGAATAAGTATAAAATGTGAAATACAGCTTATTATACATATTTTTCCTGTACCTATATAGGAAAAAAGTGGGCAGAAATTTTCTATAAAGAAAAGAAAACCTTTTTATAGCAAAGATCTAAAGCAGGAGATATGAAGGAGAATATTATAAGAATATTTTTGTTTGTAGTGAATATTGCCTCCTTTATGTAATAATGCCAAATGAAACATAAACAGTCTAATGTCAAATTTGTCATAACATATATTTTGAGTGAAAATTTCATCCAGAATTAGCCATGTCACTTCACATGAGTGAACAGCATGAACTGTTATGTTACATAATGGATGTCCTTGAAAAAATAATTGCATTCACTATTCAGATGCATGTGCTAAACTATTTTACTTCCTTGTTTGTTGCTTTAACCATTGCATTGTAGCACATTATTGCAATTTTAATTGAAATAAACACCAGTAAAACTTTTAAAATTCAGTTTTTCCCAAAAATGCTTTAAAAGTTGGTTAAAGCTTTTTTTTTTTTTTTTAACTCTCTGCTTGTCACATATACTAGAGAAAATTGCAGATCTTAGAATTTCCATTGAAAATTTGTGCAGTGATAAAATAGTCTTGGAATATTGCAGCTTAAATATAAGTTTAAGATCATCCAAACTTTTCTTTGAGTTCCAGGCTTTCTTCCTCTTGTCTGTGAGCAAGGGGATATCCTTGTAAGGTGCTTCTGGTTTTTCTCACTTTAGTACTAGAATTGAAAAAGTATGCCTTAGACCTACCAAAAGGTGTTGCATTAAGTAAAACTCACATATAGCCTGGATTTCCCCGAAAAGGGCTTAAAAGTGCCCACATCCAAAGACTTCTGGCACCAAGCACCAGGCAGAAGAGAATACAATCCTTTTAGAAGGAAGCATTTCCTTTTAGTGTTTCAGAATCCTTACAGATTAAATTAAATCAGACATAAGTTTACAGTTAAAATTATCCAAACTAAATAATCCACCATAAGTAGGTATCAGCAGAACAAAAAAATATAAATGTAGAATCCCAACAATTTAAGATTTTGGAATGGTACTGATATGCAATACAAAATTAAAACTATAGAAATCCTTTTGAAAAGAAAAATAGAATTTAAAAAAGAGGAAGCAACAACACCCATCAAAAATGACCAGGATATTTGAAAGAACCAAATAAAACTTAAAAAAATATATTTGATAAAATTCAACTTTTCTTCTTAATTCACGTACTCATGATGACAAAGTAACCATTATCTGGTACTTGGTGAAGGACAAAAACAAAGTGTAAAACTAAACTATTTTAGGGTGTTCAAACTTCTAGACAGACATGGAATAAATTATGACTACTCACATTCCAGTGGCTAAAGCAATTAACATGGCCATATCCAACATATCAAGTCCACATTTTTATGTCAGTATAGTTTTGATTGTCTTATGTTCTTTTTATTTTAGGTAAAATTTACTCTCCATAAAATGAACAGTTTTACCTAATTTTGAATATGGTCTGATGTAATGGTAAAATTTGACTGATTTCTTAGAATAAGGAATATTACAACACCATTTTAGTTAAAAAAGAAAAAGTTTCTTTTTTCCACTGAGTTACCTTGGCACCTTTATTGAAAATTAGTTTAGCATAAAGCGTGGGTGTGTTTCTGGACTCTCCTTTGCACAACTGTTTTACATGTCTTTATGCCAGTACCTCATTTTCTTTCTTTTTTTTTTTTTAACATCTTTATTGGGGTATAATTGCTTTACAATGGTGTGTTAGTTTCAGCTTTATATCAAAGTGAATCAGTTATACGTATACATATGTTCCCATATCTCTTCCCTCTTGCGTCTCTCTCCCTCCCTCCCACCCTCCCTATCCCACCCCTCCAGGCAGTCACAAAGCACGGAGCCGATATCCCTGTGCCATGCGGCTGCTTCCCACTAGCTATCTACCTTACGTTTGTTACTGTATATATGTCCATGCCTCTCTCTCGCCCTGTCACAGCTCACCCTTCCCCCCCCATATCCTCAAGTCCGTTCTCCAGTAGGTCTGTGTCTTTATTCCTGTCTTACCCCTAGGTTCTTCATGACATTTTTTTTTCTTAAATTCCATATATATGTGTTAGCATACAGTATTTGTCTTTTTCTTTCTGACTTACTTTACTCTGTATGACAGACTCTAGGTCTATCCACCTCATTACAAATAGCTCAATTTCGTTTCTTTTTATGGCTGAGTAATATTCCATTGTATATATGTGCCACATCTTCTTTATCCATTCATCCGATGATGGGCACTTAGGTTGTTTCCATCTCCGGGCTATTGTAAATAGAGCTGCATTGAACATTTTGGTACATGACTCTTTTTGAATTTTGGTTTTCTCAGGGTATATGCCCAGTAGTGGGATTGCTGGATCATATGGTAGTTCTATTTGTAGTTTTTTAAGGAACCTCCATACTGTTCTCCATAGTGGCTGAACCAATTCACATTCCCACCAGCAGTGCAAGAGTGTTCCCTTTTCTCCACACCCTCTCCAGCATTTATTGTTTCGAGGTTTTTTGATGATGGCCATTCTGACTGGTGTGAGATGATATCTCATTGTGGTTTTGATTTGCATTTCTCAAATGATTAATGATGTTGAGCATTCTTTCATGTGTTTGTTGGCAGTCTGTATATCTTCTTTGGAGAAATGTCTATTTAGGTCTTCTGCCCATTTTTGGATTGGGTTGTTTGTTTTTTTGTTACTGAGCTGCATGAGCTGGTTTTAAATTTTGGAGATTAATCCTTTGTCAGTTGCTTCATTTGCAAATATTTTCTCCCATTCTAAGGGTTGTCTTTTGGTCTTGTTTATGGTTTCCTTTGCTGTGCAAAAGCTTTAAAGTTTCATTAGGTCCCATTTGTTTATTTTTGTTTTAATTTCCATTTCCCTAGGAGGTGGGTCAGAAAGGATCTTGCTGTGATTTATGTCATAGAGTGTTCTGCCTATGTTTTCCTCTAAGAGTTTGATAATTTCTGGCCTTATATTTAGGTCTTTAATCCATTTTGAGCTTATTTTTGTGTATGGTGTTAGGGAGTGATCTAATCTCATACTTTTACAGGTACCTGTCCAGTTTTCCCAGCACCACTTATTGAAGAGGCTGTCCTTTCTCCACTATACATTTCTGCCACCTTTATCAAAGATAAGGTGTCCATATGTGCGTGGGTTTATCTCTGGGCTTTCTATCCTGTTCCACTGATCTATCTTTCTGTTTTTGTGCCAGTACCATACTGTCTTGATTACTGTAGCTTTGTAGTATAGTCTGAAGTCAGGGAGCCTGATTCCTCCAGCTCCATTTTTCGTTCTCAAGATTGCTTTTTCTATTCGGGGTCTTTTGTGTTTCCATACAAATTGTGAAATTTTTTGTTCTAGTTCTGTGAAAAATGCCAGTGGTAGTTTGATAGGGATTGCATTGAATCTATAGATTGCTTTGGGTAGTAGAGTCATTTTCACAATGTTGATTCTTCCAATCCAAGAACATGGTATATCTCTCCATCTATTTGTATCATCTTTAATTTCTTTCATCAGTGTCTTATAATTTTCTGCATAGAGGTCTTTTGTCTCCTTAGGTAGGTTTATTCCTAGATATTTTATTCTTTTTGTTGCAGTGGTAAATGGAAGTGTTTTCTTGATTTCGCTTTCAGATTTTTCATCATTAGTGTATAGGAATGCCAGAGATTTCTGTGCATTAATTTTATGTCCTGCTACTTTACCAAATTCATTGATTAGCTCTAGTAGTTTTCTGGTAGCATCGTTAGGATTCTCTATGTATAGTATCATGTCATCTGCAAACAGTGACAGCTTTACTTCTTCTTTTCCGATTTGGATTCCTTTTATTTCCTTTTCTTCTCTGATTGCTGTGGCTAAAACTTCCAAAGCTATATTGAATAAGAGTGGTGAGGGTGGGCAACCTTGTCTTGTTCCTGATCTTAGTGGAAATGCTTTCAGTTTTTTACCATTGAGGATGATGTTGGCTGTGGGCTTGTCATATATGGCCTTTATTATGTTGAGGAAAGTTCCCTCTATGCCTACTTTCTGCAGGGTTTTTATCATAAATGGGTGCTGAATTTTGTCAAAAGCTTTTTCTGCATCTATTGAGATGATCATATGGTTTTTCTCCTTCAATTTCTTAATATGGTTTATCACATTGATTTGCGTATATTGAAGAATCCTTGCATTCCTGGAATAAACCCCACTTGATAATGGTGTATGATCCTTTTAATGTGCTGGTGGATTCTGTTTGCTAGTATTTTGTTGAGGATTTTTGCATTTATGTTCATCAGTGATATTGGCTTGTAGTTTTCTTTCTTTGTGACATCCTTGTCTGGTTTTGGTATCAAGGTGGTGGTGGCCTCGTAGAAGGAATTTGGGAGTGTTCCTCCCTCTGCTATATTTTGGAGGAGTTTGAGAAGGATAGGTGTTAGCTCTTCTCTAAATGTTTGATAGAATTTGCCTGTGAAGCCATCTGGTCCTAGGCTTTTGTTTGTTGGAAGATTTTTAATCACAGTTTCAATTTCATTGCTTGTGATTTGTCTGTTCATAGTTTCTCTTTCTTCCTGATTCAGTCTTGGCAGGTTGTGCATTTCTAAGAATTTGTCCATTTCTTCCAGATTGTCCATTTTATTGGCATAGAGTTGCTTGTAATAGTCTCTCATGATCCTTTGTATTTCTGCAGTGTCAGTTGTTACTTCTCCTTTTTCATTTCTAATTCTATTGATTTGAGTCTTCTCCCTATTTTCTTGATGAGTCTGGCTAATAGTTTATCTATTTTGTTTATCTTCTCAAATAACCAGCTTTTAGTTTTATTGATCTTTGCTATTGTTTCCTTCATTTCTTTTTCATGTATTTCTGATCTTTTACGATTTCTTTCCTTCTGCTAGCTTTGGTTTTTTTTTTTTCTTCTTTCTCTAATTGCTTGAGGTGCAAGGGTAGGTTGTTTATTCGAGATGTTTCCTGCTTCTTAAGGTGGGCTTGTATTGCTATAAACTTCCCCCTTAGAACTGCTTTTGCTGCATCCCATAGGTTTTGGGTCGTTGTGTCTCCATTGTCATTTGTTGCTAGGTATTTTTTTATTTCCTCTTTGATTTCTTCAGTGATCACTTCATTATTAAGTAGTGTATTGTTTAGCCTCCATGTGTTTGTATTTTTTACAGATCTTTTCCTGTAATTGATATCTAGTCTCATGGTGTTGTGGTCGGAAAAGACAATTGATACAATTTCAATTTTCTTAAATTTACCAAGGCTTGATTTGTGACCCAAGATATGATCTATCCTGGAGAATGTTCCATGAGCACTTGAGAAAAATGTGTATTCTGTTGTTTTTGGATGGAGTGTCCTATAAATATCAATTAAGTCCATCTTGTTTAATGTATCATTTAAACCTCATTTTCTTGATTGCAGTAGCACAGTGATAAGTCTTTAAGTTAGTATAAGGTACTTAACTTTGATCATCTTCAAAATTATTTTTTCTATTTAAGGCTGTTTACAGTTCCATATAAATTTGTGAATAAGGTGCAGATTTCTTTAAAAGTGTCTGCTGAAATTTTGACTAGGATTGTTTTGAATATATATATATCCTTTTGAGGAAAATTGATGTCTTAACCAAAGTTTAGTCTTTCAGTTATAGTTTGTTATTTTCAATGTAGAGGTCTTGTATATATTTTGTTAAGTTTATTCCTAAGTGTTTCATATTTTTGATGCTATTGTGAATGGTATTTCTAAATTTCAATTTCCAATTGTTTTTTGTGTACAGAGATACAGTAGACTTTTGTATATTGGGTTTGTATCTATCAACTATTCTAAACTTCTCTGTTCTAGTAATGTTTCTGTGGACTCCTTGTGGATATTCTGCAGAGAAGATCATGCTATCTGAGGCAAAAAACAAACATAGTTTTGCTTATTTCTTTTCATTCTCTATGTAGTTTGTTTCTTTCTCTTGTCACATTGCAATGGCTGTCCCCTCTAGAACAATGTTGAAATACATTGGATAATAATGGACATCTTTGACTTGTTTCTGATCTTAGAAGGAAAGCATTCAGTCTTTATGATGCAAGTGCTAAGATTTTCACAGATGCTCTTTATAAGGATGCAAACATTTTCTCTGTTCTTAGGGTTGTTTTTAATAGTATTTTTATTATGAACAAGTAGTGGATTTTATTAAATGCTTTTTCTATGATTATATATAATTTTTTTTTTAATTTGTTTATATGATAAATTTTATTGATGAATTTTTAAATATTTGGCCAATCATGCAACCCTGTATCACCCTACTTTTCATAGGATCATATCCTTCATTCATTACCTTTAAGTGGATTTTTTTGCTTATTATTTATTAATTTTTTTTTTTTTTTTTTTTTTTTTTGCTGTACGCGGGCGGGCCTCTCACTGTTGTGGCCTCTCCCGTTGCGGGGCACAGGCTCCGGATGCGCAGGCTCAGCAGCCATGGCTCACGGACCCAGCCACTCCGCGGCATGTGGAATCTTCCCGGACCGGGGCACGAACCAGTGTCCCCCGCATCGGCAGGCGGACTCTCAACCACTGCGCCACCAGGGAAGCCCTATTTATTAACTTTTACACTTCATTTTTTAAAGATGTTCTTATTGGTGTAGTCTGATACAAGGTATTCTGCTGTAGTCGGAAGCAGTAGTCCTCCAATTTGCAGTGCTTCCAGTTTGAGAAAGCTCTGGTTCCCCCACCATCCAAGTAACTCTTCCAATGATGTGTTCAGGATACTTCTAACCAACTAATTAGCCACAGCTTAATACTTTACTCTTTGTTCTTATTGCCAGAATGACTGCATTTTTAAACATTCTGATTTATGTCTTTTTGCCTCTTTAAAAGATTTTGGATTTCTGGAAGAATGTACATATTTGTATTAGTGTCATTTAATACCTTCTGGAGATTTTTAGAATCCCAGTTAATCTTTCAGCTGTCTATGTACTATTATCAACCTCCCTTACAGAATGACCTAGCATAATTTTGAATTCTTACCTTAAAATTATAAATCAGTTTCAGGGGCTGCCACATACAATACTGGCTATCTAGAGCTATCGTTAACTTTCTTAAGAATTTTACTTTCAAAAAAACCTATCTTGGACTTCCCTGGTGGCGCAGTGGTAGAGAGTCCGCCTGCCGATGCACGGGACATGGGTTCGTGCCCCGGTCCGGGAAGATCCCACATGCTGCGGAGCGGCTGGGCCCCTGAGCCATGGCCGCTGAGCCTGCACGTCCGGAGCCTGTGCTCCGCAATGGGAGAGGCCAGCATACCGCAAAACAAAAACAAAAACAAAAACAAAAAACCTATCTTGAGTACTTGCTGTCCTTTGGATTTATTTCAGGAGTCGAAGAATTGCTTCATGTTAATGCTTTCTAGTACCTTATCTGATAGCCCTCAATTTTACTCTTTAGGGCTACTCTTTGTCCCAAAGTTTTCTAGGATTTCTAACCGTATTTCTACTATTTCAAGGTGTCTATCACCATTGTATCTATTTTTCCTTTACTACACGTACTAGACTGTATATCTATATCATAGTGTACTATGCTCTACTGTTCTATGCTGTACTACAGGTCTCCTTGGTGCCGTAGGAGTTAATTTCCCATGCTACTGTAGTTCCAAGGGGGTTAGAGGCGTCTTGGAATCTCCATTTAATTTTAGCTTATTTATTTAAAATGTCTTTGTTGTTTATAATTTTTCTCTTTTTCTGTTGCTGAAGCTATGGTAATAGGTGGGAGCAAACACTTCACCTGGGCTACAGAGTCTACCTCAAGGGGGACAGAGAGGAGGCAAGGCTGTCGTTCTGTAGTGAAGTCAGTGCCTCATTTTAGTGCATTTCAATTATTCTAGAAAAAACCCTTAACATTTTCCTTATTTTTTAAAATGAATAATTCTGCCCCTTAAATAACTCTGAGAATGGAAGCCAACTCTTGTTTCTTTTGCACAGATTATTTCTTTTAGTTTTAAATTCTAGCCTGGGAGACTTTTCTTCCTCACTTTTAAGTTTTATTTCATATTTTGAATTTTTGTTCTTGAGAATTTTCAGTTTTCTCCAGGGCCAGCTCTATCTAGTAGAATAAATACTGGCTGGCAGATCCCTGGCAGTGGATCAGCCCTCACGCTATTATTAAAGAAGCATCATCCTTGAGCATCTTATGGTACAGACTTTTAAAAATGGTTAGATTATTTATTTATTGTATTTTTAACTGCCCTATATATTTGAAAATAATGTAGGATTAACCCTGGCCATACTCTTTTGATTATAATGTTTTATATTTTTTAATCCAAACTAATGAAATGTGAACAAATCAGTCCCCCTTCCTTATTCAGTCAGCTTTTACTTCCCTAATGTTTTAACTTTGCTGCCAGAGAGTACCTTGAATCTTTTTAAAAGCTGTCCTTAGGTTCTCTGTCACTCCTCCTTTCCCCCCCTTTACAAACAAAGCAGTTTAAACAGGGACATGGTAACATGCTTCTAGCAGATTATCACAGGACAGAATAAAGATTTGTTCTCTGCTTTAGATTTATTATAATTTAAGTAACTAAATTATTTAATATAATTTATGTAAATATTACCATGAAAATTGTTGTAAGATATTTCACAGTGTTCTAATGCAATTTACTTAGTCAACAATTGGAAGGTTGTTTTTTTTTCTTCCCCTGGGAGCTGTATATTTTCTTTGTCACAGCAGTTGGTTCAGCCACATTCAAAGCTATTGAGTTATTAGATGTTTGCTGGGAATGTCAGAAGAGAGGAAGGACTTGAAACTGAGAGGGTTTAATGTACACAAGCAGGGAAGAGCACAGATCATTGAGTCCACCACTAAGTGGTGGTGCATTAGAATACAGCAAACACTTTGGAGGGTAGGGCCAGAAAATCTCAATCCTTGTGATCAATTTTATCTTTGATATCCAGGAGTTACTTGTTTTATATCTGTATTTTCTCAGATTTGGGAGCCAACACATTTATTTCCTCTTAGCTTTCTGGACCATCATTTTTTTTGTTTGTTTGTTACTTGCCACAGACATAGTTTTCATTGGTCCAAATGAGATCCTTATAACTTAGCATCTATACTTCCCATTTCCTGAAGTATGCAAAATAATCACAAGACATTTAATCCATTTATAGATATGACTTCTTACATTCGTTCAGCTGCTGTTTCATTCCAGTGTTCTACTTGGCTCTTTCTAAATAAACCACATCCAAACATCATTTAAATAAAAAATAAAAACAATCAAAAACAGATAAAAGTTTTACAGCTTCCCGTCTTTTAAACTTTTGCTATACACTTATGAACCTTCCTTTGTCTAATATTATATACAATTGTTAAAGTTCCTGATTTTTCATGAAATATGCCAGTGAATAAAAATACTGTTCTTTTTACTGCAAAGTAAATATTTTCGCCTAGAGACCAATCCTTAACCGGCAGACAACTTGTGCATCAGTTGTTACTTAGGATGCAGACAAATTCACATAACTTGAATCAGACATTTGGCTTATAGATTTTTCAAGATAAATACGTATGTTAACACTTGTTTTTTATGATATAGCCTTATCAGTGAAGATTGTATCTCTTATAAGTAAAGATCAAAAGAATTACCGATAAGCAATAACTGAATCAAAAGGCTGAAAATCAACAGAGGTAAAAATTTCCCTTTATTTAATTTACATAAGATTGAATTGCATAAGTATAGACGAAGAAAAGTCTAGCTTACATGCGAAACAAACACATTGAATTTCAAGTTCGATTTTTGTCAAACGATAGTGGTTTTTTTTTTTTGCTTGTTTTAATATTGCAAGGCTAGCATTTAAAAAGGTTATGCTTCACAAGGGAAAATAAAACTTTGATTCATATACAAAGGTTATTGAAAACCAGATGTTTTGTCTCAATATATATGGGAATTTCTAAAGATTCATGCAGAACTGCAAGTATCCAATGTAGAATGTGGTTGGACATTAGCCAGAGGAGACATAACAATTATTTTTTCCATTTGGTAGAAAATTCACCTAGTTTAAGGTCCCTTTCATCTTTCAGTTTATATTATACCCCAAGGTGTGAGTTGAGTTCTGATTGCAATTAATTTATGTAATCACCAGGAGCAGCACACTGAAATTCCATACTGATAGGTTACGATGGGATTCCCTAGAATTAATAGACTTGATTGTGTGGACTTGCCCATGCACAATTTTAAATTGTCATTCTGTTAGTAGTAATTTAAATAAATATATTAGTCATATAGATTTAGTAAATATAGTGGTATTAAAATTAATGAAGCAATAACTAATTTCCTGAGAAATTGTTAGTATTATAATTGAAAATATTGAAAATGGAATTGGGAGTTTCAACATGTGAGTATGAATAGATATGTTTGCAAACATAAATTGTCAGAATTGAATACTGACAGTGAAAACTTGACCAAAACAGAAGTATAATGTTAAGAAGACAGGGAATATCAAAATACCCTGAGATAAAGACTCTTAATTGAAATAAGGTGTAGGGGGGGGGGTCAATATCTGACATGTCAGGTAAAAATGAAGCATGTTGGACCACAAGTTTTTTATAGAAGCAGATTTTAACAAAGTCTGTTATCAACTAGTGAGGTGCTTGACTCTGGTTGGGGAACAATAAATTTTTTCTTACCATATGAATGAGCTCATGTTTCCCTTCTGAATTCCACTTAAAATATATAAAAGTGCATTTTTGAACAATTAACCATCAAACTAGAATTGAGCTTAATACAAGTCAATTACATTAAGTAAACTATTTACATTAACCCATAGAGCCAGATGTGAGTGCGGATGCACACGTGGAGTTCTAGATTAATGCATATGTATTTCTGACCCTCAATGTCGATTCATATTTTAAACTTTTTTGATTATAACTTCTTATTAATAAAGTACCTCTTATTCCTTTTATGCTACTTTAGTTTTCTGTTCCTTGATTTGCACAGTATATGTTGAGCTCTCCAAACAGAGATGCATGTATGCTCTCATATAATAATGCTGTTACTTTGTGGGATTGTTTTCAAAAAGCCCATTTCTTTGTACTTGAGAAAAATTTGACAATGCTCAGGACATTATATTTTCCTTCCTCATAGCACAAGATATTATTGCTGCTCTGAGAAGAGTCATTAAAGGTGTCACCAAATTGTGGTGTCCTTTCCTATAAAATGTCAATATTAGTTTTTATTATGTATTTATACCAACCTTCAAAAAAAGCCTTAGAAGGGATAATTTTCAGCTGTTATAAAAATAACAAAACAATTATCTTGGATATAATCTTACTAAACTTTTTCTTTCTGGTAAAGAACAGCATGATATTGTTTATATGTGGAATCAAAAAAAATGATAAAAATGAACTTATTTGCAAAACACTCACAGACTTAGAGAATGAACTTACGGTTACGAGGGGGAAGGGTGGGGGGAAGGGATAGATTGGGAGTTCAGGATTGACATGTACACACTGCTATATTTAAAATAGGTAACCAACAAAGTCCTCCTGTATAGCACAGGGAACTCTACTCAATACTATGTAATGGCCTATATGAGACAATAACCTAAAAAAGAGTGGATATATGTATCACTGACTCACTTTTCTGTATACCTGAAACTGACACAACATTGTTAATCAACTATACTCCAATATAAAAAAAATTTAAAAACAGAAAAGAACAACATACCTTCTGCAGGTTGAACTATAGCAGTTTCGGAGCTGCATTAATGAACTTGAGTTTCAGAAAGTGCCATAGAACGTATTTCAGTAATTAATCCCAAATAAGGAAAATTTCAGTGGCAGACAATCTTTTAAGAGATGAAAATATCTCAGGTATCAAAGAATTTTACGAAAGGACCTTCACAGAGTCTTACGAGGATACTCTGGTGTTCATTCAAAATGGTGTCTGTCACCTGAGGAATTCATGGCCGTATCTCTGTCACTTAGATGAGAGATTTCCAATAGTTTAAAGATCCCCCTTTAATTTATAAATTAGAGAAATAAAGTAAAGCAAATATCCTTGTCCCTAGATAGAATATTCATTTAAATATGGAACTGAATTAAATCTGACAATTGAGAGGAAAAAAATGATCTTGAAACTGAAACAGAAAAACATTGTTTTATTTATGCAGCAGTAATAAGACATGAGGACACAGAACTAGAGGATCTTAAGCTTTCCCACTGTTAATTCTTTTCTTTGTCAAAAATATTTAAAATTGTTGTAGAAAAACTGGAAGCATAAATTATGAGGATATTCTAGTCTTCATGTCTAAAGTGACTTCATCAGAAATCTGAACGTGTTAAAAACAAATAGGGTGAGTAGAGCCATGAAAGAAATATTATTTTATATTATATGTATGACTTATTATCTGTGATTAAAATTATTTACTAAAATCTTACCAGATAATATTGTCACCAAATTGACTAGACAGCTTTTATTAACTCCAGGGTAATACATAAATAATATTATATATTTAATTTCACTTTGCTTATTATTATTTTAAAAACTGGAAGAAAAAGAGGAAAGGAAAGTTAAGAGAATGAACAGCATCTCAGAATTAGACCATGTGTTTATTTCTAGTCACTGCTCCCAAAGGTAACGGCCATTTTGAATTCTATTATCATATATTTGTTTTGTATTTAAACAAACTGATATAATACAGTATATACTATTTTACACCTAGTTTATGTTACTTGACATTATATTTGTGAGATTCTTCCATATTTTTGCTTGTAGTGGTGGTTTTGTTCCTTGTCATTGTTGACTAGTATTCCATTGTGTGAATATATCATAATTTATTTATCTGTTCTATTGTGGATAAATGGATTAATTTTTAGTTTTTGGCTATTACAAATAACATTGGTATACACATATGTGTGCATTTCTTTTAGGGAATACAAGTTTGCCTTTCTGGTAGGAATATATTTAGAAGTGGAATTACTGGGCTAATGGATATTAATATATCCACCACCAGTTGATATAACAAAAAAAGGTGTTCACCAGTCATAAGTCCCAGCAGCAGTAATGAGAATTCTACTTGCTACCCATCCTCACTAACATTTGATGTTATTTGTCGTTTAGGCCTGTCCTAAATTGTGAAAATGGTCTGTGTTTTCTTTTAAAAGACTTTTTTAACCTTATTGGAACAAATTTTGCCACATCTTGAACACTTTGTAAATTTTTTTTACAAAGTGTATTTTTTATGAATAATATTTTAGTAAAAAAATAGGAAAAATTAGTTCTAACAACATAGAATTAATGGTGCTTTGGGGGTTTATCTCCTAAGTAGGTAAGTAAAGAGATTATAAGCAGAGAATCAAATTTGTAATTGTCTTAAGAAATACAGGAGTCCTGGTGACATGCTGGCCGCAAACCCCACGGAAGCTGGGGCCTGACACTTGCGCCGGGTGAGGTAACACAGACCTTGGAACCAGATTTGCTGGGTTTGTACCCCATCCCCAACATTTAAGCGCTCTATGGCTTTGGGCAGCCCAGCTAGCATGAATCTCATCAGCACAGAGAGAAAGCTTCACTGAAAACTCATTGCAGAGTAGCAGGGGAAGCCTGATTCCACAACGGCAGCAACAGGGTTTGCGGCAAGAATCATGGCTTGGAGGCCGCCCTGGGTGGTCTCGTCTTCCTGCAGCTTGTGGACCCTCAGGCTTAGGAGCTGTTTCAAGCATACAGCCTTGAGAGAGTAAGGTGTTCAGAGACCATCTGTATCGAATCCGTGACTGAACCCAGTGAAGACCTCTATATAAACGTTCAAGGTTCTGGCAGCACATGTGGAGACCTACTCTTTTAGCCACTGGCTGCGGGAGACAGCCTCCTAGACAAAGTGCTCCCAAGTCAGCCTGTTCTAGCTGAACAGCTGTTGCAGACCCTCACAAACAGACTTCATAATGGAGACTACCACATTCACTGCTGTGCGGCTTACAGGGTCTTGGTGCTCTGGCTGGGTGTCAGGCCTGTGACTCTGATGCGGGAGAGCCAAGATCAGGACATTGGACCACCACTGGCCCCACATATCAATCAGCGAGAGGTCTCCCAGAGATCTCCATCTCAACGCTAAGACCTAGCCCCACTCAACGACCAGCAAGCTTCAGTGCTGGACCCCCATGCCAAACAAATAGCAAGACAGGAACACAACCCCACCCATTAGCAGAAAGGCTGTCTAAAATCATACTGTTCACAGACACCCCAAAACACACCACTGGATGCAGTCCTGCCCACCAGAAAGACAAGATCCAGCCTCATCCACCAGAACACAGACACCAGTCCCCTCCACCAGGAAGCCTACACAACCCACTGAACCAACCTTAGCCACTGGGGGCAGACACCAAAAACAATGGGAATTACGAACCTGCAGCCTGAGAAAAGGAGACCCCAAACACAGTAACTTAAGCAAAATGAGAAGACAGAGAAACACACAGCAGATGAAGGAGCAAGGCAAAAACCCACCAGACCTAACAAATGAAGAGCAAATAGGCAGTCTACCTGAAAAAGAATTGAGAGTAATGACAGTAAAGATGATCCAAAATCTTGGAAATAGAATGGAGGAAAAAAAAAAAAGAAATGTTTAACAAGGACCTAGAAGAACTAAAGAGCAAACAAACAATGATGAACAACACAATAAATGAAATTAAAAATTCTCCAGAAGGAATCAATAGCAGAATAACTGAGGCAGAAGAACCGATAAGTCACCTGGAAGATAAAATAGTGGAAATAACTACCACAGAGCAGACTAAAGAAAAAAGAATGAAAGGAATTGGGGACAGTTTCAGAGACCTCTGGGACAACGTTAAATGCACCAACATTTGAATTATATGGGTTCCAGAAGAAAAAGAGAAAAAGAAAGGGACTGAGAAAATATTTGAAGAGATTATAGTTGAAAACTTCCCTAATATGGGAAAGGAAATAGTCAATTCCAGGAAGCACAGAGAGTCCCATACATGATAAATCCAAGGAGAAACACACCAAGACACATATTAATCAAACTATCAAAAATTAAATACAAAGAAAAAATGTTAAAAGCAACAAAGGAAAAGCAACAGTAACATACAAGGGAATTCCCATAAGGTTAACAGCTGATATTTCAGCAGAAACTCTGCAAGCCAGAAGGGAGTGGCAGGACACATTTAAAGTGCTGAAAGGGAAAAACCTACAACCAAGATTACTCTACCCAGCAAGGATCTCATTCAGATTCAATGGAGAAATTAAAACCTTTACAGACAAGCAAAAGCTGAGAGAATTCAGCACCACCAAACCAGCTTTACAACAAATGCTAAAGGAACTTCTCTAGGTAGGAAACACGAGAAGGAAAAGACCTACAATAACAAACCCCAAACAATTAAGAAATGGTAATAGGAACATACATATCAATAATTACCTTAAATGTAAATGGATTAAATGCTCCAACCAAAAGACATAGACTGGGTGAATGGATACAAAAACAAGACCTGTATATATGCTGTCTACAAGAGACCTACTTCAGACCTAGGGACACATATAGACAGAGTGATGGGATGGAAAAAGATATTCCATGCAAATGGAAATCAACAGAAAACTGAAGTAGCAATTCTCATTTCAGACAAAATAGGCTTTAAAATAAAGACTATTACCAGAGACAAAGAAGGACACTACATAATGATCAAGGGATTGATCCAAGAAGAAGATATTTGTAAATATTTACGCACCGAACATAGGAGACCTCAGTACATAAGGCAAGTGCTAACAGCCATAAAAGAGGAAATCGGCAGTAACACAATCATAGTAGGGGACTTTAACATCCCGCTTTCACCAATGGACAGATCATCCAAAATGAAAATAAATAAGGAAACACTGCTTTAAATGATACATTAAACAAGATGGACTAAATTGATATTTATAGGACATTCCATCCCAAAACAACAGAATACACATTTTTCTCAAGTGCTCATGGAACATTCTCCAGGATAGATCCTATCTTGGGTCACAAATCAAGCCTTGGTAAATTTAAGAAAATTGAAATCGTACAAAGTATCTTTTCCGACTACAAGACTACGAGACTAGATATCAATTACAGGAAAAAATCTGTAAAAAATGCAAACACATGGAGGCCAAACAATACACTACTAAATAACCAAGAGATCACTGAAGAAATCAAAGAGGAAATCAAAAAATACCTAGAAACACATGTCAATGAAAACACGACGACTCAAAACCTATGGGATGCAGCAAAAGCAGTTCTAAGAGGGACATTTAGAGCAATACAGTCCTACGTCAGGAAACAAGAAACATCTCAAATAAACAACCTAACCTTACACCTAAAGCAATTAGAGAAAGAAGAACAAAAAAAAACCCAGAGTTAGCAGAAGGAAAGAAATCTTAAAGATCAGATCAGAAATAAATGAAAAAGAAATGCAAGAAGCAATAACAAAGATCAATAAAGTTAAAAGCTGATACTTTGAGAAGGTAAACAAAATTGTTAAGCCATAGCCAGACTCATCAAGAAGAAAATGGAGAAGACTCAAATCAACAGAATCAGAAATGAAAAAGAAGTAACAACTGACACTGCAAAAATACAAAGGATCATGAGGGATTACTAGAAGCAACTATATGCCAATAAAATGGACAAACTGCGGGAAATGGACAAATTCTTAGAGAAGCACAACCTTCTGAGACTGAATCAGGAAGAAATAGAAAATATAAACAGACCAATCAAAAGCACTGAAATTGAAACTGTGTTTAAAAATCTTCCAGCAAACAAAAGCCCAGGGCCAGATGGCTTCACAGCCAAATTCTATCAAACATTTAGAGAAGAGCTAACACCTATCCTTCTCAAACTCTTCCAAAATATAGCAGAGGGAGGAACACTCCCAAACTCATTCTATGAGGCCACCATCATCCTGATACCAAAACCAGACAAAGATGTTACAAAAAAAGAAAACTACAGGCCAATATCACTGGTGAACATAGATGCAAAAATCCTCAACAAAATACTAGCCAACAGAATCCAACAGCACATTAAAAGGGTCATAGGGCTTCCCTGGTGGCGCAGTGGTTGAGAGTCCACCTGCTGATGCAGGGGACACGGGTTCGTGCCCCGGTCCAGGAAGATCCCACATGCCGTGGAGCGGCTGTGCCCGTGAATCATGGCCGCTGAGCCTGCGTGTCCGGAGCCTGTGCTCCACAACTGGAGAGGCCACAACAGTGAGAGGCCTGTGTACCGCAAATAATAATAAAAAAAAAATGGTCATATACCATGATCAAGTGGGGTTTATCCCAGGAATGCAAGGATTCTTTAGTATTCCCAAATCAGTCAATGTGATACACCCTCTTAACAGACTGAAGGATAAAAACCATATGATAATCTCAGTAGGTGCAGAAAAAGGTTTTGACAAAATTCAACACCCATTTATGATAAAAAAAGAAAACCTCCAGAAAGTAGGCATAGAGGGAACTTAACATAATAAAGGCCATATATGACAGATCCACAGCCAACATCATTCTCAAGGGTGAAAAACTGAAACCATCTCCACTAAGATCAGGAACAAGATAAGGTGTCCACTCTCACCACTGTTATTCAACATAGTTCTGGAAGTTTTACCCACAGCAATCAAAGATGAAAAAGAAATAAAAGGAATCCAAATCAGAAAAGAAGTAAAACTGTCACTGTTTGCAGATGACATGATACTATACATAGAGAGTTATAAAGATGCTCTCAGAAAACTAGTAGAGCTAATCAATGAATTTGGTAAAGTAGCAGGACACAAAATTAATGCACAGAAATCTCTTGCATTCCAATACACTAATGATGAAAAATGTGAAAGAAAAATTAAGGAAACACTCCCATTTACCACTGCAACAAAAAGAATAAAATACCTAGGAATAAACCTACCTAATGAGTCAGAAGACTTGTATGCACAAAACTATATGCTAATGAAAGAAATTAAAGATGATGCAAACAGATGGATAGGTATACCATGTTCTTGGATTGGAAAAATCAATATTGTGAAAATGATTATACTACCCAAAGCAATCTACAGATTCAATGCAATCCCTATCAAACTAGCAATGGAAATTTTTACAGAACTAGAAGAAAAAGTTGCACAATTTGTATGGAAATGTAAAAGACCCCGAAAGCAATCTTGAGAAAGAAAAACAGAGCTGGAGGAATCAGGGTCTCTGACTTCAGACTATACTACAAAGCTACAGTAATCAAGACAGTATGGTACTGGCAGAAGAACAGAAATATAGACCAATGGAACAGGATAGAAAGCCCAGAGATAGTCATATACATATGGTTATCTTATCATTGATAAAGGAGGCAAGAATATACAGTGGAGAAAAGACAGCCTCTTTAATAAGTGGTGCTGGAAAAACTGGACAGCTACATGTGAAAGGATGAAATTAGAACACTCCCTAACACCATACACAAAAATAAACTCAAAATGGATTAAAGACCTAAATGTAAGGCCAGATACTCTAAAACTCTTAGAGGAAAACGTAGGCATAACACTCTTTGACATAAATCATAGCAAGATTGTTTTTGACGCACCTGCTAGAGAAATGGAAATAAAAACAAAAATAAACAAATGAGACCTAATGAAAATTAAAAGCTTTTGCATGGCAAAGGAGACCATAAACAAGATGAAAAGACAACTCTCAGAATGGGCGAATATATTTGCAAATGAAGAAACTGACAAAGGATTAATTTCCAAAATATACAAGTTGCTCATGCAGCTCAATATCTAAAAAACAAACAACCCAATCCCAAAATGGGCAGAAGTCTTAAATAGACATTTCTCTGAAGAAGATGTAAAGATTGCCAACAAACATATGAAAGGATGCTCAACATCACTAATCATTAGAGAAATGAAAATCAAAACTACAATTAGGTATCACCTCACACCAGTCAGAATGGCCATCATGAAAAAAATCTGCAAAGAATAAATGCTGGAGAGGGTGTGGAGAAAAGGGAACCCTCTTGCACTGTTGGTGGGAATGTAAATTGATATAGCCACTATGGAGAACAGTATGGAGGTTCCTTAAAAAACTAAAAATAGAACTATATGACCCAGCAATCCCACTGCTGGCCATGCACCTTGAGAAAACCATAATTCAAGAGGAGTCATATACCACATTGTTCATTGCAGTACTATTTACAGTAGCCAGGACATGGAAGCTACCTAAGTGTCCTTTTTTTCTCTTTTTTTTTTTGTTCCCATATCTCTTCCCTCTTGTGTCTCCCTCCCTCCCACCCTCTGTACTCCACCCCTCTAGGTGGTCACAAACCACCTAGCTGATCTCCCTGTGCCATGCAGCTGCTTCCCATTAGCTATCTATTTTACGTTTGGTAGTGTATATATGTTCATGCCACTCCCTCACTTTGTCATAGCTTACCCTTCCCCCTCCCCATATCCTCAAGTCCATGCTCTAGTAGGTCTGTGTCTTTATTCTTGTCTTACCCCTAGGTAAGATGAATGGATAAAGAAGATGTGGCACATATATACAATGGAATATTACTCAACCATAAAAAGAAATGAAATTGAGTTATTTGTAGTGAGGTGGATGGAGCTAGAGACTGTCATACAGAGTGAAGTAAGTCAGAAAGAGAAAAACAAATACCGTATGCTAACACATATAGGTGGAATTAAAAAAAAAATGTTTCTGAAGAACCTAGGGGCAGTAGAGGAGTACAGACGTAGATGTAGGGAACAGACTTGAGGACACCGAGAGGGCGATGGGTAAGCTGGGACGAAGTGAGGGTGTGGCATTGACATATACACTGCCAAATGTCAAGTAGATAGCTGGTGGGAAGCAGCGGCATAGCACAGGGAGATCAGCTCGGTGGTTTGTGACCACCTAGAGGGGTGGGATAGGGAGGGTGGGAGGGAGACGCAAGAGGGAGGGGATATGGGGATATATGTGTATGTATAGCTGATTCACTTTGTTACACAGCAGCAACTAACACAACTCTGCAAAGCAATTATACTCCAATAAAGACGTTAAAAAAATTAAAATAAGAATTTAAAAAAATATATAGGAGGTCTGGTTTAAAAATGTTCATAATTTCTATTTGAGAATATTGTCAAGGAAGATACCTTGTCGTGTTCCCACCTCTTACTGACTTTAGGATTTTGGTGTTTTTTATGTGCGTTGCAGATAAATTAAGAATATTTTCAAAACCTTTACAGTTATTTTATATTCTTTAATCATGATATTCTTCATTGCATATTTATTTTGTAAGAATAGTTACATTTTAAAATGCCATATTCATTTTCAAAAAATAAATTTATTTGTTTTTGTCTGCATTGGGTCTTTGTTGCTGCGTGAAGGCTTTCTCTAGTTGAGGCAAGCGGGGGCTACTCTTCGTTGCGGTGTGCAGGCTTCTCATTGCGGTGGCTTGTCCTTGTTGCAGAGCAGAGTCTCTAGGTTTGTGGGCTTCAGTAGTTGTGTCACAAGGGTTCGGTAGCTGTGGCTCGTGGGCTCTAGAGCGCAGGCTCAGTAGTTATGGCTCATGGGCTCATGTGGCTCCGCAGCATGTAGGATCTTCCAGGAGCCAGGCTCGAACCCATGTCCCCTGCATCGGCAGGCGGACTCTCAACCACTGCACCACCAGGGAAGCCCTAGCGATTATATTTTTAACCCAGTGCTCTGCATTTTCAATAATTGGTGTATGTTTTATAAGCTAATGCATGATACTTCAGTAGGAAAAAAAATTAAAGGATAAAAATCATGCATCAAAAACTTCTTTATGTTCCAGGAAGTTGAGAGACTAAAAATATTGCACTTGTTTGGCTTACCAGAAATGCTGGTCAATATTGAGATTGAATTCCCTTGGAAAATAGTTGCAATCAATTTTCATTTGAAACATTCAGCTACTCAGTGAGATTAAATGTTAGGATTTATAGTCTGGCTTGTGCAAATTATAGATTTCTTGCAGGGGTGAGGACATGGAAGGAGTAAGCAGTATATTTCTCATACTTGGTGTTCAGCTTTTGACTGAATACATAAACTAGTAGTGATCTGACAAGGAATATAGGATAACATCTCAATTTGAAAGGACGTTGTAATGATCTGAAATATTGTTCTTGTAGTTCACTTGGATTATGCTCAAGCTATAGAAGTGAAAAATCTAAAAAAAGGAAACAAACACTTTAGAGGCAGTGAACTCCTCCATTGGAAACTGAAGCCCATTTCTATTATATGACTATAGGGACCCTGCATGTGTCTTGTTTATGAGAGTACTGGTGGTGTGGCTTAGAACAACTTCGACATTTCTTTAGAAATGGTAACTGGTAAAGGAAAGAGGTAAAAATGATCATTAATTACATATATGTGTGTGTGTTAAAAAGGGAAATTAAATATTAATTTAAAATAAAAACATTAAAAGGTTGAGTATAAAATTTAATTCTAGCCCTTCTTTCTATTAGTCTCCATTACTAAAATTAAACTCTGGAAATTCTAAACCCAAACCGCTGCTTATCTGTAATATTCTACATGATTAACAGTCATTCAGTATAATCTTGATGTCAGAATAATCGTCAAAAATAAATTGTTGTTTCTGCTCATATTAAAATAGAATCCCTGTCTGTCTTCTAACCTCCATCCTTTCCCATATATTATATGAGTATTATAAATCCAGTTTCCAAGATAATTTAATTTTTTAACTAACTATTAAGGTCACAATTTATTCAGTTGAGACTACAAAATTATATATGTTTACTCAAAGCTCCAACTAAAGGTCAGTGGGAAAATTAAGCAAGACTTTTTAGTAATATAAATATTAATATTGTATTATAATTTTAAAAAGCTGTGATATTCTCTGAATTTCTCATTCTGCCTTTTAGCATTTATTTAAAACTATTCACTAAGTTGAGAAGCCTTGACACAGGAAAAGAAAACAAATACCCATTTTTCCATCAAAAATATGCTTAATTTTCATGCCAGTATTATAATATTATAATTGTTATTTTTTCATCAGCAGCAGCATCTAATTACATGGTATTATCTGTTTCAAACTCTTCTAAAGCCCTCAAACTGCATTAACTAGTTTAAGCCTTCCAACGACAGTTTGAGATCAATACTATTATTTTCCCCACATTTTAGAAAAGTAAGTAAAACTGAGATTTAGGTACTTACCAAATGTTCCACAAAGGTGATGAGCCATGTTCTGAGAAAAGCACTAGATGAGAATTCAGGAATCCTGTGTGCTTTTTTTTTTCCTGCTCTTTTCTAAAGTCAGATAGGATGGTATGTGATTTGGGTATTCTGTTTCCAATGAGTCAAGAAAGATTGAGTTCAGGCATTGTTTTGCAGTGGATACTTGCTTTAATAATTCAACTTTGCATTGTTAGTATTTTACCTTTTTACAGATAAGCGAACTGAGGTTTGAGGGGTTGAACAGTTTCCCCTAAGATATACATTAATTGTGGATATAGGAATTACATCTAGTCCTTTTCAGACCTAAAAGGTTAAGCCTATTTCATTATCCTAGTTCTTATCCCCACAATTTTATATCATAACATGATTATATTGCTGTACTTACTTAAAATGGCTCTCCAGCATCAACATTTCTCCACAGACACTGAGTAGCTTTAATGGTTCTATTAAATGACTTCTGTTCCAAATAAACAAATCTAATGCAGTTTGTGGTTTATTGCCCTCCTTGACTTCTCATGAGTGGTTGATGCTATGGGTCAGCCTTCTCCTAGAAATGCTCTGCTTTCCTACTTCCAGTAAAGCACGCTGCTGATTTGTTTTCAACTTCCTGGCTTCCTCAAGTGTCTTCATTAACTCTTTAAAGAGTGGTTTTAGCCACAGGTTTAGTCGTTAGAGATGATTAAATTTGCCACGTAAGCACAGACATGGAATCTATTTTTATGAAAAATTTCCAAGTGTTTATGAATGTCTATTTATGTTAATATTTTCATTAAGAATGAAATCACTCTATTATTTATTAAAAACCTCCTCAAGTGCCTGGCTCACACATCAGGCTTTTATGTTCATCTTCAAATGAGATGGGCATAATATTTTGATGTGCAGACATACTATGTATATTGAAATACAATGTAAGACTCAGGGAATTGAGAACTACTCAGTTGTGTGTTATTCTTTATGGAAATGTCACTTATGAGGGACTATGATACATAGGACTCCAGTAATGATAATGAAGTATTCTAGAGAGTAAATCTAGGATCACATGCCTGTGAGTATTGTGCATAAACTGAAAGCAATTTGAGGTTGGTAAGAATACTTAAACTGCTAATGTATTTCTTGTTTAGGAACTTGGTTGTTCTTTATGTTTCAGCATCCTATGGATATATTCTGTGAGTCTAGTGAACAAAAATACTCACATTAAACTGAATTGCATTGTACATTTACAAAAATACTACTATAGGAAGACACTTGGGAAGATTTTTCCTTTAAGTCAGCTAATTTTCTATCAGTAATACACACAAAAGAGAATGTAGATATGATCATAGAAGAAATCAGAAACAACAGTTCTAAGTTTGAACTATGGGGACTTCCCTGGTGGTCCAGTGCTTAAGACTCCATACTTTCATGGGTTCGATCCCTGGTCTGGGAACTAAGATCCCACATGCTGCGCAGTGTGGCCAAAAAAAAAATACGGGGGCATAATTCTTGCCCAAGTGACCTTGGACAGGTTACTTAACGTTTCCATATCATATTTGTTCATCTATAAACTGGAAATAATATTATTTATTTTATAGACTTAGTGTTAAGATTAAATTTTATAAAAACGTTAATTTTTTGGGACAGTGTTTGCCACATCTTGAATACTTTGCAAATGTTAGCTATTATCATAATTAAAAAGGCAGGATTTGGTACTAAAACAGGTCTGAACTAGAGGCCAAAGACCTAAGCTTAAATTCTGTAGCCTCAAAAATAGTGGGCAAGTAGTGTTGTTGACTGTAACCTGTAAAGATTTGTGCATACCCTACCTATATTAAAAAGTTGTTCTCTCAGTTTGAATATCTTATATAAGGCTGTATTGTAAATTAAATTGTTAATTAATGCTCTTAATTTGCCTTCAGCCCTGTTTCTAGAGTGATATAGCTACAGTAATCCTTATTAGACTGTCTGGCACAGGATGAAATATGTGTCTTCACGTATTGGAAAACACATTTTGGGGTTTTCTCTTCAAATGTAGCTTCTGTTCACCTGACTGGTATCATCTCCCATTGTGTCCCTTATACACAACACTTAAGTTATACACAATTATTTACCGCTTCCTGAAATAGATATTCAGACTCAGATAATGTTCTTTCTGGAATACATACCTTTACAAAGGATCTTCTCTCTACCAGAAGTGCACACTGCCTCCCCTGATTCACGAACACTTTAAGAGTGTACAGGTCATCTTTGAAAGCATTTATCTTCCAAATGTGCTTCAATTCTTTCGTCACTTGTGTTTCATTGTCTGCTAGTAACGTGACAGTAAATAGATCAGTATCAGTCAAAAGAAAGGCAAACATCATATAATTAAAAGTTAGATTAACTGAAGTGGAGTGAATGGCTCCAAACATTCCGGCCCAAGAAACACCCATAAAGAGTAAGGAGCTTAGCGCTGGGGTAAATAAGCATGGGGGAAGGATTTGTTAAACAAATACATATAACAGTGCTTTCCTGCGACAGACACCAGACTGTAAACTGACCAAACTATCATTGTATCTTCTCTCTGTACACAGCCCTGAAGAACCTTACAAAATATCAGCTCTTCCCCAAGGGATAGACCCTCAAGGATATAATGACCCACAGCAACCAAGAATGGGGGGTTGCTATTGTTGGTGTCTTCTGGCTACCCTAGAACCCCATACTTAATTTTTCCTGGGCAATTTCATTTGGGACATTCAGTTGCCCATAAGTGATTCACGGAAGCATCACATTCATTGTTTCTCTCTCAGAGACAAAAGGCTTATAGGGGTCCTTCATAAAGGGCAGGCCTGTCTATGTAAACAAAATATAAGAGAAAAAATGGAAGTGCCAAATAAAATCTTTAGTAAATGATATTTGACTTATCGATTATGAATAATAAGACATTTTAATTTAGCTCACACAGTTTAGAAAAGAAATGACTAGCATCAGATATCTGCCACTTACTCTTCTTTTCATCGTCTTCTAACTTAATTTTATATGTTGACAAAAAAAGCGGAGTATAGGGTAATGAAAAAGCTAAATTAGAAAATTTTTAATTAAGCACATTAATCTAACAGTGAATTAATATGAATTAACTATAATGAATGCAAATGTTTATATCTGGTATTTTCAAATGTATATGCACTTGAGAGATAAGTAAAACTTACTGCCTAGATACTGTGGTAAACTAGTAGTATGAACAAAGGTGAGTTTCCCATAGCAAATTTCCACTTATAGGATTTTTCTAACTCTATGTAACTGACCATAAGCATGTTTATCTGCATCTTCCACTGTAATTATCTTGTCAAGTTTCAAAATCCATAGCTGATATATTTGTAAGAAACAATTTCCAGGTATGTCATGCTTTAGCTAACACCATTGAGAGTCAAGTCAGTCAAATCAGAAAAGGAAGTGACATTTCTAAGTTGTTGATGTATTGATATGTTTGGTCTTCTTTCCCGGTTCTCAACATGCAATGCTTAGTGAAATGTGGGGATTAGAAGCATAGAGTGTTACAGAGTGGAGGTGGCACTTGTATAAGGGAAACCTTGACTCTTCGGTTTTGAGATGAGTAGGATATGTACATAGATTGAGATTCAAGAGTGTCTTGAAAGAAGTTCATGGGTTGGTGTGGGACATTGGCTGAAAGAGAGCAGTATAAGGACTCGTGAGTATACACTCTCGTGTGTGTGGCAAGGGGCAAGGGTTAAGGATTGTTAGGAGAGAGCATGGGGTGTTTTCTGGGAATAGGTGCGTGCACTATTCAGTAAACTTGAAGATAATGAGATGCCTGATTTTTCTAAATTGGAGGCTAGAAGCATTTGGTCTAGACCTCTAAGAGACTAGAATATAGAAGGAGTACTATGGGAAAGATCTGAGATAGGGCTAGAAAACAGGGTTTATTCTACAAGTGTGGAACTGAGGGCTCTATGAGGTGTTACAGTAGGCCATAGGCCCTTATGAAAACATAGTAATATTATATAGTAATATTACAGAACAAATAGAGGATGATCTTCATTTTTTATACACAGGGTTGGAGTCAGGACATGCATAAATGATAATTAGAAACCCAATAGTAAAAAATTCTTTTCAAGTATCAAAAAAAATAACAAAAATACTGTTAATGACTTAACTACCAACTAGAATAAAATATTGTAATACTGTGGAATTAAAGCTTAAGAAAAGAATATATATATTTACATATAAATATATTTATAAATATACATGTATATAAAATATATATAAAAATATATTTATATATAAATATAATTTATATATAAAATAAATATACTTATATATAAGATATATTTGTATAATATATATTATATTATACTTTATACTTTTTTATATATTTTATTATATCCAATATAATGATTCTGATATTTGTACTATGTTAAATTCTGATATAATGGCAATGACATTGCAAATAAATTTGCTTCCTTTATAAAACCATTTAATCTATCATAACTCAATCAGGGACAGATAATCAGATTTTCACATTTAGAAACGTATACAAGTTCATCTTAATACAACAACAAAGTTTTCATGATTATTAACATCTTCTGACAAAGATATTCCAGATATTACTGCCTGCAATTATGGGGGGCAATATATGAGCCAAAAACAACCCTCATTCATAAACATATATAAACTGCAGAGTCACTGTTCGTTCAGTTCAGGATTTACTGTTAAAAGTTGATTTGGCTCACAATTATGTTGCTTTGTTTAAAATACATGGGCAACGTCACTGAATTTTGTTGCAGCTTAGATTGCCATATGTGTCATACTTCAGTGTTGCCCAAGCATCAGGGGAAGTTTAGAGATTTGAACTAGGAATTTTGAGGCAGAATTGTTCTGTGTTTGTATGTGTGATGTGTGAGGTGTGATCCAGCAATCATATGCTGAATGTAGAATAAGCGGGGGGGGGGAACTATCCCAGACATTCTCTTTAGGATCATTCCTATTTTTTTTCCTGAAGCTTCTGTTGTAGGGCCTCAAAACACTGTTGCTGTCAGGTATGGGAAATGCTGTATCTTTTTGTTTGCTTTGTATTTTTCTGTCTTATCCCCATCTCCATCCCATGCTCTTAATCAGAGATGCTTATTTTTAGAAAGAGTGTATGACTTTTCTCTCTATGTATTTTTTACTCCAAAATCTAAACATGAAATTCATTGTACTCCACTTTCTAACTGTGTAAGCTGAAGCTTATTTTTACACGGTTAGAAAATATGCTCTCCTTTGCCTCATTGCTGTATGATTTAGTCTCCCATCCACAGAATGGGTATAATAATGGTGATTATGATGATAAGTTAGTATTTTCATAGTGCTTCCCATATGCTGCCCCTCATTCAAGGCATTTTTCGCATGCTAATTTACTTCTTCCTCATAATAACTTAGTGGGAGACAAAGAGGAGGAAACTGAGACGTGAATGTTTCGGTAACTTACACAAGTTTGTGCAGCCAGTAAATGTCAAATCTAAGTAGTTTGTCTTAACTCTTTCCTTGGTCTTAACCAAAATAACACCCACCTCATAAACTTTTTATAAGCATTAAATGAATAAATATATACATTTGTTTAGAATAGCTCCTGGCACATGGTACAACCTCAGTAACTGCTAGCTAGCTACTATAATCATCATTATTCAGGTATTTCTTATATAAAGGAAATGTATGAGGCCTACTTTTGCTTGTTCACTGTTTCCTGAAGCAAAGTTTACAAGAAATATTCCTAATTCTTGACATCCATTGTACTTATTTTTCCCTCATTGTTTATCTGTGTTACTCTGTATAAAGTTTTTGTTTGTTTTTGGTATTCATTTCAGGAAGCTGTCCTTATATCTTTCATTGATATTTTTACTTTACTATTCACTTCTCTAGTTGCTGTAATACATATATAATTTGCATCCTCAATTAATCTTATATTTCTGTAATATTTTTTCAGGGTTATACAGCTTTGCATTTTTCTTCTCAATTCTGTAGCATTCTTGACTTTTTTTCCAATTTAACTGCTTCAGATTTTCGCTATTTAACTTACTTGTTCCAGGGTTCTAGAATTTCAGTGATTATGTTTCGAAACAGTAAAAAGTTCTGATCTCAGATTTTTTTCCTGTTATTGATTTCTGAATTTCTTTTTGTAAATACAGTTTTCGTATGTCTCTCTCTGGGAATATTGAGTTAAGTGATTATGTAATGCTTTTTGTTCTCTCCCCACTCCCACTCCCAGTAACTAAATACCTGAGTTTCACCCTCTTCTTTTGAATAAAACGTTGTGATCTATGTGTGTCCTGAATTTGAGATGAAAGGAGTTCTGACATAGATTGCATGGGGTTCTTGTCAGCATGTTTTAGGCCTGTATAAAGAATGAAGGGTAGAGGCAAGAATTATTTTATTTTTGAGCTGTCAAATTTAAGGGACATAGAATGGGAAGCAAAGGGCAATTCTGGCAGAAAGACTTGAAGTTTGCTACAGAATCTCTCCTCCTTATATGGCGCACATGCCTCCATGAGAAACCAGCCTTTTAATATGACTTTGTGGGCAATTGGAAAACAGATATTTCATAGTATTGTAAATATGCATTTCTTGGGGGAGAAGAATGGTTATGAAGATTGATACTTGGGTACATAAATTGACTCACAGTCAAACCTTATCATACCCTGTCACTGCAAACAGTGGAATGTTTAGCAGTATTTTCTTTTCCCCCTGGGGAATCTTTGTATCCCTCTGAAAGCTATAAACTTCTGGTTAGTCTGAACTCTTTTTAAGCTGGTCACATAAAAGCAAAATAGCTTACGTCAGTTAAGTCTCTAATGTAGATATTCGTATATAGTTTCAACGTTTATGTATGAATATATATACATGTGTGTTGTATTCATGTATATGTACACAGGGTCATATATATATATAAAACTTCATTGTAATGAAAATTTAGAAATCTAGTAGAAGTAGGTTTCATTGAACTGTTTATGTTAGAAGCTCAAAAGGAAATTGGACATTTTGGGAAAGCAAGCAATATAATTTTAAAATATAAATAAGCATGCCTATTAAATGTTCTTTTGAAACAAAATATTTGGGAAATTTATCATTAAACATTATTCAATTGAATGCTAAAGCATCAGTAAGTTCACAATAGGGAAAGACAATTTTAGGACTTACTATAGAGGGTTCAAATCAGTCATAGTTGGTGCAAATCAGTCATAACAAAGAACTTCTTAATGAGGTCTCCTATTTTTTAAGGGTATAGTGAAGATCTTTTTTTAAATGAATAATTTGGAGATGTATATGACTTCCCTATCACTCTTCACTATCTACATTTATTTAAGATTTGCCTGAATTTTTTATGGATGCCTGGAAATTGTGTAAAACTTAATTGTGTTCAGGAGTTACTGATTTAAATAATAAACATGAACTTTTTTAATGATTTTCTTCAACAGTCACACTTGCAAATATAATTTTATTTTAAAGTACATATACAAAATACTTTCTCACTTTTTTCTTCTATTTAGAACATATTTTGTAGAAAAGCAGTACTTCAATTTAATATTAGGAATATATGATGCAACATCAATTACTGTTTGCAAACTGTGACATTTACAGGGAATACTAATGATGCATAATAAATCAGAAAACATTAGAAAGCAGAAACATGTTTATGAAATGAGTGATTTCTACATGCATTTGTGATAAATACTATATATTTATTATATAGTTATATATTAATCTGATATAGCTAGCCAACTAAATTAAGAATCTTACCACAGTTATAAGAGCAGAAGTAAGAAACATTTCTGTGAAAAATTGTGTTCATTTTGTGAACAGCTATATTTCAAAAATGTACAGTTTTTTCATTTTAATTGTTGATAATGACATTTAAATTTGGTATTTATTTTAGTGTGAATTTACTAGAAAGATGAACAAATTTATGAAACTGAAATTTACCTAAAGTAATATCTGTCATTTATCACTTCAATCAGTTGGGCTTTTTTAAACTTGATTTTTTTTTTTACTTTAATACTAACATTTTTATTTTGATGAGTAGTATCCGTTAAGTCTAGCACATCAAAGTCATCACCTCATGACTATTACAGTTTAACATAATGCTTAGTGAAACACGAGCTGAGTTTAATAATACTTAGCAAATACAGGCCGTGTGTGAGAATGACTGAAGGTGAGGAAATACCTCAGATACTATTCTTGTTTTCAATAGTGGGCATTTTCAGTAGTGTTCCTGGCGTGCAGGTAAAGCCCAGCAGTAGGCTGAGGAAATTAATGAAGGGTAACGAAACACTTATAGATCATTTTATTTACTACTGAAGAAAGCATACTATTTTGCGTATTCTTAAGCTCATTTTTCTGAGCTCATCTTCCATACAGACACAGGTTTAATATACATGTGATCCTTGAAAAAGCTGGGGTTAGGGGCATAGACCCCACACAAAATCCCCCTGTAACTACAGTCCATCCTCCTTATGCATGGTTCCTCTGCACTTTTTCAGTTTAGCACTTGCTGATTCAGCCAGCTGCAGATCATGTCACACTGAAGTAGCATATTTTGGGAAAAATGTGTGTAGAGGTGGAGCCATGGCCATGCAAACCCCTGTTGTTCAAGGGTCGACCATAATTGTATCTTTTGTTACGGGTTAAATGTCTAGATTTGGAATGAATTAGTACTTCAGCTAAGTTATCCTGAGATCAAGTCTGCGGTCTTTCTATTGAGCTAAGTGCACATAATTTTAAGACTCTTGGTATAAAGTTTTAGAAACAGAAGGAAACTTAGAAATGTTTGTGCTATAAATTCGTTACATAAGATCATGTTTATAAAGGTGAATGATGAATGCCTCATGGTAGTGGTGGCATCATTGCTTCTACAAGCCAATTATTCTGATTGTACTAGACGTTTAAAAAAATACTTATAATTCTCATTCCTGCCTTTAAATATGTATCAGAACATTTTATGAGTAAATATCAGAGTCTAAATGTCAGTGACTATGGTTGTTGACTAAATTCCCAAAGATTAAATAAGTATTTGTAATTGTATATCCCTAGGGTACACTTGTATTAGAAAAAAAGTTTTGTTCTTTAATGTGAAGGTATATTAACAAGAAATGTAAAAAAAGGGACAAAATTAACGGCTAAAGTGCCTTTCACATTTTTTCTTCTATTTGATTCCTCTCTTCCTGTTTCATCTCATTGTAAAATTGTAGTGTCTGCCTAATTTAAATTGGAGTAACTTTAGAAATACAAGTACACAATACGTGAATCCTTTCCTAGCTG
This sequence comes from Phocoena phocoena, assembly GCF_963924675.1. NCBI lineage: Eukaryota > Metazoa > Chordata > Mammalia > Artiodactyla > Phocoenidae > Phocoena > Phocoena phocoena. Next base: position 55,613,981 of record NC_089236.1, on the reverse strand, counting down.
ATAACTAGCACAATAGCACTTTTTTAGTTCTTTTGCAAAAGAAGGAAAGAAGGGAAAATTAATTAACTTATTAAGGTGTTATATGTATCAGTCACTTTGATTTTATGATTTTTTAAATTACTATATTTATGTAAAATTTCCCCCAGCTTTAACACATAAAATTTTGAATTCTCCTACTAGCCAATGTCACATATTTAGTAAACTGCAGATCCAAATGTCCTAAGAAGATAGAGTGGATGTTTCTGTTACGTACTTAAAAAGATTTAAAAAATTCACTTAACAACAGTTATGACAACAAATAATATTTGGTCTTTACTGAGCATGTATAGTAATAGTAAACATATAGGAATACTAGAAATCAATAATTCATTCAGTCAAAATGTAGTAAATATTTATTGAGCACATAATTTTTAAAATAATAAAGTCCAAAGATTTTTTATTCTGATTTAAAATAAGACTATTGTTATATCCCCATGGAAACTAAATAAGTGAAAATATTTTATGTTGTGGACTTTTTCTTTCTTCCCCAGAATGAGAAATTTAAAAATCTTCGGATGAGTCCCAAACAGAGACTTGGGAGTAAGAAAAAAAATCAGCTACTAGATAACATGGACCCTGGTCTTTAAGATTTGTATACTCAGCATCAAGAAGCTTTGGACCTTGAGATTGGGGTGATTTATCATTCTGGAGCAAATACATCTTTTAATCATGTGGATACATATTTTAGCAGAAGCATGAGTTTAAATTTTTTTTTTTTTTCGATACGCGGGCCTCTCACTGCTGTGGCCTCTCCCCTTGCGAAGCACAGGTTCCAGGCGCGCAGGCTCAGTGGCCATGGCCACGGGCCCAGGTGCTCCACGGCATGTGGGATCCTCCTGGACCGGGGCACGAACCCGTGTCCCCTGCATCGGCAGGCGGACCCCCAAGCACTGCGCCACCAGGGAAGCCCATGAGTTTAAATTTTGAATCCTAACTCTGTTCTACTAATTTAGAAAAATACCCTAAAAATGATAATCATTACTTTTTATAACCGTAGGGATATTGATATTGATTCCATAAAGTTGTTTTTAGGTTAAATAAGAAAATAAATATAACAAAAACATAGTCCTGACTCAGTAAAGATTTATTTACTTTAACCATTAATAAATTTTATTGTGTGGAAATCAAAAAAGGTTTAGATTTAGTGTTGGTTTTCCTGAAGTTTATCATACACATTTTTTGAGAAATATGACTTTAAATCTATTGACTAAAGGTATAATATTGTTTGTGATATACTCAAAGTTAGTGATAAGGTTAGTGAATGTTGTAGGCATATTTATGTAGCTGAGCTACTCAAACAAGGCTTAATAGATGGTGTTCTTTTTGCACTTATAGTAGTATAAGGGAAGTTAATGCATAAATCTTAGAACTTAAAAGATACTTTTTTTTTTTTTGTCTGTGCCATGTGGCTTGCAGGATCTTAGTTTCTTGACCAGGGATTGAACCCCGCGGCCCTCGGCAGTGAAAGTGCAGAGTCCTAACCACTGGACTGCCAGGGAATTCCCAAAAGATATTTTCAAAAAGAGTTTATAAAAAGTTTTCAGCAGGTGCATAGGGATCATGACAGGGAGAGGTGAAGTAAACATAGTTAGGTAATGCTAGAATGTAGTGTGTTTTGAAATGCTGTGTTCAGTAATTGAACTTTTCATTTTGGCTACTTTCTCAGCTTTTGTGTATGCCTGCTTTACATACTACACTAAAACAGGAATTCTATTATGGTTGAAACAAAAAATCTTTTATCTAAGAACAGTTATGTTTTCAAGCAGTCTATAATTCTGTTTACATTTAGATTCATTTTAAAGGCATACAGTATGCATTATTAATGTCAGGAGTACATTTTATTGCTTTGGCATTCTAATGCATTGAAGCGAAAATAATAATTCCTTTTGTAGATAAAATAATAACTTTTTGTATATTTTACTGCAAAAATAGCTATAAAGGCAAAGATAACGTATACAATTTTTTAAAGATAAATTGTTTAACACGCAACAAAGATAATTTTGGTTAGTAGAAATAACCTGTTTTCCACTGTATAGAACACAAAGGTAAAACATACTCAGTTTAATAAGTGAGATGACATGTATGTCACACCTTTTAATGAACCATGTGATTGACAGAAAGCAAAATCTTGTTTTTCATGTCTATCCAAATTACCCTTCTGTTTTGCTACCAGAATATGTTGAACCCATTGAGATACACTGCAATGACTATATAACATGTTTATTCATATTTTCATTAATTCATTCATTTGGACTAGTGAAATTTATTCAACAATAAGAGTGACATACAGAAGTGGTTATTTAGAAAGATTATTTTCATGTAAAATGTTGTGACACGATTGAATGCCAAGAAATCAGTGCGGAGACTATTGCCAGAGTGAGTTAGAGGAAGATAAAAAAGAAGAAGTGATGCAGACGTATTAAAAAGAAGTAGTAATGTACTTGGGTAATCCAACTGAATATAGGGCATATGGGAACGTGAGGAGAAAATTGTTTATAGTTTCAAATATGTTCGTATAAAAATACCAAATCTTCACTCAGTTATTTGTAATCATCCCCTGTCCTACCTAAACTTGTTTTACTTCCCTGGTTTTCCTCATTTCCTCTTCTTTTCATCCTCTTCTGATTTGCAGTTTGAGCTAGTCAGTCTGTAGAAGAGAAAACCCACTTTAACAGTTTTAAGTAGAAAAAAATTATAGAAAGGAAACTCAGAGACTTGGACATCACACTTCAAAGAACAATGCTGAAAATACACACTGAAAGCCCCTGGAAGCTCCCCTCTGCCTCAACCACCTGACATAGGTGCAGCTGTTAGCTGTCTCCAAATGTTTTCCACTACTGCTCTTAAAAACCAGAGCTACCATTGCCATATACCCAGATCCATAGCTGTTTCCATGCCTTCACGTTTGATATAAATGATTACTATCTGGGATTATGAGTTTCTGACTTCTGTTTTAGGAAGGTGGACCCAGTGTGGGAAATACCTTTCTTTAATAGCGGGTGCTCAAAATTCTGCCGACAGACAGAAAGTGTAGAAATAATCCATTTTTATACTTAACTTTGTTCATTTTTCAACAATCACTACTTAGTCTGGCATTTTCAAAATGTTTTCTATATTCTTACCCCAAACTGTGAAACACTGATATTGACAGTCAACTAAGAAAACCAATTGATGTGAATAGATATGATGATAAAAATATATGAATTAACCTGTACTTATTACTATGACAGTTTCATGTACATTCAAAATTAAATTACTGGGTATGAATACAGATGAAGTTTTGAAATTGACTCTGTATTTATTGAACATGAACTATGTGTATTAATTTTCAACTTTTGACAAGGTTGGTTTCTTCTGTTGGTGTGTGTGTCTTTGGGAAGAAGTAGATGGCTGATCTTAAATATTTGAAGCTAGGGAAGTTGGTTTCTATTTATTTTACATTTTCCCATAGTACTTGTATAAGTTTACTAGAGTTGCCGTAACACCTTACCACAAAGTTGGTGACTTAAATCAACAGCAGTTTATTTTCCCACAGTTCTCATTACCAGAGTTTAAAATCAAGATGTCAGCAAGGCAGCACTCTGCATGGAGGCTCCAGTGGAGAATCCTTCCTTTCCTTTACCAGTTTCAGGTGGCTGTCAGCATTTATTGATTTCCCTGGCTTGTGGCCACATCATTCCAACTTTTGCCTCACCTTAACATCACCTTTTCCCCTGGGTGTTTCATCTCCTCCTCTGTCTCTTGTTAGAGCATTTGTCATTGAATTTAAAGCCTATCGGGTCTCTAGGGTAGTCTCATTTCAAGATCTTTAATTATATCCGCAAATATCCATTTTCCAAATAAAGGTTTGCAGGTTCACGGATGCCAGGGATTTGGACATGGATGTATCTTGTTGGTGTCCACCATTTAAGCCATTAGAGTTCTGTATGGGATAATTTAAAATACCATTGAATGACAAATTTTACTTTCATTCACTTGTTTATTACTGATTCCATCAGTCTCTTAGGAAACATGGCAGAGCATCCACCATGTGTGTTTTAACCTTCAGAGAAGGCACTGGTGAAACAAAAATGAACAAGTGAACATCCCCGTCTCTAAAAAACTCAATATGCTCGTCTAAAAAATATATATATATATTTTAAAAACAGAGTATTTATCTAATAGAAATGTATAAAGGTGCATCAATGGATATGGGAAGTAGCATCAATTTTAGATCTTAAAAATTGGAGGGAGGTTATAGGAAAAAATGTGGGAGAAAATGACACTGATTTGAGATTGAAAAGTGATTGGGAAGCTATCTGGGATACAAACAGAAAAGCAGCTACTCAGCTAAAGTTCATATGTGAATGTTTATAAACAGTTTTGTCTGTTTTCATCATATTGAAATCTAGTACATTCGCACATAGCAATAATTATGCTAAGTGTAATAAATAACTTGTAGATTGATTGTTTGCTACCAATATATCCAATTTATTTTTAATTAAGCAGAAGCCACTAAATCCACGAGTGCAGAAATATATCAGAACGATTTGCAAAAGAGTAATTGGAAAAATTGGCCCGATTATATTTAAATGTCAGTATTAATTTAAAACTTTATGATAGTTTTAGAAAGATATGTGTCTTAGATCACATGATATTGGCACTATCACTTAACAGATATTATTCATATTGGAAATGAATAATATGAGGTAGCCAAGATATTCAATTAGTTTAGGCCATACTCTCAAAATTGTATGTAGCATTATTTCTCTGAGAAGATTTTCTAGATCTCTAGTATATTATCTTTTCCTTAATGACACTCTGTCCTCCTAAATGTTCAGAATTAAAATGCAAGTGGAAAAAATGACTCTGTAACAGTTAACTTATAGAAATCATTCTTTTACTAATGTATATATATATATTTATCACATAATGTGTGCTGTTTTTGGCATTAGACTGTTGCCATTGCTGGGAGGGGACCACAACTTAAGAAATTTGTGCAGCCTCCGGAATATAGGAAAGGCAAAGAAGAAATTCTTTCCTAGAAGGAAAGGAATGCAGCTCTGCAGACACCTTGATCTTAGCTCTGTTACAGCAATTTTGGACTTCTGATCTCCAGTACTGTACAATAATAAAGTCATATGGTTTTGAGGAATAAAATTTGTGGTAATTTGTTAATACAACAATAGGAAACTAATACAGATTTTGGTTATGATATGCTAGGTCCTCTTCTCAAAGATTGTTTTCCTATGACAGTAGAAGACTGAGTTACTTATTAGCAACTATCACATAATTATTATACATTCAGTGTTTAGTTCAGGGGTAGACAACCCTTATATTGCTAATGGAAAAACACTTGGGGGATCACCAACAATGGATCAGTGATTTTTTTATCCAAATATTTATAACCATATATTATTCCTCTTTACTGAGTTCTTCTCCATGATAAACAAGTACACGTTTGAGTAGAGCTCTACAGCGAATTGTTTTGCTAAAGCTAGTCACCAACATCAAGTTAAAAATGTTTGCTCCTCTTTTTTTCCATCTTACCATGGCATGACAGAAATAATTCAGTTATGCTATTTTCAAATTTAAAATGATGAAAACTAAAGATTATATTATTCTATTGAGAGCATATTCATATTTTTGACTTGCAGTTCCTACTCTTGTCAGCAAAAGCGTAACAATGACTATTTTGAGAAAATGGCCTGTGTGCTTTTTGCACATTATGGATTAGTTCAGTGTGTACTTGTCTGTTTCAAGTGGTCACAATATCAAAATAATTAAATGTTAATTTAATAGTAGAATTCTTAATTGGAATGAGTAGAACATGGCAAGCCATGAAAAGCATTTAGACTATAGCAATAGTGAATGTTTTAAAATGTTCTCCCTTATCCCCGTTGAAATAATCATTTAGTTTTAGACTCTTGTCGCTAGGGGCTTGATGCTGTAAGAGCTCTGCCTAATATAAATTGCAATGGAAAAATATGATAAGAATTGTATTGGTCTGCATTTTTCGAAAATAAATTGAACCCTAGCCATTTAATCAAAGAACATAGCCAACAATCCCTTGCTGTCACTCTTACCACGTGTATTCTAGCTGATGCTGTTGTTGGAAAATTACCACTTGTGATAACATTTAAAAATTTTTATTTGACCTTGATAAGGGAAAGATGTTTTCTGTTGAAATTAACATGCTGCTCACAGCTGCACCTTTTATCTTGCATTAAAAAATACTTGACAACACATGGTTGTACTTTGAACAAACCCATGTTTTTAAATAGCCTGTGTCCTGTGTGTTGATCTTGGGCAATGATAAAGTGGAGACTGAACACCCATTTGTTAGGACAATTTTCCATTCAAGAGTTTCTTGTAAAAAATAATTTGTTCCTTATGTGTTCTTTCTCTCCAAATTTTTATTTTCAAGGGTTCATTTTTCACCCTAATTTACTCAATTCTTCCTCTTCTTTAAAAGGAAGTGGAACTGCTGCTGCTACATAAATTTTCTTTGCTGGGCCCAACATCTAATTAATTCCAAAAGAAAACCTCTTTCCATTAAGTAATGGCCTGTACGTGGCCAGCATATTTCTAGGCCTCCTTGCAGGAAGAAGGAAATGGTAGGAAGAAGTTCCAAAGAATCACATCACTGAATTCACAGCCATCCTAGGAAGCACCTGAGGTGAAAGACAGACAATGTCCCTTCTGTGGCTCCCACCTCAGATCAATATTTGTAGAGAATCTTGAATGTAGGAGAACACATCTCATTCTAATTTATTAAGAAATGTGGAATCAAGGTATCATTTAGTGAGTCGCACAGTAAAAATGTTTTTCTAAGGTAATGCCATGAGGCGTTAATAATAATAATAATAATAGTCCTGAGGACCCAGATAATGCCTGTGTTCAACAGGAATTCTGAAAGCGAGAAACAATAAATGGAACATGAAAAATAGAAAGGTATAAATGGTATATTTAATGTCTTCTATCTTTAATTCTGTTCACTATTACCCTCTGTACACATTGAGATTATTTTCCACATTTACTCAATTTCCGTAACTTAAAGTAAAAACAATATTTTTAGGTAACAGTTTTCAAAGCACTTTCACACATTTTGTTTTGTGACTACCTTTAGAGTATGATAGAAGAAATAAGGGATAAGGAAGCTTTTAGTAGATAAAAATGAATGCTTAAAAGTTAATACATTATTTATAAATATAGTAGATTATAATTTGTGGGATTTTTTGAAAATAGACTTTTTTTGAGCAGTTTTAGGTTCATACCAAGATCAAGTAGAAAGTACAGAGGAAGGGAACTATATTTAATATCTTATAATAACCTATGATGGAAAAGAATCTGAAAAAGAATATATATATATGAATCATTTTGTTGTACACCTGAAACTAACACAATATTGTAATCAACGATACTTCAATAAAAAAATGAATACACACACACACAAAAAAAAGTAAAGGGGGTTCCCATATCTCTCCTGTCCCCCACTCCACAGCTTCCCCTACTATGGACATCCCTGGCTGAAGCGGTCCATTTGCTACAATTGATGAACTTAAATTGACACATCATTATAACCCAAAGTCCATAGTATACACCAGGGTTCACTCTTTTTTTTTTTTTTTTTTTTTGTGGTACACAGGCCTCTCACTGTTGCGGCCTCTCCCGTTGTGGAGCATAGGCTCCAGACGCGCAGGCTCAGTGGCCATGGCTTATGGGCTCAGCCGCTCCACAGCATGTGGGATCTTCCCGGACCGGGGCACGAATCCACGTCCCCTGCATCGACAGGCGGACTCTCAACCACTGCGCCACCAGGGAAGCCCCAGGGTTCACTCTTGACGTACATTCTGTGGATTTTGACAAATGTATAATGACATTCTTCCCAATAATTCACTTTTTGCTAAGTAACAAGAGTTCCCTTTTCTTTCCTTGCATTCAAAGAACCTAAATAGAGCTAGTCAAATGATATGAGAGTATTAGAGAAATGACTAGAATTCAGATGTTCTGACACTCCTTCCTCTTTGCTGAGACAACTTATGCACATGCTTAGCACAAATCCTGAATTTGTTGGATGCTCAATAAACTGTAATTCTTTAATACACATACACACATCAGTATTGCAAAACAGTAAGATAAAATGGAATCTAGATTTTTAAAATTCGGCTTTCTTCTTTTAGAATATCTACAGACTCCTGAAGAAAGCGATTAGACATCTCAAAGGAGCTTGTGAATGATACTGGTATGAAAAGCAGTCTGTCAGACAGTATATGTGTATGCCGTATGGCCCTGAACAGCCCCAGGGTTTTGTCCCTGTTTCATGTGATTTGGGGCGTGCTATGTAATACACTTAAGCCTCAATCAACTTCTTTTACAATGAAATTAATGGTTATACATATTTTGTATGGCTGGTTTAGTAGTAAGTATCTGACCTAAAGTCTAACCCTGTGTTATCCTATTCAATGCTCACAACATTCTACGAACATCATAGGCCCACAGGATAAGTGATGTAATGATTGTAAAGTACTTGCATAATCCTGGAAATTAGGAGTTGTCCAAAAAATATTACTACCAATATTATGGAGGTCGTCATGTTCTTGAGGAAAATATCCATCGAGTTATAGACAAAAGTAAATTATATAATGACCTGTAAAACGAATGGATAATCCCAGCAGGCATATAGTAGGCACACTCGCTGATTTAATAAAAAGTGATATTTACATTTATGTTTTCATTTCAGTGTTTTATCCTTAAGCAAATTTCATTTAAGAAAGAAAACCATTTTAGCTTGTATAAATATCAACTTACCTCTTCAGATTTTTATCTTAATCGCAATAGAACATGGAAACATTTGAAAATGTGCCCAAAGAAACGGTCAGTAACAGGCAATACAGTTCATTACTGATGATTTCACTGGCAGTTCGGGCAGTAATTTGTGGATGGGAAAATCATTCACATAAGTGAGCATGTGTTTCAAAGCAAGGCCCCTAAAGATAGCTCTCCTGGCTTCAAATGTCCAGCTGCGTCGTAGGTACTCAGTTCGTTAACTCTGTCAGCTTGAGAAAATTGCTTATCTTTTCTTGACCCTCATAACCACAGCACCGTTTTTTTTTTTTTTTTCCTGATATAAATTCTCCAAGTTACCACCTACATCTCTTGCCATTTATTCTCAGTATTCTCTCCTTACTAATTGTTTCCTTCTGAACATGAAATAGAGGAAATCCACATGCCTGGCTTTAGGTCTTTTCCAATCAGTATTTTTCCTTAATTAACCAAATCCATAAACATGTACTCAGTTGTCATAATATGTTCATAAATCTCAAATGTATATTTTCTGCCCAGAACTTACCTCTAAAGTTCACACTCCACTATCTAATTGCCCCCTAGACATACTCATTTTTCTGTTGAACTGGCAATTCAAATCAACATGTCCAAGAGTTTATTTATTATTTTCCCAAATAAGAATTTTCCTAACCATTTATTTATTCTCTGCATCTCTGCCAGTGTAAATTTTTAAAATTTAAATCTGACTCATTATCTCCCTGAGAAAATAATTCCACATCTTCCATTGGTGGACGATTGACCATATATAACTGAAGTGTAATCTACTGGTGTGCCCTGGAAAAAGAATAAGTGAGTAATCAATGTCTGCCATGTTATTACCAGCCTACACTGTTAGCCATCAGCCTGGTACTTGTATGCCTGCTAAATACTAGACACTTTGCTATGAGATTTGCCAAGTACAGATTTTTTGTTTTGTTTTTGGTAGGAGAATCATCTGAATAGACACCTTGGCGGTTTTAGGAACTCCAGTGATAGTGAACTTTAGGAATGGTGATGTTTACAATTTCATGATGATAGCTAAAGAGCTCATTTATCCAGTAAGATGAAAGCAATCAGAAGTTTTCTGTTGAAACATTTTTAGAGAATATGTTTCTCAGCCTTTGGGATATGGAAGCCATAGAGGCAGGAGGTGAGTGGGTTGAGTACATGAGGGAACAGACACAGCTGATTGAGACAACAGCACGATTGACTATTTTGCAGTTATCAAGTTTGTACCATATGACCCCATTAATCATTCAGATTTTGAGAGTTAAAATAGTGTTTCCTTTTAGGAGAAAATTACCCAGTTTTTCCTAAATTTATTCTGACTTCATAGTTCTTCTGCAGACAGATCTGAATAACAGAATATTATGAATCCGTTAAAATACATTTCTATATAAGAACTTTGATGACAAAGGGAAAGCCCTTCAAATATCTGGATGTCACAAAGCTGTAAAAGTTATCTAGTGAATTAGAAGGTAAAATGCGAATTCAAGTCCAAAGTTCATTTAGTTATTTGCTCTGTATTTATTCAGTGCAATAAGAAGAGTTTTAAGCCCAGTAATAAACATTTCCTCTTGTAAGCTACTTCTGCCTCAACTGTATTTATAGTATGGGGAGAGACAATTTTACAAAACCTAAATGTAAAGCCAATGAGGAAATTTGATTACAGCTAATTAATAAAAGTTTAATATTTCAAGGGTAATGATAATCTGTTTTTTAATTCTAAGTTTACATCATTTGGGTTTATTCACTTTATTATTTAAAACCTATCTGTTGGGCTTCCCTGGTGGCGCGGTGGTTGGGAGTCCGCCTGCCGATGCAGGGGACAGGGGTTCGTGCCCCGATTCGGGAGGATCCCGCATGCCGCGGAGCGGCTGCGCCCGTGAGCCATGGCCGCTGAGCCTGCTGCTCCGCAGCGGGAGAGGCCACAGCAGCGGGAGGCCCGCGTACCGCAAAAAAAAAAAAAAAAAAAAAAAAAAAAACCTATCTGTAATAGACACACGCTGTTAGTTTTCTAACTCAGGACTACTTTCCTTACTCTAAGAGTAAATAATTCAACTGTGCTTGGTTAACCAACTTTCTTACTTGCATCCTATTACACATGAAAGCTTATACCAACACCAGCTCCAGGAGTGGTTCTGATTCCTCATTATGTGCAAGATAAAAGATGGGATCAAAGGCCCTTCATAAATTGAACCTACATCTCCCATCTCATATCTGGTTGGCTCATAACACACTGTGCTACAGTTACATTGGATTAGTTACCGTGCTCATAATGTTTAAGACAATTCACATATAATTCTCACCTAGAATTCTGCCTTTCCTCTCATCATCTGCTTGTCAAGGGTCTATTAATCCTGTAAGATCGAGGGTAGGCCATCAACTTCACTTGAGACATTTCCTAAATTCTTGAGTCTGCAACATTCTGCATAACTCCATCAAAGCACTAAATACCTTGGGCTGTAATTATTGTCTGTGAACCTATCTTCCTTACTAGACTATAGAATTTATAAGCTACTTAGAGGTAAGCACTATGCTTTATTTCTTTTTCTATGTTTAGTACCTGAAATAGGCAATTAGATTCTCAAAAATTATTTTCAAATGAGTGAATGAATAAATAAAATTACTGAGCTAATAATAATAAACTTTCTTAGCCACTACAATTATCTTTTACATTAGGTAAAAAATGTAACTATTTAAATTAACCAATATGAAGTGGAGAAATCTCTTAGGCCATCTCTGGCAAAGGCCTTATAAATAATGAAAAAGAAAAGGTAGAGCCACTAACAAGCAAAGCCGTAAAAAGTAAAATCCTGATGTGACAGTAATTTTAACAATTGACCTGCTGTTAAGCCCTCTCACCAACTTGATTAGCCTTTCTAAATATGTTCCAGTTTTTGCCTATCATCTTTAAAGAATGATGGTGGGCAGAGGACTATTCCATTTTAAAGTAGTAGATGCCACAGGCAAAGCTCTATTTTGTCAGGGTTTGGAGAACGTGGGGAAGTCTGGAAGTCACTGTGTCTGGAAAATTGATCCCCAATGAGGAGATAAGGCGCTAAGGAACAAGTATTTTCTGCTTAATTGTTCTCCACAGCTTTATAGATCATCATCTAATTTAAACTAGCTCATAAATACTGCTCAGACATCACTTACTCATCTATTCACTCCAGATCATGAGGCTGCTACATGGATGTAGAAATAGGCCTTGTAAGAAAATACTTAGACCCCATAAGACTTCAAATCTCAGATAATACTCTCGGATTTTAATGTGGTTTAAACATATTATTACAAATAAAGCGATAGCATATTCTGATCACTAAAGTGAATTTTAGAATTTTAGTAAATAAGCAGATCTCCAAAGATTAAGTAAAGATGCTAAAACTTGGAAGATGAATAATGATAGTGAGGATTCTGTATTATACTTGAATTTCACAAGATACCGTAATGCCTGTCATTTTGTGTTTTTCAGCATTCATACTTAATAATGTGTTTTAGACTTCAGTGCTCTCTATTCAAAATCCCATTTCTTTACAATATATTTTCTGTTCTTGCCACTGAAAAATGGTGCAGACTTCTTGCTTTCTTGTTTAAAGAAATAATAACTATCTGAGACTGAAGACCTTTGTTTCAAATTTCAGCTACCAGGATCTAAATCCTTCAAAAATAATGTTTGTAATGGAAATTCTTGTGGAACTTTACGTGACACTGAAGGTTTAAAAAAATATTTTATAAAAGCCTCTTTTTCCTTCTTTTATTACTAGCTTTTAAAAGCAAAACTTGTTTGAAAACTCAGCATTTATTTTACTTCAGAGTCTTCAGACAATCAGGATTCGTCGACAGAAATTCTGACTGAGGCATTAAACCCACTTCAAATGCAAATTATGACAAAGAATCCTCCATCTAATACACAGGACTTTAAAGTAGCCCTGGTAATTGGAAAAGGGTATGGTCCAATGATACTTCTACTTGTTGTTTTTCTTTATTATAAAGAATTCCAATGTTGTCAGAATGTTCCTATTTCTAAGCTACGTTACCTGACAGCTAACCTAATTTTAGGCTACATATAATCCTGTACTAATCTGGAGCTTTGAAGACAGGTGACACCCAAGCAATTATTGAATTATAGGGTGAAATAGAGTAAGCCCAGGATAAAGTAGATGCTTAATGAGTGTGCTATAATTGCATGCTACATCAATGAAATGCATTTCTAATTAATTATTCAGCATGAGAAACTTAGTACAATTAATTTCAAACTAAAATCATAGCAATAATGTAAATTCACTCATAAGCAAAAGTAAATTTTCTGAGTCAAGGAATTAGGTTAATTGTGGCAAAATTAATGTACTTTATAAATAAGGTGTGTATATGTATGATTTAAGATGTTGAAAAGGAAGAAATCTGTAAGAAAATATAAACTGTAGTCGAAAGCTAAAATACAAATGAGAGGACGTTTGATTTTAGACATAAAAATGTTTAAACATTATATATATAATATATATATATAAACATGCATACACAGGCATAACAATAGAAATTATAGGAAGTATAAATGCTACAGTCACTTCAAGTTTTATGGCAGTGAACTAGTCCAGTTTCTTTATCCATGTAGTATATTTGAGTAAGAAAAGTACTTGAGGTTATGAGACCATATGCAAAGCAGTTTAAGTCCAGAAGCAGAAAATGTCATTACATAAGTTTTGTTGATGTTACTTGATCATTAATAATAATAATACAAATTTAAAATTATTGAAATCCAGTGAGGTAAATTATGTATTAGTCCAGTTCTTCTGAGCATGTATGGTGAGAAGTACCTCTGAAAAGGAGACACTGCTAATATGTTCCCCAGCGGTGCACCCTGCTATTCATTTATTCATTCTCATATGCATCCATTTACTCACTTATTTATTTATTCCTAACTAGGCCATTCTATGTACAGCAGACACAAATTAAAATATTGCTTAGTTCAGGGATTATTCTTGGGCAAAATTTTAAATGATTATAATGGAGTCCTAAACTTTTTGGTCAGTGAAGTAAAATTTAATATATTATAACACTCTAACAAACCACACCGATATGCTTATTTTTCTAAACAAAGAATGTCTCCCCTGAGTTCTACATAGCTTAGTCAGGAATGCAAATGAATACACACAGGTATAATCACTAGGTGTAGTATATCCAAAGCTACATTTATTTACATGGCATCATAAACTATAACTTTCTTTTACCCGTCCCAGACCACTGAATTAGGCATTGGGATAAACAAAATTATATCTGATAATAACATCTGATAATAACAATAGAATGAATTTTTTCACAACACTGTTTCTACTCAATAGTAAAAATTTCAGAAAATTGATAATAAAACTAATTTTTAGTAGAAGTAATCGATAACTTTAAATTTTAAATTCATTTTCTCTACATATAATAACATTCTAGACTTCTCTACATTTTAAAATACTCGTTAGGGCTTCCCTGGTGGTGCAGTGGTTAAGAATCTGCCTGCCAGTGCTGGGGACACGGTTTCGAGCCCTGGTCCGGGAAGATCCCACATGCCACAGAGCAACTAAGCCCATGAGCCACAGCTACTGAGCCTGCGCTCTAGAGCCCGCGAGCCACAACTACTGAGCCCACGTGCCACAACTACTGAAGCTCACGCTCCTAGAGCCTGTGCTCCGCAACAAGAGAAGCCACCGCAATGAGAAGCCTGCACATCGCAGTGAAGAGTAGACCCCGCTCACCACAACTAGAGAAAACCTGCATGCAGCAACGAAGACCCAATGCAGCCAAAAATATAAGTAAAATAAATAAATTTTTAAAAATAAAGTATTCGTTAAAATACCATTAAATGCAGCGATGTGTCATTCAAGTTTTATGAACATTTCTTATATCTTTTTCCTCTATCATTGTGTGTGTATGTATTCTGCTAGCTCCTGTCAAAATGTCTTGTGAAGAATTGGTTCTGCATAACTTTGTTGGAGACAGTATTTTACCTTTAATTCCTTAAACATTATTCACAAAATTTTTGAATCTTATTTAATTTTGACAAATATTGGGAAGTAGTTATGGCAAAATAGCTTATTCGAGAAAAACTATATGTTTTATAACATCCTTTTTTTTAAAAAAAAGAGGTAAAGTAAATAATTCATGATTTATGTATGTGTTTGAAAACAATAGTGACATAAGGGAAAATGGAAATGATTCATTTTGTATTGGTGCTTAGGCTTATGTGACAGCATATGGATCCTATATATCTGTAGCAACAAAATGCTCTCAATTTCTGAAAGTTGAAATATTAAGGAAATGAGCTGAATTATGCTAAGAATTGTTTGATTGCCTCTTATGATAGTGAATTACTTTGCGCAGTTCTTTCCTATTGGTCTTTATTCTATAGTCTGAGCTGTGGCGTGACTAGTCACTGAATCAGCTTAGAAAACATAATGAACACTGCAGGAGCACTGCTTTACCAAGGAAACTGACATCATGGAAGAACTGCTCTTAATCTTATGCACAATTTAGCACAGCAGCCAACCACTAAGTACCCTGGGATAGGACCTTCATGGCTCACAATTTATTTAAGGTCCAGGAAACTAGTCTTGGTAATCAGTTGTCTTAAAATATATAGGCATATATTTATATATATTGCTGCTTTAGTCATGGATAATAAAACACACCTTTAAATATATTAAATTGGTGCTTGATTAAGTTAGGTTGATATTTTTAAACTGTATTTACTTTTGAGAAACATCTGAAGGACACATTCCTATCAAATGCTGTGCTTAGTTGGGGATGAAATTCAGATGGGAAACATAAGGTCATAGGCTTTTCCATGAAAGTGGTATATGTAATTTTACCATTAAATTGCCTGTAGAAATAATATACTAGATAACAGAACAGGAAATGGAAAAAAACACCTAAGTTTTTCTGTCAAGTTTCAGAAAAAATAATAGTGTTGGGAAGAAAATTTTAGCATAGTTAAAACAACAACAACATTAAATTATTTAATGTTTTCTGATGTCTTTTACATCTATGCTCATCTTGAAAACTAATGTAAAAATATATGTTAGTGACTGTATTCAGAAAGCCGGCAGACTGAGAAGATGGTGGACCAGTGTCCCAAAGAACCATCTTGCCTGGGTTTGGATGCTAGTTTCTTTTATAGAACAAAGAGAGGGAGGTGAAGACATAAAGTGAAAAAGGTGATAAATTGTTGCAAATATTTCCTGGTTCAGGCCAGACTCTGGAGGGGATGTATTAATTTCTTCTTTCCTCTAGCCATTCTCAAGTGGGCCTGGTCAGGATATTTCCTGTGAGCTAAACAAAGGTATTTTAGCTTAACACACAGGCATGCAAGGCAGGGTTCCTAGAGATAGGCCACTATGTATACTTTAAACTATAGGCAGAATCCCTTTAGTGATTAACTTGTAGCAAAAGCAATAGAATACAAAGGTTAAAGTCAAAGAAATGGATCTACTATGGAGTCAGATTTGTTCTTCCCTATTACAAATACATCACTGAAATTAATACTTCATTTATTGGACCTTGTACTGTATTGCCTTAAGTTTTATAAACCTGTGGTTGAGCTCAGAGTCTCTTCACTGTGACCCTCAAATAACTCTATGAAGTACATCATTGACATTAAACTAAATCTCTAAACTTAAAAAATTATCAGTCTTGTTTATGGTTTCCTTTGCTGTGCAAAAGCTTTTAAGTTTCATTAGGTCCCATTTGTTTATTTTTGTTTTTATTTCCATTTCTCTAGGAGGTGGGTCAAAAAGGATTTTGCTGTGATTTATGTCATAGAGTGCTCTGCCTGTGTTTTCCTCTAAGAGTTTTATAGGGTCTGGACTTACATTTAGGTCTTTAATCCATTTTGAGTTTATTTTTGCCTATGGTGTTAGGGAGTGTTCTAATTTCATTCTTTTACATGTAGCTGTCCAGATTTCCCAGCACCACTTATTGAAGAGGCTGTCTTTTCTACATTGTATATTCTTGCCTCAAAGAGAGTCATGTACCACAATGTTCACTGCAGCTCTGTTTACAGTAGCCAGGACATGGAAGCAACCTAAGTTTCCATCGACACATGAATGGATATATGTGGCACATATACACAATGGAATAACCCTCAGCCATAAAAAGAAACGAAATTGAGTTATTTGTAGCGAGATGGATGGATCTAGAGTCTGTCACACAGAGTGAAGTAAGTCAGAAAGAGAAAAACAAGTACCGTATGCTAACTCATATATATGGAATCTAAAAAAAAAAAAAAAGGTCATGAAGAACCTAGGGGCAGGACAGGAATAAAGACGCAGACCTAGTAGAGAATGGACTTGAGAACACGGGGAGGGGGAAGGATAAGCTGTGACAAAGTGAGAGCGTGGCATGGACATATATACACTACCAAATGTAAAATAGATAGCTAATGGAAAGCAGCCGCACAGCACAGGGAGATCAGCTCTTGGTGCTTTGTGACCACCTAGAGGGGTGGGATAGGGAGGGTGGGAGGGAGGGAGACACAAGAGAGAAGAGATATGGGGATATATGTATATATATAGCTGATTCACTTTGTTATAAAGCAGAAACTAACACACTATTTTAAAGCACTTATACTACAGTAAAGATGTTAAAAAAAAAAAAAGCTTATCAGTCATGCTTGAATAATTTCTCACTACACACTTTAACCTAACATTAGACTTCTCTTCTACATGCACACTTTTAAGTGGTCTCATCCAATCACTTAGGTTACAAGAATCTATATACTGATGACTCCAAGTTATATATTACTTTTTCCATGAATTCCATGCTAAAATAATCTGACAACATAATATTCCCACCAAAACACCTAGTTAGTATTTCAAACAATATATATTTTCCAAACCAGACTCCTGGTTTACCCTCCCAGACCTGCTACTACTCATCCTGACTTCCCTGTCTTGTTATTCACAGATCTATCCGCAGTCCTCTGATGTTTCCTTGAACAATGTTGACTTTCTCCTCGATACCCTGTAACTTAAAAGCTATGATATAAAAGTCACAGTACTTAAATACTGATATAAAATTAATAATCTTATATGATAAGGGAATAAGAGGAAATAAAACAATGCTACACACAAATATTCGTATCAAAATAAGGAGAAAATATTCATGACAATTACTGTCCTTGTTTCTGTGACTGGTCACGGGATTGTAGCTGGTATTTATGACTACCTTCTTGTACTACTGTCCATCCT
The DNA here is from genome assembly GCF_963924675.1 of Phocoena phocoena. Lineage (NCBI taxonomy): Eukaryota > Metazoa > Chordata > Mammalia > Artiodactyla > Phocoenidae > Phocoena > Phocoena phocoena. Next base: position 55,595,904 of record NC_089236.1, on the reverse strand, counting down.
GTATTTCCTTTGCCTTCAGTAAGTTCCTTAGCTGGCCATGCTTATTTACCTTGAGGTACCTTGTTTATTTACCTTGACCAAACCTTCATTTCTGAAGGGTCTTGGCCACTACTAGTCCTGCTTGGGTTGAGTTGTTGTAGTTTTCCATTGACCTTAATTACACAATGTGGTAATACTAAAAGACTCCCTGAGGGATCTTCTGTATTCCAGACATACTCTTCCTTACCTCTGTTGTGGGGTAGTAGTCCAACTTCCCCTTAGTAGTCAGGATTGATTACCCCAGCCAGTACTGTAACTCTTTTCTTTGTTAATTCAGAGATGAGGAACCCAAAGTGGCTATGAGTGTGGTAGTTTTTACATATGAGCATCACTTGTGCCTAGCACACTTGCTTACAATGAATTGATCCTTGAAATGTGAGTTGTTATTGACAAGGTTTTTTACTTGGTGCTTGGAGATGTGCTGAAGTTTTAGAGATAGGCTCTTAGCAGTGAAATATGTTATAAATGTATATATTTTAAAAAATGTAAAAAACCAAAACCCACTGCAAGTGCAAATTAAAATGTGAGCTATGACAAGAGGCAGCATCATTTGATATAAGAAAAAACAAATCTACTTTGTCATATTCAAAGTCCTTGGAACTTGAATTCTGTCCAGGGAATTTGACCAAGCATGACTCATCAGGTAATATTTTAAGTGACCTTCATGCACCTGAGCCTCTTTTCTATTTGAACTGTGATTTTTAAAAAATAATCTGATAATAATGCTCATTTCAGTAGACGTGATGAGCAAACTGAAAATACTAACCTCTGTCCCTTTTACTCTCTCTAATCATGCAGAGAGTTTGCAGTTTAACTAAAGAAATTGACAGTGGAAACAATGTAGTTACACTGTATGACTTTTATAGTCTCAATCAAATAAGAGGACCTTATGAAGACAAGAAAATCTTCAACTTGTATTTGATACAGAATTGCTGACTGCTGACAGATGCTCAGTCTATCAAAATCATAATCAGTTCTGGATCATTACCAATATCCAAATAAAGCTTCATAATTACCACATTGAAAGAGGAGTTCACTTGCTGTGATGTGCATCTGTATTTGTGTGACAAAAAAATACCTAAATGCAGTGCGTGTATGGCATTTAGAGCGCCATAGGAAAGCTAACGAGATTCGTATTCAAAACGGCTACAGTTTACACTCAAAGACACACACACGCATTCCACTCACCAGATATAAATGGTGCTCCATAAAATTTTCTTTTTATTCATTTTCAGTGATATTTTCTAAAATTATTATTTCAAATATTTATTTTTTGTTCTTGTATATTAAGTAAAAGTGAAAAGATGGAAAGACACCTTCAACCATGCCTCTTGTATTTAATTTTCATAGATGATCATAAGTAGAATAGATAAATGTTTTATATGTCAGTATCTTTAATTAAATAATTCCTCCGTATGTGCCTGTGTTACTCCAAAATATACAGTTAATATTTTCTCATTCACATTTCACTGGAGACGTGGAAAAAAAATCCCAGTGGTGAAACAGTGCAGTTACCACCTTTTTTTTTTTTCTTCCGTAGCTAGTCAGAAGTCTCTTAACAGCTTAGCCTCTTGTTCTCATGTTCAAGAACATGTGTTTACCACCAGAGGTGATGAAACTGGAGTGCTAGTCTGTCATTGACTAGCTGCATGGCTCAGTAGAATTCCCTTCTGTCTAAGCATCTTTCTTCAGCTGTAAAAGGGGATGGATACTAGGTGATTCTGGACATTAAATGGGATCATGCATATTGTTTTTAGCATAGACATGAATGCTAACTTTGTGTTAAGTATATAAAAATGTATGTTAACATTATAAGTCATTTTAGGAATTTGAGCTAACTCTCTGTGCTTGAGACTTTCTGTAAAATAATCCCATTGTCAGAGGATGAACAACTTCTGGGGGCTCTGACCACCTGGTTTTGTAAACACCCCCAGGTAAGCAGATCAGATCTCACTTTTTAAAATCTTCTTACTGATAACCTCACTACTTTCTAACTTCTTACTGACTGTAATGAGAAAAGGAATTGGGAGTCCCCTGCTAGGAATGCCTTCATATCATCCAAATAGAAAAGTTTGATTTCAGCTCAAAACAAATTAGACAAACTTTCACGTAGAGAAAGTGCTGGATGTGTGACTACAGAACCTCTCCTGGCTGCTTCCCTTAATTATCTGTTGGAGCGTATTACCACCAACTGTTTTCAACAAAGTGGCATTCATTTTGAGAGTTTCCTCCCTCATCAAAAACTCCCCCATACCTTCCTACAGTTTTGGTAGGTTAGAAGTTACAGAAATCAAGCTCAAATTAGATTAAGCAAATATAGTAATTTTTGATCAGATTAATAAAAAGTATTTGAACATAACAAGAAACGAAAAGAATGAAGACTTTAATGCCACCAGTACCCTAACTTTAAAATCTTAACCTTCCTTTCTCCCTTTCTTCTTTCCTTCCTTCATTCCCTCTTTCCTTCCTTCGTTCCTTCCTCCTCTCCCACTTTTTCTCCTGCTCTCCCTCCCAGGAATATCCCTCTCTTCCTTTCTTTATTCCTTCTTTAGTTCATGTGTTCGAGCCATGGTTTCAAGAACAAAGTCAAATATAAATAATACTGTTTTATAACTCATGACAATATGTGAGGTAAGGTTAGTATTACTATCCTCATTTTTCAGATAAAGAAATTGAGGCACAAAGAGGTTATACAGTTTGGCAAAGGTCCCGCAGTTAGTGTGTGGATTTATGTATGTATGTATGTGTGTGTGTTTTGATGGTGTGCGGATTTAAATGCACATAGTCCAATTCCAAAGTGGTGTGTGTGAAATAAATAATATTTCAATGTATATTTCTTGAACAGGGAATAATAGGAATCTCAGGGGAGTGTCCATAGCTATCCCAAAACTTAATGAGATTTCTACGCTCACATGGCCTAAACAATATTTTTTTTACTTTTCTGCACACACATCCAGGTATTTAGCAGGCATTTTAGGGAGATGCATTTGGGTAAATTTTATAGTAATGAGATAACCTGAGATGCAGCTGAAGATTGCAGTTCAGTTTCCTTAGACAAATTACATCTCTGCCACCACATGTCATCTAGGGACCATCTTATCATTCTTTCCTTTTTCTTTTTCTTTTTTTTTTTTTGCGGTACACGGGCCTCTCACCGTTGTGGCCTCTCCCGTTGCGGAGCACAGGCTCCGGATGCGCAGGCTCAGCAGCAATGGCTCACGGGCCCAGCCGCTCCGAGGCATGTGGGATCTTCCCGGACCGGGGCACGAACCCGTGTCCCCTGCATCGGCAGGCAGACTCTCAACCACTGTGCCACCAGGGAAGCCCCCATCTTGTCATTCTTAACCCATATATTTTATTTCTGTTTCATCCCATATTTATCCAAACATGAAACTCAGCACTTCCACCTGGTTCCACAGGAATTATGCATGGACAACTGAAAGTCACAGGGAAACAAACCTATAAAGGGTCCCACCATTTATTGCACACCCTCTGCCATCTAACAAATCACTGTTAACCTCTCACGAACTCCTTTTCCCATTCCCCTTTACATCTGTCCTCTCCTCTGTTTTACAATTTATCTTCTCTCTATTATGCCCAGTACTTTTCCACTTCCTCTTAAGCTTTGGGATCAGATTGTCTCTGATCTTGAGGTCAGAGCTTCCATAGCACATTTATTTGGATGCTTTTCCTATAAAGACATATCCCTTTAACATGAACTGTTTATACATCTGTACAGAGAAGAAAATGTCTTCAAATCTCATTATGGATGATTACACGTATGAAGAAATGAACAGCTTGCATGTTTGTGTGTATGTGCATTTGTGTACGTTGTATAAGAAGGCATGATATGCACACACAGGATAGTGATATAACCTTAATAAATATAGATGACGGTGACCAATTAATTTAGCAGACATTCCCTAGAAAACATAGTCTGAGGCAAGGATTAAAAGTGCTGATACTTTATCAAGAATATGAAAACCCAAAGAGGCAAAGGTGAAAAAATATGGAAGTGCAGCAAGGAAAGATGTGAAGCAATGACTGGCAATACACTGTATGTAATGATCTACAAGGAGACATCCACAGAATTTCTCAGGACAAATTGACACAGAAATCATGGAGGAAAAAAGTTGAGAAAATTTATTCACGCCACTATGTCTTAAGTCTTAGCATAAGCAGTTAACCTCCCTTGGTTTTCTCTTTTGAGAGAGAGAGGGAGGGAAAGGAGGGAGACAGAGGGACAAAGCCAAAACCTTGCCCTTCTAGTATGAATGGCTTTGAATAGTAGTTTTCTTAAACATAGAAACAAACATTTTTGGAGAGCAAATTGCTCATCATGTGTGACTCTCCAGCCCATTCCTGGCATCCTTGGGCCTTGTTCATTGATGCAAATTTCTCAGGGTGGGGTAAGTCCCATTCTTGTTTGTGCTCTATCTTTATTAATTCAAGTCATACTATATTTTAATCAGGGAACAGTGCTGATGGAATCCTGACATTGCTTATAAATTCACATCTAATATCTAATTGGTTGCATACCCTTTTCCAGGGACAGTTTTTATTGTTAATTGTTATTGTTGATATAATAATGTATTGTTAATATTGTAATTGACATTGCTAATATCCAGATATTGCAAATTTATATCATCTGGTTAACTTGGGAACCAAAAGCTCTTTTTCATCCTTTGTCTAACCCCTAAAATGTTAATTTACTTCGAGATTCTACCTTCAGCTTTGGTCTTATTCTCTCTACTATATTAAAACGATGTGATCTACTTCAAAATTTAACTTCTATCTATATATGGAAGTCTCCTAGAAATAAATTTCCAGCTGAGAATTCTCCATGCCACTTAAGAAACAAATGCCTAATGTGCTCTGGACGCGGTACTTGGATATATGAAAGGCACCTGAAACTCATTATCTCTAAAGGTGAACTTATATTGCTTGCTCCCAAACAGCTTATATTCCCATTATTTCTGTCTCATTTGGTAGAAAATACATTTACTCTCTTACATCAGAATCTCGTAAATTATCCTTGACATTTTTTTTTCTTTTCTTCACCTCCCACATCACATCCTTCACCAAACATCTTGGGAATCTTAATTTATACTGAAAAAGGCAGATACCACTTCATACTGGCCATTAGTCACTACTCAAAGGCTTAATTACTATAAAGTCAATGACTTTTAATTTACTGCTGGATATTCATGATATAAACAATATCCTCTTAACGGTCTCTAATTTAACATTATATCCGAAGTACATCTTGCTTTGTTCAGGTTTGTTTTATTGCCCCCAGGAGTACTTATATTGTAGGGTGACACTTTACAATTAAAATCAGCAAACACAACATAAACCAACATGAGAAACATTATTAATTCCTTTGTTATTCTGGCATCAGTATGTAAATCTGTGAGCCAGGCTTGGAATGGACAGCTTTATTTAGCATTAAGAATTTAAACTATCTACGTTTTGCTTATGCTGATTTCAATACACTTTTCCTGGGCAATTAAGGTACAAATATTTTAACTTATTAAAACCTACTATCCTTCATGAGCAGCTAGACTATAATCAAAATTTATTTGATTTTATGTGGTTACTTAAGTCAGGCTTTCAGTTTGTACTTGAAAGGCCCTCATGCTGGCCACAATAAAAACTTCATTGTGAAATCGACAAGTTGATTAATTGCATGTTTTCTCCAGTTTCCTCTCTCCTATTTTGATCCCTGTATCCAAACTCTCATGCTATTAGGAAAATGTGATTTTTTTTTTGTTAATGCCTAGTATACTCTCTTTCTTCAAGTGAATTAGCAATCTTTATTTAATGTTAAATCAGGCAAAACCTTCAGTATTGTGTTCCACAGCAATGATAACTTTGAAATACAGGAAAGAACATTAATATGGCCAGTTGTTGCTGAGTCAGTGCAGTTCCTGGGTAGAACTGGGTAGGCAGTCGCAGAGATTATAGTTCTAGAGATTAAAGAGAAATTTAGATAGGAATAGCCTTTCTGCATGCCACTTTGCTGCACTAGTTATTATCAGGGTAACTCAGAAGTGGATAGTGAATGTCAGTCACCTACAAAATCACAGGAGCTAAAATTTAGAAGAGGTTGTTTTGCTTTTGCTTTTTTTTTTTTCTATCAAAGTGCTTTAGTAATGCTGCAGTCATATTGGATTCGATAATAGAGGGAGGCATTAAGGTATATGCAGGAGTGTTTCTTGTAAGCTGTCTTTTATAATGCTTTTAGACTAGAAGCAATAGCATTAAAATTACGAGATTATTAGTTTATGACTGAGTTACTTTGAACCTTAATTTTTTAAAAATACCAATTTGGCTTTTGACTTTATTGTTTCAAGTTTGGCATTTGTAATGAGGAAAATTAACATCTAAAGATAACTTAGATGATTAAAATAAAATATTAACTAGATAAATTTTAGTTCACTGAAAGAAAAACAAACGGAAGAATAAGTTTTTAGGAGTTAAATTTGACTTGCATTTCAGTATTTTATTGACAACTCTTCACTGATTTATAGTTAGAGTTTGTCCCCAAAGATTGGCTTACCTGCCATGAAAAGTCACATATTCCCTTCCTCAGGTCTCAGCTTCTCAAGACAGACGAATGTAGTTCTTGTCTTGCTGGAGCACCTCCTTGCTGTCTCAGCAGCAGTAATGTTGGGTAGAAGCATTTGGCATTCTCAAGGAGACTGAAAACATTCTTATGCCCAATTGACAAATGGAAGAAATTTATTGGCACTCCTTTTGTGTAAGGATATTTCAACATTGAGGTATATAAATCTGGGCCTTCATGATTTTCCTGCTATTATGTATAGGTAGCCAGATCTCCACGAGGATCTGGTAACATTTGTGTCTCATAGTCTTTGATAGGGGACTCCAGAGGACTCTGGCAGAGTTTTAGATTTCTATAAATTATAAACTTTCATGTCTTAAAGACTGTTCACAATTTTTTAATATGATTATTAGCTCATAGCCTTTATAGTTTGATATGTTATATATATTTGTAAACTTATTTGCTTTTCACACTGGAATCCTTTAATTAAACGAAATCTAGACAGTTTGTAAAGATGCAGTTACTGCTTATTTTTTAACACAGTCATTTTAACATATCAGTGTTCAATTTCACATCCAGTAAAGCACAAAATGATTTTTAAAAATACATTTCTTAAATATATTTTTCCTAAGTAAAAAGCAGATGACATATTTAATATTTTATTTTACATGCTGTAGCAGATACTAAATTTAAACTATATTATCAATATCATTTGTTTTCTGAGAAAGTGAGCCTTGTGATCACAGGTGATTCTTATGGAAGTATTTAGATAGTATATATAGCCTTTTTAAAGAAAAGAACCTAGGGAATTCAGCACTCTAAAGATGGCTGAAGAGAGCTTTAAAGACAGTCAGATTGTTTGTTTTATTTCTAAGATAAATGCAGTCCGAGAAAAATCTTTTTGTAGCTTATCTTCTAGTCTATTTCATATATACCTGAAATAGCTTCATTTTTATAGAGGCTAATTAGAAATATAAATAAATTATACAACTTTAATTTTTTAATAAAGAGTGTTATTCTAATGCGGTTACACAGACGTATTAGTGTAAACTATTATAAAAATTTTAAGTGAAAATTGTGTTACATTTTTTAAGAGGGGTAGGTCTGGGAAAACCTTTTGTGTGTGCGAGCATTGTTACTAAGATTACTTTCTAGAAACTAAAATGGAATTAGTCTCTTAAATATGAACATACTTTATTAAAATATATATCAATATATACATACATTATATGTATTATTCATAATACATAACATTATATGGATATTAAGGAATATCTATCATTTATCTACCCATGTATCCATCTGGGAGATATAGGTGATAATATCTTAAATTTAACTTTAGGAAGTTAAATGAAATCAAACTCCCTACAGCTAAAAAGGTCAAATGACTTCCCATATCACTCAAAACAAAAGTCAAAATGTATCCTGTATGATTTGCTTCTCTCCCAGTAACTTGCCTTCGTCTTCTTCTTTTGCTTCCTTTGCCTTTCCACCCTGACCAATTTACTCTTCCTTGTATTCACCTGTTGCAATCTTTCCTATGGGCTTTGCACTTGTTGCTTTTGTCTAGAATGCTTTTCTCCGATATATCTGCCAGGCTCACTCCCTTACCTTCTGTAGGCTCAAATAGCACATTTTCACTGAAGTCTTATTTTAGATTGCAGCCCTCTCCCTCAGCATTCTGGATTCTCTTCTATCTGCTTCACCTTTCCCTGAGCATTGATCACCACCTTAGATGCTGTATTTTACTTCTGCATATAATGTTTATTGCTGTCTGTCTCCTTCCCAGTAGAATGTAAACTTTATAAAGGCTGTGGTGATTTAGTCTGTTTTTATTCACTACTGTGTCCCCTGACATAAATTAGTTATTCAAAGAATATTTATTGAATTGATGAATAAATAAATAAAAATACAAGGCTTAGGAAGAGGGATTATTTCATTGCTAATTCTCTTTATAGGTTTGTCCACATAGTATGACTAAGAAGAGCATTGAAGTCTTTTTAATATAGCATGCAAGTTTTTTTAAAAGAATTTTTAATTGTTTTGTCAATATTCTAAGATATAAATCAATTAGATTATAATTGTTTTCGGCGGTATGGCAATTTAATTACAGAATTAATTGCTTATGAATGATGATAATTTCAGATTGTGTTGATCAGATTTCATTTTTGTTCCTATTATATTTCCACTTGCTTTTCAAGTGACTCTAGACAAGAAGTATGGGGGAGTCTGATGTGTGGATAGTTACTTAGCTGTCCCTGAATGCCAGGAGCAATTGAAATGCAGTGAATATCCGGTCTTTCACCCTTTGTTCAGCTTTATTTTTTGTGAACTGAATATGTGAGGAGGCGAAGTCTCCTTTGGGAAAACAAATGACCATAAAAACCAGGAAGAGTTTACTTTAGTTTGATTCATCTGTGGTTGTAGAAATAGTAAAAACAGGGAATGTCCAAGGAACTTAATGAGCACAAGTTCTGTTAGAGTCACATTAATAAAAATAACATCAGGGCTTCCCTGGTGGCACAGTGGTTGGGAGTCCGCCTGCCGATGCAGGGGACACGGGTTCGTGCCCCGGTCCGGGAAGATCCCACATGCCGCGGAGCGTCTGGGCCCGTGAGCCATGGCCGCTGAGCCTGCGCATCCGGAGCCTGTGCTCCACAACGGGAGAGGCCACAGCAGTGAAAGCCCCACGTACCGCAAAAACAAAAAACAAGCAAACAAACAAAAATAACATCAAAAACAGGTATTTTGTGGTGATGTTATAACCTAATTTCTGTAAGTTTAATATTTAAACACTTTTCTGGGACTTTAAAATTTCCTTTAGATTTTTCAAAATGTCAGTGTGAAATCTGACTGCTTACTGTCATAGATTTTAGTTCATTGGTTGATGAAGGCCTCCCAGCAATTGTAAGTGTGTCTGAATGAAGGAGCCAGGCTGCAAGCTGGATTTTCCATGGTATACAACTTTCATTCATTTTAAATTTATAAAAGTTCTAAAGATATTTCATCTTTTTTTAATTAGTTGATTCAACTGAATGTTGGCATTTTTAAAGGCAGAAAGCATCCTTTTATATTTTCTATTTTCTAAAATTTTGTATCCATTCTAACCATCACATGAATTTACAGAATTATTTCTTGGTGACCTAGGGATTTTTTTTTGCTAGGTCTTCCAAAGGGCATCAGATGCCTCTAAATTACTTGAAAGCAACTTGACCAGAACATGACTAATGTCACTTCTAGCATGCTGGCACCCTGACCCTTGAGTCTACCTACCATCTCTGTTGACAGCTTGGGCTCATTCCTGGTGTCATTCATGGGAGACCTGACAACTCACAGATCCGTGACAGTCTTCCCATGAGTTCATCACCTGACGATTGTCTGACTGATATATTTGATCTCAAGCTTGAATTGCTTCTTGGCTTCTGGTTTGTTGACCTTCTGCAGTAATTTCCAAGAGGTGACTGCACATCAGTCACCGTGTTTAACTCAGGTCCGAGCCATTGTTGGCCTTGGTTGCCAGTTCTCTAACTTGAAAAACGAAAAAAGAAAACACGGGAAACCAGACCTGACAGTCCCTTGATGGATGACTGCCCAGCCATCTATCAAGTGACACTCTGGGATAAAGCTGTGTATTTCTGAGATCCCAAGTGGGGAAGTTGTGAAATGGCCATTCTTTTATTTCCAAGTGCACACTGGGAATATCAGAAATCAGAATGTCTCACTTCTAAAATATTTTTTCTATTGGATTCTTTCTTCATTTTCAAAAATTGAAGTATAGTTGAGTTGCAGTGTTGCTGTACACCTGAAAGTAACAGAAAGTGATTGTTATACACACACACACACACACACACACATATATTCTTTTCAGATTCTTTTCCATTATAGGTTTTTACAAGATAATGAATATAGTTCCTATACTGTATAGTAGGTCCTTGTTGTTTATCTATTTTATATATAGTAGTGTGGCAGTATCTTCATAATTGGCTGTTTGATGTGTTATTTTTTAAAGAATAGGTCTGTGTTGTAATCATCATCTTCTGATCATCCTTGACTCTCTGATAAATGTTTGCCATGAGTCATCTCTGTGATTCATTAACTGGATGAGTCTGGGTTTATATTACCTGAGGTTTGTTACTTTTTTGAATAATATCTGCACAAAGCTGCAAATGAATCATCTTCATAGAAATTACTGATCAACTCCTACAAAGAGCCAAATTTTTAAATATTAATATTACAACAAATCTTATTGCTTAAGCCACCCCCCCAAGTAAGGTATTTAATTTAGTCTGAGTCACTGGTTGAAATTACTTATTAGAATTGATTATAAATATTTTGAGAAAATTATAAATTGTTCCCTGAAAATGTGGCATTTTAAAATGACTAAATTTCCTGAAGCTCTAGGTAAATATTTAAATCCAATTCACATAAATTTGAGGTATCCAATTAAGTACAAAGAGAAAATTGGATAGATGGCTAAGTGATGTTCATGAGGGAAGATATACATCCCAGAAGGCTTCAATAACAGAGCTCAAGTGTAGCATTTTTAAATAGTTTTACTTAAAATATAGCAGATGGACTATTTACATTATAAGTATACCTTGTAGAAAGTACTATGGGATACCCATCTTAGTAATTCATGACTCAGGTTAGGTTTTAATCTTTACATGCAGTCAGGAATGAAATATTCAAGTTTATATTAATAAGTTCAGAAAGATTTTTTATCTGATATGTTTTTTTTTTTTTTTTTTTTTTTGCGGTACGCGGGCCTCTCACTGTTGTGGTCTCTCCCGTTGCGGAGCACAGGCTCCGGACGCGCAGGCTCCGCGGCCATGGGTCACGGGCGCAGCCTCTCCGCGGCATGTGGGATCTTCCTGGACCGGGGCGCGAACCCGTGTCCCCTGCATCGGCAGGCGGACTCTCAACCACTGCGCCACCAGGGAAGCCCTGATATGTATTTTTTTAATTAAGTTTTTACTCTAAATTCATAAAGATGAGCCTTTAGATCATTTTATTTTACCTCACTAGTCAATATATACATTAAATATATATTTAATGAATAATAAATATTGCATTTAAAATTCTGAATGATTTTAATATTTAGAAAATTAGAGGAATATTTTACTGCTGTATTTTGCATGTGTTTATGCTATGTTCCTTTGCCGTGTAAGTAGCATAAAAAGGGTAAGAGAATTCTCTGTACCTAAGATGGACATTATTTAACTAGGATAAGGCATAAACAATGGGGGATGCAAGAATTAGTGTCTGAGAAATTTTGTAGTAGCAGTAGTAACATCTGGGATAGATTTGGGAAGATTTGTCTCATTCAGTAGAAGAGGTCACTTTCTAAAACTTGATAACTGTTCTCTGTACAGTAGCAAAATCCTGGTCCAAGATGGAATGTTCTGACCACCAGATAACTAAGAAGTTATGCAGAACCTTGCCTGCTGTTACACAAAATCAGATATCCTATGTGTAAGAAAGCAATTGTTTTTCCACCATATTAATTATGAAAATACCCAATTTCATGTATGTTCTGTTAGAAAGAATGATTATTTTAGCTGACTTTAGTTAAAAAAGTCTTAAAATTTTTAAATAGTTGTATGGCATTTCTTTTTAAAAGTAAATATCTAAAGGTTGCATTTGTTTTCAGAAATAATGAAAGATTTATTTTCTTCTTTTATAAGGAATTCTGTTATACAATTTTTTTCATGGAACTCTATAGAAAGGGAGCATTTTATTCAGATGATAGAATGATATACAGTCACATTAGGTATACAAAACTTATGTTGTGAAATAAGTAAATTAGATAGGAAACATTAGCTATAACTTAAACCCACTCCAATTTAGAATTCTCATGGTCCTCATGAAGCAGGCTGGGTGATTGATAATTTCATCTTAAATTAGACTTTTGAAGTGATTAACCTCTTTAGCCTTGCTTGTTTCATGAATATATTATTTTTATATAATCAAAACAGTCTTTTGAGAAATGTTAAAGACCTGTTATTACTTTTCTGGTTTGTAGAAGTGCTTAAAGAGAATTTATAAATGCATTCAGGAAAGAGCTAATAGAAATGTTATTCAAGTTTTATCCAAAGGAGCACAGCTCACTACAGAGGCAGATGCTTTAACAACAAGGGTAGGGAACCTGTAGTTTAAATCTAAAGGATTATAACATGGCCCATTTACTGAAGGCATCCTCTTTGATCCTCTAAGGCAGAAAGGAAATGTGAGAATTAAAAGGGCAAAGAATAAAAGCTGAACTGTGAATTTAATGATTCCCCATGTTTACATCCAAAGAGCTAAGAAAGCGTAACTTAGAAATTAACTTTTACTCTAGACCACATTTGCTCTTGGATAAATGATAAAATTTTGAATGCTAAGTTGTAGCCTATTAAAGTGAGTGAATAACTTATAAAGGGAAGAAAGGGCAGTGATTTGCTTCATTATTATGATTATAAAGAAACATGGTTTTTCTTTAAGAAGATGATATCAAATCCTGTAATGTATGTGTTTTAATAAAAATTCTTTTCTATTTTCTTACTTACATTGAGCCTCACCATATTAAGAGGCTCTCTCACTGTAGATGGAAAAAAAAAAAAAAAAAAAAGCCAGTATTGCTACAGATGGGGGAAAAAATTCTTTCTCTAATATCCTTTCTCCAGCTACTAATGCCTCTATTTGGTTCACAATTCTGTAGATGTGTAGGCAGTTACATTGTTATAAATACCAAGCATAAACTGAGTGAGATCAAAAAGAACTAACGCAATGGTTAAAAATTATATGTGGGGGCTTCCCTGGTGGCACAGTGGTTGAGAGTCTGCCTGCCGATGCAGGGGACACGGGTTCGTGCCCCGGTCCGGGAAGATCCCACATGCCGCGGAGTGGCTGGGCCCGTGAGCCATGGCCACTGAGCCTGCGCGTCCGGAGCCTGTTGCTCCGCAACGGGAGTGGCCACAACAGTGAGAGGCCCGTGTACCAAAAAAAAAAAAAAAAAAATTATATGTTTATGAAAAGAAATAGAGTGAGTTCACATTCATTTAAAGTTCAACATAATAGAGGAAAATAGGCAAAACCAATGGTACGTGCAGGGGTAAAACATAATAAAAGCAAATGGAAGCAGCTTGGGTGTAAGCAACATGAGGTGTGAGATGAATTGCTTAAGTTGGGTTTATCTTCCAAATAATTTATTCCTTTTCAAGATATTGAATGCAAATGAGAGAATCAGGAACTTTCTTTATTGTCAGTGCTTTTCCAGTCACATCCATAAATTCACATTTGGGAGAAGAGGCTATTTTTCAAAAACTACTGCAAATCAGAAAATGTTACTGTTTTTGTCTTAAAATAAATGAATATATGTGGGCAGTGATAAAATACATGAATTTCTTAAAATAGATACAAATAGATAACTAACACTTTTTAGAATATGATCATGAATATTTATTTACTTGAAATATTTTATAGAAGCCCTAAAATAAATGTTTAATCAATCCAAAAATATTAGCATATACATTGACATTAAAGAGGAAATGCATAAGAAAGGACTTAATTATTATCAATCACTTTGGAACTAATATCCTTTAATGCTATAATTTTCTTTTTTTTTTTTTGTATTGGTGTATAGTTGTTTTACAGTGTTGTGTTAGTTTCTACTGTACAGTGAAGCGAAGCAGAGTTCCCTGTGCTATACAGCAGGTTCTCATTATTTATCTGTTTTATACATATTAGTGTATATGTGTTAATACCAATCTCCCAATTCATCCCACCTCCCCTTTCCCCCATTGGTGTCCATACATTTGTTCCCTACATCTGTGTCTCTATTTCTGCTTTGCAAACCAGTTCATCTGTACCGTCTTTCTAGATTCCACAAATATGCGTTAACATATGATATTTGTTTTTCTTTTCCTGACTTACTTCACTCTGTATGAGTCTCTAGGTCCATCCACGTCTCTGCAAATGACACAATTTTGTTCCTTTTTATGGCTGAGTAATATTCCATTGTATATATGTACCACATCTTCTTTATCCATTCCTCTGTTGTTGGACATTTAGGTTGCTTCCATGCCCTGGCTATTGTAAATAGTGCTGCAATGAACATTGGGGTGCATGTATATTTTGAATTACGGTTTTCTCTGGGTATATGCCCAGGAGTGGGATTGCTGGGTCATATGGTAGTTCTATTTGTAGTTTTTTAAGGAACCTCCATACTGTTCTCCATAGTGGCTGTATCAATTTACATTCCCACCAACAGTGTAAGAGGGTTCTTCCCTTTTCTCCACACCCTCGCCAGCATTTACTGTTTGTAGATTTTTTGATGATGACCATTCTGACTGGTGTGAGATGATACCTCACTGTAGTTTTGATTTGCATTTTTCTAATAATTAGTGATGTTGAGCATCTTTTCATGTGGTATTTGGCCATCTGTATGTCTTCTTTGGAGAAATGTCCAGTTAGGTCTTCTGCCCATTTTTCTTTGATTGGGTTGTTTGTTTTTTTGATATTGAGCCGCATGAGTTGTTTGTATATTTTGGAGATTAATATTTTGTTAGTTGCTTCGTTTGCAAATATTTTTTCCCATTCTGAGGGTTGTCTTTTCATATTGTTTATGGTTTCCTTTGCTGTGCAAAAGCTTTTAAGTTTAATTAGTTCCTATTTGTTTATTTTTGTTTTTATTTTCATTACTCTAGGTCAGAAAAGATCTTGCTGCCATTTATGTCAAAGAGTGTTCTTCCTATGTTTTCCTCTAAGAGTTTTATAGTGTCTGGTCTTACATTCAGGTCTTTAATCCATTTGAGTTTATTTTTGTGTATGGTTTTAGGGAGTGTTCTAATTTCATTCACTTACATGTAGCTGTCTGGTTGTCCCAGCACCACTTATTGAAGAGGCTGTCTTTTCTTCATTGTATATTCTTGCCTCCTTTGTCATAGATTAGGTGACCACAGGTGCGTGGGTTTATCTCTGGGCTGTCTGTCCTATTCTGTTGATCTGTATTTCTGTTTTTGTGCCAGTACCATATTATTTATTTTATACATAGTTGCTTGTACCTCTTAATCTCCTACCACTAACTTGCCCCTACCCTCATTTCTCTTCCCACTGGTAACCACTAGTTTATTCACTACATCTGTGAGTCTGCTAGTGTTTTGTTATATTTATTCATTTGTTTTATTTTTTAGATTCCACATATAAGTGATAGCATACAGTATTTGTCATTCTCTGTCTTACATTTCACTAAGCATAAAACCCTTCAGTTCCATCCATGTTGTTGTAGATAGCAAGATTTCTTATTTTTATGGCTGAGTAATATTCCATTGTATGTATGTACCACATCTTCTTTATCCATTCATGTATTGATGGACACTTAGGTTGCTTCCCTCTCATGGCTGTGGTAAATAAGGCAGCTATGAACATCAGGGTGCATATATCTTTTCAAACTAGAGTTTTTATTTTCTTTTGATATGTACTCAGGAGTGGAATTGCTGGGTCATATGGTATTTCTATTTTTCATTTTTTGAGGAACCTTCACACTGTTTTCCATAAGGCTGTACCTTTTCATTCCCACCAACAGTGTAGTGGGGGTTTCCTTTACTCCACATCCTCACCAACATCTGTTATTTGTTGTCTTTTTGACCATAGCCATTCTGATAGGTGTGAAGTAATATTTCATTGTGGTTTTTTTTTTGGTGGTACGTGGGCCTCTCACTGCTGTGGTCTCTCCCGTTGCGGAGCACAGGCTCCGGACACGCAGGCTCAGCGGCCATGGCTCATGGGCCCAGCTGCTCCGCGGCATGTGGGATCTTCCCGGACCGGGGCATGAACCCGCGTCCCCTGCATGAGCAGGCGGACTCTCAACCACTGCGCCACCAGGGAAGCCCCTTCATTGTGGTTTTGATTTGCATTTCCCTGATGGTTAGTGATGTTGAGCATCTTTTCACATGCCTGTTGGCCATCTGTGTGCCTTCTTTGGAAAAATATCTCTTTAGGACTTCTGCCCATTTTTTTAATCAGGTTTTTTTTGTTTGTTTTTGATACCAAATTGTATGAGCTGTTTATATCTATTGGGTATTAGCCCCTTATCAGACATATCATTTGCAATTACTATCTTCTATTCAGGAGATTGGCCTTTCGCTTTATGATGGTTTCCCTTGCCATTCAAAAGCTTTTAAGTTTAATTAAGTTCTGTTTATTTTGGTTTTTGTTTCCTTTCCCTGAGAAGACTGAGACAAAAAAATATTGCTACAACTTATTGTCAAAGCGTGTTCTGACTGTTTTCTTTTAGAACATTTATGGTTTCCAGTCTTATGTTTAGTTCTTTAATCCATTTTTAGTTTATTATTGCATATGGTGTGAGAAAATCTTCTAATTTCATTCTTTTACGTGTAGCTGTCCAGTTTTCCCAGCACCATTTATTGAAGAGACAGCCTTTTCCCCATTGTATATTTTTGCCTCTTTTATCATAGATTAACTGACTATATATACCTGGGTTTATTTCTGGGCTCTCTTTTCTGTTTCATTTATCTATGTGCCTGTTTTTGTGAAAGCACCATTCTTTTTTGATCACTAGCTTTGTAATCTGAAGTCTGGGATTGTGATACCTCCTGCTTTGTTCTTTTTTCTCAAGATGGCTTTGGCTATTCAGGGTCTTTTGTTCTTCCATATAAATTTTAGGATTATATGTTCTAATTCTGTGAAAAAATGGCAAGGATATTTGGATGGGGATTGCATTAAATCTGTAGATTGCTTTGGGTAGTATGGACACTTAATTCTTCCAGTCCACGGACACAGGATAATTTTCCATTTCTTTGTATCATTTTCAGATTGCTTCATCAAAGTTTTATAGTTTTCACAGTGTAGATTTTTCACTTCTTTGATTAAGTTTATTGCTAAGTATTTTATTATTTTGATATGATCATTAATGGGATTGTTTCCTTAATTTCTCTTTATGATATTATTAGTGTACAGAAAAACAACAGATTTGTATTATTAATCTTGTATCCTGCAGCTTTACTGAATTCATTTATTGGTCCTAATAGTTTGTTGATGAAGATGTTAGGCTCTTCTAGATATAGTATCATGTCATTGGCAAATAGTGACAGTTTTACTACTTCTCTTCCAATTTAGATGCCTTCTACTTTCTTTTTCTTGTCTGTGTGTAAGACTTCCAATACTATGTTAAATAGAAGTTGTGAGAGTGAGCATCCTTATCTTGCTCCTGATTTTAGAGGAAAAGTTTTCAGCTTTTCATCATTGTGTATTATGTTAGCTGTGGGTTTGACATAAGTAGCCTTTATCATGTTGAGATATGTTCACTCTGTATTCACTTTAATGAGAGTTTTTATCATGAATCATTGTTGAATTTTATCAAAAGCTTTCTGTCCATCTGTTGAGATGATCATGTGATTTTTATCCTTCCTTTTCTTAATGTGTTATATCACATTGATTTATTTATGGATATTGAACCATCCTTGCATCCTTGGAATAAATCCCACTTGACCATGGAGTATGATCGTTTTTATGTATTTTTGAATTTGGTGTGCTAACATTATGTTTAGGATTTTTACATCTATATTCAACAGAGATATTGGCCTGTAATTTTCATTTTTTTGTAGTGTCTTTGCCTGTTTTTTTATTCAGAGTAATGGTGGCCTCATAGAATGAGTTTGGGAGTGTTCCCTTGCTTTAATTTTTTGGAATATTTTGAGAAGGATTGGTGTTAGCTCTTCTTTATATGTTTGGTAGAATTCCCCTGTGAAGCTGTCCAGTTTAGGACTTTTGGTTACTGGGAGTCTTTTTGGTTTTTTGTTTTACAATTTCAATTTCACTACTAGTAATCTGTTCTGACTTTCTATTTCTTCGTGATTCAGTCTTGGAAGATTGTATGTTTTTAGAAATGTATCCATTTCTTCTAGATTATCTAATTTGCTGACATATAACTTCTAATATTCTCTTATGACATTTTGTATCTCTGTGATATCAATTGTTATTTCTCCTCTTTTATTTCTTATCTGGTGTATTTGGGTTCACCTCTATTTTTTTTCTTGATGAGCCTCACTAAAGGCTTATCAGTTTTGTTTATCTTTTCAAAAACCCATCTCTTGGTTTCATTGGTCTTTTCTATATTTTTTGTCTCTATTTCACTTATTTTCTCTCTCATTTTTATTATCTCCTTCCTTCTGCTGACTTTAGGCTTGGTTTGTTCTACTTTTTCTAATTCCTTTAGATGGTAGGTTAAGTTGTTTATTTAAGATTTTTCTTGTTTCTTAAGGTACACCTATAAACCTCACTCTTAGAACTGCTTTTGTTGGGTCCCATAGATTTTGAAAAATTGTGTTTTTATTTTCATTTGTCTTAAGGTATTTTCTGAATTCTTCCTTGATTTCTTCATTGACCTTTTGGTTTTTCATTCATATGTTGTTTAGTTTCCATGTGTTTGTGAAAACCAAATTATTCTTATACAGTTAATTTTGATGCAATGTTTCTTTAGTTTAGTTCTTATTAGTATCTCAAATATACATGTTTCATGTACATAGCACTTGTAAGAAAAGATTTTAAAAAGTTTTATTCAGCATATGGAATTCAGGAAATATATTTTAACAACCTATTCATTATACATTTGCATGTGAAAAGATTTTTTTTAAAAGCGACTAATGGAAGAAAATTGAGATGTGAAACCTTTTAAAGTAAAGTGGATTTTTGACAGAAATGATTATCAGAGACACTGCTCTTTATATATCTCAGAGTAGCAGGACAGGTGTGAGGGAAAGGGACAGAGGAAATGATGATAGTTCAACATGAACAAAATACAAGACAAAATAAGCACTGATGAAAGTGTTATCACATTCATCACATCACATCAGTCTACAAAATTGACTATAAAGCTGACCTCTGGCAAAGAAAGGGGGGAAGTTTTCTTGCTTGACCCTCAAGGACAGTGGCCAACTGAGAAAATTATTCAGCAAGCAAACTACATTATTTTTAGTAAGGTGAATGATGATGATACCTGACACACACACACACACACACACACACACACACATACACACAAAATGATCTTATACTGATTAGATTCTTTCAAAGTTTCTTAAGTTTTATGTTTCAAAATCTCTATGCTTTTCATCATATTATTTCTTCAAATAGCGACAGAGGGTGATTGTATGGGCTCCAAAAGCATCCACTGTGCTTTGTGTAATGAAATGTGTCCCTGTGTCCTTGTCTTTTCCACAGGGCTTAAATGTAGAAACTAGTTTA
Source organism: Phocoena phocoena (assembly GCF_963924675.1). NCBI lineage: Eukaryota > Metazoa > Chordata > Mammalia > Artiodactyla > Phocoenidae > Phocoena > Phocoena phocoena. The sequence continues at coordinate 55,576,055 of NC_089236.1, read as the reverse complement.
TTCATAATCCTTGTTGCAGCACCTTCATAGTTATAGGAAGTGAAAAAAGTCATAAGTGGTAATAAGATGTTTATTTCTAGTTTTTGTTATTAATGCGTTGTGGTATGTTCTGTCACAGTTTGAATTTAGCCAGTAATTCCGGAATTTCTTAAAGTTACCCCTGTGTTATATTAACTGATCTCTTTAAAATAAATATTTTATTATTGCTTTAGAAACAGCTCCGCACAGTCTTTGATGAGTATTTATGATCACAGATGTATTATTATATTTGAGAACTGGACCCATCAAGTTATAAGAGAGGTGTGTTAAAATGTGCTCATTATCAATGAAATTCTAACAATTTCTTCTTGAACTTCTAAAAATCTGCATTTTATCTGCTATAGTACTATTTTATACTTGATTTTATCATTATCATTTTGTTTATACTCAAAGTGAAAATACAGCATCTTCTTTGGCTAAGTTAATATCTTGCTCTACCTTTCATTTAGTATCTGTTATGAAGCATCTTTCGGTTTGCATTTAACTGTTATGGTCATCCCAACCCCAACTCCATTGCCACTTTTAAATATTCTGAACTGATTTGTTCTACATCTGTCTTCTATATACAGTCTGTATGTGGATATTAATTTTTGACTTGATGTGATGATATTAATTTGATGTATAAAGAGTGTATCGAGTTTAATGTAAAAGTCTCAGATTTATTGAAAATTGCATTCCTGCCCCAAGCCACAGCAGTGGCATTGTAGCAGTCACTTTATTGTAAATGAGTGATCATATATATATATATTAGGTTTTCTCCGTTCTTTTACACATGCACATTTATTCCTACACTGAATATCATAGTGCTTTAATCACTGAAGCTTTACAAAAAGTCTTCGTATCTAGCATCTTAAGTCTTTAGCTTTCCCTCAAATTATTTTGGCTTTTCTTAATCATTTTCATTTTTATATAAATTCTAGCCAATTTTGAAAAATATGGTATGATTTTGATAGGATTTTCTTCAAATCAATAGATCACTTGAGGAAGCTTTGTCAAATAGAGTTTTCAGTCCAGGAACATAGTATATTCATCCTTTATTTCTATCTTTAAATTCTTTTAATGGTGTTTTATAGTTTTCCATGTGAATAGCATCGTATTAGATCTGTGTAAAGATATTTACATCTCTTGTAAGATTAATTACAGTTCTGATGCCATGGTCAATAGTTTAATTCATTTCCTAGAAATTTGCTGCTAATTTATGGAAATACAATTAATTTTGCATATTTTTATTCTAATGATTGGTAAATTTATTTTAAATTCTTATACATTATCTCTAATGTCCTTTGGAAATTTTCAATAAATATGGAAACTTTAATTTATTCAATTTCAATACTTAAATTTTTCTTCATTGCTGGCCTAACTGCACTAACTGTACTGTCACAGACTTTCAGACCATTGTTGAATAAAAATGGTGGTAGTGAACATGCTTGTCTTATTGTTCTCAGAGGGAAAGTTTGCTGTTTTAAATGATTGATGATATTTTGCTGAACTGTCTTATAATTTATCAGATTGAAAAAAATCCATTTTATTCCTAGTATTCTGGGAGATTTAATTGTAAATAAAACATGAGTTTTGCCAGATGTTACTTTCACATCTATTGATAGAATTGCAAAAAATTTCTCCATTATTCTGTAGGTGTGTTGAAATGTGTTGATTTTTAAGCATTAAGTTAAAAATGAATATCTGGAATAACCAAACTTAGTCTTGAGATATTAGCCTTTTTATGTCTTAATTTAATTTACTAATATTTTCTTTAGTCATTTGTGCATCTTTATTCAAGTGAAAGGCCAAGGTATAATTTTCCTTTTTGGTGATGTTTTTGTCAAGTTTTAGTTATGATTATGCTTACCTTATAAAGGAAGTGGTGAGATCCTTTCTATTTTACTTATTTGTTTTCTAGGGCATTTGCATAAGACTGGTGTTATTTTTTTCTTAAATGTTTGTCAGTGTAGCTGGTTAACCCATCTGTGTTTGGACTTTTTATGGAGACATTTCAAATTACTGGCTAAAGTTCTGAAATATAGGACTATTCCTGTTTTCCATTTTTACTTCTGTCAGTTTTAGTATGTTGGCCTTATTCTGCAGTTCAGAGTTTTGCTGAACAAATCCTGATGACCTTGGAACTCCAGAACACCAGCCCATGGCCCCTAGTCCCGACAAAATTTCATATGCCCATACTGCCATTTGCCTTTTATGAGTGAACTTAAAAGATGATTTACATGTTTTATGTGTGTGTTAAAGACAACAAAAGGCAATTTACCTAAAGGAAAAGTCAGAAAGGAAAATATAGAAAACTCACCATAGTAAATTTTCCTTTTCTTTGTGCTATCACTAAAGTCAGCTTGCCTTGATTATATGGTGTTATATTTAAACAGTTGTTTTTGTGTTCTTTATCCAGCTTTGGTAGTTAATTTCAGTAGGAGATTAGGAAGGTAAAAGTTGGAATTTAAAGTTCCCAAATTGGTTTTAATGTATTGTTCTTCTGATGAAGGCTTCTATTCCTGTTATTTTCTATTCTTATAACTCATAAATATTTATGGCTATCAACATGATAAATCTTCTTTGCAATAGCAATTAAATGCATTGCTTATTTTTAAAACCTTTATCCAAGATCTTCTTTTTCAGAGTCCAAGAAGTAGAAACAATAAATTAAACACTTTCAGTCTGCTCTTAGTTTAGCATCCTGCCAGCATCAACAAATGGCTTCAGAACTAGCTCTATCAATATATACACACCCCATTAAAATTCTCTCCTTCTCACCCATATTTTTCAACATGTCTGAGAACTCTATGCACTATGAATTTTTATGAACAGGGGAGACAGCACTAGTTACTGAGTTTAGTGTACAAAAGAATGGAACATAGAATACTATCAACAGTTGACATCTCCCTGATGCCAAATCACTGCTCACCTATTGTGGTTCCTTGACCTGTGACTTATTCCTCAAAATGTGCATGTCTAGTGATATCTGGGATATTAATAGATCTTTTGAATCATGACTTTTCAGTGTTTGGGGGCTATTTTCTGTTACTATTTGGATGATTATTTTTTTTCTTTTTTTGGCTGTGCTGCACAGCATGTGGGAATCTTAATTCCCTGACCAGGGATCAAACCAGTGCCCCTGCAGTGGAAGCACGAAGTCTTAACCACTGGACCACCAGGGAAGTCCCTGGATAGCACTTTTTTTTTAATGATGGATAATTTGAAGGTCAATTTGAACTGAAAGCATCATTAAAGCAGGCAAAGTAAAAACTGTAGCAACCTTCCCTCTCCACTTGACATTCATATCCTTATAATGTGCACTAGCCATTACTCTCCTAACTCCTGACTGCTAGAAGGCAATATGCTCATGACTGGGCGATCGCCTCCAAGTCTTGTATATTCAATGCATGAAATTTTCTCTAATGCGTTGAAAGTTAATGTTATGGATAGAAACGACAGAGCTTTATGGCCACGTGCTAAGTTATGTCTGCTTTATAGAATGGTTGAAAACAAATGGTACATGTACTTATCCTTGAAATCTAAGTTTAAAATGCCATCATACCTCCTCACTGAGCATTTTCCTCACACTATCTCTAACAGAGACTACATTAATCTCTCTCATTTTCAATGCACCATAGCAGAACACATTTATTGTAGGCAGTTGTTAATATGTAGTTTCTTTTATTGGAAAAGTTGTTAATGCATAGTTTCTTCTATTGGAAAAGTAACCATTTTTATTCATCCTTATACTCAATAATGTTAGAAAAAGTAGAGCCTCAGAGTTAAAACAGAGGGAATCAATGAATGCAAGTTCTAGTCATAAAGTTATTAATTTACTCATGAAATATCTTTTCTACTGTTTTTAAAAAGGTATTTGTACTTTCCTCAAAATAACTGACCCAAACATTTGACGATAAAACTCTCTGAATACATAACTTCTAGCTAACAATATAGTGAGGTAATTCTCTATGGTAAATGAGGTTTTTAATATAAAATTTAGATTGTCAACAGTAATCCCATTCAGTATGGAATGTAAGTTTAGATATTTCCAAAAATGTTACTGGACAACTGAACTCAAATAGAATCAGCATAACTAGAAAATGCAAATCACATCAAAAGCATTAATCAGAACATTAAAAAAATTCATAGACAACATTTCAAAGAAACCTGAAATTACTTTGTTAGATTTATAGAAGGGGATAATTACAAGGAGATGATCATTGGCTGGTTAAAAATAGTTCAGAGATAACATATTTAAAAAGCAGATGAGTTTGTTTTGAAACGTGTAATTGAGCACAATTGAATAAGCAAGTAGACTCCCATTTGCTGAATCAGAATTTTTATTAGAATAGAAATCTTCCGTTGTTTTTCCAGTCTTCAGTTTTACTTTTACTAGTGATCTAAGAAAAAAATAGCTCTTTGGAGTATTATAGAAAGGACAATATAATCAATATAAATGCATATAAAAATAAAAATAAAATTAATATTTTTTCAGAGTCATTTCCAAATATTTATTTGGGATTCATACATGTTATGGGCATTTAATGAAACCCATATTACAAATCTTGGGGATTTAAGCATTCTTACATCAATGGCAAGATTTGTATTAAAGAATACCGTGCTCTCTCTCCTTCTATAGACTTTTATATTCGCTAATTATTTTGTTCAAATAATGAAATGATTTGGAGTCCACCAAGCTTCATTACAACATTTAAATTAATATATTTGCTTTCATTAGCAATATCATTTATATATTTTACTTGGCTGTGTCATTTGAAACTCGATTGATGAAAAGGCAGTCATTTGGTCAGTCGACAAAGCATTTATTAATTACCTATCATATGCCAGGCATTGTTCCCAGAACTGAGACCACCAAGTAGAAAAATAAAGATCCTTGACCTCAAATAAATTACATTTGGTTGAGAAGGATAGGTGTTATTTGATGTAGTAATTATCTTAATTCTTTATTTTTCTTCCTATGTCTAGAATACTGAGTATGCCTAAAATTTGCAATGATGAAGAAAATTAGCAGTTGAAATAATAAAATGTATATCACATTTGATTACTATGTGGCTATATCTCCTTTTGATTTTTAAACATGATTCATTTATTTAAGATAAATGTAAAAATAAACACAGGTAAAATAATAAACTCATAAAAATAGAGATATCCATAATCTCTATAATCTCTACTGTTTGGATGGATATATTTATATTCCAGTCTTTATTTATTAACTGCAATTTTATATGTTTCTGAGTTTTAGAGAATTTTTCCTTGAAGCTTTGCCAAAAAATTTATATGTGAACAGTAAAGTCATTGGAATGCTGAATAAATCATTCATTTTTCTCATCAGAGAATTATAAACTTGATAAAGCAATTTGTAATTATAGTTTTACATCAAATAGCTCAATCATGTTCGAGACAAAACACATCCCTTTGCAAATATTATGAAGTGAAAGTAAGGTGCGTTATGTTGATTTTTAGCAAAGTGCATAAATACTGACTGAATTACAGGCTAATTTTTGCAAATTGGTTCTGTTCTCCTGTTTATAGGAATTACTTAGAATACACGTTTTAGTCTTTGTGTTAAAATATATTTTAGCTTCATCAATCATTTTTATTTGCACACATTTCATATTTTTATGGAAATTCTACTTTATTAAAATGATATCTGCTTGAAATTCCCATGAATGACTGCAAATATCTAGTAAAACTTACTCCTTTATATCTTCATGCTTGAACTCTTGAAATGCCTAAGTATAAAAACTGATTCTCATTTTTAAAGGGAGAATTCAGTCCCTCAAAGCATCATTACAAAATAAGCTGCCCATGTGATGGGACATTTAAAGATTCTGGTAGATATTTCTGAAACAGAAATTCAAGTACTTTAACTCATCAAATGCTTCTCAAAATTAAGTTTTCCAAAAAACATAGGCATTTCTCCCCTCCCCCATACATGAAATATATTTGTTCATCTAAAAAATTATCAAAAGCAAATGTATTTCCGAACTGTTCCTTGGGCAAACGTTGTTTATCCAACACTAGTTATCATTTAGCCAATCCACCCATTTACTCAGCAGCATACAATGAGTAACTCAGTTCTGCCAGTAATTCTTTTGTCACCATAGCAGACACACACTTGATAAATGGTGTTGACCATTGTTAACGAAAGAAAGTGTTCTGCCTTCATGTAGCTCCCAACGTATTAAAGTGCCATTAAAAATTTACAACCATGAAATAAGTACTATAACAATGATTTGTAAAATACAGAGAGAGCAAATAGAAAAGGCAAATATCTTTGCCTAGAAAGGAGAGAAATGAAGACAAACAATAATAGTATAGTAATACATCAATTAGAGAGTGGAAGGAGATGGCATTCCAGACAAAGATAAGAACCTGTTCAACAACACTGACCTTTCAAAGAAACAGGCCATTCATGAAGTGAAAACTATTTGTGGGATGACGGTTCATATCCATACCAGTTGTAATGCAAAGTGAATGCTAACAATTTAGCACAAATTGGACAATTCGACTGTAAAATGAATGCATGTTGCATTTTAGTAATAGTATTGGATGAGTAGAAATCAGAAAGGTTTTACCTCTAAATGAAAGTCTGAGGTGTTTGTTGGTTTATTGATCAGATATTTTCCAAAATTAACAATAAATTTCTGTTTAAAGCTATATACTTTGCAGCATATACATGATTGCCCCTTTTTGCATAAGATATTTTGATAAAATCTATTAGAAACTTTTAGCGTTTGTAAGATTTGTTTACTTACCTTTTAAAAGATACTGAATCCTTTACTTTTCCTCCCCCTTAAAAAGACAACACAAAGAGGAATGAAAGTGCAAAAGGTACAAAGTTCGGAATTGGGACATACTAGAACTGGGAACATAAGACATACCAGAAAGGAGCTTTATGTATTTGCAACTATTTCTAGCAGTTTTGGAAAGCTGATAAATTAAATGTTAATTTTAAAATATTTAAAACTATTTTACACATGGGAAACTACATACTACTAATGTTATCTTTTATTTTTTAATATTACCATATATGGACTGTTTCTTTGCCATTGGTCCTGTGGGCCACTCATGAATAAAATCAATACATTCAATTTATTTTAATTCTCTGCTCTTCTAGATATTTACCAAACTCAGCAGTAATTTAAGTGGTAACACAAGAATTTACATAAAGAATTGTAATCTCCCAGGATTCATCAAACAATGAATATATTGCTTCTGTTCTATCTATTTGAATAACAGGAAGTTTAATCATTTCCAAACATTTCCATGCTCAAATACTGCTGAAAAAAATCACCAAAAGTTGATTAAAGGGTTTGATTTATTCACTTACTTAACTATCTGTTTGTTTGAAGATCCCTTGTGGTGTGAAAGGATTTTTTTTTTTTTTTTTTTGGTGTATAATCATAGCCACTTCCCAGAGGTGTGAAGTTCCCTTGTGATCTCTCTGTTCCACCACCAGTTCCATAAGACCCATATCATTTCTGCTTTATCCACTACTGTCCAGGGAGAGCCTAGTATTCTTTCTTATAGCATTTAGTTTCTTCAGAGAAAGTAGTCTTAGTAGAGTTCTTTGAGCCTATGGTAACACGTTCCTATTCTTTTTACCACAGCTCTCTTGCCAGACAATGCTTTACTGTCTATGGCAATACATTTTCCTGATTGATATAGCTTTATGTTGTCTTAAAACCCAGTAGTGTTAATACTTCATCTTTGCTTTGCTTTGCTTTTTCAGGTTGTTTAGGCTATTTTAATTTCTTAGAATTTCCATGTGACCTTTAGAATCAGTTTGTCAGTTTACGCGCGCACACACACGCGCGATGTCTGCTGAGCTTTAGGATTGCATTGAATCTGTCGATTTATTTGAGGCCAATTGATAGCTCAATAGTAATGAGTTTTGACATTAGTCATTAACAGGGCTTATCTCTCCATTCATTTGGGTTTTATTCATGTCTTTTAAGGTATGTTTTGTACTTTTCAACATGCAGGTCTTTCACCTTATATGTTGCATTTCCCCTGAAGTACTTAATTCTATACAATTGCATATGTTATTTTTTTCCAATTGTGCATTACTAGTGCCTAGAAGTACAGATTATATTTATGTATTGATCTTTTGTCCTGTATCCTTGCTAAATTTACTCACTTCTAGTAGCTATTTTGTAGGCTCTACTAAATTTTATACATGGATGATCATATTGTCTGCAAATAAAGAAAACTTTACACACGAAAATTTTTATCTCTAGAAGTATGATTCGGGTCTTTTTCATATCTTTCATGTCACTACTTGACTTTTTGAACATACAGAATAATAATTACAATAACAGTTTTAATATCCTTATCCGCTAATTCTAACATTTATGTCAGTCCTGAGTCAGTTTACCATGAGAGGGATTTTCTCTTTCTTATAGGTAATGTTTTCCTGGTTCTTTGCATGCCTAATAATTTTTTATAGTATAGCAGACATTGTGAATCTTGGCTTTTGGGGCCCTTGATATTTTTGTATTCCTGTAAATATTCTTCAGCTTTGCTCTGAGATGAAGTTATGTGAAACAATTTGATCCTGTCAGGTATTTCTTCTAAGATATGTTAGGTGAGACTGGAGCACTCTCAGTCTGGAGATAATTATTCTTCACTGCTTAAGCCAAACCCTTCTGGTACAATGCCCCATGAACTTGAGGTTTTCCAGTCTGGCTGATAGGAACAGGCTCTACTCCTGACCCTAGGGGAGCACCATGTACTGAAACCTTTAATCCTTTCAGAAAGTTCTTTCCTTGGTCTCTCTTTATTCACAAGCATATGTTCTGATTATTACTCAGCTAAATAATTAAGGGAAGCTCTCTCGTATCTCCAAAGTTTTTTCTCTGTGCAACTCTCTCCTCTTTGATACTCTGTCCTGTGAATTGTAATTGCCTTGGGTTCCCCATGCTCTCCATTCTGTGTGGTGTCCACTGCTTGGGTTGACCATCTCTGAGCCATGGCTTGCACATTCTCTCAACACAGTAAGCTTCAACAGACTTTGGCATCCCACTAGTTTCCCTTCTTTCAAGGATCACTGTCCAGGGCTTCCCTGGTGGCGCAGTGGTTGAGAGTCCGCCTGCCGATGCAGGGGACACGGGTTTGTGCCCCGGTCCGGGAAGATCCCACATGCCGCGGAGCGGCTAGGCCCGTGAGCCATGGCCACTGAGCCTGCGCGTCCGGAGCCTGTGCTCTGCAACGGGAGAGGCCACAACAGTGAGAGGCCTGCATACTGGAAAAAAAAAAAAAAAAAAAAAGGATCACTGTCCTTTGTTGCCAGATAGCAAGTGTTCTGAAAGTTGTTATTTTATATTTTGTTCATTTTTTGTTTGTTTCAGGCAGACGAACAAACCCAATTCCTTTTCTTTAAGTTTTTTAAAATTTTTATTATTTTTAATTGAAGTGTAGTTGACTTACAATATTAGTTTCATGTGTACAACATACTTATTTGGTATTTTTATAGATTATATTCCATATAAAGTTATCGTAAAACATTGGTTATATCCCCTGTGCTGTACATTACATACTCGCAACTTATTTATTTTATACCCAGTAGTTTGTATCTCCTAAACCCCTTCACCTGTCCTGCCCCTCCCCTCAGCCCTCTCCCCTCTGATAATCCAGTTCCTTTTACTTTATCAAGCTAGAAATGGAGCTAAACTTTTTAACTATTTTAAGACTACATGTCTTACAATTGATATTTAGTTTTTTCATTATATAATAAAACCCTTGTATTTATTACAAAGTCTTGCATCTAGAATTAAAGAAAAAGAAATAGATCATATCAGAGCCAAGTTTTCTATGCTAAAACTCTGTTTTGTTTATTTAAAAGAAAAAGATCTACATACAAACGCTAAAGTAATTGATTTTTCTCTAAATTTAGCAGCACGGCACATATCCTGACACAGATGGGCAAGTTTCATGTGGATATTGACCTCAGATACCCTAGGAAACAACCAAACATCTCCTTTTAAAAGGGTAGATTTAAATCTATTTAATCACTTTAAAGTATACTATAATAATTGCCAGGATTGTCTTCCATAAATCATGAAAGAGACAATTGTAACTTAAACAAATGCAGTAATAATTTAACTTCCCCTGTAATTTAGCAGTGTTTTATTGAACTGTGCAATAGTCTCCAATAAAGAATCTTATTTCATGCGTCTCCATGTCTTCCAATAACACAGAGATTTTGCTGCTATATTCTTTCTTTTGTGTCAGTATGGCTTTCCTATATTTATGCAAAGTTATCCAAAAGAGAAAACTAAACTATAGTGTTAGAAGATAGAAGAGAGGGAAGAGTGGGAATGTGGAATTGGAAGGGGAGTGCCTCCTGGGAAGCTTTTCATGCTCTAGCTCTCATTCTTGGCAGTGGTTACATTGATAGGTTGTATTTGTGCTAATTTATTGAACCCACTTATGACTTAAATACAATTTGGTTAAATTGACTCAGTAGAAATGTGTTAATTTATTGAGGCCACAGTCTTGCTATTTTCTATATATTGTGTTTTCTGTAAGTCTGTAGGTATATACTACATTTAAACCTATAGCTACATGTTCATTACGACTCTACATACCATAAAGGAAATAATTGGCTCCTACTCTCATAAGTTTCCATTGATTGGCAAATATTTTTAATTTGCAGTATCTTTAGAATGAGTGAGCTTAACATATGAAATTATCTTCCTTAAAAGTGTACTTTTTTTTTTTTTTTTTTGCGGTACGCGGGCCTCTCACTGTTGTGGCCTCTCCCGTTGCGGAGCACAGGCTCCGGACGCGCAGGCTCTGCGGCCATGGCTCACGGTCCCAGCTGCTCCGTGGCATGTGGGATCTTCCCGGACCGGGGCACGAACCTGTGTCCCCTGCATCTGCAGACGGACTGCCAACAACTGTACCACCAGGGAAGCCCAAAAGTGTACTTTTTTTACTTTTCCTAATAAGCCCATCAAATGATGTTTATATTTTGTATTGACTTATAAATCCAATTTGCATATTAAAGGTATTAACACCTGTCAAGTATGAATCTAATATTTTTGCAGTTTGTTATTAGCATCTTGTATTTGTGATGTTTAAATATTCAGGTTTCATTTTTACATTGGAATATTAATTTTTATTTACAAATTTTCCTTTCACTTTAGACTTTCAAATGATGTTACCATTCAAAAATGTTACAATATTTTAATCTATTTATTTTAATGGGTGATTATGTCTATGCAATTTGTTTTGAGATAATCAACTAATTGCCTCAGAATAATATATTGAATAATTTAAGAAATAAGGCAACTAAGAGTGATGCAGCACAGGAAATTTATCTTAGGGATTTGACCTCAGGTAGTTGTCTGAACTGGTTATTAAGTATATGTATGGCTCTTGCTTCTGCACTTGGTGCCAGGCCTAAAATCAGCAAAGCAGGCAGTTCAGAAGGGAAGAGAGAGATAAAATAGGGGAGACTAAAGACAAACTGGAACGCACAATGATGAACTGGAGCCCACTTGAATGTCTCACTACTTCCAAACCTCCAACTTTGATGAGGTTTGAGATTTGCAGGAGAAGCTGGCATCTTGTGTCATAGAGTTAACATATACCTAGCTATGAAATCAGAGCAACTAGAACAAAGCATCTGGCAGGAGCTAAATAAGAGCAGCTGACGTTCTTGTCCAAGATTAAGAGAAGGTGAAAGAGAAGATCTGGCTGATGCTCAGTGAGCTGTGGGTCTGGATGCTGCCCCACTTCAAAACAGTGAGCACATCAGCACATGCATGCGCAGTGTATATGAACAGCAGCAGCACCTGATGCCTTGCACCACTGTTCTGAATGTAAACGGAAATGGGTGCTTTTAAAATTTACCTTCTAAATCTCATTGCATGCAAAATGACCCACTCTAACCCAGAACACTGCAGGGAAGGGAATTATGGGTAGTGTAGTTCTGTACTCTAAAATAAATGCTTGAGTGATATTCTTTTTTGCAACCCATAACTGGATGATCATCGTAACTTACTTTAAGGAAAGCAGTGCCGTTTGCATCAAATTTCCTAATATTTCTAGAAATTTAACCGATTCACATTATATCTTATGCCATCCTCTGTATATTGCTCAAATCTGTATTATTCTGATCATTTTTCTTCCTAGTATTTCTGTGTAGATCGGTAGTTACAGTGATATTTTGTTTTAGTAAAAGTTGATCTGAGAGCATGGGCTTGAAAATCCCCTTTATTTCAGTTATAGGCCACATAATGACTCTGAAAAACAGCTCCCCCAGACTTTGAAGGAGATATCTTTAAACCCTTCCAGCCTCTTACCTGTCATATTGAATTAATCTCCAATTTCCTTTATACATCCTTTGCTTTTTTTTTCTTTTACCTGTCACCATTCAATTTAAAATTCTTACAACAGCTGGTGTAACTTGTATACTATTTCCCCTCTTATGATCACCTATCAATCCATCTGTCTGATTGATATTTTTTACCTCTGTCTGTGTGCCAATCTTTCTTATGTATTCACAAACAATTTCCCTAAATCATGTCTCTGAACAAAATATTGAATAATTATTCATTCCTTTTTTGGAAATGTTTTAACTTCCTGAACTGATGTTCAAAATTTTCTGCAAATTAACTGTATTTCATAATCCCTTACATTCCCATGCCAATCTCCTCTTCAAAGAGCTTTTTTGGTCTCCAGGATTTATCACTTCAGTGGAGGAAAGATGTGTAGCCCAGTTATGGATCTGCCATAGAAATACAAATTTGGCCAAGCTAACCATGGGGGGAAATGTAGTACAATTAAATATGTGTGTGTGTGTGTGTGTGTGTGTGTGTGTGTGTGTGTGTGTATGTATGTATATATATAATACATATTACATGTATATGCTTTAGAAAAAGTTGGAAAACATAAAAAAATACTTTACAATAAATATATCAGGAAATATGCCTTTTATTATTCTCTTTTTGGTGGATTATGTCATCCCACAATGGAGATGGAACCCATAGTTGTAAAACTGCATTATTAGACTGATAGCCATTGTTCTCAGGGAAACATTGTTCATTTGTAGCACTGGGAAATTCTGGACACTTTTGATAATATAATGAAATTACCAGCAATTAAAGATAAAAGGATTCAGGGAAAAAGATAGTCTCAGTAGTAATTACTGTAACTTTCTTTGTGTTTTAAATGTTTGGAAACCAAGATGCCAGAAAAGTTGCAAAAAGAAGAGGAATCTCAATTGTCCTGACCTGCATTTCCAGACTAATTCTTAAACACTTATCCAATCTAGGCCTAGACTCCTATCAAAGTTGACAGGTAACTGCCTTGAGGATACCTTAAACTTTTATTCAGAGTAGGAAAACATACTGATATAATTGAAAAGCCAAATCAGAGGCTTGGCCTGCAACATAAAAAATGGAAGGAGGAGGGCAAAAAAAGTATTGAAAAACATGGCCAAAAGTAAAATTTAGAAAGCTGCTCCTTGGGTAACTAGTAAAGAGAAATATATTATACTAGCAGATGGCACTAAATAGGCAGTAACTTTTAATTTTCTTTTTCCTTCCCTCATTACTCAAACTGTCAACTCATATCAGAAAACCCAAATAAGATATATAAGGATAAGAAAACAACATTTCGGAGAAGAATGAGGAAAATGTGAGCAATGGATCACTCAAATTATTTGGATATGTTTAAATTCCTGGCTGTTATAATTTCAAGACTAGAATATATTCAGCTACCTTAAGTTAATATGGACTTATCAGCAATCATTTCTTATAAGTCAAGGAAGCGTAGAGGAGGGCGCTAAGCCTGGAAATGCCAAAGTAGAGTTTTTGTGTTCGATGAGATAAAAATCATGTCTGTTTTCATAACTTGACTTCATATTTAACATATATTCCTCAACATCTGTTCCAGGCTCTGACCGAAAAAATGGAGATAAAAAGAAGAATATGTGGGGCTGACCTAAGAAGACAGCAGATTTGTAGTGAATGTAGATTTGTGAGGTTGAGAGTATACTGGAAAGAGAGTCCTCATGTAGAGATAAGTACAGTGTGCTGAACAGGAGAGAAAGTAATCAGTTTTCACCACAGGAGACATACAAATAAGACCTACGCAAGAATGGCATCATAACGCATAAGTAGATATCTGAAAGGCAGAGGGAATAGCATTAAATGAACGCTGAATACCTGTTGCTTATATAAAGAATAATGGGAGTGACTAGACTGTAGGGCACATGTGAAATACAGGAGGAGAAAGTGTCAGGAGGTAAGGCTGTTAAGTTAATTTGGGATAAGATTCTATACACTACACCAAGGAGTTTATTTTATCCTTAAAACCTTTGACATACCTTTTTTAAAAAAAAAACAAAAACAGAAGGTTTGAAATACCCTTTTTTCTCTGGGTACAGTAACAATAAATAGAATTTATTTTGTATACCTGTTACCCATGTAAGCATGGTGACGTGGGCTTCCAAAATGGGTGTTGGAGCCATATGGTTGGCCTTTGGCATGGCACCTAAAATGTGGGGACAGACATACGCACAAGGACATGGCCTCACAGTAGCTGTGCCTGTGCCAGCCATGGAGGAGGGAGGGGACAGTTGGGTAAGACGTGAGGACTGTGACTCTATGCCAGCTGAGACTCCTTAGTCTGAAGTGCCGAGGAGCCTGGAAAGGCAGAAGTTACACTGGGTGCCAGCTGAGGAGTAAGGTAGGAGCTTATGCCACGACAAGGAGTTTAAATTTTTATCCTTAGCAATAAGTCACTGCATTTTTAAAAGTAGGTCAGTAGTGAGTTTGTGGAAGATACTTCAGTAGTATGGGTGGAAAGGATTACTTGAGTCAAAGGGAGACAGAGTAGAGACATGGATTCAGATAACGTTAGCATTTAGGTAACAGTTGTATTAAAGCAGGGAGAATCAGCCCTGTGAAGAGAAGGTGCGATGCAAGGCAATGCCATTGGTCAGCGAGTTTCGTAGAGTTTAGTCAGAGTTGGAAGGAAGGCAGCCATGGAGAATGGGCAGAGGGAGAGGCAGAAAAGGCAATGCTAGGTGTGCATTATGCTTTTTAGAGTACAAAGTGATTTTTGCATTATATAACCCTTATGATTATTACCACATTTTACATTTGCAGGAGGAACTGAGACTCAGAAAATTTAAATTATTTAAACCAAATTTAATAAGTAGAAAAACCAGAATGTGAAATTCATTCTAATATTTTTGTTGAGCATTCTTTCACTACATGAAGAACAAAAGCAAACAAAAACAGTCAAAAAACTACAAGCAAACAAAATCAGAGAATATTTATGAAAAAACCTACAGTACTCACAGTTGTAAGTCATTTTCTTGATTTTATGCTACTTGCTAGTAACCAAGAAGAGCTGTGATTGATTTTGTATCAGTTTTTGACAAACTATGAGCCTAGAGTGGCCACTTCTTTTTGTAAATAAAATTTCAATGGGACTTGGCCACATCTAATTCATTTACTTATTATGTGTGGCTTCTCTAGAGTTCTAATGACAGAGTTTAGTTGCAGCAGGAATTTATGCCTTGCCAAGCCTAAAATATTTGCTCTCTGGATCATTAAAGAAAAATATTGCTGACCTCTAATTTTGACCATTTACTATATACTACATAACAATTTGTACTTCATATAACCAGTTCTTAAATATATTGAAATATAATCACATATTACTGGTTGTATCCTAAGGGAGTAAAAGTTAAGGGTGATAAAGAAGTAGGAAATTGCATGTTTATTTAGAGGGAGATGTAAAATATTTCCAGTTTTGCAGATATTACTGCAATTATTATGATTTGTCCTCCTTAACTCCTCAATTCCAATGATTTGCTTTTCAATTTGGTGGAGTGCAGCTTGTCATTTTGTCTTTTATTAATTCTGCTGTTGCTGTTATATTTGAAAATTCTTTACCTTACCGGAAATAACAGACTTTCTATTATCTTTCTTTCCTAGAAGTTTTATCATTTTCTTGTTTAAAATTTAGGTCTAGGACCCACACTGTGCTAATATATATATTTTTTTTTATATTGTGGCAAATATGAGTCAGTGAGTCTCTCTCCCTCTCTCTTTTTCATACGAATATCCTGCTGTACATATATCATCTTTTCAAAAGTCCATTCTTTCTCCATTTGTACGTATCATAGTTTGAATTGTGTTCCCCCAAAATTCATATGTTGAAGCCCTAATCTGCGGTGTGACTGTATTTGGAGATAGGCCCTTTAAGGTGGTAATGAGCTAAAATGAGGTTGTAAGACTGAGGCCCTAATCCGATAGGACTGGCATCCTTATAAGAAGAGAAAGAGACCCCAGAGACCTTTTTCTCTCCACATTTGCACCATGGGAAGGCCATGTGAGGACACACCGAGGCCAGAGAGGCCTCATCTAAAACCTATCCTATCCTGCTAGCTCCTTTCTGTTAGACTTCCAATCCCCAGAACTGTGAGGAAAACACATTTCTCGCTTTAAGTCAGTCTGTCTGTGGTATTCTGTTAAGGTAGCCCAAACAGGCTACAACACCATCCTTGCCAAAAATCAACTGATTGGATATATGGGATGTATTTCTACTCTGAACCATTGATATATTTGTCAGTTCTTATTACGAAACCGCAGTCTGCTGATTAATGTGGCTTTATCGTAAGGCTTGAAATCAGGTAGTATGAGTCATCCAACTTTGTTCAGCTTTTTAAAATTATTTTTGTTTTTCCTGATCCTTTATCTTTCCATGTAAGCTCTAGATTCAACTTATGCATTTCATCAAAATCCCTTCTGGGATTTAATTATGATTGTGTTTAATCTGTAGATCAATTTGAGAAGGATTTACAGCTTAACAATATTGAGTCTTCCAATCTATGAACACAGTATGTGTCTCCATTTATTTTGGTCTTCTTTGATTTTTTTCATCCATATTTTGTAGTAAGCATACATTATATTTTGCATACATTAGATTAGCATACATTAGATTCATACCTAATCATTTAATATTTTTCATGTGCTTTAAAAAAGTACAAATGGTATGCTTTAAATATGTAAATTTCCTATCATTCATTGAGAATACATAGATTTTATTTGTTCCTTTTATATTGTCCTATCCTGGCTGCTTTGATTATTAACAGTTAATTAAGCATTCTGCTTATGAGTTCGTGTTCTATTGATAGAGTTTCATCATTTCATATTTTATTTTTAAAATTTTTTTCTAGTTTTATTGGGAAATAATTGACATACATCATTGCATATGTTTAAGACATACAGAATGATGGTTCAATTTGCATATATTTTGAAATAATTACCATAGTAGGTTCAGCTAACACCTATCATCTCACATAGACATAATAAAAAGAAAAAAGGAAAGAAAAAAATGTCTCCTTCTGATAAGAACTCTTAGGATTTACTCTTAACAGCTTTCCTATGTATTACACAGCAATGTTAACTACAGTTACCATGTGGTAAGTCACATCGCAAGGGCTTATTTATTTTTTTAACATCTTTATTGGAGTATAATTGTTTTACAATGGTGTGTTAGTTTCTGCTTTATAACAAAGTGAATCAGCTATACATATACATATATCCCTATATCTTCTCCCTCTTGTGTCTCCCTCCAACCCTCCCTATCCTACCCCTCTAGGTGGTCACAAAGCACTGAGCTGATCTCCCTGTGCTGTGCAGCTGCTTCCCACTAGCTATCTGTTTTACATTTGGTAGTGTATATATGTCCATGCCACCCTCTCACTTCGTCCCAGCTTACCCTTCCCCCTCTCCATGTCCTCAAGTCCGTTCTCTATGTCTGCATCTTTATTCCTTCCCTGCCCATACGTTCTTCAGAACCTTTTTTTTTTTTAGATTCCATATATGTGTTAGCATACGGTATTTGTTGGACCGTATAAAAATTCCAGTTATCCCACAATCTCAATTTTTATCTATACTGTACCTTTTTAAATTAAAATGGCTGGCAGAAAAATTATTTTTGTTCACTTACTGTTTACATGAGTAAGGTCATAGAATGTCACTAGTATATAAAATAATGAATAAAAATAATAATTGCACATACCTATATTATTAACATTGGTTTTTGCACATGATTTTTTTAAGTTCAGAATTTCTGAGTTCTCGAGATATATACTGCATTTTTAAAGTAGATTGAGTAGAATTTAGACATCCATCGTGTAAAATTTGAACATCCCATTCCCACCCCAACTCCAGGTAAATCCATAAGGTCAAAAAACCAAGAAGAGTCTAATTATTGCTAGTGTGCTCCAGTTAGAAATAGCCTTTAGTATTGATCTTTTTAGGGACAATGTATGATGTATTCAGTGTTTTTGTCTTGGATGTTCAAGGGATTAAATGCTTTCATTTTTTTTTTTTAACACAGATTAAATAAATACAGGGAAAACAGCCTTGGGTATGAGTTTATGCATTTTACCTGTGTCAGGAGATTTGTGTTGGTTTATCATTAGAGTAAAAAAAAATTAATAAAGCATCTTAAGCTCCTTAGAGGAGTAGAGCAATAAAAATGTAGAATTATAAATATGGATGCTTTTACAAGCCTGCTTTATAAAGATGAAATATTTTTGTCCTACTGTCTCTGGATAAGTGAAATATATCATGATGAAATAACAATATGTGCCATTTAATATATCTAAGTTCCTAAATATCCATGACAGACAAGTCTATATATTATGGGAGCTGATATGAACACATTTAATCTCTGAAGCTTCACTTAATCATAACCTTAAGGATAAAGTTTAAAGAAAAATTTAAGTACCTTAAAGTAGAAAATATCTACTAGAGGAGAATTCTGAATTCTGATTTTCGTATATGAATAAAGGAAACTACATGATTTGTAGCTCGTTCAGTCCATTCTTCTTTGAAAAAACATTACTAAATACCAACTTCATTCCAGACATTGTGTGCATTACTAACATATAAAACTCATATTTATTGTTTAATTCTTATTAAGAAATGTATAGCTTATGATAGTGTTTTAAAACATATGATAGTTATATTTCTGTGTTAAGACGATCCTTAAAATTTTAAGGTTGGTAACACATGACACAACTTTAAAGAAGATGTATTTGTGAATTGAACGTAATGAGAAGCTTCTGGGGCAAATAACTTGGTATCACAGGCCTGGCTACCAAAATAAGAGACGAGTCTGAGTGAAAGTAACATTGCTGCATTGAAACCAGAGAGGAGTATTGGGAGGGATTGCAAACCATCATGTACCACAAACATTATAATGATTGAATGTCTTTGCAAGGCCTTAGATAACAGGCCTACTGATCAAAATCAAGTAGAACAGAAAAGAGTGGAGGCTGAACACTTTCAGAACTAAAACATTTGATAAAAATTAAAAAGAAAATTCTCAAGTGGAAATATATTGAAATACTGCAAATGCACTTATACAGGATAGAGTGGGATGACACAGGCAAGATTGATTACAATAATATTATAGGCAAGCTAAGCAATGAGGACTATAAATTTTATGGATTCTTTTGCATTATTTGGAAATGTATTTGGTTAATTTATATTTAAACATGATTTTTTAAAGTAAATTCATGCAATTTATTAGATTTTTATTCTGGATTACATAATTTTAAATATTAAAATACAGAGTCTGATTATTTTAATCAACGAAAAAAATCAAGATTTTATATTTAAAACCACTTGTCTATTTTTTTTTTTTTTTTTGCGGTATGTGGGCCTCTCACTGTTGTGGCCGCTCCCATTGCGGAGCACAGGCTCTGGACACGCAGGCTCAGCGGCCATGGCTCACGGGCCCAGCTGCTCCACGGCACGTGGGATCCTCCCGGACTGGGGCATGAACCCGCATCCCCTGCATCGGCAGGCGGACTCTCAACTACTGCGCCACCAGGGAAGCCCACCAGTTGTCTCTTTTGCTACTCAAAGGAGAGCTGTTATTAATCACCGTGAGGCTCTATGAGTACAGTTAAATCATTTTGGAGGGAAAACTAAATACCCATCTCATTGTGGGCTATTATACATATGCACTTTTCTTAAAGGTGAGTAGAACAGTATAGTGGCAGCCAATTAGATATCACTTCACCTGAAGAATAAATAGAATCCATTTAAAAATAAGAGAAAATCAGATACAAGAGTCATGTTGAAGATCTCCTTTACCAGGATTACTGTCAGATGCTAGAAACTCTTACAGGCTTGGTTTTCTTACTTTACAAATTAAGTAGTTCTACAGCTAATGTCTAAAATTCCTCATGGGTGGGCTTCCCTGGTGGCGCACAATATATTCAAAGAGGTGAAAGGAAAAAACCTACAACCAAGAGTATACTACCGGGCAAAACTACCATTCATATTTGAAGGAGAAATAGAGTTTTTCAGAAAAGCAAAAGCTAAAATAGTTCAGCACCACAAAACTGTCTTTACAAGATTTGTTAATGGGACTTCTCTAGGGAAAAAAGGCCACAACTAGAAATATAAAAATTACAAAAGCTAATTTCTCATTGATAAAGGCAAACATACAGTGAAGGTAGGAGATCAACTGCTTATAAAGCAGGACGGTTAAATGAAATTATCTATATCCACAGTAAGTAGTTAAGAGATACACAAAACAAAATGATATAAAATATGATGTCAGGGGCTTCTCTGTTGGTGCAGTGGTTGAGAGTCCGCCTGCTGATGCAGGGGACGTGGGTTCATGCCCCGGTCCGGGAGGATCCCACATGCCACGGAGCGGCTGGGCCCATGAGCCATGGCCGCTGAGCCTGCGCGTCCGGAGCCTGTGCTCCGCAATGGGAGAGGCCACAGCAGTGAGAGGCCCATGTACTAAAGAAAAAAAAAAAAAAAAATGTCAGAAACATTAAAAGTAGTTTTGTAGGGGGAGTAAAAATTCAGGGTGGTTAGAATACATTCGAACTTAAGAGATGATCAACTTAAAACAATTAATATATGTTATATATGATATATATAGTTATAAATGAACCTTATGATACCACAAACCAAAAATCTGTAATAGATACACACACAAAAAAGAGAAAGGAATCCACATGCAACACTAAAGATAGCTGACAAATCACAAGGGTAGACAGCAAAAGAAGAAATGACCAGAAAAGAACTACAAGAAACTTGAAAACAATGAAGAAAATGGCAGTAAATCATACCTATCACTAATTAAGTGTTTATGGACTAAATGTTCTGATCAAAAGACATGGAGTGACTAATGGAATAAGATTAAAAGAAAAAAAGACCCATATATATGCTGCCTACAAGAGAATTACTTAAGATTTAAAGACACACAGACTAAAAGTGAAGACATGGAAATAGGTGTTCATGCAAATGGAAACCAAAAAAAATTGGGGTAGCAATAGTTATAGCAGGCAAAATAGACTTTAAAATAAATTCTGTAACAAGAAACAAGGAAGGATAGTACATAATGATCAAGGGATCAATCCAACAAAAAGATATAACAATTATAAACATATATGCACCCAACATAGGAGCACATGAATACATAAGTAAATATCAACAAACAGAAATGGACAATAACACAATAATAGTAGGTTACTTTAACACCCCACTCACATCAGTGGTCAGGTCATCCAGACAGAAAATCAAGAAGGAAACACTGGCCTTAAACAACACATTAAATCAGACAGATTTAAATAGATAGAATATATATATATTTATATATATATATATAACATTCCATCCAAAAGCAGCAGACTACACATTCTTTAGAGGGCACAATAGAAACATCAGTGAAACTAAGAGCTGGTTCATTAAAAGATAAACAAAATTGATAAACTTTTAGCCAGGCTCATCAAGAAAAAGGAGAGAGGGCCCAAATAAATAATACCAAAGATGAAAGAGAAGTTACAACCAATACCACAGAATACAGACGATTATAAGAGATTACCATGAGTAATAATACACAATAAAATTGTCACGCTAAAAGAAATGAATAACTTCTTTGAAATGTACAGTCTCCCAAAATTGAGTCAGGAAGAAATTGAAAATGTGAACAGACCAATTACTAGTAATAAAATTGAATCAGTAAAAGAAAAATAAAAATCCCAAGAAACAAAAATCCAGGACCAAACAGCTTCACAGGTGAATTCTACAAAACTTTTAAAGAGCTAACACCTATCTTTCTCAAACTTTTCCAAAAAATTGAAGAGAAAAGAATGCTTTCAAACTCATTCTATGAGGCCAGCATTACCCTGGTACCAAAACCAGACAAAGACATCACAAAAAAAGAATATATATGCATTTTCATGGATGGAAAGAATTAATATTGTTAAAATGACCATACTACCCAAGGCAATCTGCAGGTTCAGTGCAATCCCTATAGCAATACCAATGGTGTTTTTCACAGAAATAAACAAATGATCCTAAATTCGTATGGAAGCACAGAAGATCCTGAATTGCCAAAACAATGTTAAGAAAGAAGATAAAGCTGGAGTTAATTCACTCTCTGGTTTCAAACTGTATTATAAAGCTACAGTAATCAAAACAGTATGGTACTGGCACAAAAATAGACACATGGATCAATGGAACAGAATAGAGTCCAGAAAAAAACCCACACGCGTATACGGACAATTAATCTACCACAAAGGAGGCAAGAATACACAACGGGAAAAAAACACCCTCTCTAATAAATGGTGTTAGGAAAACTGGACAGCTACATGCAAAAGAATCAAATTGGACTACTTTCTCACACCATGTACAAAAATAAACTGAAGATAGATTAAAGACAATTATAAGACCTAAACCATAAACTCCTAGAAGAAAACATAGGCAGTATGCTCTTTGACATTGGTCTTGGCAATATTTTTTTTGGATTTGTCTCCTTAGGCAAGAGAAACAAACAAAAGTAAACAAATGGGACTACTTCAAACTAAAAAATGTTTTGCACAGTGAAAGAAACTATCAACAAAGTGAAAAGACTGCCTACTGATATTCACAAACCGTGTATCTCATAGAGCTCATACAACTCAACATCAAAAAAAAACCCCAAAAACTCAATTAGAGGACCTGAATAGATATTTCTTCAAAGAAGAGATACAGATGGTCAACAGATGCATGAAACAATGTTCAACATCACTAATCATTAGGGAAATGCAAATCAAAATTACAGTGAGTTACCACCTTATACCTGTCAGAATGCCTATTATCAAAAAGACAACAGGTAACAAGTGCTGGTGAGGATGTGGAAAAAAGGGAACCTTCATGCATTGTTGGTGGGAATGTAAATTGGTGCAGTATCAAGTGCCTCAAAAAATTAAAAATAGAACTGCTGCTACACGATTCAGCAATTCCACTCCTGATTATTTATCCTAGGAAAATATAAACACTAATTTGAAAAGATATATGCACCCCTGTGTTCATTGAGGCATTATTTACAATAGCAAAGATATGAAAGTAACCTAAGTGCCCATCAATGGATGAATGAATAAAGGTGTGTGTGTGTATATATATACACGCACACACAATGGAATATTACTCAGCCATAAAAGATTGAAATCTTGCCATTTGTGACAACGTGGATGGATTTCAATGTTATGCTAAGTGAAATAATTTAGAAAAAGACAATTATTGGATGATTTCACTTATACGTGGAATCCAAAAATTAAAACAAACCATAGATGCAGAGAATAAATGAGTGGTTACCAGAAGGTAGGGAGTGGGAATGTGGTAAAATAGATGAAGAGGATCAAGAGGTACAAGTCATGAGGAGGTAATGTATAGCATAAGGGATATGGTCAATAATATTATAACTTTGTATGGGGACACATGATTACTAGACTTTCTGTGGTGATCATTTCATAATGTGTGCAAATGTCAAATCCTTATGTAGTACACCTGAAACTAACAACATTGTATGTCAACTATATTTCAGTAAAAAAATTGGGAACCTCTTTAAGCATAAAATAACATCTAATTTTAAAATTAAGTATATAAATTATATATAATGGGCTTATTGAGGGGCCCTATAGCTTAAGATGCATTAACTTCATGTTAAATCTACCTTTGAACCATAAGTGTTGCTATCTGAATCAACAGTTAAAAGCTACAGACTCACCAACTGCAATTTGGTATTTGCTTTTATTTAGCTTTCTTAAGGAATAATGGCAAACATGTCAGATAGACCATAAGATCCACAGGTGATTGTCCCTGAAAATGTAAAATAGGCAAAAATATAATTCTCTGAAATATATTGGTTAAATGAAAACTAATAATAAAATATTTATCTTGAATTTTAATGTGTGTCCAATCTAAGTAAAGTTACTTATAAATTTTCTGAATTGCTAAAAATAAACAAATAAATTTAAATTTAAATTAGCAATTTTATTCATCCATCTTATAATTCATGATAATAGGCAACATTTTATTTGCTAGCTTTTAAAAACAAGATTGTAAGAAAGAAAAACTTGAGTTATTTCTATAGAAAAAATAAAAGAAGAATGGGAGGGAAGAAAGTTAAGAGTGAGGGTGGGAGGAAGCAGGCATTTTAGTGAATCAGATTTAGAAATTCTCACACACTTTAACCGAATGGATTACTTAAGCTCTCAGGGCCTCAGTTTCATTGTATTTGAAATGGAGAAGCTAAGGAGTATATATGTATTATATGAAATTGAGTATGTGAAATAACTTTGGAAAAATTGCTGTGTACCAAAGGAAGGTGTTAATTTTTACCTTCTTGAGGTTGTACAAATGGAAAGCTCAGAACAGAACACAGAATTCGTACTGAATCGCAATCATCTGAGCTAATGTGTGGACAACTCAAGTCAATATTTCGGCGTCATCTGCTTGCAGAATAGCTTTAAAGGTGACTTGTAAAGGAAATTGTCAAAATTCCCTCAACTGGAGCAGTAAGTGATGAATGCTGGTAATAGCTGTCTATCGGGAGGACATTCAATATCCTATTTAATATAAAATTCACTTTTTTTGTGCTTTAAACTTAAGGTTTTAAGTATCCTTTTTAGCTCTGCTAATAGGATAATTCAGGACACATTCTGCTACATTTGAGGAATCTTTGACAATTCCTTCAGTCACTTACCTTTAAAGGTTATCAGGCAGTTACATTATAAACTCAAGATTTTAAAGATTTCTACATTTCTTATTATTTATCTCATCAAAAAGATCATTTATTTAAACAAATGAAATCACACAACTCCTTAGTCCCACACTGTGGTTAGTGCTTTTGGTATTTTAAAAGATTTTTTTTGAACAGATGGGATATTTTGCTAAGGGAAAAGTTGCATTTGTTAGCTTTTTTTAAAACATATTTTCAAGATTGTCAAAACATTACAAAATCATTAGGAGACTCCCATGTTAAAGTCTTGTCAGACATTTCATTATAAACTTGTATCAGGATTCCAGCTATTTTAAATCACCAACAGCTTCAGCCAAGCACAATCTGTTAGTGAAGTTGAAATTTGTTTAGGGAGTGTTGTAAATGAGTTGCTATAGTTGTAGCTCAAAAGTGTCAAAATGAATTTGCTGATAGAACTCTGTGAAATTAGAATGGAACCATAAATCAAGGGGAGCTACTAATACTCTAAGATTCAGTGACATATTGGGAAGGATGTAGTTTGTGGTCAATTCTTATTATAAGGTACCCCAACAAAGTAAAATAAGAGGAAGTTAAGTATAATCAAATTTGTCATCAAATCTACAAATGTATTTCAGCTTTCAATTATTTGTGTGTGATAAGAGGAAGTTAAGTATAATCAATTTGTCATCAAATCTACAAATGTATTTCAGCTTTCAATTATTTGTATGTGTATTATCTAAAGAAAATGTATAAATCTTATCTTGCTTTCCACTTGAATAAATTAGGTTTTATTATGTCAGGAAACTGAGCCAATGGAATGAAAATAAATTCTGTCCAGTAAATATAAATTCAATATTTTATTAATTAGCTTAGGCTAAGTTATTCAACTCTAAAACTAAGAACAGCACATTTTCGTGGTTTTGTAACAACAGAAGTTAATTCATTTTCTTAAATGTGTTTTTATTATTTATCATAAGCCTCATGTCCTATTCACTCCAGAACCTAAAGTAAAGAAGCAACTACTATTTAGGACCTATCTAGGACCTTTGACATTTTGAAGTCAAAGGGAAAATAACAATGACAAACTATGTGATAGTGCTTAAAGTTTATATCCCACTTGGCAAAGCAAGCCACATGACAAGCCTGAAGTCAATGTGTGGAAGGATAGTTTTTTATTTCAAAGGTTTGCATGGACAGAGTTGGTAGGGAGGATCAATAAGTATTTTGAACAAAAAATGCCACTACCGCAAAATATAAGGAGTTATAAATTTACTGGGAAAATCATAATGTTTTACCTCATAGAGAAATAAAAAAGTTTGGATTATAGCTCATAGATTAAGATTATGGTAAACTCCTTTTGTGCCTACTGGATTAGCTTTTTAATTTATGTTGATTTGAGTTAGTTCATATACTCTCAGCGCTCCTTAATTTCTTTACAATTATGTAAAAATTCTTCAGAATAATGAATTTTTCTGGACTAAAAAAAATTACAAACATTTTTATAAAAGACATTTAAATAGTAAGACAATTATGAGAAAAGCACTTTAATTTCAAGCTGGATCTGTGTTCTAATTCTAATCTCAAATTCTTATAAAGGAACATATTAACTTAAGACATTACATTTGCACTATAAGTATATCAATCTCAATTAGTAATTTATAAAGTCATTTCTATGTCATAAAAATGTTTCTGGTCATGAATTATAAATTCAAATTAATAGTGCAGGTAGAGTCTATGGAGGCTGTGTTAATAAAATAAAAGAAAATAAAAACAGCATGGTCTGGAGAAATGAGAGATTTCTGATCTAACAACTATATTTGAATTAATTTTAATTTCTGAGATGTTTAAGAAATGCCTTAACTTCTCTTTCAATTGTGTTATTTGTAAAAAGGATATGATAGAGCTTTTCCAAGATTGTCTTGCAAGATACAAGCTCAGTAAAAAATTTAGCTCACTGTCTCCTTCATCTTCATGTGTGCCCTAGCAGTAAAAGGCATTTTTTAATGAGGGTTATCTTGTGGGGAGTGTATTCCTGTGGAATCCATATGATGTCTGTAGAGAAGCATATCCCAAGGATAGTCATTTGAGGTCATGAATGAATTTATAGATGACACCTTTCAAGGAAAGTACAAAGGAGCATATTTTATACTTTTCCCAGGAGGTGATACTGTTCAATACGAGTGTGAAATAAAGAGCAGGTAATAATACATGAGCAGCTGTGACAGCTGGACAAATGTGCAGCTCTTGTTTTCCTCAAGTTAGGTTAGGGAGTTACGTTTATCATTTCTATGTACTATGTATTTTTCAAAATAGCACACAAGAAACAATGATCAAAATTGGAATTCAAAGCCAAATGTCACTGCATTATCCACAAATCTACCAACTTACATTAGCACCTGGACTGGACGATGCATTATATTAAGAATTGGGATGCTAAAGTTCTGTTTGCCTTTGATTATAATGTACATTTAAAAAGATGATGTAATGCAGCTCTCTATAGAACCTGCCTCATTCTTAAGTCTACTCTTTTTCTTAAAAAATTTTAATTTTTTTATACAGCAGGTTCTTATTAGTTATCTGTTTTATACATATTAGTGTATATACGTCAATTCCAATCTCCCAGGCAATCTTGAGGGAAAAAAACAGAGCTGGAGGAATTAGACTCCAGACTATACTACAAAGCTACAGTAATCAAGACAATACAGTACTGGCACAGAAACAGAAATATAGATCAGTGGAACGGGATAGAAAGCCCAGAGATAAACCCATGCACTTATGGTCAACTAATATATGACAAAGGAGGCAAGAATATACAATGGAGAAAAGACAGTCTCTTCAATAAGTGGTGCTGGGAAAACTGGACAACTACATGTAAAAGAATGGAATTAGAACACTTCCTAACACCATACACAAAAATAAACTCAAAATATATTAAAGACCTAAATGTAAGGCCAGACACTATAAAACTCTTAGAGGAAAACATAGGCAGAACACTCTTTGACATAAATCACAGCAAGATCTTTTTTTGACCCACCTCCTAGAGAATAGACATAAAAATAAACAAATGGAACCTAATGAAACTTAAAAGCTTTTGCACAGCAAAGGAAACCATAAACAAGACAAAAAGACAACCCTCAGAATGGGAGAAAATATTTGCAAATGAATCAACAGACAAAGGATTAATCTCCAAAATATATAAACAGCTCATGCAGCTCAGTATTAAAAAAACAAACAACCCAATCCAAAAATGGGCAGAAGACCTAAATAGACATTTCTCCAAAGAAGACATACAGATGGCCAAGAAGCACATGAAAAGCTGCTCAACATTACTAATTATTAGAGAAATGCAAATCAAAACTACAATGAGGTATCACCTCACACCAGTTAGAATGGGCATCATCAGAAAATCTACAAGCAAGAAATGCTGGCGAGGGTGTGGAGAAAAGGGAACCCTCTTGCACTGTTGGTGGGAATGTAAATTGATACAGCCACTATGGAGAACAGTATGGAGGTTCCTTAAAAAACTGAAAATAGAATTACCATATGACCCAGCAATCCCACTACTGGGCATATACCCAGAGAAGACCATAATTCAAAAAGACACATGCATCCCAATGTTCATTGCAGCTCTGTTTACAATAGCCAGGTCATGGAAGCAACCTAAATGCCCATCAACAGATGAATGGATAAAGAAGCTGTGGCACATATATACAATGGAATATTACTCAGCCATAAAAAGGAATGAAATTGGGTCATTTGTAGAGACATGAATGGACTGGAGACTGTCATACAGTGTGAAGTAAGTCAGAGAAAAACAAATATCGTATATTAACACATATATGTGGAATCTAGAAAAATGGTACCGATGAACTGGTTTGCAAGGCAGAAATAGAGACACAGATGTAGAGAACAAACGTCTGGACACTAAGGGGGCAATTAGAGTCTACTCTTAATCTCTTATGTGGGTTTTTTTTAATTGGACCTTTTCATAAATTATTAGTACTTCCACAATAGTATGACACTTCTTTTTTTTTTTTTTTTTTTTTTTTTTTTCGGTACGCGGGTCTCTCACTGCTGTGGCCTCTCCCGTTGCGGAGCACAGGCTCCGGACGCGCAGGCTCAGCGGCCATGGCTCACGGGCCCAGCCGCTCCGCGGCACGTGGGATCCTCCCGGACCTGGGCACGAACCCGTGCCCCCTGCATCGGCAGGCGGACTCTCAACCACTGCGCCACCAGGGAAACCCAGTATGACACTTCTGAAAGGAAGCACAATGAAAAAAATACAAATGACAGAATATTATGAATTATCAACAGTGGTTAAGTCCTGGTTTTAGAGAAGAGACATAAAAATCATAATTTCATTTGGTTCATCTCTTCATTTAACTTTTACAAGTATAACCCAGTTATTCTGTTTTTTGACCCTCAGAGCAAATGCATTGTCGAAGGTTTTCAAAACCTTTCAGCCCACATAGAGAGTTGAAGAAAAGAAAATAATAATTCCAATGAAGCAATAGAAATACATTAATGTTTCTTTCTACGAGCAAGTTTAAAGAGGCCACTTATCATATTATTAGTTCCCATCAGTGACTAATTTCACATTATTAATCATATTGCAGTAAAAGAAGTACGTATAAAGACCTAACAATGGTTGTACAGTTGGGGATAGAATTCAGATCTCCTAAATCTCAGTGCAGCCCAGTCCAAGCTCAGCAAATGATTTCATTTTATTTGAAGTGTAAGCAGTTATCTAACATATACTTCAGTGACCTTTCTCCCCCACATGCTTTCACTGTTAATTAGGTTATCAAAGTCAAAGTCCACTAACAATGTATTTTCTCTAAATATGAGAATTAAATATTGAATATTTTCAAGTTGAAAAGCTTAATTTTGTAAAACAGCAATACCTTTGCCTTTTCTTATGTGTTTCATTAATGGTCATTGAGTGTATTTGTGTTTTAAAAATTTCTATGGTAACTATTCTGTTTAGTGAATAGTAACATGTTACCTTTTGTAAAGAGACAGAAAGATATACAGCTCTTTCATTGCTCTTACTCAATACAGGCAGTATTCCTTTTGAAAATGACTATATATAGATTATAATATACATAAGGCAATATTTGTTCTCTTGATTTTCTTCAGGTTGGCAAGACAAAATTTAATAATAAAATTCAGAATTAAGCAGTAAAAATTGAGAAAATATTTTTTCTAAGAAATAAATTTGATTGGATCTTACCCTTAATCTTCTAATAGCAAAATATTGAGACATTTATAGATATTTCATAAAACATTTCATGAAAGCAAAGGACAAATATATGAGATGGACTGGGGAAAAAATGAAAAAATATATGACAAATAGTATTTAAAATGTGTTCTGACACTTCATTTTTATGATAATAATGTGTCTTTATACCTTTTACTTAATGTTATAATTGAAATTTAAACTGACATTCACCCATCTGCTGCTTTTAAAGGACAAAGTCATCTGTCATTAATTTAGAATTCTCAGGGTATTATTTAATTAGAGTTTTGCAATTAATACCAAGCAAGAAAAAATTCCTGATGTTTTCCTAATTTTCCTACTAGAATGAAACAATTATATATCCACGTTCATTCTTAATTAGCTTCCTTTCTTAAGATTAGAAATTGTGGAGTAAAAATGTCACTTAACTCTCAAATAAAAAACATCGTGCCATCAGAAGACATATATTCTGATTATTTTTAAAATAATAAGCATAACCTTTCTATTATTAAAATTTTCTTTTAGTTTGCACTTACGAATATGTTTTTGAAAATTCAGACAAAGAAATTAAGAACAGTATCATATGCAGATGCTTCATTTATGAATAATTCTATAGGGATTTCCCTTGTGGTGCAGAGGATAAGACTCCATGCTCCCAATGCAGGGGGCCCAGGTTTGATCCCTGGTCAGGGAACTAGATCTCACATGCATGCTGCAACTAGGAGTGCTAGAATGACTCTACATGACGATAAAAACCAGAGAGATCACTTCCTCATTTTCTCTCTTTTATACATTGGCACCTTTGGATCTAAGCATTTCCACTTGCGTACTCAGTGTTTATTTTTAGAAAAATAAGTTCATCAACTCCTCAGTAGGTCTCAGCCAGCCTATCCACCTGATAAGATCGTAGGGTTTATCGCCAGGCCTCTTTCTCCATCCTTCCTTCTTTACTCTTGGCGATACAGAAAACTCTTCTCCTAAGACATCTCATCTGTTCATCAAACAAAACCAACCATATGTGGATTGTTACACTCAGCTGACCCAAACAGCATAGCAAAATAAAACAAAAAGCTAGTTGAAAAATAAACATTGAGACGTTTTTGAATGAAAAAGTCTTATCTGTGACTTCTGGTTTCAGTTCCAATCTAAAAACACCTTGGATGTTGTCACTCCTGGACTCAAAACAAGAAAAAAAGTTGAATACGTTGAAATTCAATTACTTTTTTTTTTTTAACTCCACAGAAACTTGTGATTCCCATGGCAACTCACCACCCCCAAATTCTAGAAAGACAGGTGAATACAGAGGATCACTTCAGAGATATGCTTACTCACAGCAAAAGTTACTGGAGCCATAAACTGGTAGCCCTTCTTAAATAGTTACTTAGATAAATTGCTGGAGGTTAAGTATGAATTAGCATAAGATGGGCAAACTCCTGGGTGCTGCAGTATTAGGTGGGCCTTCATAATTTTGTGGTGTTTATCCCTAGGAACCCATTAGATTACAATACTGAAGACAAGAAAAATACCCTCATCTTTCTGGCAGGGCAGGGGAAAAGTAACCATTTTGAAATACACCTAGATAACTCTGCAAAATAAAGACCTACTCTGCAGGGAAAAGGACTTTATCAGAGCCTTATCTCACTTTGGGGAAGGGCAAATTTGCAATCCAGGCTCACTAATCAAACTGTTTCAAATAAGGTGAGGGGAGGTGGGAAGCTAGGAAATACTTGTGAAGGTGGAGCCAGAAGCAAAGATCTACTAAGTCACAGAGATTTAATACTAAGATTACAAATTGCTACCCATCGCTTACAATTTGCTCAAGAGGACCCCAGTATACTAATAGTGGATTATAGCTGAAAGAGCTGCAAGGCATAGGCTATACTTAAGGAGGCAGTTTTAGGAAAACCCAAAGACAACAGAGGAGAAAAAAGGGACACTAGAGAGATTTGAAGCTTCAGACATATATTGGTGTAGCAAATATTAAGCATAGCCCAACGCCTTGCCAGATTAATGTAAATCTCACACTGAAATCATATTTATTTTGGTTACTATTACCCAGTTAATTATATCCAGTTTTCAGCAATTATTATAAGGCATGTTAAAAGGCAATAAAAATACAGTTTAAGGAGACAAAACAAGCATCAAACCAGACTCGGATATGACACAGACTTTGGGATTATCAGACAGGGAAATTAAAATTACTATAACTGAATATGATAGAGTTGTAATGGAAAAAGTATTGATAGACAACAAGCAGGACAGATGGGTAATATACAGAGAGAGATTAAAAACTCTAAAATATCAAAAGGAAACACTAGGAATCAGAAACATGTTCACAGAAATTAAAAATGTATTTTATGATAGGCTCATCAGTAGATTTAAAATGGCCCTGGAAAGAATCTGTGAGCTTGAAGTTATGTCAGTAGATACTTCCCAACTGAAATGCAAAGAGAAAAGAGGATGAGAAAAGCAGAAAAATATATTCAAGGACTATGGAACAATTTCTAAAGGTGGAGCCTTCGTAATTGGAATACCAGTAGGGGAAGAAAGAAACAAATGTGCAGAAGAGATAGTTAAAATGGTAACATCAGAGAATATTCCAAAGTTAATGGCAGACCCCCAAACCACAGATCCCAAAATCTCAGAGAACACTAAGCTGGGTAAATGTCAAAAAAACATATATACATAGGTATACATCATACTCAAACTGCAGAAAACAAAAAATCTTGAAAGAAGCCAGATAATAAAAATACCATTTCTATAGAGGAAAATGGATAAGAATTGCAACAGAATTTTCATCAGAAACCATACAAGCAAGGAAAGAGTGGAGTGAAATGTTTAAACATGGAATGAAAAAAAAATAATAAACAAAGAAAAAAACCCTACCAACCTAGAGTTCTTTATCTGCCAAAATTATCATTGAAAGTGAAGGAAAAATAAAGATATTTTCAGACAACCAAAATCCAAAGGAATTCATTACCACTAGACCTTTCCTGTAATAAATGTTAAAAGAAGGTCTTCAGGGAGAAGGAAAATTATATAGGTCAGAAACACAGATCCATATAAGAAAAGGAAAATTTTCCGAGAAGGGGTAAATAAAGGCAAAATAAAATATTTTATTTTTCTTATTTTAAATCTATCTAATAGATAACTTTTCAAACTAATAATGGTAAAAATGTATTAGGTGATTGTAGCATGTAATGAAATGAACCATATCAACGTTATAAGAGATGGGAGGGAGACATTGAGAATACTTAGTTATAAGGTACCTACATGATTCATAAAATGGTATAGTGTTATTTGAAAGTAAACATTGATTAGTTCATATATATTTAAAATTCCAGGGCAACCACTATAAAATTACATGAAGAAATATAGTTGATATGCCAAGATAAGAGATAAAATGGCAGTCAAATACTTCTGGTCATCTTTGTTCTTCTTTTGCAAAGTTGTTTTAACTAGTGTGGTTCCTTTGAATTTCCATATGAATTTTTGAATCAGCTTGTTAATTAAAAAACAGAAACTACAGTTTTGACTTGTAATACATTGAATCTTTAGATCATTTTAAGGAAACTTGAAATCTTAACAATATTAGAATTACAATTCTAGTGGAAACTTTTTGCAAGATTTTAACTGTAAGTTTTTTATAGATGCCCTTTTTGATGTTGGATTATTGAGGAAGTTTCCTTCTCTTCTTAGTTTGCTGACAGTTTTTATTTTGAACTGGTGTTGGATTTTCTCCAGCCCTTGTTCCTTATCTATCAAGATGATCATGTGGGGTTTTAATTTATTCTATTAATGAAGTATGAAATAATGATCAGGGTTTGTCTAGGGTGAGTCAAGTGAGGCACTTGGGTTCAAACTTTAAGGAGATACTCGGTCTCAGGATCGTGAGAGTTTGGGTACTTTTTAATGTTTCCTTTAAATGCTTGGTGGAATTAACCAGTGTGGTCATTTGGGGTTGGGCTTCCCTTTATGGCAGATTTCTCATTTATTAATCATATTACCTTACTGGTTTTAGGCCTATTAATATTTTCTATCTCTTCTTGATGAAGTTTTAGTAATTCTTGTTTTTATAGGCATTTTTCCATTTTATGTAATTTGTATAGTTTGTTGCCAGAAAGTTGTTCAAGGGATTTCATTATAATTCTTTAATTTCTAGACCATCAATAATGATGGCGTCTTTTCAGGCCTCATTTTGCAATTTGTGTTTTCTTTTTCATTTTTTGGCCAGACTAGTAAAAAATTTGTGAATATTGTTAATATCTTGGTTTTATTGATTTCCTCTATTGTTTTTCTCTATTCTACATCAATAATATCTACTCTAATTTGTATGTGTTTCCTCCTTATGCTTGGTTTGGGTATAGATTTATCTTCCTTTCCTAGTTTATAAAGCTGGAGGCCTAAGTAATTAATTTTAGATCATTTTTCTTTTTGAATATGTGTATATATATGTATGTATATATGTTTGAAGATATAAATTTCATTTAAGTACTTCTTTAGCTACATTCCATAAATTTGGATATGCTTATCTTTTATTTAGCTCAAAATACTTTCTAACTTATTTTGTGATTTCTTATTTGATCAACATATGTGTTGTTTAATTTCCCATTTTTATGAATTTTTCCTTATTTATTTTTCTTAATTTCTAAATTTATTTCATTTTGAAAACACATTTTATGTGATTTCAACTCTTTCAAGCATATTACAGCTTGTTTGAATATATGGTCTATTTTGCAGAATTTTAGATGTGACATTGAAAATCATATGTATTGTGCTATATTGTTGGGTGAAGTGTTGCTGAGAGTTTAGTTAAATCAACTTGTTTGATGGAGTTTTTCGAGTTTTCCATATACTTGCTAATCTTTTTCCAGTTTTTGTATAAACTGCTGGGAGCTTTATTCAGATCTCCAATTATTAGTGTTGAGTGTTTGTATCTTAAATTTTGATTTTGCTTCATGTATTTTGTGGATCTGTTGTTAGATGTGAATATGTTAATATTTGTTTTACCTTCTTGATTAGTTGACCTGTGCAGGGTGATTATAAAATGTCCTTTTTCTTCTCTAGTAACACTCCTTTTATTGATGCTTTTGTCTTTTTTCTTTAGTTGGTTACTTTTTATTAATCTATCTTCTAATTGACTAATTCTTAAAAATTTTTTTTCGATATTTGAACATATTTCTGATAGCTTTATTAAAGGTTTTTCTGCTAAGACCTATGTTGTAGTCCCTTCAGAGGTGATTTCTATTGACTTGTTTTCCTGTATATGAGTTATACTTTCTTGTGTATTTTGTAATTATTGGTTGAACAACAGAACATTTTTAAATACATACTAGTAACTCTGGACATAGATCTACCATCCTAAAGGGTGTCATCCTTGCAATTTGTTGTCTAGTGATTTGCCTGGCTTAATTCTGTGGTAGATATCTACACCAAAGTGTGTCACCACTGCTGTCTCTCTTTCTTTTTTATTCACATTATATTTTTAAGGCTAGAATCCTCAGAGTTACACCTGGATTATCATAGCTTTGATGTAACCCAGTGGCTGGTTAGAAGTTGTTCTTAAATACCTCCAGCCAGTAAGCCTACCAACTTCTGTTGATAGACATGCATATATATGGGTTGGGGAATGAATTCAAATTCTGGCAAATTAAAACTGTGTCCCAGCTTTTGCTTTCCTACAGGCATTCTCATGTCACCTTTGTTCTTGTGTAAGACCTCACAACCAGCTAGAAATATGTAGATAACTATGTCTTGATTAGGAGGAAAGCAGTACTTGCTAACAGAATTAAGAAACAAGGTAACAAAAGTATGTGCTATGGAGTAGAAAATATGAAAAAGCAATGAATGATCTTGACAGGTCACAATATTTTACTGTTCGGTATAATATTTTATTTATTTGATGGCTCAATAACACTGACACAGATTTTCAGTTACTAAGAACATATATGCTCTCATAACACCACGTTCTTCTTCCTAGAACTTATCACAGTTGTAAAGGTGCACTTACTTAGGAAATTCTGTTTTTATCTTGACCACTAGACTGTAAGCTTGGTGAGGTCAGGAACCACATCTGCTCTTGCCCACTCTTTCACTTCCAGAGCTTAGAAAATAAACTGAGGGACACATGGTTAATGTTTATTAAACAATTAATGAATAAATGATCCTCCTTGTGTACAATGCCATGTCTCAGTTTCCAAATGAGAAAGGAGTGTGATGTAACAGCTACTATCCATGCCTCCCCAAGACTCCCACATCACACAGTGTTTCTGAGCATTCCAATCCAAATCCCAGCTCTCAGCATCCCCAGCTCTGCATGAGTGTTCCAAGCTGGCCCCTGGTGTCTCCTCCACAAAGGTGAAAGCCTGAAGTGCTAGGGAAAGAATGTTTCTTCCCTGGAATGCCCCTCAATTGATATATGAGAGGGCTGGAGGGTAGATTTGTAAACTTATTTGCTGTTTGGTGGTCTAACTCTGAAAACTGTGTTCTCTACACTGACAGCCAAACTCACAGCAGGATTAAACTCCACTTCCCACAGAGGGCACTTGTTCGATCACAGCTTCTCTGTTGGCTTCTGTTCCTCCCTATCTCAATTTCCATGTTTTCTACTGGCATTTTCTGGGATCACATCCCAAAGAAACTACCTGTATTGGAATCCTTTCTTAAGATTAATTCTGAGGGAACTCAAATTAAATCAGACCAATTCTTAGAATTGGAAAACAGAAAGACTTCATATTATCATCATAATCTTAGTCTTGCCCAGGTGTTTTTGTTTGTGATAAAACTATTTTGTTAATTATACTAATGAAAGTTTTATGGGTTAGCATATATTCTTGATTATTTTTACACTAATAGTAGGAAGCACATATTCTTAGGAAAAAGTCTCTTCCAGATTCCTAGGCTTAAAAAACAAACTTTGGGTACTGGTTTCATTAGTTTTTGGGGTTGTTTTCCCACATAAACCTAATAAGGTACTATGTCACTCATTTTTCTTTACACTAGTTCATCCATCCAGTGATCAGTCCATCCAATGACCCACTTATCCACCTATCCTTCGAATAATGTTTTCTTGAGCAACCAAGGTGGGTGAATACATAGATTTTCCTGCTTGTCCACAATGGCTTACTGCTGGGAGGAAACTAGAAATTTGCTGATTATATGCTAGAGAAGCTACATGTGTACCAGTGTTATTCTAGCCCACAAATAAATAAATAATTTGTATTTTTAATGTGAATTTGCTCAATAAAGGTGCATTGGCATATTTCACTAAAATATGTCCCTCTGTAAAACTACCATGGGGACTTTCCTGGTGGTCCAGTGGTTAAGACTCCACGTTTCCAATGCATGGGGTGCAGGTTCAAACCTTGGTCAGGGAACTAAGATCACACATGCTACGAGGCGCAGCCAAAAAATTTAAAAAAAGAAAGAAAGAAAACTACCATGGATTGTAAAAAGGCATGCCGGAAAACCAGTCTCCCAAAAGCATGTCAGAGCTCACGTTTGCACACATAATTATAACTTTTCACAAATCAGAAGTGTCTTATTCATCTAATAACTTAAAAGAGGCCAGAAAGAACTATAAAAGTCCCACTATTACCCTGTGAATATCTGATACCTCTCCTAATAGATATGAATAAAGTAGTCTTACCTTGAATGGAAAGTGAGTATCCTCTGGATGGGGTGCTACTTTATGAGTCATACCTTTATTCCACTGAATTCAGTGAAGCCAAGGCATTTCCGTTCTGGTATATCAAATTTACAAGTTTTACACGTATAGTAGTCACATAACACACAAACTTTACTGTTAACAAATGGATGCATGAGTTAGGATAAATATTGTCTGTGATCAATCCACAAAGTTTGTTACGGCTAAAGTGAAATGTATGAACTACATTTTGAACTTCTATTTGTCTCCATATCATTCGTGTCACTGCATAGCAGATTATACTTTTCTAAATGTTTCTGGTTGGCTTTAGGAAGTAGGCAAAATCAAATGTACTTCATGCTTAGAAAATGCTAAGGAGGTATATAGAGCATTTACAGTAGCAGTGAGGGTACCTTCCAGATACATATTTCCAAGACTATCAGACATTCTTTCTTGCTTCCTGGTTGTAAATTAGGAAAGTTAATTCATGAAGTGCTTTAAAATGTTGTATCTCTGTATATGTGAATCACTACAGATCACTAATAATGATTAATATTATTATTCTTTAAATTTTTATAAAGAACTAAAATGCCAGAAGCCAGGTGTGAAAAAAAAGTCAGAATTAGATTGAGCTGTCATTAAACCTTATGGCTACGTTTTTGTTTTATTTTTAATAGAAGAATGTTAATTCAAACTCTCAGAAGAATTAAACACAAATGATCTAGCATATTTTAATTATGGGAAACATGTTTCTAAAGTAAAATTATGAGAGTAAGTTTCTTAGATGCAGGATTTAGTGAAGTGTCACCTACCCAAAGATAGATTTATCAAGTCCCTAGGAGATACTTTTCATGATTTTTGAATTAGTTTTTTCTTACATGTGTGAAGTTGTCAATAACTAAAATAAGGCCTGTCCACTAGAATGTCACACTATTTGTAAGGGATAGTATACATCTTACAAAAGATTATTTACCAAGTAAGAAAATAGGCAGGAACAGATGTGCAGAGATTTTCCATGGTCTGTGTGGAAGTTCTGATTTCTTCCTCAGAGAGGAAGAGATCAAATAAAAGTGGGGTGGTAGGGGAAATAATAAAGAAAGCATCTGTTACTTACAAGTAAATGGATCTGAACTTGTTTCAGAATGTGTGGAAGGAAATAAAAGAGTGACAGGTAGTAGTTTTGGCTTCCCAAATGCCAGTATTTGATGTGAGGTAGAACGGGAAGTTATTTCTTAAGACGTGAAAGGGAAAACTAAAAATGAGAACAATTTTGGTTGTCTTCTAGTTAATTCGGAAGGGGAAGAGAGAGAGAGAGGGAGAGAAATCTTCCCGAGGAAAATAAGCGCCACGGCATAAGATAATTGGCTAGCTGAGCACCCCTTCTGAAGGTTGTCACCGAAATGTGTGTCACAATAATCAGAATAATCAACCCAGTGCTGAGCAGCCTAACCAGTGAAATCATCGTGGAAATAATCTAGAGAATGTGGAAGAAAAAGTGGCTAAGCATGTTTGGCACCTCAAAATGATTCTTCTACTGTGCTTAATTTTTACGTGCATCAACCTCTTTAACAACTCTGTGAGGAATAATAATCCGGATTTATTGACGAGACAACTAAAATTCAAATGGTTTAAATAATTGGTCCAAGGTGAATTA
This sequence comes from Phocoena phocoena, assembly GCF_963924675.1. Taxonomy (NCBI): domain Eukaryota; kingdom Metazoa; phylum Chordata; class Mammalia; order Artiodactyla; family Phocoenidae; genus Phocoena; species Phocoena phocoena. The sequence goes on along the minus strand of NC_089236.1, from coordinate 55,536,440 downwards.
TATTTTAATGAGTTCCGTCTAACTCCTAAATCCCTCCCTCTGTACTATTCTTCTGTACTTTAAATATATAAATATTTAAAATTTCAAAATATCACAGAATAAAAATATGTGTGTCTTAGCCATGCAAAATTTTCACATGATTTAGTAAAATCTCTCATGCTAACTCCCTAGTTGAATTGCCTGCAGAGCAGAAGCCTGGGAAGGAATTTGTTGATGATCACATGATTCAAGAAGAAAGGTTATAGGATGAAAGGGCTCATGGACTAGTGAGCTGGCATTGGCATGTGCTCATTAAACCATCTTGTCACAGGGCGTAAGGATGACTGCATCCTTCTGAGAGGCAAGCAGAGAGGACTGGCATGGGTGTCCACAGCTTCTGCATGGACAACTGAGCTCCCGTTTGAATGGTACTTTGAAGAAGAGGCTAGGGTGACCTTCTCCGGGAGTACATCTGTAGCATGCCGCTCCCCAGCCACACCATCTCAAGATGAATCCCGAGGGATAGCTGGTAGACAAGTGGATCTCAGTGGAATATCATTCAAGAGCGTAAGCCAGGGAGACTCTTACTCTTGGGAAAGCTAACAAAGAGTAAGAGTCTTAGTGAGAGAGTTTATGCTTCTCTCTGGGAGAAAGGAAGCCCAAAGACTTGGAGTCCAATTGGCAGCAGCAGAAGGTAGCACATGCAGCCTGCCTGAGCCTGGTGGCAACAGCAAACTCCGGGGCAGATCCAGACCCAAGCACCAGGTTCTTATCCGTTATGGATGAAACTGAATTTTAATGTAAAAATTAAAATTTGTAATGTCGGAGTGGATTGGCTTTCAGAAATGCCTTAAAGCCTACTTCAAAGCCACCTCTGCGTTGTTAAATTGCTTCACTTTTCCTACATGCACATAAAATAGGCATTTTATAAATAAGGGGCTATTGCAGTCATGTTTGTAATGTAGTTTGAGTGGCATCTCTCCCAGGCCACATATCATAGCTTTGAATATCTACCATCAGAAGACAAGATTCTTTTTTGTAAACATATTATCTTAGTATCACTACATTTTGAAACACAAGTATTCTGGTTAGGTAACACCTATCAAAAAGTCAACACTGAGATGTTTTTGACCTTTTATCCTGACAGGAGACCAGAGATAGTTCTTATGATTATCTAGGAACAGAGAGGAGGGAAGTCTGAAAGCTTGTGTCTATTGTGGTCAGGAAGGCAGGCAGCTGTCACATCATCAGGAGATATATGATGGTTGAAAACAAACTAGCAGGGCATTCCAAAGCCTGGTCTTGTTTGTTTAGGTTCACAAGGGGAAGCCCAGCTTCTTCGAAGGGCTTGTGCAGTACTTAGAATGGGGAGAATATTCTCAACAGTTTAAATTTTAAATCTTTACCGAGTGACTTCTAGCTGCCCTGAATAATAATAATAGGCATGGTGAATAAAACAGTAAGTATGACATGCACGAAAGTCTGAGTTATTATTTCACAGTTTTTACTCTTTCGGAGAACATTAGCAGCAATTTGTTTTTACTTGAAATGATTTTATTCTTCTGCTGTTTTGAAATTTTACAAATAATGGATCATGTTTCTTCTTCCTCCTTTGAATATGTTAGGAGTTCACTGCAACATGACAAATTAGGAACTCAAGTGTCATATGAAATCCTGAACATAAATGAACTTGCAGGTGGATAGGGGAGGAGAAAAGATGAGTAGTTGGACAATGTGTAGAGAACAAATCGTTTAGTGTTTACACTGAAGCCTTAAGGTAGCCTAAGGACAAGGTGCAGGATCTTCAAGGTTTCTTTCTCCATGAACCAAATGGTGGTGTGCATATGATAAAAATAACATGTTCCTTGAATAGGCAATATGAACATTACTGAAAATTTTTCCTGTCAATAAACATAAGTGATTATTTCATATTAAATCATCTTATCAATTTGATAATGTGGTAGTACTAAACAAAGTTATAGTATTTTAACTAAAAACAAACAAACAAACAAACTCCTTGTGGCAAAAATATTACATTCAGATCCCTCAAAGCCCCAACATTGTCAATATTTGTTGAAATTCTGTTCCACCAACATGCATAAATAAATGCAAGAGCATATGTTCTTGGCCTTCAGTGAAGATAGCCAAGCAAGTTTTAAGAGACTGTTCATGTCTCTGTAAATGCAGACAAATAAGGCACTGCCAAAGCATTAAAACTACATAATTCACCATGGATCGTTTGCACAGGAAGTTATAGAACTTGGAGATCCTGGGCACAGAGCAAGTACACATGAGCATTAGACAGGCACCAAACACTTCAGTCCAGAGATCATTTGGCTGCAGCATTATTGCCTAGATGCCAGTGTATGCCATTATAACACAATGAGTATGATAATAATATAAAAATATATTTATTTGTCAGATTCTAAATGTATAAACATTCATTTTAAATAGCTGGCATCTGTGTAATGGTTCAGAAAAAATGTATTTATTTAGCCAAATTTATGTTTAAATCACTTTTCATAGTCAGACTCCAGTTGCAAATTTTCCACAGAATAGATAACTGTGTGACTGTAGGAGCATCAGAAAAAACATGACTTCATCTCATCATATGAAAGAAACAATTCTATAATAATTGTCTTACACAAAGAGTTGTGTTGAGATAATTGAATGGGATAAGTGAATGAGGTAATTGATGATTGGGAGACCATATGTTCATTGAGCATTCCTTTAGTAACTCATTCAACAAAGTTTGACAAAGCCTCTTATGTAAAATTGGTGATGCAAGTTGCTAAAACTGAAGATGTTCCTAAAACCCTTTATAGTCTCAAGGAGCTGTGTTTCAATGATTAATTAGTGAAGGGTAAACAATTTTCTAAAGGTGAAAAGAATGGATACAGGTTAAGGTATTCTGTTACAGAGTCTTTATGGGCACAATTATAGAATTCCACATACGTGAAATGGCAGTAGTAGGTGTTTGTTTAATTTATCTTAATGACGATGGTAGATTAAAATAGAACAGTCCAAACATTGTATTTCAGAACACTCATAAATTTATAAAATTTACAACACTTATATTGCCATCACTAATACTTTCACAATCTCTGACCTCCCACAAAATGTCAAGAATTTGCGGTTAAGAAAGTGTTCTTTTTGAATGTTAAACAATTGCATACTATAAAAGAAATCTTTGCATCCTTCCTACTTTAAAGTCTTATTAGTTGTAGTTTTGCCTTATATCCATAACAACTGACCAAAGAAGAATTTTAACAGTTCTGTGGTAGGCATATCTAAGATGGTCTCCAATGGTTTCTGCCTCATTGTATTTACATCGCTGTGTGATCCTTTCCCCTTGAGTATGTGCTGATTTATTAACTCACTTCTAATGATGGACTGTGACAGAAGTTTGGGATGTCCCTATTAAGATTAGGTTACACAAAGACTGTACATTGCATCTTAGTTCCCACTCTCTCACACACATACTTTTTCTAAGGGAAGCCAGTGGCTATATTCTGAGCTGCCCTATGGACAGGCCCATATGGCAAGGACTGTAGGAAACTTCTGTCCAATAGCCAATGAGGAAATGAGGCCCTCAATCCAACAGCCCACAAGGACTAAGTACTTTGAACAACCATGTGAGTGAGTCCTAGAAGTAGACCCTCTGCCAATGCAGCCTTCAGCTGAGGCTGTAGTCCTGGCTGCCATTTGGACCTCAGTCTTACATGAGAACTTGAGCAAGAGACACTCAACTAAGCTTTGCCCAGAGTCCTGGTACACAGAAACTACGATTTACTCTGTTGGCCAAAACGTTCATTCGGGTTTTTTGTAAGGTGTTATGGAAAAACCAGAACGAACTTTTTGGCCAGCCCAATGGCAAGTGTTTGTTGCTTTAAGCTGCTAATTTTTAGGGTAATATATTCTGAAGAAATAGATAACTCATACAAGTTGCTTGTAGGACGCTAGTTTTCATTTTTCCCAATGATGACATTTGTAAAATTGGTTAGCTCCTGAAACTTGCCTTCAGTCTCACAGCCTGAGTCTTCAATAACTTAAAAATATATTCAACATGGATGGATTCAGATGAACCAAACCCATAAAAAAAAATCTCAAAATAATACTTCATAATTTTAGTAAGAATTAAAAGTGCCAAGAAGCAGAACTGTCAAGACTTTGGCATTACATTATTTCCATATAAACACTCTAAACTTAAAAAACTGCATTGATTTGAAATATTCAAGTTCAAAAAAGCACTGTGTTTGTTTTCCTCAATTTCAAATTTTGAATATTAAATACTTGTGTAAATCCCAGAGATAATTATATACTCTGCCTTTAAAAAATTGCCTAATTCCAAACAATTCATTAAAATAAGAGGCACCCGCTAAAAATAGTTTGGTGTATTCTTTTGAAACAGACCTTGTAACTGATGGTATATAGAAAGTATTCGCTGTATCCACATTGGCCATATTTAGCCATATGGTTTCCATTCCGTATGCTAAAATAAGAGACTGGTAGAATTAAATGACCAATAAAGAGAAGTGATAAATTTTTAAAAATTTAATTTAAGAAAGCATGACTGCTTTTGGTTGATTTTTAAGTTGCCAGCAACAGGGGATGTGGAGGATGGAAAATGGTCCTAATAATCAAGGTTTGACTTAACAGCTGTAGAAAATAGACTTACATGACCTGGGTAGACACAAAGATAACAGAAAACGAAAGGGCAAAAGTAAATGTACATTTTAAGGGAGAAAGAAAAACCTGGTGCTTAAAGAGGCAGACTGAAAATATTCCACATTATTCAGAGCCTTGCAGCAAACAATAACTTAGTTGAAGCTGCTGAAAGGACTAGCCCATGGGGAAAGACAGAGGGAGCATGACTGTTGTGGGTTATACCTGTGATATATGATCAATTCAATTCATTACCTGTTTTGAGTCTTATGGGCATGAATCTTACTTGATAAGCTGGGGGATAAAATAAATGTCAAACCCTAATTTTTTATTTAATCTAGTAAACTTCTCTTTCAACTACAGCCTTGCATGCCTGTTGGAAAACTCATCGTTAGTAGTAGAGCTCCTTTGTCCTCCCTGGGGCCTGTGCAGTAATTCAGAAATTACTGCTTCAGTGGGACAATTAAGCACAAAATTGGATCCTATTATCCCTGAAGCTTAATGCTCAGTCTACCTGGATGCATTATGCAACCATTCCCCTCTGAGGCCTTGCTACCTCCTTAGGACATGAATATAAAACAGGGCATGAGTCAAGGATATCACAAGCCTATCTGATCTCAATAATCTTTTAAGAAAAAGAAGGTAAAGGAGAAATCTATCCTTTTTCTTGCTATCTTAAGGGTGTACTAAGTCTCTTATTTTGTGGATAATGCCCCATAGAATGAGAAATAAAGAGAAAAAATGTAGGAAGACAGATTGAACAAGTTTTTACAACTTGTTAAACATGAATACTCTTTGAGGTAAAAGAGCATCGGAGGCCTGACTACATATTCAAATGGAGAGAAAAGGTGGGGGAAACGACACAGAGAAAAGAAAACATAAATTAGCATTAAAATAAACATTTACACAACACTTTTACAAGACTATAATAGGTGTGATGAGTACTAGAAAGATGAAACAGATATAATCCTTAGCTTTAATAAACTTAAAATATAGATAGAAAGATTGGTTATTTATACAAAGTATAACATTTAAAAAATAGATTCTGAAAAAATATTTTGAAAGCATAATGCAAGAGATCAGAAAAGGAATTATTTAGGGTTTTGAAGAACAGATAGGACTTTGACAAATGAGATGGGGTTTAAGGTGCTCTAAGTAGCTTAAAAAGAGGGAATAGAGGCCAGAGTAAGGATATACAAAATTTTTAAAATGTACTATGTGAGATGAATATTTACTCAAAAAGAGAACTGGTCCACTGATACGTGTTTGTCTCAGAATGGGTACCCTAGAAAATACAGTCTGTGGGAAATCTTATGAGTTAATAATTTATGAGGATGTTCAAACTCAAGAATGCAGTATTGATTGAAAAGATAATGGGATTGGGAAAGTAGGGGAGCATTTCTGGAAGTGCATATTGAGCTGACTACCACTTTTTATTTTGTGTAACATTACTCAGCTTCTCAGAAGTTTTATCTAGGAAACTTTATTAATTTCTGGAAAGTCTTTCTAGGTGAAGAAAAGAGAAATAATTTATCTTCTGGCTCCAGTGTTACATCGATCACATTTTTTTCTCTATGAGATATTAACTTCCCTGTAAATATGTGAGCACAGTGAAAGGCCCATGGTATCTTATGACTCTGTGTCAAAGAGAAAACCTAATATTCCTACCCAAGGGTGTGCAGCATGGGCAAGAAACAAAGTTCTGATGGTTGTGTACACATGACGTCATTCTCCATGGCAGCTAGGATGACACGATTTGCCAAGTGTCCTAGTTCTGAGAAGACCTCAAGCAGTTCATGACAGTTGCTCATATAGTCTGCACTGGCAACAGGAAACTACCCTCATTCCCTTCCAATATCCAGCACCCACTCCACAATATGGGTCTCTTTTTTGTGAAAACCACATATTTTCACTACTTTCCTGAGAGGCAAAGTACAAATCCATTTTGTCTCAGAGTCTCTTTCAACAAGCTACAGTTCCCACTGCTATAGTCAGTCCCAAATCCATAACTGGTACTCCATCATTTTCTTCCTCAACCATCCATCCTAGATTTCCTTTTCCCTTGATCAGCACTTTTGCTGGTCTCAGTTGGTTGTCTGATGGGAGCACACCACACCCTTAATTGTCTTATCTTTGTTAGGTCACATTTCCTACAATTGCACCTTTACAATTATTACTGGGTTTGAAAACCAAGACTCCACCCAGCGAACTGCACAGGTTTTAGGCATACTCCTCCCTAACCCCAATGTATATTTGCATCCCTAGCCCCACATGGTAATCAGTGTCAATTGTCCCGATTAGTTAACTCCTTTCCATGCCTGCTGATCCACAGAGATGAGAAATCAAGGTTGCTAGATGATAGTCTCATAGTCTGCTTCATAGGAATGTTCTTGCTCCCTTAGCAGTGTGACTCCCAACTCCAAACTCAAGAATTAAAGCCTCTAATAAGACAAGGCCTAATATGCAGGGAAAAGAAGTTCAAACTTAGCAAGAGGGTCACTGGCAGTGAGTGGAAGGGAGCCAATCCAACATCTATCTCTTTGTCTCCAGACTCAGATATTCTAGATTTTAGGGACACAGTAACCTATATTGGGTATTTGCTCAAAGCATATACTACATCCTGGAGGACAATATCTCAATCCCACATGGTGCCAACCCTCAGCTGGCAAGTTAGCTTGGCCTCCCAACATTCTATCTGTGTGGCTGTATCTGGGTGACAGAGCATATAGTTCCAGCATGATGGTCTTCTTGTCAAGATGATCAAGGTTAATAGTGACCTGAAGGAGCATTGATATGGCCTACGGACAAGAAATTGATACAGCACTACTGTCCTTCCCACATAAAAGCACATTGATTTTGATCCTATTTACTAATGGCTCTTGAAAAGGGTGCATTCACTAGATTAATAGCTGTATAACAATTGCTAGGGGCTATGTGGATCTGTTCCAATAAAGATGCCGCATCTGACGAAACAAATGGAATTGAGTCTGTGACTTGGTTAAATTTGAGATAATGTAGAATAATCTACCACACACCACATTTCTTTCCCCCAAGGGAACCATACAAATGAATGAAAGCAGATACAATAGGACAAGGATTCCTATCTCATTTAAGTATTTGAGGATGTCTCTTATCTCTTCCATATCACCAAGGTTTTATAGCATAACTTCTGGCTTATTGCCCTGGGTGATGTCGCAAGGTGGTGTTGGAGGGGAATTTTCAGAAGCTGCCACGTACTCCTTATTACCAAAAAAGCTCTTATACTGCAAATTAGGGGAAACTGTGCAAGTATTCTGCCATCTGTTTGGAATAATCATCCTAATTTTATTCTCACATACTAGGAATAACCTAAAGGTTGTAAAGTTGGTTCTGGTCACCAAATTCTGATTTGGAAAGGGGTTGGCTCTCCTACCAATAGGCAATGCTCTAGACACCAACTGGCTGTCCCACAGTTCACCTCAGTGCTGACACTATCTACCTGGAGATGGCATCAGATCACACAGGTCAAGGGTTCATTTTTAGGAGACTGCCGCCCACCCCATCTTCAGATCACAAATTGAGGTTGTTACCTGTGCTTCTGACTGATGCCTAAAACTTGGCTTCTGTGCACTGGTGCCCAGTTGAATCTCAGAGACGGAGTTTTGGGTGAAGTATAAAAGAATAGCTTTATTGCTTTGCCAGGCAAAGGGGAACACAGTGGACTTGTGCCCTCAAAAACTGTGTGTCCCAACCCAGGAGGATTTGGTGAGGAGTTTTATAGCAGTGGTTAAAGGGCAGGGTTGCTGATAAGGATCAGGGTGTTTGTGTGTAGGGCCTGCACTCCTTTAATCTGGCCTCAGGTGGCTTCTTCCTAATGAGCTTCTCTGGTTCCTTTAATCTGGCCTCAGGTGGTCTTTTGATGAGCTTCTGGAGGTTATCAAACTGTGATGTGATCTTCTCTGAAATGAAGAATGCTAACATCTTGCGTTTGTTGGGGGTTTTAGTTCTATAAAGAGTGCAAACGTATTGTTATGTGTATCCCTTAAGGCAGGGTTATGTGTATTGTTATGTGTATCCCTTAAGGCAGGGTTATGTGTATTGTTATGTGTATCCCTTAAGGAAGGGTTATGTGTATTGTTATGTGTATCCCTTAAGGCAGAACCAGGACCCTGCCCCAAGGTTGCACTGTTGTTTCTTGGCTGTTCTTCCCTTGTGTCTGCATCCCCTCCCTTCCCTGATTAGCAGCTGTCCAAAAGGTGATGGCCTACAAATTAGAGGTTCTCACAATCCCCTCCTTGGGTTCTATTCATTTGCTACAGCAGTTCACAGAATTCAGAAAACCTGTTTATTCACTATATTACTGATTTATTAAAAAGGATATTAAAGGATATAAATCAACAGCCAGATGAAGAGATCCATAGGGCGAGATATGGGAGAAGGGCTTAGAGCTTCTATTCCCTCTCACAGCATACCACCGTCCTGGAATCTCCTTGTGTTCATCAACCCAGAAGCTCTCTGAGCCCTGTCCTTTTGGATTTTTATGGAGATTTCATTACCTAGGCATGATTGATTAAATCACTGCCCACTGAGGATTGATCTCAGTCTCCATCCCCTCTCCCCTTCCTGGAGGTCAGAAGGTGGGATTGAAAGTTTCAACCCTCTAATCACAGGGTTGGTTCCTCTGGTGATTCAATCCCAATCCTTAGGAGTGTTCCAAAAGCCACCTCATTAATATAACAAAGGAAACCTTTATGGGTCTCATCACTTAGGAAATTCCAAGGATTTTAGGAGCTCTGTGCCAAAAACAGGGATGAAGACTGGACCTTCCAGCCATCCCAGCAACCCAGCCAATATCACATGAACTAGAAGAACTATATTTACTCAATCTACATAATAAATAACAAATTGTTGTTGTTTTAAGCCATGAAGTTTCAGAGTTGTTTGTTACACAGCAGTAAAGCAACTGACACTGAAATAAAACTAACAGACAAAAACAGGGATGAAGACCAAATATGTATTTCTTATTATAAATTACACTATCACAGGTAGGCCTGTGAACTCACTGGAATGACTGTGAGATGGGTCTTGGGTTCAGATTTCATTTATCACCAGTTCTTATGCCTCCACTCAACTGAAGGAACGTGATGACATTTTATTTTACATCTCCTGTCACTCGTGGGAGATCACCCCCTGTATCCAACAGGATCTCATATTTTTCTCCAGTGTAAATTTTTGTTGGTAAATGGATGCAGGTCTTTTTAGGAAAAGGACTGGAGGAGTATTTATTTTATATTTTTCAGTGACATTTCAGAATCTATTCTCAAGAGACCCAGCCTCCCCTTTAGTTGGTAGACTCAGGGTCTGAAAATATGCTAAGATTAGCCTATGGGTAAGAAACCATGTTTTTGGTTGTTTTTTTTTTTTTAAGTTGATTCTGTTTGCTTTCTGTATATATGTATTTTTATTTTTTAATTTTACAAAGAATCAATAGGATTATCATATGTAAAGAATGTAAATGCTAGATCAATAAAAAGGAAATCTTAATAGAGTTTGAAGACTCTGCTGTACCAGATAAAAGTGTTTTATGTAGAAAACTAAATCTTATCAAAGGAATTGTCAAATATACAGTAGAAATTCTATGAGTCATATGAATGTATCTTTGATGACTTTGAAATTTAAGACAGGAAAATAATACTTGGGATAGTATTTCAATTTTTTTGAATAGTTGAAACATTTTGCCTGTGAGCAAAGATGGAAGATATGGGAATTGAACAGCTAAATATCAGAGAAGAGAATTTTATTGTTTCTTTACCAAAAAATTTCACCTTATGAGGAAACCACACAAAACCAAATCAAACATATAATTCAGTAAAATCACCAACCAAATCAAATTTATATTTAAGGAGGAAGGGGACCAATGCTCCATTACGAGTATGACACAGATAATTAGGAAGGCAAGTAAGTAAATATAAGCAAGAAAGTATTTCTCAGAAGTGATATCATGGGGATGTTGACAAGATCAACACTTTTCTTTTTTTTTGTTTTTGTTTTGCCTAAGATGATTTACATAACACTTTCCAGTTGAGAAACAAAGTGTTCCAGAAATTCTAACATAGAGAAAAGATTATGATTAAATAGATATCATTGAAATGTTACGGATTGAGACTAGTGATTAGAAAAAGACATTTTTCAAAATAATACATGTAGTTGAGAAGTGGTGATTTGGCAACAGTGCACGGCAATGAAAGAATGCCTTGTGATAATATATGAGCTCCAGCAGGAAAGAAATGGTCGCAGGTATTTTGTTTAGGAATGAAGGAGGGAGAGCATAAATAATGTCAGAACGCACCTTACATTTTCTGGCTCAAAGAAATAGATTGTGTTTTCCCAATCTAATGAAAAATAATACATACAAAGAAAGTAATGACTGTTATTAAAATGTGTCATTTATTTCATCATTAACTCATAAAATATTTATGAACTCCTACATTCTGGGAGTTTCTTCCACAATGAAGACTAGAGCACAGTGCTTGCTCTTCAAGTTCTCACTCTAATGGGGGAGGAAGACCCGTAAACATTTAAGCACTGCAGTATCATAGCAGGATTTTATAGAAATGCACAAGGGGAATTTTGTAGTACTGTGTTCAGTTCTATATATCAGCTATTCAGAGGAATATTAGCCAATTAGGTCTAAAATACATAAAGAGGAAACTAAAGGTTATAAAACCATGTCATAAGATAACCTGTTGGAGTAAGTCAGCTTCATGAGACTAAAATTTTTAAAAATACATATATTTTATTTGCAAAGTTCTTATGGAGAAACTTTCAGTTAAGAAGTTATTGATACAGGTTATTTGGAGAATGCAAAATACAAAGTTAGCTACCATCCTTCATTTAGAAAAGATGGAAGATGTTTTGAGAATATTTAAAGACCAGTTACCCCAAATGTCATACCTATTCTATAACCTGTTATCATAAAGTTTTGTTAAGTAGGCTTCCAAAGATATAAAGACCTTTCATGTAAATACTCAAAACTACTTTTAATAATTCTCTCTCAGATATTGTTACCTTGTAAACTAGAGACTGTCAGAGTTTTTAAGTGTTTATTTCTAAAATGTTTTCTCAAAGTAGTGTTCATTAACTTAAAAATATATTTCTTAGAAAGTGGAATTTACTCACCATTTTTCGATAAATTCACAAATTATTATAATGTTATTGTTATAAAATTAACTCAGACTATAAGAACTGCGTAAGCTCTTATTTGTTTAAAATATTATTTGAACACATTTCTTCTTGCAAGTTTATGCAAGTAAAAATAAATATGAATATGACTAACATTAATAAGTTTCAAAACAAAATTTACTACTTCAACAGAATTTCAAAATTCATATTTATTTATTTATTTATTTTTTTTGCAGAATGCGGGCCTCTCACTGCTGTGGCCTCTCCCGTTGCGGAGCACAGGCTCCGGACGCGCAGGCCCAGCGGCCATGGCTCACGGGCCCAGCCGCTCTGTGGCATGTGGGCTCCTCCCGGCCCGGGGCATGAACCCGTGTCCCCCGCATCGGCAGGCGGACTCTCAACCACTGCGCCACCAGGGAAGCCCCATATTTATTTTAAATATATAAAATATATAGATAGAATATGCTTCATGCATGCATAAAAATGCATTTTGTTAATACACAAGTATTTAGTTTGTATAAGTATATACAAATCATACTGTTTCATTATCTGCTATTATATTTAATAATTTATCATAAAATATTCCTATATTTATGAATATAAAAGGGGCTAGCATAGCTGCTAAAAGCATGGATTCCAAATTAAACTGCCTGGGTTGAATCCTGGCTCAACTAATCACAAGTTATAACCACAGTGTGCATTACATTGCCTTTCTTCATGTAATGGTCACATGCTTCCATATTTTGAATATAATTTAACTTATTTATTCAATATCTAATGTATTAAGAGGTATAAGACTGGTTTCTATGTTTGGTATTACAGCTATAAATTTTCCAATAAATAACCTTGTGTACATATGTTTCTGTGCAAATTGTCAGGTCAGTTCTCATAAATAATGCCAAGAAGCCTATTTATAGATACAATAATGTGCATATACTACAGATAAATATGTTTTCTTCTGCAAGTAACAGAAAACCTGAGTGTACTGGATTTTAAATATAGTTTACTATTCTCAGGTAAGAAAAGGTTCAAGACCTCAGGAATGCCAGAGCTGAAATATGTAATTCTTATAAACTTTCCATGATGGTCACATAGTAGCTCTTCTAACTCCTGTTTCATGCTATGTTTAAAGAAAGAATATACAAGAAAGCCGGTGTCAAATGAAGCAGGCAAAGCAAGAATATTCTGAGAAACCTCCCAAATTATTCTTCTTACTTCTTATTGACCAAGACCAGGTCACATGGCAGTACTTCTACGCAAGACAGCACAGGAAAGGGAAGAGACAGTCCCTGGAGAGGACAAAGAGCGTTACATACGCAGCTCACAGTGCCTGCTGATGCTTACTTGTTGTTTCTTAGTAAATATTGACAAAAATACTTGCAGTTCTTCTAACCAATGTTCAATTCCAATCCCAGGGTATTCCTTTTTAAAAGAATTTGATTCAGTATTAGACTGAATTCTCAATGTGATACCTGTTTGATAGGTCAACTTGGCTAAACTGAATTACAGTCCTTACACTACCCTTTCTCGTATGATTCCCATTAGGTTGGGCTACAGGGGATATTCTTTTAGGAGAGTCAAAGGACAAAAGGGAATAGCAGTCATTTTATAGTATCCACATCCGCCTCCCAGTTATTCAACATATATCAATTTAGGTGCTGCCGTGAAGTGATTTTGCAGATGTGATTAGAGTCCCTAATCGGTGACTTTAAGTTAATGGAAAGGAGACTGCTGGAGGGGGCTGACGTAGCCAGTAAGAAGTACAGTTTAAGAAGGGCAGGCCTTTGCTGAGGGAAAGACTCCACATGCCACTAGGTCTGCAATTCTCTTCCTCGCCTGAGAGTCTTTCTTTCTGACCGCTGCCTAACTACCACAGGTGTCAGATCAGGCATGTAGGGGTCACGCCTGCTTGGGATCTTGCCTCCCTGACTATCGTGAGAGCTTCGGAGTTTCTTCATCAACCCCCCACATTTATATAGGGTGATTCCTTATAATAAATTCAAATACAAATATAAATAAAATAAAAATATAAACATATATGTATCCCTAATGATTCTGCGATTCTGCTTCTCAGAGTGAACCCTGATTAAAACACTAGATGTAATAATTATGAAGCCATCAGAGAATGTGTGTAACATGGTTGAAGAAGAAAAAGAAGGGGGGGAGGGGGAATTTGGATACTCGGGGAAGCATTGTGCCATCCTTACTTCAGCCTGATGGGGAAATACTTTCATTTAAGTTTTGAAAAAAAAAAAAAAAACAAATGCAGCCAATATAAAAGAAAATCTGACAGATAACTAGTGAGAACCCTCTGGATGCTGTATAAAAAGGAAACAACCTCCAAATATCATTATTCAAGACTTTGTATACGAATTTTAAACATAAAATGTCCCTGACTTACTTCCGCTGAGCAGAAATAAGCAGAATAAATTTGGAGAGTGTACTTTAGATTATAATACAGTAAAATGATCTGAGGGAAAATGATACGTATGACATACAGAAAATTAAAAACTGGAGAAATCTAGACTACGTAAGTACACAGATCAAGATGAGGATCCTCAAAGGCTTGTTTGTATAGAGAGAATGAAAACACTGTGCAGAGGTCCCACTGGATATCATTTGCCTCAATAAAATAATTATCTTCATCATAGCTTGCATATAATTCCCATTCCATAGGACATTATCATTCTAAAATAGTCCCCTTGTTTTCAATCGTAAGTTTCTCTGTTAAAGATTCCCCAAATAAATTGTTCTAGGCAGACACATGAACAAGGCAGAACTTAGCCATTCTGGTACTCACAGGAAGCAAGCCAGGGTAATATTAACTTTCTAGGAATTTTTCTTTAAAAGAATAATTTATTTCTCGGAATGAAGCACATGAAATTTATATGTATAGAACATAACATAAGAGTTTAAAAATACTAAGCATAACCAAGTAGTGCCACATAGAAATAGAGGTGGGTTTATTTTTATTTTTTAGCTTGTATGTATATAAATCAATAGGTGGGTACTGGGAAGCAATAGAATATACTGGTTTTTAAAATCTAGATTTTAAAGTAGATAGGCTAAATCCAAATTCCAGCTGTGATTTGCTAGGTATGTAAACTTTGGTAAATTAACTGAACTCTCTAATTCCTCATGTCCTTATCTGAAAATGAAATAGGGATAAAAATATTAGTTCCAAATGTGTAGGGCTGCTTTGTACAGTGCCAACAGCATGGTGATAATGAACGTAATGTTAAGTACATACAGTTGTCTTAAAACTTTGAGTATGTGTTTTCTTTTCTTTTGCTATCTTATTTTCTACTTCCTTTTACACTTTCTTTTAGTTACACTGACACATAATCAGGAAGATTGGCTTAAGTTGTGTGTGTGTGTGTGTGTGTGTGAGTGTACCAGTAGAGTGCATAGCATATTCCAAAATAAAGCACTGTGAAAAACCTGGGGATATTTTGTAATGGGATAAAGACAAACAAATCTTGGGTAAAATCTGGGAAGAGAAGCTAGAGGCATCTGAGCAGTCAACTAACATCATTTCAGAAAAACATAGCAGCAAAGTACCGCAGATGTGGAGAGAGAGAGCTAGCTAAGTGAATTCCGAAATCAGTTTGGCTTCAGTTATCTTCCTTCCTGGCAGAAATCCCACAGCCCATTATTATTATTTCTTTATAAATACCCTCACTACCTTGTTTTTCTTTCCTTCCACTTCATTCATGAAAAACCAACTTTGATAAACTCAAACACAGTCTCCTTTCCTGAAATTTGTTGGAGGAATAAACATAAATGTGTCTGTTGGTTTCATTTACAAATTTATGATCCCAAATTGACATCAGGTACTTCACAGCAACTCTCAAAGTACGTTTTTCAGTTATACTTGCTTTCGCACTCTCCCAGATACTATCTCCTAACTATTTTACCCTCCATTCTAAAAGGATTCCCATACTCTTGCCCTTTCTTCTCCCACGTCTGATGACAGTATTGCATAATTCACTTTGAAGGCAGGATATGGGGTGTCTCCTCCCTTGCCACCACCAAACTTAAAAACCTATACACCCTTTTACCCATTTTCTTCTACCCTCCCTTACATTGGAGAAAGTTCCACAACTCCTCTCCTATCAAAGGCTTATTCTTCTATTTGTACCATAGTGCTTCCCAGACTAGGTGTGTGAGAATCACTTTGAGAACGCTTTATCAGTGTATATTCTTGGGTTATATCACTAGAGATTCTATATGTCTCCTTAACCATACCTTTTCCCATTCCAAGGTAGCATATGCGCGCGCACACACACACACACATACACACACACAAGCATAAACATACCTACTCATACACGCTTACACCTGTATATACACTCACATATATACAATACCTGTTCCCTCCTACGTACTCACACAGTACAAATACATCCACATGTACACATACTGTACATAATGTAACATGCATACCTGTATACACTGTTTGGGCTGAATTGTGTTCCACCAAAACATTCATATGTTGAAGTCCTAACTCCCAGTACCTAGGAAGATGGGGCTTTTTTTGAGGATAGGGCCTTTAAATAGGTAATTAACATAAAATGAGGCCCTATGGGTGGGCCAATGCAATATGACTGATGTCCGTATAAGAAGAGGAGATTAGGACACAGACATTAGCAGAGGGAAGATGATGTGAAGACACGGGGAGAAGATGGACATCTACAAGCCAAGGAGAGAGGCCTCAGAATAAAATTATCCCCGCTGACACCTTGATCTTGGATTTCTAGTTTCCAGAATTGTGAGAGAATGAAATTCTGTTGTTTAAGCCACCCAGTTAGTGGTATTTGTTATAGTACCCCTAGCAAACTTATATACATACATACACCAACTTCCCTCCCTGATTGATACACACACAGATATACACACATACACCCCTGTAGACACTCATTAAAGCTCCAGCAGTACTAGTTTTATTTCACATTTAAAAAAATTTTGAACATGTCAAGCTCATACCTATGGTAGGGGCTTTAGACATACTTGCCCTTGTGTATGGAATTCTTCTTTCCCACCCTTCTCTTGGATGATTTCTTTTCACCTTTCAAGTTTCATCTTAGCTGTCACCTCTTCCAAGAGCCTCAATAATGAAAGTAGTCACCCTCCTTCTACATTATTATTTATCTCTGCCCATTGTGTGTTTTACTCAAAGAACTTGTTACAAATCGAAATCTATTGTCTTTGTAATTTTGTTTTCCTGATTAGATCATGAAAGAAATCAGCTCCATGATGGTAGAATCAATTTGGTTCCATTAAAAGCTCATATTCCTAGTATTAGCATGATGACTGGCACATAGGAGGTATTCCGATTTGTTGAATATATGAATATAAAGCATCTCTAGCTGAGTTCTCTTTTCGGTAGTGAGTCTCCGTGTATGAGGGTGAATGTGTGTGTGTATGTGTGTGTTTGTGTGATGTGTGCCTCTGTGTGTTTTCTCCTTCAGGAGAAGGTGGGATGAAACTGGGGGTTAAATAGGTTGCCTGAATAACTGTCTTTTTTTCTGTTGATGTTTCCCAGCATCATTTTAATTCCAGGTGCATTAAGGAGTATTGACTCAGTTCTCTACACTTCCCAGCATCCTGTATAATTTGAAAGCAGTTGTTATGTGTATTAAGATACTGTACTGAGGTAATAGATAGGACTTGCGACCAAGTGGCTCTAGAGAGCTTGGGAGAGGAAAGGCAGATATTACTCAGATGTTTCAAAATTGTATGACAGGAATAATAATGTTAACACCAGCAGGAAAGGGAATTCAGAAGCACTCTTGGGGAGAATAAATAATACAAGAAATTCAATTTTATATATGTCACTTTCAACATTGCGTTGAAATATCAAATTGAATGGTCCAGCTGGTTGTGCAAAATTTCGGTCTGGAACATGGGAAACGTTCAGCGCTGGATGTACAAGTGTGCTAATTTAATGCCTTCGCTCTA
This sequence comes from Phocoena phocoena, assembly GCF_963924675.1. Lineage (NCBI taxonomy): Eukaryota > Metazoa > Chordata > Mammalia > Artiodactyla > Phocoenidae > Phocoena > Phocoena phocoena. The sequence goes on along the minus strand of NC_089236.1, from coordinate 55,518,674 downwards.
TCATTCAAGCCATGGAAGGAAATGATATTATTTTTATCAGCTAGAGAAAGGTTGTGGCTAAAATACCAAAGCCTTATGCAGCCTTCCAATGAGCAGTTTAGTAATGGATCTAGGTTAACACATTCTTTCTGGAAATATATGCAGTTTTCTGGTTTCCATCATTAATTTCAGCTGTAATGAAATTTATTTTAGTCATTAATTGGTTTTAGTCTCTCATTGATTAACAGACATATTTACGCTTTAGTCACTGATGACTAGTTGATGTCATTGGTGTTATTATACAAGTATCCAATGTAGAGAGTCAAGGGAAGAGATTGTCACTCTCTGGTCAAGCCTTCATTTCTTCATGAAGAAAATGAATTACACAGAAGTCAGATACAGTCTCTCTAATGGGATTGGTTTGATAAGAAATGAGGTGATCATATTCCAATTACCAAGTACCATTTGCAGTTGATAATGACTTGAGAGTAGAATCCATATGATGAGTCCTATAAATTAGAGTATGTTAATTTTCCCTTCGGTGATTGATATAATAATTGTAACTAATTATGAGAATAATAAATTAGGTCATTTATATATCCAATATCAATGAGTGATCTGCCAAAAATTTCAAATATGCAGTGTGGTCTATGATTCATTCTGTTTCTTAGCCTCACGTAGGCACAAGTATTTAAAAATAGGGAATTATAGTAAGAAGAGTTATTATAAAATATCCATTGCTGGTTGGACTGGGAATTTAAAGCCTAAAAGGACAAAGGTCAGAATTCAACATGCTGTGAATTCTCTGCTTCTAGCAACTGATTTGTTACAAGGTATCCTGCTGTGTCTGCAAAAACATCCTCTGATCTCCAATAGTGATAATTTAAGAAGCACTGACATCTGAGCATTATATACCAAGGTTGTCTGAGATATAACCACAGAATATTTGGAGGTCTTTAGGAAAGCACATAACTTTTCATACACCACACAAAACTTCTTCCAAATTAAAGTAATTTTTAAAATGACTTTTTCTATTTAATTTTAAAAAATGTCATTAATGGGGGCTTCCCTGGTGGCGCAGTGGTTGAGAGTCCGCCTGCCGATGCAGGGGACACGGGTTCGTGCCCCGGTCTGGGAAGATGCCACATGCCGTGGAACGGCTGGGCCTGTAAGCCATGGCCACTGAGCCTGCGCGTCCGGAGCCTGCGCGTCAGGAGCCTGTGCTCTGCAACGGGAGAGGCCACAGCAGTGAGAGGCCCGCGTACCACAAAAAAAAAAAAAAAAAAAAAAAAAAAAAATGTCATTATTTGGGCATTGCCTGTCTCTTAATCTAACATCAAAAGTAGCATAGCAAGTCTGAAAATTTCTGACCTGTGTAAACAGAAAGTTATATTACCAAAGTATTCCCAGAGATATTTGAGTTTTTAAAAATAGATTATCAATTTTATAGTTTCTTCCTGTGATGAAATTTGTATGTGCTCTCCCTAAAACAGTCATTTCATTTCATTGCTTCCAGCTTTTTGGCAGAAACAAAAAAGTGAATAGCTAACACCTGGTTACTAGCTACCAGGCAGGCCTGCAGTTTCTGCCTCTGTGGAAATGAAGTTTGAATTTTAGAAATCCAAGTAAAATGAAAGTTTTAAAGCTTTAGTCTGTTTCCTCAAATACAAGGGCTGTATCCAGGGAAAGAGAATTAAGAAAAAAAAAAGAAAAAAATAAGAGCATCTACTGAAAAATTCAGCTTTAATATTTTATTCCTAAAAGTAGAAATAGAAATATCACCGAATAGTTAATAATTGCAGTTGATGTGATAGTATTCATTATCCATTGTCACTTAGTTTATTGACATTTTAAGATAAAATTAATTAAGAGTCAACATCTTAACTGATGCATAATAAGCTTTTCATATTTAACATGGTCTTTTTGTAAGTATTTGAGAGTAGAGGGTGATCAATACTTCATTCCAAATCTTTATGGAAGGAACTGTTTTGGGGAAGGTAATTCTAAGATTTTAACTTTTTAAAATAAACTTTATTTTTTAGAGCAATTTTAGGTTCATAGCAAAACTGAACAGAAGTTACAGAGATTTCCTATAAACCCCCCACCGCTACACATGCATAGCTTCCCCTGTTACCAACATCCTCCTCCAGAGTGGTACATTTGCTAAAATTGATAAACCTACAATGATACATCATCATCACTCAAATTCCACAGTTAACATTAGGGTTCATTCTTGGTGTTGTATATTCTGAGGGTGTGGACAAATTTTAAGTTACATGTCTCCACAATACAGAGTAGTTTCATTGCTCTAAAAATCTTCTGTGCTCTGCCTGTTCAACCTCTTTCCTCTCTAACTCCTGAAAACCACTGATGTTTTTATTTTTCCAGAGTTTTACCATTTCCAACTTGTCATATGGTTGGAATCATACAGTATGTGACCCTTTCAGGAGGGCTTCTTTCACTTAGTAATATGCATTTAAGGTTCTTCTAGGTCTTTCATGACTTGATAGCTTATTTCTTTTTAGCACTGAATAATATTCCATTCTCTGGATTTTCCACAGATTATTTATCCATTCACTTACTTAAGGACATGTTAGTTGCCTCCAAGTCTTGCCAATTATGAATAAAGTTGTTCTAAGTATTGATCTACGGGTTTTTGTGTAGACAAAAATTTTCAACTGATTTGCGTAAATACCAAGGAATGCGATTACTGGATCTTATAGTAAGACTCTGCCAAAAGTCTTCCAAAACAGCCACACCCTTTTGCACTCACACCGGTGATGGCGAGAGTTCTTATCGCTCCATATCCTTACCAGCATTTGGCGTTTTCAGTGTTCTGGCTTTTGGTTAACAGGTTGTCGTTGTGATTTTAATTTGCATTTCCCTGAGGACATATGATGTGAAGCATCTTTCACATGCTTACTTGCCATTTGTGTATCTTCTCTGATAAGGTGTCTGTTAAGATCTTTAGTTCAGATGTACAATAATACTCTGAATTAACATGGATTCATAGATTCATAGAATGCATTCATTCATTCCGAATGCATAGATTTGTTGCATTTGGTATAAAATGGCAGGTATACATGAAGTAGGTTAATAATATGAGGCCTTATAGGCTTTTATATTTTGTCATCAGTTGACTTGTAGGCTTTTCTTTTTCCAGAAACAGCAAAGAGGCTGTTTCTTTAATGCAGTGAGTGAGAGTAAAAGTAATAGAAAATGAGATGAGAGAGATAATGAGGGAAAATGGACATTTGGAGGATTTTGACTGAGTATCCTCACTTATATCTGAGTGAAATTAGTGGTGGATTTTGAGCAGAGAAGTAAGATAATCTTCCTAATAAAAATCAGTACACCCTCTCTAAACTTCTTCCAATTCACACAAGCCCTCAACACACCCATGTGAGAACAAATGCCAAGGTGGCATGTAGGTCACCCAAGGAATCTTCCTACAATTTGAGGGAGGGAAGGGGTAACATATATTAGTCTCACCCTAAATGTAGATGTAAATATTTTAATTTAGTATTCACAGGGTTAATAATTATGTTTCATGTTCCTTTATACCTCACTTGATCATTATTTAATCCATTCTATTCTCCAAATTATCTCTCTAGCCTTCCAGGAGATCCAGTTTATTATTTTGGCTGATCTGCCTCTCAGTCCTCTTTAATGATCCCTTCCATTTATGTCATGCACCCACCACTGTAAGCTGCTTTTATGGGCTTCACTATGGATATTTCATGAAGCCTTTAATAGTAAGCTCTTCCCTACCATTCATTTACCCAACACACAGGCTCATCCTTTGCAATGTTCTTGAAAGACCGGACATCTGATACACACCACTTTAAGAAGCAGTCTCTTCCTCTGTTGAACAGTTTTCTCCCCAATATTTTATTATGGAAACTTACCTAAGTATAGCAAAGATTAAGGCATTTTTCAATGAAAACCCATATAACTACCATCAAGATTCTAACATTATTATTTCACTGTAAATGCTTTTTGTCATATCCGTCTATCCATCCCTCTATCCACAGATTAATCCATTTTATTTATTTGTCTGTTCTTCTATGATTGACACTTGAGATGTTTCTAACTTTTTGACTCTTTAAAAGTTGCTTTGAGTGTTTTGTACAAAGTACTTTCGTGAAGATATCTTTTAATTTCTATGGCTAAATACCTAGGAGTAGAGTTTCTGGAATGTACAATATTTTTGTGATTAGTTTTAAAAGAAATTGATTGAAATTTCTCCCAAAAAGGTGTAACATTTTACAGTCTTACTGAATTCTTTGCCTTATTCCAGGAAGAGCAGAGAGTCCCATTTGCTCCATAATCTCCCCAGCATCTTGTGCTGTCAGTATTTTTAACTTCTGTTGCGCATGTGCTGGAATTTCATTGTGGCTTTTATTTGCATTTCCCTGATAACTAAAGATACTCAAAACTTTTTTACATGCTTCTTGTTCCTTTGTGTATCTTCTTTCTGAAGTCTCTGTTTTAATCATTAGTTCTTTTTTATTGGTACTTGTCTTTTTATCAGTGAGTTGTAATCTTTTTATATATAGTGGATATTCAATTCTTTGTCAAATACATGTTTTACGAATATTTTCTTCCACTTTCTTGACCATGTTTTTTCTTTAATTGGGTATTATGAGCAAACATTTTCATTTTAATGAAGCCTAATTTCTCTGTTCTTTTCTTTCTTGATCATTACTTTCTATAACAAATCTAAGAACCGTCTACCTACTGCCATGATGATAATATGTGCTCTGTTTTCCTTTGAAGTTTGATGGTGTTAGCTTTTGCATTTGTGTCTATGCTTCATTTTGAATTAAATTTGATGTTAAACATGAGATATGGAGAGCTTCTCTCTCCATATGGATGTTGAGATATTCTAGCACCATTGGTTGAAAACCATCCTTTCCTCATTGGATTACTGTGGCTAATTTGTTAAGTATCATATGATTGTATACACGAGTCCGTTTCTGAGCTCTATATTTACTTTGTTCTATTTGTCAATTTTTATGCCAGTCTCTTCTACACTCTTGACTTTTGTAACTTCTAGTAAGGCTAAACATCAGGTAATATAATTCCTCCAACATTGTGAGTCTTTTTGTAAAAGTGATATTCTCCATTTGCCCCTCTGAAACATGATTGTGTTGGTATTTGTTCATTCACATTCTCACGGTCATTTACCTACTTATTAAATAGTGGAACATGTTAACTTTTTTTCCTAGCATCTTTTTTATCCCCAAATTGATAAATGTTCTTTGTTTATTGTACTTAGACTTGATTTCAATATTGAAGTGAATAAAGCATGGTGTCTACAGAGGACGCCTTTTGTACAGTTATAGTACCTTTTGTTTGTAGAACCTGCAGTGATTTTATAATTTCAATAGAAATAGGCCAAGGAGCCTGTAATCATTGTAGTAATAGCACTAGCAAATTTTAGATTCTTAGAAATCTATTACTTTTTTTTTCCACCTGCTGAATCAGGTCCCTTTATGTTTTATTGAATGAAGTATTCTTAAATTCTATAGTGCTTTACAATTTTCAAAAGTTTCACACACATGATTTCATACAATCCCATAACAACCCTTTCCCCCCCACACCCCTATATTCCCCCTCCCCACTCCCTCTCCCTCCCCCGCTTGTCACCACTAGTTTGTTCTCTATTTTATATCTGTGAGTCTGCTTCTTCTTTGTTATACTCAGTAGTTTGTTGTAGTTTTTAGATTCCACATATAAGCGATATCATACAGTATTTGTCTTTCTCTGTCTGACTTATTTCCCTTAGCATAATACCCTCCAAGTCCATCCATGTTGGTGCCAATGGCAAAATTTCCTTCTTTTTTATGGCTGAGTAGTATTCAATTGTATTACATACCACATCTTTATCCATTCATCTGTTGGTATACACTTAGGTTGCTCCCTTACCTTGGCAATTGTGAATAATGCTACTATGAACATTGGGGTGCATGTATCTTTTTGAATAAGTAGGGTTTTTTTTTTTAGATAGATACCCAGGAGTACAATTGCTGGATCATATGGCAGTTTTATTTTTCATTTTTTGAGAAACCTCCATACTATTTTCACACCAATTTAAATTGTTTGCACCAATTTACACTCCCACCAACAGTGTATGGAGTTTCCCTTTTCTCCACATACTCACCAACATTTGTCATTTGTGTTCTTTTTGATGATAGCCATTCTAACAGGCGTGAGATGATATCTCATTGGGGTTTTGATTTGCATTTCCCTGATGATTAGTGATGTTGAACGTGTTTTCATGTGTCTGTTGGCCATCTGCATTTCCTCTTTGGAAGAATTTCTATTCAGTTCTTCTGCCCATTTTTTAATTGGGTTGTTTGTTTTTTTGATGTTGAGTTGTATGGGCTGTTTATATATGTTGGATATTAACCCCTTATTGGCCATATCATTTGCAAATATGATAAGTAGGTTGTATTTTTGTTTTGTCCATGATTTCCTTTGCTGTGCAAAAGCTTTTGAGTTTAATTACGTTCCATTTGTTTATTTTTGCTTTTGTTTCCATTACTCTAGGAGACATATCCAAAAAACTATTGCTGCCATTTATGTCAAAGAGTGTTCTGCCTATATTTTCCTCTAGGAGTTTTAGAGTATCCAGTCTTACATTTAGGTCTGTAATCCATTTTGAGCTTATCTTTGTATATAGTGTTAAAGAATGTTCTAATTTCATTCTCTTACATGTAGCTGTCCAGTTTTCCCAGCACCACTTATTGAAGAGACTGTCTTTTCTCCATTGTATATTCTTGCCTCCTTTGTCATAGATTAGTTGACCATAAGGGTGTGGGTTTCTTTCTGGCTCTCTGTTCTCTTCCATTGATCTATGTGTCTGTTTTTGTGCCAGTACCATTTCGTTGTGATTACATTTTAATGTGTGCTTATATTTTTCCTTTCTCATTTAATCCTCAAAATCATGTACAAAAAATTAAATACATTTTACAAATTAGATAAAGTTTGGGGGAGATTATGTAATTTCCAGAATTATCCATATATACTATTTGATTCTCACAATATAGCTCTCGAGATATTACTGTCAACCCTAAAGCCTGGAGAGCCTTCAGGCTTCTTTACTCGCTATAATGCTGAAGAACACAAAGTGACTACAAGGTAATAAGCAGAGCTGCGGCTTTGAACAACTCCATAAGATAGAGTTCATGCTCTGTTTTGGGGTGCTATCCTGAATTGTGTAGTGCATACTATAGGCTAGGATGTTTCTGTTTGCAAGTAACTAAATTCCTTCTCAAAATTGCAATGCTATAAATGGGATTTATTGCCTGACAGGAACCATAAGGAGAGGTCAGAATTGACTATCCTGATTTATCATTTCATGGCTATCATTAAGATCCTGTTTTCTCTATTCTTGGACTTCCAGCACAGGTCCAATTAATTTCAGTGCATGATCGCTTACAAAGAACTTCCAAGATTGTAACCACATACAGGGAGAAATAAGGCTGGTGTCCTATAACGTATCCCTTTTCTAGGACTGTCAAAACACATCACCACAAACTGGGTGCCTTAAAATGGCAGGAATGCATTGCCTCACAATTCAGGTGGCCAGAGTCCAAACTAAGATATCAGCAAGGCCATATTGCCTCTGATGGATGGGGAAGTATTCTTTTTGTACTTCCCCCACTTTTTTTTTCTGGCATCGACTCTCCTTTTTACTTAAAAAGAATTAAAGTTCTACATGTTGACCACTAAATAGGCCCAGTATGCCTTTTCCTTCCATGTCCTACTTTTCTTTCTGTGGGCGCTGCCTGCTTGCCCGGCTGTCCAGGACTCAGCAGCAGGTGCGCGTGGACCAGGTGCAGGGAGGCTGACAGCCCATGCCCGGCCCCCTCCCCTCAGGGGTCCTGACCTGAGCCCAGTCTGGGAGGGCCTCCTGGCCGAGGTCTTGGCAGTGAGCCCGAAGCCACTGACGGTGGTGGTGCACGTTCTCCTCCAGCCACTACACTGAATCCTGTCCAGGGAGAAGGGGTGCTGCAGGGCGGCCTCCCAGCCATGTAAGGTGGTTCCTGGCTTTCCTTAGCTTGTGGCAGCCTAACTCTGATCTCTGCCTGTCTTCACATGGCCTTTGACCATTACAGCCTTAAGGTTTCCCTCAGCCTGACTTAAATTTTAGACAGGCTTCTCCCTGCCATTAGGCCCCGGAGTTCCCTCTCACCCTGGCCATTACAGAATCCACATGGCCCAACTACAGAAGTCCCTTCCTTTCCTTAGACCATTTAATTTGGAAAAGTTGTAATTGCAATTTGTTTCTCTGCCCCTTTGAGATGTGCATCTTTTTCACAGCTTCTTGACAGATTTAACAGCCTAGGACTAGCCTTCTCAAGGACCTGGGAGCCATCCCTTTGAAATGTAATCGTCAAAGAAGATACAGCCCCCATCTCCCAGTCTCTTTGGGAGGGTAGAAGCCTAACTTAGGTGGGCATAGATATGAGAAAGTTTGCTTTCCCTTTGGGTAAGGCCGATTAGCCAGCACTATCTGGATGTTCCTTACTCCACCCCCGCTAGCTCTTCAAACTCTCTTGCCGTTTGTTTCACTGGAGTTGAGCTAAGAGTTTTAGCCTCTCTCCCTTATCACAATACCCTTTAATGAAATCTTCCTTGACTCTTTAACTTTGACCAGTGCAACATTTGCTTTGACACATCTGCCCTCTGTATGTATCTGTGTCCTCTTCTCTTCCTATAAGGACATGAGTCATTGGATTTAAGGTTCACCCCAAATCCAGTAGGATTCTTCTGGAGATCCTTAACTAAGTATACATCTGCAAAAACTCTGTTTCCAAAACACATCCTAAGGTTCTGGGAGAATATTGATTTGGGGTTGACACTATTCAACTCTACTATATGAAGGCTATTTCCTATATACCTTTGGAAAACCTCCCCTCTTACCTCATTGTCTGAATAGGATCACATGCCTATTCTCAACCCAACCCAGTTGGCCAGGAGAGTGTCACTGAGTGGTGATGAGATAAAAACTGGGTTATGGAAATAATCACCGTGGCAAGTTGTCTCTGTTGAGTTAAAAGAGGACTTGGCTGCCACTGTTGCTTCTCTCTTCTCCTTCTCCTTCTTCTTTTTCCTAAAGAGCCGTATGGTAAATATTTATGGTACTGAAGGCTATTCAGCTATGCCGCAGCGGCAGTAAATCAACCATAGACAATTACCAACCCTGGATGAAATAATTAATTCTCACCTCCCTGAGCTGGGGAAACAGGGACACACTCCCTCTTTTTCAAAAATACAGAAGAGAAACAGAAGCCAGTATTTGGCAACTCATCCCTGATGAACTTAACTTCGTTTTCAGGGTTTTACAATCAAAGAAGACATTCAACCATCTCTGATTTACACAGACACCATTATTTGAGTAAAATTTACTATACTGATTTTAAGCAGCCATCCTGTATGTTTAGTACATCACAGAATAGCACAGTTTATCTTAAAAGTGTGGAGAATGTAAGAGGTATTTTTATTCATTCTGTGACCATGACTTTATCCTTCCTTTTTCTGATAACAGCACAGCAAAACAACACATTTTCTTCCAGGTACTAATGCTTTTGTCTGTGTGTGTGCCCGTGTGTGTGTGTGTGTTGCTCCCTCATTGTTACAACTTTAACAAGTTCTCCTTTTATAAAGTGAAGGTTTAATATAGTGGCTGAAAAATACAGGTTCAGAGAACAGGCTGACAGAAATTTCAAACTTGGGTATTTTACTAACAGTGATATTGCATAATTTATTACATTATGTGCACCTCAGTTTCCTGATATATGAAATGGTGATTGCAATAGTACCTATCCCATTGGGTTATTTCAATGATTAAAGAGCGAACGCATATAAACTGTTATTACTGGCATGCTTGGTGTACTGTAAGCTTTCAAAAAATGCCAGTTACTATTATTATTATTTGTTATTAATGAGAAATTGTCAAATCTCCCATGACTTTTAAGTGTCATATCTAGGCTTTGAATCAAGTCTTATAATATGGATTTATTTTTCTACTACAAAGGACTGCATTGTCAAAACATTTTAGTCTTAACATTTCAGCCATGAATAAGCGTATCTGAATAATCTGTAATTCAGTTTTCAACAATTTTCTCATGCATATATTTTCAAATTTTTTATAGTAATTAAAAATTATGATTACTTAAAAACTTAAGTTTTATAATCAACTTATACAAAGAAATTATTTTTTCAGGACAAATTTATATGTATTTTTTCTGAAGTAAGTCTGTGCTTGTTTGTAGAGTGATTTCTTTAAAACTTCAGGTGCAGAGAATTAATTATTTTGCTCATTTGGTCTGTGAAAGAGTAAGTAAATTTCTCTTCTCCCATAGGCAACCAATATAATGATTTTTTTAAAAATATTTATTTATTTATTTGTCTGCACCGGTCTTAGTTGCAGCATGAGGGATCTTTGTTGCAGCGTGCAGGATCTTTAGTTGTGGCATGAGGGATCTAGTTCCCTGACCAGGGATCAAACCCGGGCCCCCTGCATTGGGAGCAGGGAGTCTTAACCACTGGACCACTAGGGAAGTCCCCAGTATAATGGTTTAATATGCATATTTTTGTTTACCATATGTTCTTATATTTATATACTATTTTTGCTTTGTGTTCATGTCCTTTTAATTTATAAAAATTAGTAGCAGAGATTGCTAATTTTCCACCAAAATTCCCTTATTCAATGGTAATAGAATTATATGCTACATCTCCCAGGACCCCCTGCAATTTAACGTGTCCATGTGTAATGTAAACCGAAACGCCTGGAGCCTTCCAGGTCTGAGCCTTTAAATATTAGATGTTTTCTTTTCCTGACTTCCTGCTCTGTGCTACCCAGACATGGGAATACTTCAGTTTCAACCAGGCAAGCAACAGCAAGGCCCCAAGGCATTGCTTCTCCAAGTGCTTTTCCCAGACACACAAAAGCCGCATCACTTTGGAAATTGTTAGTAACCGTGAGCAGTGCAAATTCTCAGGCCCAAACCAGACCTGCTAAGTCAGAAACTCTGAGGTAGGGCTGACAATCTCTGTTTTAACGAACCCTAAAGGGGCTTCTGATTTATATTGCAGTTTGAGGACCACAAAGCAGGAAGATAGAAAGGACGTGAGTCTCTGAATGGCTGTTTATAGCGAAGGCCAGCAAAACTTTTTCCACAATTTCAATAGTAACTTAGGCTCTTCTTACTCTTCTTCTTCCCCTTTGCCCTCTTCCTCCCCCTCTTGCTGCTTCTCCTACTTCCTTTAACAATCATTTAAAATTTAAAAAACCGTGCTTAGCTAGCCACAGCACAAAAATAGGCTGGTATAGAGTAGAACAGCTATGGTGACCTTGGGCATATTACACAAGAGAAAAATAAATGTCTGTGTTTTCTAAAGCACTGTATTTTTGGGTCTCTTGGTTACAACAGCTTAATCTAGACCCTGAGTGGGAGGGGAAGTGGAAGTATACATTTTATTTTGTTTTTTCACTTTTTTAACTCAGCACTTAAATTCTAGGATTCGTTCACTTTTAATGTTGTAGATTTAGTCCATTTATATTTATGGTCTGTTTAGTCCATTGATTCTAGTTATGGCAAAGTACTCCAAGCTGTACCCTTACCACATTTTGCCTGTGCCCTCCCAAGAAGTGAACACAGATCACTTCCAACTCCCTAATGCCACATAACATACAATCTTCTCATGCCTCCTGTTGGAACTGTGTAGAACTTTCTTTGGTTAATATATCCAGGAGTTGAATGTTTGGATCATATATTCATTTGACGAGGTTTTGCTGTATTGATCTCCAGACTGATTGCTCTAGTCTACCCTCACTCCAGAAGTAAGGGAGTGTTCTGTATCTAGCATATTACCAACTCTTAGTATTACCAGTGTTCTCAGGTATGCCATCCCAAAAGGTGTAAAGAGATATTTCATTTCTTCATTTCCTAGGTGCCTACAAACCAAAGCTAATCAGTGCCTTGCATTCACTTTAAAACATTTAAGATATATTATTTGTAATTCATACTCTATGTGATAAAAATAGTTGATTATATTTGAGGCGTGTGCTTTAAATAGAAGTATTCAATGCATATACAGACGTGAAATGATAAATAGAAACAAAAGTAGAGACATATAATAGATATTATATATGCCCCACTATATAAGTACACGCATGAAATCCAAAGAATTTAAAAGGGAACATCTTTGGGAGCAAAGTATACTGTAAGAACTTTGGGAGAATGTGGACATTGAACTTGACACCATTGATATGCAGCATTATTTTATTTATGTTAATAATGTCATAATAATTCAGTGTAAGGACATACCATTATTTGTATTAAAACTCCCTAATTGTCAAACTTTTTTTCTTTAGTTCTAATTTTTGCTATTATAAGGTATAGTACAGGGGGTAAATCAACCTCATAACCAAATCTCTCTGCACATCCATAACTACATTTTTTGGAGAAATTCCTAGAACTGGTATTGCTGGGGGCAAATGATATAAACATTTTTAAATGTTTTAATGCATACTGAAAAATTATTTTTGATGAAGTTATCCCAGCTTCTCCTTACATAAACATCAAATCAGTACATATATATATTTTAAAGGGGTTTATACTGCTTTTACATTCATTTTATTTTTGAGATATTTCTTGCACTTCATACATCCAAAATATATGTAATATATATGGCAACTAAAAATAATGCTACTAATAAAAATTTTCAATGACAACACCCATAATTTGAGAATTGAATTTACCTTTGAAATCCACTATGTATTCCTTGTTTTGCTCTCTAGAGGTCTTGAATTTTTTTGCTTATCATTTCCTTCCATTTATTTCTGTTTTTACCATATGTATTATATATATGCATATATATACATAAATACACATATATGTATATTAATATATTTTGCAGTATATTTTTATTTGCTAGTTCTGTTATGTATATTGAAGGTTTATGCTATATTTATTATTCTTTTACTTGTGCTGGGGGCTCAGTATTATGTTAGTTAATTTATGTAGCTATGTTTCCTCATTTCAAATCATGCATAATATTCCATTCTGGTAATATTATACAATTTATTTATTCATGATTTTGTTAAGCAACGTTTTTCCCAGTTGTATTATATTATCTACTGTGATACTTGGAGCAATTTTATACATGTCTCCTGTTGCATAGGAGCAAGAATTTCTCTAGGGTATATACCTAGGAACAAAATCATTAAGTCATAGTCTAGGAGCATTAGCAAACTTCTTTCTGACAAGTAACTGATAACTCCTTAGTAGATCTCAAGCATTATTAGTACTCTTTCAGATTCAGTATTTTCAGGATTCTTTTAAATTTTATTTTATTATCAGTTCTGAGAATTATGTATTCTTCATACATTGATTTATCCATTGGAACATGGCCATTTCCTCATACAGAACTTCCTCACATAGTAGAGCTAATAATGAGTGTGAGATGCAGTATCCAGTATCTGAAATCTTACCAGTCACCATCAGGAATAAGCATGTGAATAAAATGTACTTGGTTTTCTTTAACTCAACTAACTTCATTCTACAACAGAGACAAAAACAATGTTAGACACTTCACTTGAGGTTTTTATTTTATATGCACAGGTGATATAGGGGTGGATTATTTTTGTGTGTGTGTGTGTGTGTGTGTGGTGTAAGGTGGCATAGTGGCTTAATTTGGGATCTGAGCAGGTCAGTGCCGAGAGGCCCCCTGTTCCCATCTCCCCTTCCCTTAAACTAAGTGCATAAAAGACTAAGCAGTAGGAGAAAATAAAAGGAAGAAAAAGAGAGAGGAAACTCAAACCCATTAATGTTTCAAAAAGTTATCCTGCTAGCTAAATTGAACTGCTTCAGAATTAGAAGCCACAGAATACCCTGCATTTCTCTGGCAGTGTAAACCAAATAAAATAGCTATTCTAGCTACACTTAAGCACTATTTGAATATTTGCCAGAGATTAAAAGAACAAACCAGAAATATGATGAGCCAGCAAGGTCATGAATGAAGTAACATAAGGAAAAACGAAGGCAATAGAAGAAAGAGAGAGAAAGAATGAAAACTAAGGAGAGATAAGAAAATAGAGGAAACGCAAAAAATGTAGATTGTCAGTAATGGGAATTAGAATTTCCTTGGATTTTTGTTTATCCTCCTTTCCATTTCAAGTGCTCCTTTTAGAGAAAAGTATTTCCTTTCTTTCTTTTGTCCTCTTTTCTCACTGCCCTTTTCCCCATTTCTAGTCATTTTGTAATTTTCATTCATTTAGGATTATTAAGCTTTTAACCTAAAATCTACTATTTTAAGACATTTCTCTAAAAATGTGTGTCTAAAAGAGTATGATTTTAAAACTAATGGCTGATACCAAGTATATATTTTCTCCCCTTGCTTTTTTTTTCAGTTATACAGAAAAAAATAAATATTATCAGGGTAAATATCAAAATGAATTTGTATTCGTATACAAAGTTCCAGACACTTAAAAAATAATATTTAGCAGGAACCCGTATTGAGAAAAAAAGTGTTGTTACTAACCATAAAATTTGACCAAAGAATAATTGTTGACTGCATAATTTTCACCAATACTAAAATTATCAGTATAACCTAACCCCAGCATATTAAAATAGACTTCTCAAATTCAAAATTTTCTTTAGTATTAAATACAAGATTAATTTTATTTAAAATTAATAAAGTAGACAAATCATTTATCACAGAAGTGACTATTTTATCCATGCATAACCCCAAATCACCCTGACCTGCTCATTTCATTCAAGGGGTTAATTGTTTTTGATATATATGCATAAGTGAAACATAAGCAGTATTTGAAAAGAACTTTGGAAATTCACTGAATATGAATTGCAAGTACTCTAATAAGTGCAAAATACAGTCTGTCTTACTTCAAGCCTCAGAGTAATGTCTACCCATTCCACCTTAAAATTTATAATACATTGGCACTGTGAAATATTTTCAAATTCAAAATGGTACATTTTAGCCATTAATTATCATATCAAAACCATATTAAATAAGTCACTCTTCTCATTTTAATCATGTCACAGGGGTATAGAATGCTAAACTACCATGGAGTGCCAATATCAATTCAGTAGTAGAAAAACAGAATCCAATGAACTCTATTTTGTTTACTGCTTAATAAGTACTTTACTAATGTAATATACATTTAGGAAATATACAAGTGTTTAATATCATTTTATGATAGCTTAGCAATAATTTATGGGATGATAATTGATTGTCTTATGCTTTGGAAATACTAAAATCAATAACTTAAATAGGAAAAGTGAACTAGCGAATTAAAAGAAATATCCCATCTTTAAGCATTCCCTTATCTCCTCTCAAAGAGTAATTTGAGAGGAGAAAGGAAATTTTGATATTAGCTTACCTTCATCTCATAAAATGGTTTGTTTTCATTTATGGAAATGTAGAAAAAGTCCTTATAACGGTTTGCCATTTCACAACTTTTGCAGTGACCATACTTGAGAAAGGATGCAAGATTATGATTAATGTTAAATGAACTCCTATTATATATCAGGCACTTTACATATATCATAGTCAATGCTCATCACAACCCTTTGAGGTGAGAACTAATCAATTCATTTTCCAGTCATGAAACGGAAGTTCATGAGGATTTTACCATATTTCAGTGAATCTAAAACTAATACCATTCATTCTACTGTACATGTCATCTTACTGCCACAGGAAATAGAAAATGCTTCCAAATATAACTTAAGATCTGCAGAACACTGGTACTGATTCCAAAATGTTAACATGGGGCTTCCCTGGTGGCGCAGTGATTGAGAGTCCACCTGCCGATGCAGGGGACATGGGTTCGTGCCCCAGTCGGGAAGATCCCACGTGCGGCTGGGCCCGTGAGCCATGGCCGCTGAGTCTGCGCGTCCGGAGCCTGTGCTCCGGAACAGGAGAGGCCACAACAGTGAGAGCCCCGCGTACCGCAAAAAAAAAAAAAAAAAAAAAAAAGTTAACATGGCAGGATGGGTAGGTGGGTAGAGGGTTTCCTAGGATGATGCCATATGCTAGGGCACCCATCTAAGGCACCTAAGCAGGCCAGCTGAAGCTGATTTCCAGACCTCTCTGATTCCAAAGCCCCTGCTTCTTCTATTAAACCTCACAGCTTCAACTTACCTTCCATGAAACAGAATGCATTTGGCATTTTCCTTTATGAGAACTCGTCTTTTCCTTGATGGTACCACCTAGTCTGTGTAAGCTTCATATGGAGGAAATCAAAGTGCTTGGCAGTGTATTAATCAGAGAAAGTGAATTGGGCCTGTTTCATCCTGTCAGTCACTTGATAAGGGAAAACAAATAGCAAAGATTAAATCACAGGCTGCTCAAATGCTTTGTACTTGGGATAAATGCATTCCAGCTTTCACCAAAGTCCATTGTGCACTGTTCAGCTTTGATTAGCAGGGGGCATTTCATAAAATATGAAAAAAAGCTACAGCTAGTGGAAGAGAGAAGAAATGTGTGAGCATTTTCTCACTGTTCAGGTAAACAGCTGATTCACCCCAAAGGAAACGGCAAAGGCTCTGACAATTATGAATGTCCTTGGCAAAAGGATGAATTTATCTGCCTGTAAAGGAGAATGTCTCTTGAAAAGGCAGTGTCTGCAGCAAACAGAACACCAGCAGAGCGTGACTGTGAAGAGCAATCCGTGTTTGCTCTTACACAGGAGAGATCCACAATTGCAGCTTGATTGTAATCCTCACCTCGGAAATCTGAAATCACCACCTGTTTTCTTTGGATGTTTGTGTGACACACTCCGGTTGCTTTCTACAGAATTTAGAACATTCATTTACTCCAGTGGATACACTTGGAGCTTTACTAAATTTAATTCACTTCCATTAAGCAACTGACTCACTAGATTTATTGGAGCTATGTGGATCACTGTGTTTTTATATTCACATTTATGATTCTCAGTACATACTCCATATATTGCTTCCAGTCCATGACATGTTTTCATAGAAATGCTATTCTTGTTTGTACTTCATTGAAATGGGCAAAACATTTAACATAAGAGCTGTTTACTGTGAAGTCAGTTTTGTTTTAAGAATATTGGAGAAAACAGAGCAAGTGAAAAAAAAAAACAACCTACAACAATCACCACAAACTCAAATTCACTTCTTATAAGTTCTTATAAGCCCCTCTACATTCAGTTCTAAACATGTTATCATTTTTTGTATGTTTAATCATTCTAAAAGGTAAGAACATTGATAGACAAAACCATATACTGGAAGACTTATGATGATCTATAATGCTTAGTATAAAATCTTATTTTTAGCATTTAACCTCTACTTAAGTATCCTACTTAGGAAGATAAACTATAGTATGAGCTGCATTGCAGTGCCAACAAAGATAAACAGATCTACCAGACTATGATTATTATTATCTGAGCAAAGCAAGTTAGGCAATAAATAAATAAATAAATAAATAAACCTAATAACTTCCACAAAACAGGTAAAATAAGTCAGAGTCCCTGTGCTTTGTAAGGGTTTAGAATAATATTATGTGGTATTTATAATTATATAAAACAGTCTGACTTTCTAAATTTGAGAGCACTATTTTAAGGATAATAGCTTACATTATCAAATTAAATGTTTAAGAACAGATTTTAAGGAGATTCTAGAATTATATATTTGTAAAATGGACACAAAGGCAACAATGAGCCAAAAGTATAAATGTTCAACAAATATAAAATTATGTGAAAAAAAAAAGAAAAAGAAAATTATGTGTCACTTTTATCCTGAGCTTGATGCAGTCAAGTATATCTAACCATTTTAATCTACCAGTGAATAAAGATTGATTGTGGATAAGCAAGGTCTTTGTCAGCTCACACTATTGGGGACTTTTAAGGATAGTATGAGTTTTGTCCGAAAGGCCTAAAAAAAAATTCAGCTTTAGTTTTCTCTAAGTGAGAGTGCCATCTACTGGTTTTATTTGTCACAGCAGTGTAATGGCTGAGAGCTGGAAGTGTTGGGTTTTACCTGCACAACTGGTGGGTGTGACCTCATGAAGATATTCCTGAACATAGATTCTGTCATGTAAGCTAAGTAATAAACAAGAACCAACACTGTTACGAATTAGTTGAAATTTCAGACTGTTAAACAATTTTAGTTATTATAAAGAATATAGAGAATAAAGGAGAGATGCTTTAACTAAATCAAAATCATTTTAGGGCTTTTACATAATAAATTATGCTATATATCAGTGGTCTGAATGTTTAATCAACTCTGCACATTTGGTGCACTGAATGCTGTTTGTGCTCAGAAATGTTGACAGATTCAACAAAATTCAGGGCGTTTAAAATAGACAGTAGGAAAGATAGAAAATGGTTCCTGGCTTGGAGCTTGCAACTTGAACTACCATAAGATATAGACAAGAAGCACCTAACTAGCAAAGTGGCTCAGGGTGGTTTAAATACATATTTAAGATATGAATAAAGGTATGTCTGTGAAGTAGGCGGGAATTTGAAGGAGGGTTCAGATTTGAGAATGAAGAAGCCAAAAAAAAATGTGTGGGAACAACAGCTTGAGTATGGGTCAGAAAAGGGAAAAGTATAGGACAAAGATGAGATTTTCTGTTTTGTCCTTTGCACAGCAAGCACAGATGTGTCCTTAATTCTGAGAAATAAATTCTTAACCATTCTAATACTATTACTGGAAGTTTCACAGTGAGCTATGGAGTCCATAGCAAGCATAGGAAACTTTGTGCTTACTCTTGACATAATACAACGCCTGGTTTTGTCAGTGGCAATATCAAAGGGCAGCTCCCATCAACGCCGACCTGCTAAACTAACCCCAACACAACACATTCCATTAGAAAAAACGGAAGCGAGACTGTTGACTATGCAATCACAGAGTTTTGGCAAGTTGATGAAACTCTTACCTCATAGTCCTTATTATATTGATGCTTGGGATGTAATTTATACTAGAATATCTATTAAAGGGTAAAGTACATTACTCCAATCTCTACAAATCTCTCAAGGTTTTAAAATATTTTTGAGCTGGACGCTAGTTTTCCTAGGAATTTCCCAGGATACCCCTCAGGGGAGTGAGCAGCAAGCAGCTGTGTAATCATAGTTTACCCGCCCCCACCCCTATGCAGTCAGAGGGGAACTACTTTGATCCCATATGTGCGTGCCTGTGAGTGTTCATGTATACGCATACACACACGCATGCATACATACATACACATAAATAAAATTGGATATATGCATATGTATTTTCTTTGAGCAAGTGCTCTTGCTGCTAAAAATAAGTTTGAAAGCTTATCATCTTAAACATCAAGAATATGGGCTTGCTTTTTCTGAGTTTGTTATTAGTGTATAGAAATGTCACAGATTTCTGTATATTGATTTTGCATCCTGTGATTTTACTGAATTCATTTATTAATTCGACAGTTTTTGATGGAGTCTTTAGGGTTTTCTATATATAAAATCATGTCCTCTGCAAATAGTGACACTTTTACTTCTTCCTTTCCAGTTTGAATTCCTTTTATTTATTTTTCTTGCCTAACGGCTCCAGCTAGGACTTCTAATAGTATGTTGAATACAAGTGGTGAGAGTGGGCATACTTGCCTTGTTCCTGATCTTAGAGGAAAAGCTTTCAGCTTTTCCCTGTTGAGTATGATGTTTCACAAATATGTGGAGATTAAACAACATGCTACTTAACAACCAATGGGTCAGTCAACAAAGAATTCAGAAGAGAAATTTTTAAATATTTTGATACAAATGGAGGAGGTTACTTCTTGGGGGTGAGTCTATGAGTGACTTTCAGTAATATTGATATTCAGTGTGTGTTATTTTAGTTTTTTAATTGTGGTAGAATATGCACAAAGATTTACCACTTCAACCACTTTAAAGTATACTGTTTAGTTGTGCAATTTTCATCATAATCTAATTCCAGAAGCATTTCATCACCTCAAAAAACCCCACACTCAAGCAGTCAGTCTCTTCATTCCCCCCTACTCCCTAGTCTCTGGCAAACACTAATCTGCTGTCTATCCCTATGGTTTTGCCTACTATGGATTTTTCATGTAAAGGAATCATACAATCAATATGTGGTCTTTTGTATCTGGCTTCTTTTACTTAGGATAATGTTTTCAAGTTTCATCCATGTTGTAAAACGTACTAATACATAATTCTTTTTATGGCTGAATAATATTCCATTGTATGGATATACCACATTTTCTTTATCCATTTATCAGTTGATGGACATTTGAGCATTTTCCACATTTTGGCTATTGTGAAGAGTGCTGCAATAAACATTTTTGTTTGTTTGTTTGAACACCTATTTTCAATTATTTCATCCTTTTTGAGTAAATTTTTATATATGGTGTGAGATAATAGTCCAACTTCACTCTTTTGCCTGTGAATATCTAGTTGTTCCAGCATCATTTTTTAAGGAAACTACAGGCATATCTTGTTTTATTGTGCTTCACAGATATTGTGTTTCTTATAAATTGAAGATATGTGGAAACCCTGCATTGTAAGATGATGGTTAACATTTTTTAGCAATAAAGTATTTTTTAAATTAAGGTATGTACATTGTTTTTTAGACATCATGCTACTGCAGACTTAATAGACTAAAGTATAGTATAAATATAACTTTTATGTGTACTGAGAAGCCTTAAAAATTGTGTGACACATTTTGTTGCAAGATTTGCTTTGTTGAGGTGGTCTGGAACCAAACCTACAACATCTCAGAGGTGTGCATGTATTATTTATTCATTGAATAGTCATGACACCTTATTGAGAGACAAGTGGCCATAGGTAGATATACAGATTTATTACTGGACTCTCAATTTTATTCCACTGATTTATACATCAGTCCTTATACCAGCATCACACTGTTTTGATTACTGTAGCTTTGTAGGAGATTTTGAAATCAGAAAGTGTGAGTCCTCCAACTTTATTCTTTTCTTTTTTTAACATCTTTATTGGAGTATAATTGCTTTACAATGGTGTGTTAGTTTCTGCTTCACAGCAAAATGAATCAGTTATATATATACATATGTTCCCATATCTCTTCCCGCTTTATTCTTTTCTTTCAAGATTGTTTTGGCTTTTCAGAGTCCCTCATAATTCATATAAATTTTTGAATCAGATTTTCCATTTCTGCAAAATGGCCATTGGGATTTTGATAGATTGCATTCAATCTGTAGATCACTTTAGGGATTATTGTCATCTTAACAATATTCAGTCTTCCAATACACAAACACAAGATGTCTTTCCATTTATTTGGATGTCAGTTAATTACTTTTACCAGTGTTTTGTAGTTTTCAGTGTACAAATCTGGCAGCTTCTTAAATGTATTCCTAAGTATCTTATTATTTTTGATGCAATTATAAATGAAATTATTTTCCTATTTTTTTTCAGATTGTTCATTCTTGATGTATAGAAATATAATCGGTTTTTGTTGAAATTGTGTTTTGCAACTTTATCAGTTCCAATATATTTTAATTCTTTAGTATTTTTTATATATAAGATCATGTCATCTGTGAATATAGATTTATTCCTTCATTTCCAATTTGGATCCCTTTTATTTTTCGTTCTTGCCTAACTGCTCTGACCAGAGCTACCAGTGAAAATGGACATCCTTATCTTCTTCCTAATCTTAAGGGGAAAACTTTCAGTCCTTCATCATTTAGTAACATGCTAGCTGTGGAATTTCATGAATGTCCGTTATCACATTGAGGAACTTCCCATCTATTCCTAATTTGTTGAGTGTTTTTATCATGAATAGTATTATATTTTCAAATGTTTATTCTGCATCAATTGAGATGGTCATGTTTTTTTTTTATTCTATAAATGTGTTGTATTACATGGATTGATTTTTATATGTTAAACCTCTCTTGCTTTCTTGGGATGAATCCTACTTGTTCAAGATATGTTATCTTTTCATTATACTGCTGGATTTGGTTTACTAGTGTTGTGTTGAGGATTTTTACATTTAAGCTAATAAGGGATATTGGGCCGCAGTTTTCTTTTATTGTATTTGTGTTTGGTTTTGGTATCAGGGTAATGCTGAACTCAGAATGAATTTGGAAGTGTTTGTTCCTTTTCTATTCTTTGAAACAGTTTGAAAAGGATTGATATTATTTTTTCTTTAATTGTTTGGTAGAATTCACCAATGAAGATATATGGTTCTGGACCATATTTCTTGGTTATAAGAATAGAAGTAGAGGTTGGACGTTTAGCTTTGATGATGAAGGTAGAAGGCTGCAAGCCAAGGAATATATCAGACTTCAGAAGCTGGAAAAGCCAAGGGTTCGCCCCTGGGTCTCCAGAAGGAATGTAGTCCTGTAGATCTCTTTTAAACTTCTGACAACCAAAACTGTAAGAGAATAAATTTGTGTTGTTGTAAGGTAGTAAGTCTGTGGTGGATTGTTACAGCATCAGTAAGAAAATACTAATGTAGATATTCTACTCTACCTCAAAATAAGTAAACTCACCCTACAATTAGGGAGTAAGTTCTAGTATGTTTCATTAGAAGTTGGGATCTAGTCACACCCCTATTATCTATGGACTATGAAACTACTTCTGTCCTTTAATAAATTTTGTTTCTTTTGAGAGCTTATATCCCAATAATTGCTCATTTTATACTGTTACAAATATCTATGCAAAATATTAACAGATATGCATAGAAATATCATATTATGTTCTCTGAGAGGCTGTTTCTATAGCCAGTTATTTGAGGAATATGAACTCTGATGTCAGATTGCCTGAGCTTGTATCTGGGTCCCAGTAATTGTTGTCCTACTTTAGCAAGTTTATTTAATCTCTTTGTGCTTCAGTTTTATAACCAGTCGCATGAGGATAAAAAAAATAGTACTAGCTGTAAAGATTGTTCTTAGGGTTAAGATAAGAAAATACAGATATTGACACATTGAATCTATTTTAGGAATGCTGACTTATTTTCTGTACCTATCAAGAAAAATTGAAGTAAAATGTATTGTAAATTCATTTATTCTGTTTTCACATTGGAAAATTTAGTTTAAGGAAATGCTTCATAAGAATGTAAAGAATGTGAAAGCAAGAGATTTTGTCTGATTTTTTCACTGATACATCCTTGGTGATTAAAGCACTGTCTGGAATGTAGAATGCTTCAGTGTTTCAAAGATGTTTGTTAAATGAACATTGCATTCATATACATGTCATATTACTCACAACATATAAACATTTCTGAGATTTTATAATTATATTCCCTTATAATATACAAAGAGAAAAATTATCATAAACAATTTAAACATCTTAAACTACATCATGATTTTTATCCAAAACATGTATAACTTATATGACTTTATTATAGTTATTACCCCCCAGTTACAATATTAGGTTAACACTTTCTTTAAAGATAAGTAGAATATTATTTTTAAGTAGCTTTAAGTAGCATAGCTGGGTCCATAGTTAGATGTTTGTATCTATATTTTAATAATTACTTTTAAAAATCAATAGAAATTTATAGGGTTAATATAATAACTATATGTTACACTTTTAAGGGAATCTTTCAATTGAGTAAACTATATAGAAGTCCACAATTTAATATATAATTTATTTTTCATATGTTTTCCAAAACTAAAATCACCAATAAAGCAATTTATTTACTGAATATGTTTAGAAAAAAGATTAATCAAAAGGACAACATGTTGTTTATACTTGATGAATATGAACTTAAAATGTGACTTATTTAGGAAATTGATTGTGTGATCATCAATCAAAATGATTCTATATATTTTATTCCTTGAATATGATTTTTTAGAATATGATAACTGAGAATAATATCAGGCAAGTATTTGGGAGTATATGCACAGGAATAATTGAAGTTTGCATATAAGAAATTTCAGGGATGGGGTTGGGAGTATTTGGTAAATAGAAGACCATATGTGATGGAAAATTTATAAAAGATTTTGCCTTCTGGCATTTTCTTACATTCTTAAGTAACAACAAAGGTGACCATGTAAACAGGATCTTAAACTAAATATTTGCAAAACGTTTATCCTAATTACAGGCATTCCTTGTTTAATTGGGCCTCACTTTATTACACTTCACAGATATTGTGTTTATTACAAATTGTAGCAACCCTGAATCGAAGCAGGTATATTGACCCCATTCTTCCAAAGCATTTGCTCACTTCATGTCTCCGTGTCACATTGGTAATTCTCACAATATTTCAAACGTTTTCATTATTGTTATATTTGTTATGGTGATCTGTGATCAGTGAGCTTTCATGTTACTATTGTAACTGTTTTGGGGCACCACAAATCGCAAATATATTAGACAGCAAACTTAATAAATGTGTGTGCTCTGATCGCTCTACCGACTGGTTGTTCCCCTCTCTTCCTCGCCTTGGCCTCTCTATTCCAAGCGACAAATATTGAAATTAGGCCAATTAATAATCCTACAGTGGATCTAAGTGTTCAAGTAAAAGGAATAGTTGCACATCTCTCACTTTTGTCAAAAGCTAGAAATGATTAAGCTTAGTGAGGAAGGCACGTCAAAAGCCAAGACAGGCTGAAAGCTAGGCCTCTTAGGCCAAACAGTTAGCCAAGTTATGAATGAAATTTAAAGTACTACTCCAGGGGGACTTCTCTGGTGGTGCAGTGGTTAAGAATCCACCTGCCAATGCAGGGGGCACAGATTTGATCCCTGGTCTGGGAAGATCCCACATGCCGCGGAGCAACTAAGCCTGTGCGACACAACTACTGAGCCTGCACTCTAGAGCCTGCGAGCCACAACTACTGAGCCCACGTGCTGCAACTGCTGAGCCTGCGTGCTGCAACTACTGAAGCCCGTGCACCTAGAGCCCGTGCTCCGCAACAAGAGAAGCCCCCGCAATGAGAAGCCCGCACACCACAACGGAGAGTAGTCCCCGCTCGCCTCAACTAGAGAAAGCCCACGCGCAGCAACGAAGACCCAACGCCGTCCAAAAAAAAAGTACTGCTCCAGTGAACACAGGAATGATCAGAAAGCAAAACAGCCTTATTGCTGATATGGAGAAAGTTTTAGTTGTCTGGGTAAAAGATCAAACCAGCCACAACATTCCCTCAAACCAAAGCCAAATCCAAAGCAAAGCCCTAATTCTCTTCCATTCCATGAAGGCTGAGAGAGATGAGGAAGATGCAGAAGAAAAAGTTTGAAAGTAGAAGAGGTTAGTCATGAAGTTTAAGGAAAGGAGCCATCTCCATAGCAAAAATAGTGCAAAGTGAAGCTGCAAGTGTTGATGTAGAAGCTGCAGAAAGTTACTCAGAAGATCTAGCTAAGATAATTAATGAAGGTGGCTACACCAAGCAACAGATTTTCAAATGTAGACATAACAGTCTTATAGTAGAAGATGCCATAAGATTTTCATAGCTAGAGAGAGGTCAATGCCTGGCTTCAAAGCTTCAAAGGACAGCCTCACACTCTTGTTAGGGGCTAATGCAGCTGGTGACTCTAAGTTAAAGCCAGTGGTCATTTACCATCCTGAAAATCCTAGGGCCCTTAAGAATTATGCTACAGCTACTTGCCTTGCTCTATAAATGGAACAGCAAAGCCTGGATGACAGCACATCTGTTTACAACATGGTTTCCTGAATATTAAGCCCACTGTTGAGACACACTGCTCAGGAAAAAAAAGAGAAAAGATTCCTTTCAAAATATTACTGCTCATTGACAAGGCATCTCATCACCCACGAAACTCTGATGGAGATGTACAAGGAGATTCATGTCGTTCTCATGCCTGCTAACACAACATCCATTCTGCAGCCCATGAGTCAAGGAGTAATTTTGACTTTCAAGTCTTATTATTTAAGAAATACGTTTCATAAGGCTATAGTTGTCATGTATAGTGATTCATCCAATGGATCTGTGCATAGTAAATTGAAAGCCTTCTGGAGAGGAATTGCCATGTTAGATGACATTAAGAACATTCATGATTTGTGGAAATAGGTTAAAAATACCAGCATTAGCAGGAGTTTGGAAGAAATTTATTCCAATCCTCGTGGATGACTTTGAGGGGTCCAAGACTTCAGTGGAGGAAGTAGCTGCAGATGTGGTGAAAATAGCAAGAGAACTAGAACTAAAAGTGGAGCCTCAAGATGTGACAATTGCTGCCACCTCATGGTAAAACTTTCACAGATGAGGAGTTGCTTCTTATGTGTGAGCAAAGAAAGTGGTTTCTTGAGACGGAATCTACTCCTGGTGAAGATACTGTGAAGATTGTTGAAATGACAGCAAAGTGTTTAGAATATCACATAAGCTTAGTTGATAAAGCAATGACAGGATTTGAGAACATTGACTCAATTTTGAAAGAAGTTCTGTGGGTAAAATGCTGTCAAACAGCATTGCATGCTACAAAGAAATTACTCATGAAAGAAGAGTCTATCAATGAAGTGGCAAACTTCCTTGTCTTATTTTAAGAAATTGCCACAGTTGTCGCATCTTCAGCAAGCACCCCTCTGATTAGTCAACAGCCATCAACACCTAGGCAAGACCCACCAGCAAAAAGATTACAACTCACTGAAGGCTCAGATGATGGTTAGCATTTTTTAGCAATAAAGGGTTTGTTAATTAAGGTATGAAATAACAGAAAAAAATTTTCTGCTTTTTAGAACTTATGATAATTACTCAGAATTTGTATTGTTTCATCACTTATCAAGATAATTCTTTCATGTAACCTGTAGTAACAACAGCAGCAGTAATACCTTTTGAATTGTTCTTATAGAGGATGACTCCAGAAAAGAAACAGATAAAATATTAACTTACTTCCATAACTCTAAGGAGAGTGACGTCAAATATATATAACTGAACTGTGTGGTCTATTCAAGTAAACAGAGATACTTGAAAACTTATCTATTATTGCTTTTTTGCATGTGGTTTCTATACTCTCTTGTCTTTTACTTTGTTTAAATTTTAAATTTCCTCATGTTCCTTTGGATAAATATGAGTATATGCTTACATTTACTTATGTATGTATATGTATATATATACAGAGTATGTGTCTATATACATACTATATATATGTGTGTATCTATGTTTGTATACATATATACATTTTATATGTTTTTGTATATGTGATCTAGTTTTATCTGTTTGCGGTAGGATAACTATTAATGTTCTGTCTGGATTTTACTTGTCTTAATATGTTATTTGCTATAAAAGCAGTGTAGGATGGTAAACCTTAGCATTTGCAATGAAAATTTGATTGGCGCGTTTATTTTTTGTAAAGTGTATGGTAATCTCTACCAAAAATATCTGTATTTGACTTTATTTACTTTTTAAATGTTTTTAGTTCATTTTAATAAAGAGAATTTTTAAAAAACCATTGAAACCATAAAGTTACAATGTAAAAAGCAGTTCAAAATAGTAATAATATAAGAAACGCAATTCATCAGTTTGCAGGAGGTGAAAAATATTAACGTGAATAATGTAATTTTAAATATTGTGACGGTAATTTAGAAATAATCAGATAAATTATAATCTTGGTCACAAAAAATACATTTTTATCATTGAAATATAATTGGCCGAGCATACTCTGGGGTTTTTCAGTACTTTAAAATAATTCTTAGGGAAATAAATAATTAGGAAGTTTGGTCAAATGAAACAAAGAAATCTAACTTTCAGGTGTTTCCTTGTCCCTAAGCTTATCTTTAAAAATAAGGATGCATTTTTAACAATGTGCCACAGATTAATAAGATGTTTGCCCAAGTCCTAATCCTGAGAGAACCATGATGATAAAATATGGATTGAATATTATTTTGCCTTCTTAAATCCTATATTCATCACATTGTCTAAAATTAGAAAGGGAGAGATTATTGGTAAGAAGTTTAAACATGCATAAAATTTATTTTATGCCTTTAAATTAGACAAGATTAAGTGACATGTTTCTTTAAACATTGAATAAGCTGTAATAATTACGGAGTGCATGCTAAAAGCTTTGGATTGCTTTTCAAGTCAAGAATGACTTTGCCTGTTTATAGGATGACAATTGGCTTTCACTTCTTTTAAACAATCACTAAACCAAGTTTAAAAGGTGAATTAACAAAACACAGATA
Source organism: Phocoena phocoena (assembly GCF_963924675.1). Classification (NCBI taxonomy): domain Eukaryota; kingdom Metazoa; phylum Chordata; class Mammalia; order Artiodactyla; family Phocoenidae; genus Phocoena; species Phocoena phocoena. The sequence goes on along the minus strand of NC_089236.1, from coordinate 55,490,610 downwards.
ATAGAAAGTATTATAAAGTCTACACATCATTTCTGTTAAAAAAAAAAGACCCCATTTATGTAAAAAGGAATTAAGGGAATTGGAAATGTTAGTATTAAAAAGTTCTAAACTAATAATAGAATACAGATAATCAGAGTTGACAGCATCTAGTTAAAAAGAGAACCATCCAAAATAGAAAGTATTGTTATGGCTACGTAGAATATTGGATTTTATTTTTAAAAAACCTCATTAACTTTGTACACATTGATTTAATTTTTCTTATTTTAATTATCCAGAGGGTAGAAAATTGGAACACTGACTCTCCCCAGCCACTTTGGGACACCTCATGCAGTCATCAGCTAATGTCTCAAAGACTGTCCTCAGCCCTGTGTAATAACAGACAAAAGATTCAGAATAGAATAGCACATTTCTTAATATTCTTACAGGGAAAGTTATGTTCTCTAATGATTTATATTTTAAGCTTGTTTCTTTTTTTGTTTTGTCTTGAAAAATGCGTAAAAACCAGTACTATCTTATTCTCTAGTTTACTTTATTCTCCCCTTTACCTTATTCTTCCCCTCAATTTGGTGAGACCGGTTTCTTTAATCCTTCTCCAATGATTATTGCTTCCCAGACTATTCATTTTGAAGTCATAGAGTAAGAAAATTTTGTTAGTCATAATATTTTGAGTTTTATCTGTGGTGTTCAGAGTTTTGATACTCTATCATTTTCTTTCCAGGAAAAACTGATACCCTAATTCACCCTGGTTCTTAGCAACCCGTCTGATCCCCAAGGAAGAATTTCAGCCCCAGCTTTCTCAAGGTAAGAAAAAGGATTAATATATCCACTTGGATTCTAGAATTGTGATTATTGGAAAACTTATCTAGACTCTTGATATGTTAATATAAACTTGATTGGGCATATGAATGTGATAAGATATAGTGTTTTCATGATGTTGTTTCATGTTTGAAGCCAAAAGACCACTACAAAATACTGATGAACTAGACAAAATCTTATTACAAGTTCTTATCAATCATGCTTATTATTTGTGTGAAAAAATATTTTGACTACTCTGCCATGTCTTTGGTAAAGACTGAAATATTACATTTACAAACAAATTAAGGAGGTAAGTGTTAATCCTCTTCTAATACATGAACAAAGTTGATTTTGAAAAGTCATTAGGCACTATTTTAAAAGTCAAACTGGTATCATTGTGTGCTGAAGGAAATGGAATTGATATAGCGGCATGGCTGAAATGTTAATATTAGACTCAATGTCTCATACTTCTTTTGGCTAGTATGAATATAAAAATTCTTCAGGTAAGTCAAATTCTTCTGAGTTAATTCAGTGACTCCTTTGGCTGTGTAAACTCTTTAACAGTCCTAAGTTTCCATTTATTTGGTCTGTCAATCTTGATTATTATCTAAGGAGTTGTCTCATAACTTGAGAATGTTTGTTTAATGATCATGTAATTTGGATAAGCGCGTTGTTTTCTTTCGCTTCACGGTTGGGGAGATTTTCACTAATGAAATTTTTTGGATTCTCGTTTTCTGTTTTCTTCTTATAGTAGTGGTTTATGGATTCTTTTCTATCTTTTCTTTATTTTGTAATGTGTTATTTTCATTGATCGGCAATAATATTTGTATGCAGACGGGGTAAGGGCTACTGAGTTTCATTCCTATCCCTAATATATCACCACTCATTATGTACCGACTGAAACCATTATAATAGAATGTTTCATGAAACACTCCAACTCTCTTTCACCTAAATGATTTTTTATTGGTGGGAAGGTTGTACTTTATAAGCCATAATTAGCAAATAGCATTTTATGTAAATAAAATGTTCTCGCTATATATATTACTTAAATGTATATCTAGAAAATAAATAATACAGCACCATTTTTGTATATCTTAGAAGATAATATTTACTATAATAAGTATCTAGATAAAAAGCCTAAACACTACTCTATAATTATTTTTACTAACGCATCTCTTATATTTGTATCTAAACAGGACAATTATAAATAATCCAATGAATAATACAAAGTATAGACTTCCTTAATTTTTTCCCAAATAACATTAGAATTTCAAGTTAGTCATAGCATTTTACCTCTCTAACATGTTCCTAGTAACTTATTTAACAAAGAAAGAATTTGAGTCAGCATCAACTTATTCATTACTGTCTAAGCATTTATAGTTAACATACTGTATTCCAGACTTGGTGTGGGTAGTACAGGGATGGCTAAATTGTAAAGCTTGCTAAATGAGTTTGTAATTTTCTTCTACAGGCTTCTAGACTCATCCAGTAATTTAAATGTAATCTGTATTTTTTATAAGATAATTAAAATACATTATAGCAATATAAGAAGGAACACAGGGTAAAGAAGATATGGGCTCTATTAAGCAGCTCGAAAGAACTTCAGTCACATTTTTTGGAGGTCGAGTCAAGGCTAACCATGACTCTGAAAACTATTGATGCCTAGATTAATGACAGGGTACTAGCAAGCTTCTAATGTTCATCCACTCTTTCAGCCATCCGTGCATTTATTTAAGAAAAAAAATTATGTGGCAGGCAGATTCCTAGAAGCTGGCAATGAAAAGACATATCTCTGTCTCTGTCTCTCGTTGGCAATCTAATCTCATAATAACATAACAGTGTGGTGAAAGTTATGAGAGATAAATGCACAGGACAGTTGCTGACAAGGACTAACACATATCTGATCGAGGCTTAGCTAAGGCAAGTCTTGGGCTAAATCAGAACAGGAAAATAGGAACTAATCCAAGCAGATGGAGAGGTGGCAAGAAAAGGTATGACATTCCCACGGGAGGGAAGAAACTCAGAAGATAGAAGTGCAAAGAAACATGGTCAACTCAGGAAACTAAAATTATTTTGGCATGCGTTAAGAGTAGGGTACATAAATTGAGCAGAACATAATGCCTCCTTCAGAGATGCTTTACTTTGCTTACTTTAAGGTCAGCCACCAGAGCTTTCTACTCCACCTTACCCAGCTTAATTTTACCTCAGGGGACTCATTTCCATCCCCTACAACTACTTCCTATTGGAGCCACCCCGTGCCAATGTCCCAGAGTTTCCCTGACTTTGTCGCTCAAGATGCCTATTTAGGTTATCGGTTTGTTCCTTCACAATGACAAAATGTGCAGAGATCTTAGAAAATGGTGACCTTAATTGGTCACAGTAGTTTTGTTAAATTACAATGCTAGAACAATAAATCCCCTCTTGAAATGTCTATGCCCCTCTGAAGATAATGATACACTTACCTTTTTGGCCAAAACGAAAAAGGTCAACTTTTTTTTTAAAGTACAAGGCAAATCAAAGTACTCAATTACGGTGTTTTCAATGTTACATCCATATATCAACTCTCTTTTTCTCCCTCTTTTTAAAATTATTTAACTCCTTTAAATGAATATTAGAGGTGAATCACAGGCTAGTCAAAATGATAATATGCTTATCATTATTATGTCTCATTTAATTTGCACAGAAAACTAGTGTATGGATAATAATATTTAATGAATAAAGAAACTGAGGTCCCAAAAGGACAAGTGACTTTAATCATGCCCAGCTATTAAATTACAGAGGCAAAAATGAAACCCAGTTCTCTCTCACAACAAAAGCAATTTCTTTCTACTATTACACGTCTTTCCTCCTTTTCCAAAAACTCTACTGCAAAACTTGTCTTGCAAATAGGAATTATGATTCCTTCTTTATTTGAATAAATAATTTATTCATTCTTACCCTAACAATATCTATTCATTTGTCTTCTAAATTTGATCTAAAAAATGAGAAAAACATTCTGGCAGCTAATTATTTTAAACTCCTGGCAGAAAAGTTTTAGGAGCCACAGTTCTGGCAAACTTGATGAGTTAAAAACAAAAGGCTTTTTTTTTTTCTTTCTGCAATCACTTCAGCTGTGCTCTATGGAACATTTGAGTCTCTTTAGTTAATAAGCATACCAGATAACGTCCTCCCTGCCTCTCCACCTTTGAACCCACACTGATAATCTTCTCAAAGGAGTTGACCCGCAAAGACTAGTAGTAAGTGATGTCTCTTAACCTCTGGCTTCCAGTCTGTCTGGCTATTGGGAAGCTGAGTGGGAGTTCAGATGTAGAAGGAAGAGAATAAGCTCAATGCATTTGTTCTCCAGCTCACCCTTGACTGAAGGGTGCAGCTGCTCTTAAAGTGGCCTCTCCACAGGATTCTCCTGTGAGTAACCACTCCCTCCCTCTAGCCTTCAGGTTTGAGGTAGTACCAGTTTTGCTTTCATTAACCAGATTACTGTGATATCCCTGTGTCATTTTTTACAACCTGTGCACACTCTTGTTAATTGTCAGTTTATTAAATTCTCCAGAAATTATGCTAAATTGAGTGTGTCATCATTTTTCTCTTAGGGACGTGACTGATAAAAATGACATGGCAGAAAATCTCACAACTTTCTGATTAGTTTCATATGTTAAAAGTCGTCTCTGTTGCTCCTTTGAACTCTAAAACTTTTATTCTTAGACATTTTAGGTGGGGAAGAGAGAAAAGGAGAAGGACAGATACGCCTCTCCAGTGGTGCCACAGTTTATTCTTGGTTGACTTTGTCTCGCGGTTTAATACCAACTGGCTGCTACAGATACCAGCTACATACTGGCCCTCTGATGGCACAAAGGTGTTAAAGCAATCTAACCTGGATGCACCTCTCACAGTCCATATCAACTCAATAACTGGTCACAGCAGACCTCGCTGCTGGGATCTTCCTGCCCAGCAGATTTCTTTAGTTGACGCTCTCCCTATGCCCACCCTTGCTAGATATGTGGGGAGAAATGCCCAAATCCTGTTTCGATGGTTTATGAGCAATGATTCCTTCTCTTGCCTTAGGCTTTTGTATATGAAGCCTGGAAAAGCAGGTAAACTCAATACTTAGGATGACTTTAATAAATATCGAAAAGGATGTTCTTCCCAGATAATTTTCAGGATAATTTCATTCTTTTGTTGTTGGGGGTAGGGGTTGGGGGATGTTTGAAGTCATTTCGTTTTCACATAGATCTTACTTTCTACTTTTGATGCGGTAGAAAAGGCCCCCCTTATCAAATCGTTATATCTACAAAAAACAGTCTGTCAAGAAGTATTTATTAGACAAAAGACACATAAACTTCTTTCCAACAATGAGGTATGTAAACATGATACATGATAGCCTGTTGTGTGGTGATTAATCAATCAGATGGCTAAGAACAAACTTTTATAGCAACGTCGTCGGATCAATATGAGTTGCAGGTGTATGGGAGGCTATGCTTTTCTTTAAGATATATATGAAATGTGTAACTGAATTGTTTCATAAGTGTTATATTTTTTTAAATGTATGTTTTCTCCCAAATTATGGAACTTAAAGCCACATTAGTGGTCCTCTTCTTACTGCAATTAGAGCAGAATTAAAACTCCTTAACTGATCTATCCCCTGCCTAACTTGCCACCGTCTCTCTGTCATATAGCGTGTCAACTATACTAGTGATTCTTTCAGGTTAGTGAAAGAGCCAGGTTCTTTCTTCCTGAGATAATTTGCCCTACTTGGAATTCTTTGCGTATAAAACTGTGACCTGCAATGCTTACCTGGCTGGCCCTTAGTCACCTTTCAGATCTCACCTTATAAAGTACCTCTTCAAAGTGGCTTTCCAAGATCAAGGTGTCCAAAAAAACCTCCCACCAGTCACATGATTCTCTCTCAGAGTATTCTGTTTTCTCCCTTCATAATCCTTACCATTGCTTTTAATACTACATTGCCAGATCTTTCATAGCATTAGACTTCTCTATTGTATTCAACATTGCATCCCTAAAGCGCCTAGTATGTGAAGGGTGTTCAAAAAGTGCCGGATGTGTGAGGAAATCTAGTTTGAATAAATCTAGCTCTTTGTTTTCAAATAAACAATAGAATTGGACTGTGGTAGACAGAATTAGATTCCACTCTAAGATTCTTTTTTCTATCAGGTTCTAGTGAAATGCTGTTGTAAGCCCTGGCATTTTAATGTTGAGAAAGTTTTATGCAGACACCATCGTTGTGTCTAAAATATTTTGTATTTGATTAGACTCCAATGTAGTTTTTAATAAAACTATCACAGCTGTTTCACAATGTCTTTATTAATCTCATTAATTATGAGTGAATTCACATCTTCAGGAAACAAACACAAATAAAAGAATTCCCAGCAGAATGTTCACTTGCAGTGTTAGCAAATACCAAAGAAATCAATCAAGACAGCAGTTTACTTAAAGCTTCATTTATAAAGGTATAATCAACCACATTTCTTAATCCCTCTGTCAGGAAGAATAAATGTTCAATTTGTTTGCTGACCACTTACTCAAGGACCAAACACCTGTACTGTGTAGATACAGCATTAATCATTCTACCATCCATCTACGTCTTCTCTCAGTGTCTTTGTTTATCTTGCCTTTACCATTCTCAGCTAAACTTCTCAGGACTTTTTCTGTGGTTTATAAGAAAGTTTGTAATTGATGCAAACTATACACACACACACACACACACACACACACTGAAACACACTAATGAGATCACATTTTTTTTCATTAAGGATATGTTCAAACTCAGTTTATTTATATTGGATACTTACACAATTATAGGTCATTTGGTTATTCTTCTATTAGTAAAAGAAGGCATTTAAATATTTGAAAATATATCACACGCAAAATTCATTTTAATTTCTACTAGAGATAAAAAACAGGAATTGAATAAAGAAAATTATGAGAAATGTAAATGAAGCCTCTGACCTTGAAATGGTGGAGGAAAAAAAGCAGCTATAAAACCAAGGAAACAAAAAAAAAATCTATAAAACAATGAGGAAAACAATGAAATGTAGCACATGAACAGAAAGAGAGAACTCTGGGAGTTAATAGTGAAAAACAAACATGTTGGTAGCCCAGAATGTGTGAGATAAGGGAAGAAAGAAAGAAAGATAAGAATTAGGTAGATGGAAAGTTAATGGAGAGGATAAGAAAGAAAGGAAATGAGGCAAAAATAGATCTGATCAAAAGCAAGAAGTAAAAACTGGTGAAGAGAAGAAGTAGAGAAAAAAGGTAAAAGTGTAAGAGAGAAAGTAATACAAAGAAAAAAAAAAAAAAACCTACAGGAAACCTACAGGGGAACTAAATGTAGAGGGAAACTGGAAAAAATGAAGAAACTATTTACCCGAAGAACAATTACATATATTCATTCAATAGGACCATTCTACTTTATATGCTGTAGGATAAATAGTCAAGTCCCTGATTACCACTGCAGTACTGGAGCCATAATCACAAATTCCTAGAGGAGCCTCACAAGCAGTACAATTAATGAGACATCTAGTAGAGAGGATATGCTTCCAGCTATAGTCAGTTGATGCCATTGTAGGAATGGAGCCCAGTGTTTCCTGCTTTCAATAGTAAGTGGGTGTGTTTGACATTTTATGCCAAAAAAATGTCAAATCTATTCCAAATCTATACTTCTCTTTTTCCTCATAAATAAAAATAATGATTTTGAGGGGACAGCAAGTAGCCAACATTAGTAAGTATTTTCTCAGCTTTCTTCTCGGTTAGGATAGCTATGTGAATCAATTGTGAACATTGAGAGGAAATCAGCTGTAGTGTGTTCTGGGATTGTGACAAAGCTTTTGCTTGCCTCATAAAGGATGGTCGATGTGGCTGTGTACATCTTCTCTGTATTTCTCTTCTTTACTTAATTAGGATGTGCTATTTGGAGCTGCAGTGTAGCCATCCTGGGTCCATTAGAATTGATATTGCTGACTGGCTCATTCAACACCAACAATCTCTTCATTCTGGACCTTTTTGTGAGAAAAATGAACTCTTTTTTTGGATAAGCTACTACTAGTCAATTACTCCATCAATTGAAGCCAAACATACTCTAAATAATGTAGTAGAAATCTACAGTGTCATGTACAGACTATTAAGTGTTGCTCACAGTTTAGTACTATTTTTGACAAACTAAATATGTCTGCAAGATAGATCCTGACCATAGACAACAAGACTGTGACATATTTATTAATTTCGATGAATGAACCAAAATTTCCCATTTTAAATGAATGTTTTACATTCAGAGAACTAAATTTATTCTAAAGAATTCTGTTTGGATATTTTTGTCCTTATTGAATATAGATTTCCTTGTATAACTAAGATTTTTCACATCTGTACAAATGTATATTTCAAGTTTACCGTTGGCTTTACATGTTGTCCATACTGTCTCTTGTACTCTGTTTTCTGTTAGTTTACCTGCTCTGTGTCCTCTATGAAATTGGGATTCAATTCTTATTTTAATCAGAATGTGAGTTCCCTAAAGAAGGATTCCCAGATGTTCCCCAAGTCCAGAGACAGTAGAGGGCACAGAACCAGGAGGACAGCAGGGTTATATGGGGAAGAGGCAAGGTGTAGCCGTCATTAATAAAACCAGCACCCAGCATCTTGCAGACTACCCTATAGGAAACCAAGGCCTTTCAGGAAATGGCCACGAGCAAGTGCCAAAAAAAGCATCAAACACTTTTTTTAGAATAGCAATAAGGTCATAAAGAATACAAAGTACCATCACAATAAGGAAGGATATGGTGAGGTAAGAACTTTGGGCACATTGGGAAGAATTTGAAGACCTTGCATGATACACAAAAAGAGATGTAGTCTGGAATAGATGTAAAACTGATCTGTAATTCCACTGGCCTAGGAAAGCAATAAGAAATTAAAAATTGTGCCTCTAACTATGAGTGTGTTATAATGTGTATACTTATCATTTGGGTAGGTATATAGTAAAATATACACAACCTCATCCTCTACTAGAAATTAGGTACTTATCAGTATAACATTATTATGTACCCTGTGTTGAAGAACCCATGCCCCAAATTTAAAATATAGATTCATGAGTTGACAAAACTTACCTTATGTTTATAACCAAGATTCTGGAACACAAAGTAGAAAGATATAGGCAGATACCATTCTTGACAAAATACTGCCTTCACACAACTTATTTCTTTTGAGTGTTCTACTAATAGAGTAATTGATTACATTAATTATGATATGTATGTATATTTATATATAATTTGATGATATATGATGATATATAAATATACATGTATATATACATGTAATTTCCGTTGGTAATAAATAGACCTTTTTTTCTTTATTTCTATACACCATTCTAAAATGGTCTCTTAAATTGCATGTTACCTATTCTGATTTTTTGTTGTTGTTAGTGTTGCATTTAATTTACAATAAAATTCTTGGGTTTTATTTTGTAATTTTCCTGAGCAGCATCTCACAGTATGTAATTTTGTAGAACCTGTAAATTTGTGGATAGTTTCCTCAACATAGATAAATTCTCATTTCCTTACTGAATATCAGTTGAGTTGTTTCAGTTACACTTTGATGTCAGATAGCATAATGAGTTAAGTGTTACTCTGCAGAACTTATTTTTGTATTTTCGCGAGAATGATGACATATTTAATGGAAAAAAATCTCTTTCCTATGCTTGTTCTAAGTTGATAAATGCGGAAACTGTTCCCATGGTTTTGCAATTGTCAATATGTTTCCCTGCTTGTCCACAAAGCAGCATTACAGCTAAAAGCCAGAATGCACGTTATCTGTTTTCTTATGCTTATCCAGCTACAAAGATAAACAAATCTAGTATTTGTCCTTCACGGTTTTTACTGTCTCTCGTGTAACTTATGCATACTCAGAAAATAATCTAGAGGTATGTTTTCTGTAGTTCTACATAAACTCCCATGTACATAAATCCAGAATTAAATGAAAATATTTGAAAGAACAATTCATTGTATTTAGTGTGCTTGTCCGGTATCTATATTCTCTCAGTCCCAAGGCCTCTCTTCCGAAGTCTGCTCTGTGATCATCAGGTTGAGTTTGCACTACATTGCCCGCTGCCTTCTTCTATGATTCTGACAGTTGGACACACTTGTGGGTGATTAGAATTTATGGGAAGAGAAGAAATCCTGTCTCCAGTCTCAGTCAGCATCACACCAGCTGTGAGAGCACAGCTTCCAGCTTCTTTTGTCACTGCTAGCAGCCGCTATGGTGTGGCTCTCAGAAGTACTTACATCACTCAGTCACATTTCTTGGTTGTTCTTAGTATCAGATGTTAGGTCCAAGCACCGACAGTGCTGTGGTCTTTGCAGAAATCTGAGCACTAGCTATGTGATATGTTCCTGGGACATCACATGGCATGATGATCAGTTCCTGTGGTCCATTTCTGCAGTCTGTGGCCCTACTCTTTCTGTTCTGTTTTCTCAGCCTAGAAGTGGTAACAGCTTCCTGCAGTTGATAATATCGAGGTTATATCAAGATTGCCTTTTTCATCTTCTCACTGTGCTAAATGTATAACTAATTCCCTTTTTCAAATCCTTTCCGTTTATATAGCATGTTTTTTTCTCAGCTTTAAAATATAAATGACAAAATTGTAAGATATTTCAAGTGTAATGTGATGATTTGATACACATATACATTGTGAAAAAACTCCCCCCCCCCTCAAGTTTATTGACATAGTGTGGTTTACATATTCTTGACTGAACCTTGAATTCTAAAGTATTTGGTGGAGGGAGTAGGCTTTATTCTTCACCCTTTAGCAATTAGTCTGTGTCCTGCCTGGTCTACAATGGGAATCTGTAAAGCAAATCCACCTACCAAACCCAGACCACTGCTTTTTTTTTACGTTTTATTGGAATACTGCCATACTTACTCATTTATGAATTGTCTGTGGCTGATTTTGTGCTGCAATAAGAGAGTTGAGTGGTTGTGTTGGAGACCAAAAGGCCTGTAGTCCTAGATATTTACTCTATGTCCCTTCACAGAAAAAATTGCTGACCCCCTTTTGTTAGTTTCCTAGGGCTTCCATAACAAAATAACACAAATTTGGTGGCTTAAACAACAGAAATTTATCATCTTATAGGTCTGGAGGTTAGAAGTCTAAGGTCAAGTTGTTGGCAGTGCTACGCCTCGCCGAAGGCACCAGGAAAAGATCTGTTCCCGCCCTCTCACCTAGTTTCTGGTAGTTCTTTGATTTGTGGTAGCATAACTCCAATTTCATATGTTGTTTTTCCCATGTGCATGCCTTTGTGCAAATTTCTCATTTTTACAGGAATCCCAAACATACTGGAATAGGAGTCCACTCCACTCTACTGCAGTATGACCTCATCTTAATGAATTGTATCTGCTACAACCCTATTTCCAAATAAAGTCACATTCTGAGGTACTCAGGGGTAGGACTTCGTATGAGTTTGGGAGGGGGAGACAGTTCATCCCATGACACACCTGGTCCAGAAAAATCATATACTAAATCAATAAAGGCATGCTGCATTCCAGAATCCATATTGACTTGTTTCTAAAATTTACCACAGGTGGAAAAGCAGCTGCAATTTATGTCACTCCCTGTTTAAGTTTACACTAATCCACAATCATTCCTCAAGATCCATTCACCTACAGCAAAGTCAAAGGAGCAATTTAAATAAAGCTGTAATATGAACCCCTGTTCCTGCTTCTTCTTTGATGGCAGCACTAAGCCCTGCAATTCCCACTGAGATGTGGCATTGCTTTTTCTTTGCTATACTAGTAAGGAGAAACATTTCCTGAGGCTTCCGTGAACTATTTTCTACCAAAAGTCACTACACAGGTAAGAGAACCAAATGTAGGTATTTTCCATCTCCTCATTCTCAGTTGGTGTGTGTCTTCAGATCTGAAGTGAGTCTCTCGTAAACAGCATATATATGGGTCTTGTTTTCTTTTAATCCCTCAGCCACTCTGTGTCTTTTGATTAGAGTATTTAGCACATTAACATTTAAAGTAATAATTGATAGGTGTGTACTTATTGCCATTTTGTTAATTTTTTTCAGATTGTTCTTGTAATTCTTTTTTGTTCTTTTCTTCTTCTTTTGCTCTCCTCCCTTGTGATTTGATGACTATCTTTAGTGTTATATTTGGATTCCTTTCCCTTTTTTGTCGGTTCATCTATTACAGATTTTGTGTTTGTGGTTACATGAGGTTTATCTATGGTAACCTATATATATATATATATATATATATATATATATATGGAATTATTTTAAATTAATGATCTCTTAAATTCAAATGCATCCTAATAACCCTGAATTTTTACTCCTCCATCCCATGTTTAATTTTTTTGACATCATATTTTACATCTTTTTGTTTCCTGTATCCCTTAACTACTTATTATGGCTATAGATGATTTTACTTTTGTCTTTTAACCTTCCTACTAGATTTATTAGTAGTTCATTTACCACCTTTACCATACATTTACTTTTACCAATGAGATTTTTCCTTTCATAATTGTATATTTCTAGTCATGATCTTTTCTTTTCCATTTAGAGAAGACCTTTTAACATTTAGAGAAGACCTTTTAACATTTCTTATAAAGCTGGTTTAGTGGTGCTGAACTCTTCTAGCTTTTGCTTGTATGTAAAACTGTTTATCTCTCTTTCATATCTAAATGACAGCCTTGCTGAGTATTCTTTGTTGTTTTCTCCTTTCATCACTTTAAATATATCACGCCATATAATTTATATTTTTGAAGAGACTCTGACATCCCCTTCAAATAAACTGAAAACTGGGTAAGAGGCTATATCTGCCCACTGTGATGATTCAAATAAAGTTACTGTCCACCAAATCGAGGGTTTGTTTGTGTTACATAGATCAAGTAATGCTTTAATAGGCTGCCAATCTACTTCGATCTTGGAATCCTGAGATTAATTAGCACCTGCTGAAGATCCATGAGATTCAAAACATTCTTAATTATATTCTTGTTTCTAATGCCCATTGTAGATTGTGTGCACCCCTTCTTCTTTAGCATGTAAATGTTTCCTCGAGGATGTTCCATTCTGGAACGTGTTCCATCCTTCCTCCTCACCGTAAAAAGAAAGCCCATCTCAGTGGTGTCATTTCTACCATCTTCCCCAGCCTGCACGGGACTGCTGCCATCATGCGTTTCACCGATGCAGCCCTTCCCATTCAATCCCGTATTATCAGTGCCTTAGGGAAGGTGTCCTTTTGATCCTCTTTTGCTCTCTAATTAGGGAGCACATGGCACATGATACATCTGTCCCTACATTCCTGTTTTCCTAAGCTTTTGGATTTTTTTTCCCTCTGTATTATGTTAGAGAATTTCTGATACTTCAGCCTCGCTGAATGTTGGCAACAGTTAGGCCCAGATTTCAGTCAACAAAGCAAACAAATTATTAGAGCAGATTTAACATATTAAACTCAGAATCTCTGACAAGTATGCCAAATCAACAAATTTGGCCCCATCCAATTATACATTTTGTACTCTTTCAAAATACATCCTTAGAGTTTATTCCCACTCATGTTCTGCAGGCTGCCATAATATACATGAACAAAATCTAAGCCCTTTTGTTCTAGTAATACCTTTTCTCCCTTTATTATTTCCTTAGTAGTTGTAATGGTAACTGCTTCCAGCAGTTATTAATCTTTGGGTTATTTCATCATTCCCCTTTTGCTTTCCAACATCATCTATTTCACCAACATATTATATGAAATTCCCTCTATTTGACATACCTGTTCTTTACATTTCCTGGCAGGACACAGACTAATTGAGTTACAGATGAACATGTCCAGATTGAACAAATTGAAATAAAAATAATTTGGAATATGCTAAAATAGTCTTGGTCTTAGTGATATTGTTTTTAACGTTTATATCTAGAATTTTCTATTTTGATAGGCAAATTAATTCAATAACAATAGCTTAACAGTGAAAATGAAAATTGGTTTCAGCCAGTTCAATTTACCATCACAATAAATAAACGTTTTCTGCTGGAAAAGGTTTATTTCCCATTATTAAAAAAATCAAACATTAAACGTTTTAAAATTCTAATGTTCTGCTTATTTATATTCCTTTGAAATTTCTAATCATTACTTCTTTTCTGCCCTTTGGATTTCAATAGATGAAGCATACACAAATCACAGGCATCTCTTTGAATATTTGAGCACAGCTATTGTCTAAAACCTTATTCTTCTTCCTCTCATAGCTCTCAATGTTTTAGATTGCTTCAATGGAAACATTTCAGCTTATCGATCTAAAAAAAAATCTGATCCACTTAACTGAAAATAAATTTATATTCTATAGTGCTAGAAATTTCTGACCACAACTCCTCCAACTTGTCTACCTCTTGAGGAATATTTATTCAATTATCTTCTTTTTGGGTGACCCAAATGCTTAGGAACTAGGTAGTGTGATGTCTTGAACAATACTGTGAACGTACTAATGACTGTTGGGAGCTCAGCTGAGCTGGAGAAAGCTGAGGTGCCAAGCGTCAGAGGTGGGGATAGAGAGATAGCGTGATGTTCTACTTCCCCTGGATGATTTTTCAGTACAGTTGAAGAAGTAAACTCTACAAAATCTCATGAGTAAACTTCAAAAACAATCAGTTAGTAATAAGAAGAAAATAATAATCTTAATAAATTACAGATATGAATATGATACTTTTCTTCATAAAATCTTTCAGTGTCTTCCCATTGGCCTCAGGGGAAAAAAAATAAAACAATTTCCTCAGGTGGCTCCGAGGGCCCTCATGTCCCAGTCTTGGCTCTGCTACAGTCCTGCCACTTTCCAGTCTTTGTCTTGTGCCTTGTGCTCCAGCCTGGAACTTCTACCAGTTCTTACAGTGCATGGGCACCTCTCCTCTGGGCCTCGTCTGGCTGACTCACCCCTATTCTTTGCTTGGTTGGTACCATGTCACCCATCAGTTCTTAGCTTGATATCCATTATGACGTAGATTCTCTTTGCTTCCTTGAGTAGATTAATTGAAATCATGTTAGGCTCTCAAGGATGTAACTTCACTAATGATGATTTTAGTTATAAGTTTAGTGTCTATTTTCCCAAGCAAAGGGTAAGCTCTGTGACAAAATGGTATGTGTTTTACCTGACAAAAACATGAACTGTGATTGCCATGTATGTTGAGTGCCTCTCAAAGAGCCGGGATCATTTTAGACCAAAAACATATGTGTTGAATAAATGAATATTTATTTAGTAGAATGGATGTGGGCATAGTTTTGGATAATAGGAGATGAAAATTATTAGTAATTTAGAACAGAGGAGCTAAATTTGCTTAAAAGGAGAAAGGTGGTTTTATTGGGAAGGTGGCATATATGTTGAAACAAGAGAGGTAAGGAAAAGAATGCCAGAAGAGTTGGCCTTTTCCCTGAAACAGGCGCCATATGGAGAGGGAAAACAGTGAAGAGAGAATAAAAGTACAGTTTTCCTTTTGAAGACTGATGCATTATTAGTGTTTACGTGAATGAGTTTTTTTAAACTTCCATCCACTGTGATCTTCTGCTTTATAGATTTTCTAGATAGTCCCATACCTTGTATTTCTCTGATTTTTTTCTTTAAAATTTTTTTCTGAAATCTAAGGTATTATATTCTATGGCTGTTCTTGATAAAAAATATATGATACCATTTATTTAATCGACATCCCATTTATTTAATCGACATTTTCATTTAGGTACAGAGTTAGCAGTTCTGCTTACTGCTGTTACTTGTTATAAACAAGGTCATTACTGGCACTTGGTTAGGTGATTCATCTTTGCTGTGAGGAACTTTCCTAGGACCTAGAAGACAGTTTGCATTCTTGACCTCTGGGCACTGCTTGCCTTTCACTTTGCAGTCCTGATAACCTCCAAATTCATATATTTGCAAACAATCCCAGTCACCCAGACCCCCAGAAGAATGCGAAGTGTTGCCTTCTCCCACTTGGGTACCATTTAACTTTTAAAGTAAGTAGGGAAGTAAATTCAAGCAAATGTTTTGATACCATTTTATAGTAATAAATCTATTTAGCTGAGCATTTTTATCTACAGGGGGACGCCTGTGGATACCAAAATTTGCAAATGCTCAAGTCTCTTATACGAAATGGCATAGAAGAGTTACACCCCTCTGCCTACTCTCCCACACCCCACACCCCCTTTCCTCTATCAGGGATGCAGAGCCTGTGGATAAGATGGGCCTGCTGTATAGCTATGTGTTTTCTTGACATACATTTTTTAAAATAGTGTTAGGAAAATCATAGCAATATCTGTCTGACCAACTTACTAAGAACACTTGTATTGTTAGCATATATATTTTTCCAGAGAAGTGTGGGCCTCGTTTACAGACGGCATTACTCTATGTTTATTTACAAAATAATTTAAAGCTAAGAGAATATTAATCAATCATAGCCTTTTTCAATGAGAATAAATTTTAGTGCTCATCTAGCTGATTTTATTTATTTATTTATTATTCTTTTTTAACATCTTTATTGGAGTATAACTGCTTTATATTATTGTGTTTGTTTCTGCTGTATAACAAAGCGAATCAGCTATATGTATACATACATCCCCATATCCCCTCCCTCTTGCATCTCCCTCCCACCCTCCCTATCCCACCCCCTAGGTGTTCACAAAGCACCGAGCTGATCTCCCTGTGCTACGTGGCTGCTTCCTGGCATTGTGATCAGAAAAGATACTTGATACAATTTCAATTTTCTTAAATTTACCAAAGCTTCATTTGTGACCCAAGATATGATCTATTCTGGAGAACGTTCCATGAGCAGTTGAGACGAAAGTGTATTCTGTTGTTTTTGGATGGAATGTCCTATAAATATCAATTAAGTCCATCTTGTTTAATGTGTCATTTAAAGCTTATGTTTCATTATTTATTTTCATTTTGGCTGATGTGTCCATTGGTGAAAGTGGGGTGTTAAAATCCCCTACTATGATTTTGTTACTCTTGATTTCCCCTTTATGGCCTTTAGCATTTGCCTTATGTATTGAGATGCTTCTATGTTGGGTGCATAAATATTTATAATTGTTATATATTCTTCTTGGATTGATCCCTTGTTCATTATATAGTGTCCTTCTTTCTCTCTGGTAGTAGTCTTTCTTTTAAAGTCTGTTTTGTCTGATATGAAGATTGTTACTCCAGCTTTCTTTTGATCTCTATTTGCTTGGAATATCTTTTTCCATCCTCTTACTTTTAGTCTATATGTGTCCCTAGGTCTGAAGTGGGTGTCTTGTAGACAGCATATATATGGGTCTTGTTTTTGTATCCATTCAGCCAGTCTATGTCTTCTGGTGGGAGCATTTAATCCATTTACATTTAAGGTAATTATCGATATGTCTGTTCCTATTACCATTTTCTTAATTGTTTTGGGTTTGGTATTGTAGGTCTTTTCCTTCTCTTGTGTTTCCTGTCAGAGGAGTTCCTTTAGCATTTTTTGTAAAGCTCATTTGGTGGTGCTGAATTCTCTTAGCTTTTGCTTGTTTGTAAAGGTTTTAATTTCTCCTTTGAATCTGAAAGGGATCCTTGCTGGGTAGAGTAATCTTGGTTGTAGTTTTTCCCTTTCATCCCTTTCAATATGTCCTGCCACTCCCTTCTGGCTTGCAGTTTCTGCTGAAAGATCAGCTGTTATGCTTATGGGGATTCCCTTGTATGTTATTTGTTACTCTTCACTTGCTGCTTTCAATTTTTTTTTTCTTTGTATTTAATTTTTGACAGTTTGATTAATAATGTGTCTTGACCTGTTGTTTCTCCTTGGATTTATCCTGTATGGGACTCTGCGCTTCCTGGACTTGACTATTTCCTTTCCTATATTAGGGAAGTTTTCAACTATAATCTCTTCAGATATTTTCTCAGTCCCTTTCTTTTTCTCTTCTTCTTCTGGGACCCCTATAATTCGAATGTTGGTGCATATAATCTTGTTCCAATGGTCTCTGAGACTGTCCACAGTTCTTTTCATTCTTTTTTATTTATTCTGTTCTGCTGTGGTTATTTACACTATTTTATCTTCCAGGTCACTTATCCGTTCTTCTGCCTCAGTTATTCTGCTATTGATTCCTTCTAGAGAATTTTTAATTTCATTTATTGTGTCGTTCATCATTGTCTGTTTGCCCTTTAGTTCTTCTAGGTCCTTGTTAAATGTTTCTTGTATTTTCCCCATTCTACTTCCAAGATTTGGAATCATCTTTACTATCATTATTCTGAATTCTTTTTCAGGTAGACTGCCTATTTCCTCTTCATTTGTTAGGTCTGGTGCGTTTTTATCTTGCTCCTTCATCTGCTGTGTGTTTTTCTGTCTTCTCATTTTGCTTAACTTACTGTGTTTGGTGTCTCCTTTTTGCAGGCTGCAGGTTTGTAGTTCCCGTTGTTGTTTGTGTCTGCCTCCAGTGGGTAAGGTTGGTCTAGTCGGTTGTGTAGGCTTCCAGTGGAGGGGACTGGTGCCTGTGTTCTGGTGGATGAAGCTGGCTCTTGTCTTTCTGGTGGGCAGGACCGCATCCGGTAGTGTGTTTTGGGGTGTCTGTGAACTTATTATGATTTTAGGCAGCCTCTCTGCTAATGGGTGTGGTTGTGTTCCTGTTTCGCTAGTTGTTCGGCATAGGGTGTCCAGCACTGGATCTTGCTGGCCATTGGGTGGAGCTGGGTCTTAGCATTGAGATGGAGATCTCTGGGAGAACTCTTGCCAATTGATATTATGTGGGGCCGGGAGGTCTCTGGTGGACCAGTGTCCTGATATCGGCTCTCCCACCTCAGAGGCACAGACCTGACACCCAGCCGGAGCACCAAGACCCTGTCAGCCACACAGCTCAGAAGAAAAGGGAGAAAAAGAAAGAAAGAAAGAAAATAAGATAAATAAAGTTATTAAAATAAATTTTAAAAGTAATAAAAAAAAAAAGAGAGCAACCAAACCAATAAACAAATCCACCACTGATAACCAGTGCTAAAAACTAAACTAAGATAAACATAAAAATCAAAAACTGGTCAGTCGCATACAGAAATCCGCAATTCTACAGTTGCTCCCAAAGTCCACCGCCTCAATTTTGGGATGATTTATTGTCCATTCAGGTACTCCACAAATGCAGGGTATATCAAGTTGAGTGTGGAGATTTAATCTGCTGCTCCTGAGGCTGTACAGAGAAATTTCCATTTCTCTTCCTTGTTTGCACAGCTCCTGGGGTTCAGCTTTGGATTTGGACCCACCTCTGCATGTAGGTCATCTTGTGGCATCTCTTCTTCCCGCGGACAGGAGGGGGTTAAAGGAGCAGCTGATTTAGGGGGCTTTGGCTCACTATGGCGAGAGGGATACAGAATGCGGGGTGAGCCTGCGGTGGCCGAGCCTCGCATGACGTTGCAGCAGCCTGAGGCGTGCTGTGTGTTCTCCTGGGGAAGTTGTCCCTGGGTCATGGGACCCTGGCAGTGGCGGGCTGCACAGGCTCCCGCGAGGGGAAGTTCTGGAGCTCGTTTAGGCGGTGGTCTGAATCCCCTCTCCTCGCACACCCAGAAACAATGGTCTCTTCCCTCTTCGGCAGCTCCAGACTTTTTCCCGGACTCCCTCCCGGCTAGCTGTGGTGCACTAGCCCCCTTCAGGCTGTGTTCACGCAGCCAACCCCAGTCTTCTCCCTGGGATCCGACCTCTGAAGCTGGAGCCTCAGCTCCCGACCCCCACCCGCCCCAGTGGGTGAGCAGACAAGCCTCTTGGGCTGGTGAGTGCTAGTTGGCACCGATCGTCTGTGTCGGAACCTCTCCACTTTGCCCTCTGCACCCCTGTTGCTGCGGTCTCCTCCATGGCTCTGAACATTGAAGGGGCTTCTTAATGTGCGGAAACTTTTCCTCCTTCACAGCTCCCTCCCCTAAGTGCAGGTCCCGTCCCTATTATTTTGTCTCTTTTTTTTTCTTTTTTCTTTTGCCCTACCCAGGTTCGTGGGAGTTTCTTGCCTTTTGGGAGGTCTGAGGTCTTCTGCCAGCATTCAGTAGGTGTTCTGTAGGGGTTGTTCCACATGTAGATGTATTTATGATGTATTTGTGGGGAGGAAGGTGATCTCCACCTCTTACTTGTAGGTCCTCTCCTAGCTGATTTTAAAGATGATAAAATTTTAAATAAGCATTTATCTGATGCTGTATTATATCCATTAGACCGTTTCTGTGCATTTTTGGAAATAGTTTTATATTTGTATGTATATTGTATGAACTATGTAAATTCACTGGAATATTGCAAACACTCCCTGTTTTATTTTAGATTTATTTTTGTATATGCTAATAGTATCTTATCTAATTCCTCTACTTCCTTTTGAGAACTATCCTGTATCTCCATTGTTTTTCTTTCTTCTACATTAATACTACATTTTATGTTCCATTGTATTTTATAAAACTGTTTCATCTCAGCAGTTTTTTGCTTTCTCCTCAGATTTCACCTTAAGGCCTTTTTGAGCAATAGAGTTTATCTTGCTGATCGATAACTTAAGGTTTTCATAAAAAGCACTGTTCTCATCCAGGAGGTCATTGGTCTGGTATCATAAAAACAGCAATCAAAAAAAAATCCACTTTTTGAAATAATGTGGTATTAATGTCATTTCCTGTATCATTCTTTCTTTTTCAAAGTTATGGCCATAAATTTCAGTCAGTACTTTCAAACTACTTTAAAAAGTTCAACAGTTACAAGAAAATGTTTACAAAGCCCAAAACTAATATACAGAGATACATTATGGACATTTTATTGTTTTATTGTCCTTAGAAAATAATCACATTATATAAATGCATCAGTACATATCTATTATACCATTTAGTTTTATATAAAATATATTTATGAACGTAGGATGTATTAGGAACATACATAAAGTATCACCTTAGTTTCAGTATTTTAATAATATTTAAGATATTTACTTTCCAAAAAATAAAGTTCCCTCAAAATATGGAATAAAGGAATCCAAACTGGCTAGATCTTCCATAGTTTTGCTATGTCAAGGGAGAAGAATCATCTAGTATCTATTTGGTTCCAGTTCAAAAGCTTAGAGTTACATGGCTGTCAAGATTTTCCTTATCTGATATTGTTCTTGCCTTATAATTGTTTTAGGGGAGGAAAGATAATTTCCTCCTCAACTGTTTCATGTTCTCAGCTAAGACTCCTGTGATAAAAGACAGACTAACCAAAAAAAAAAAAAAAAACAAAAATTTATTATCATATATACTTCATGTGAACATGGGAAATATCCAGGAAAAAATAAGTAACTTCCAGAGGTGGCTTAGAATTCAGACTTAAATACCATCTTAATAGGGTAAGGGGAGAGGGATGTAGGTCTCTTACAGGAAAGTAAATGATTTTTAGGAAAGTTGAGTGGACTCAGAAGAATAGATGGAAGTTACTATAATTTATTAAAAAGTCTCTTTGGGTGTGATATCCATTTCTGGTCTCCTCTCCTGTAATGAGTCAGTCTTCTCTGGATGTTGAAACTCCTGGGGAGGGGATTTATGACAGTTAAGTTCCTTTGGGAAGATCTGTCTTTAGGCAGATAAAGGGTGTTCAGAGAAATCCTTCCCCTGCATTTGCTGTATTTCAAGTGCCTACAGCTCAAAACCATCAGTATATGAAAGTGGCATATTTTGTGATGGCATGTCTTGAACTCCTACAGGCATATTTTGGGGTGGCATATTCTGCTACCCTTCATAGTAATATGGAAAGTATATGAACATGAAAAGTGTTTGAAATTCAGATTTAGAGAAGAAATAGCTGACTGCCTAGCAATGTAAATGTAATCAATGTTTAATATTATAAAATTCATTGATGAACTCTAGAAAAATAATTATCATTTATATTTAAAATAAAATTTGTATTACTTTTAAATTAATGATTCTTATAAAACTTATCCATTTTATGGAATACAATTTACAATTTTCTTACTTGAAATTTAAACACTGGGAAGAGGCTGATTTATTTATTACATATAATAAAATGTATAATTTATGTACAGCCCAAGTCAGCAATGCTTTGGTTATTTTTACTTTTGCTTATTTGTTGTGGTAATATAATCATTATATTAAAAGACCACAGACTAAATGCAAAACAACTAACCATTCTAAGCAAAGACATTCGCAGACCAGCTTCATTCCTTCTGACTCCTGAACAAAGCTGCCTGAGATATTCACTTGTTTGAACTGCCTCCAAGAGGTTACATGGTTCCCATGGCGGGCTTGTGCCTTAGCCCGCAGCAAGCTAATAAACCTAACTCAGATGAACTGTAGGTCTGTGTTTGGTGATCTTTGATTTGTGAACTTCAGTAGGCCATTCAGTCGTCAAGAACTTAACTGCTGGAATTGACTTCATGTTTTCAAATACTGCACTCATTCACCCTGTACCATGAGAGAAATAGACTTCTTCCCTTCTACTTTTAAGCCACTAGGTTATAGTTTCTATTGGGTTGGCCAAAATGTTCGTTCGGGTTTTTCCATAATATCGTACAGAAAACCTGAACGAACTTTTTGGCCAACCCAATGCTAGTAATAGCAGCTTAGCTTAGCCTAAGTATGTGTATGTGTGTGTATATTAATATATATATATATATATACATATATTAAATCCAAAGACAGAACAACCCATTACTCCACAGAATTTATTAACAAAATAAATAAAACAAATTCCTTTCTAAGTCCTCTTAATTCCTGATACGCTGACAGTTGAGTATCCAAACAAAAAGAGACAAAAACAACAATCAAAGTAACCCCAAAAAATATATATAGAAAAAATGGAAAATTTTCTCTTGTGTAAAATGAACCAAGTAGAGAAAAATGTTTGAAAAAGGAACCAACTAAATGGAAATTATTTTTAATTATTACTTATATGTTGTTATTAAGGTTTATTTTTCCTCAGCATATTTTATACAGTCAATTCTTAATACAGTTTGGAATTTTTGTTTTCACGTGTAATGTCATTTATTGACTCTCAATATTTTGGTAGCTATGTTTTACAAGCATCATATTTAGTGTTTCAGCTTATATTTTACATGGATTCATCATAATCTACTGTACAGTTCCTCCACTGTAGTCTTTTGATTGCTTCTAATTTGTCATTATATTTAAACTTTTGAAAAATTTTGCACATAACTTTTTATACAAATTTTCTCAAGGTAGAATCTCAGGAAGTGAAATTGTTAAATGTACACACATAAAAGCTATTGTTGTGTATCACCAAACTGCTTTTTAAAACTGTTGTACCAATTTATATTCAAAGTTCTGTATGATAGTACCTATTTTTCCATACTCTAGACTCTCGTTGATTTTTTTCATATTTAAAAATGATAATAGAAGAGTTAAAGACAGTTGTCTTTTGTGTTCACTTACGTTTACCCTAAAGCTGGCAAGTGATAAGAGCTAATTAAATATGTGAATTAATGAAAAAATTCCTTTTTCATTGTTAATAGGTATTTTTTCTTATATTTGTGTCAGTCATTGGCATTTATTTATTTTTAATATTTATTCTTATATTTACTCAGTTACATTGTAAAACAAAGACTATCAGGGAAAAAAGTAACCTCAGAATTTTTTATTGTCAGGAGAGGGAACACATACTAGTGAAGAAAAATTCATTGTGTAGTTTGCCAGGGGAAAAATTAAGGGGATGGTAGATACTAAAAAGAAGGGGGAATGACTCATTAAGGATAAAAGAAAATATCTAAATATTTCAGAATGAGTCCATAGATCTGTACACAATTGGCTAAAATAAATTCCATTGCCTTTTGGTCAGGGTGTGTCTACAGTTAGGTCCAGAAAGCATATAGCACAGAGGTCACACAAAGTACATGGTCTTCCTCAGTTATGGCAGGTTAGAACTAGCTTTGCTAAAATACAACATCCAGTTTGGAATCTCCCAAGGCAGTGCTAACGTAAGTGAAGACGTTTTATAATATTTTGGAGACGTAGTGTTTTGATGTTAACTTGAAATAGCTATATACTAATTAATTCATTAATTAAATCTACTATTGCTTAAACTTGATTGAAAGACTTCATCTTCTGTTGTTTTTATTAATGTAAAAAAATTTGTGTGTGTGTATATGTGTTCCATTCTATCAGTAGATGAACATATTAGTATTCTTCTGTGATTTAAGTCTACTTCTTTTAGGCAGGAGATAAAGATCTTACACACTCATATTTTAAAAGGGCCCAGCATTTCAGATTTTAAGCCCCAAACAAATTTTGTTACATATTCAGAATGGAGGTCATACACGCGGGTGCACACACACACACACACACACACACCCTTATTTGAATTGCAGTGAGGTTGAAATGGGGGAAGAATAACTTTTCCAAGTAATGGAAAAAGTGCTGAATTGAGTTTGTTAGTTTCTCATTTGTTTACTTTTGTATACAACTCGCATGACTATGGACTATGAATAGACAATTGGCATGAGGTTTTGGTAACTCAGGCCTTTCCTTCATACCACAGGCCCACCAGTTTATTCAGCAATAATATGGGGCTAACCCTTTCAATAAAAACTAAATGGGTTAACATATATAACTGCTCAGAATAGTATTTACCATTCTTGTTTTTATCATTATTCTATTTCAAAATTGGTGCTCATATAGACCTTGATATTTTCACATTGAATTTTCTTAAGCGTTTCAGTTAGTTGAAATTTCTCAGACTCTGATAAGCAATTTGCCATTATTGATATATATTACTGATGAAAATTTTTGGTGACTTCTTGTTACTTTATTTGGAAGTTTGTTAAGAGTGTATCATAGCCTGCCGATGCAGGGGACACGGGTTCGTGCCCCTGTCCGGGAAGATCCCACATGCTGCAGAGCGGCTAGGCCCGTGAGCCATGGCCGCTGAGCCTGCGCTCCGCAGCGGGAGACGCCACAGCAGTGAGAGGCCCACGTACCGCAAAAAAAAAAAAAAAAAAGAAGAGTGTATCATAGTTGTTAGCCTGCTGTCATTATACTTGAGAGTTGAATTTTATTAATTCTCCAAAGTCATATATGTAAGTGCAGAAAATCTGAGAAATCCGAAGAAGCGAAAACAAAAATTAAATAAATAGCTCACATCTTTATCACTGGAAAGTAACCCTAAGAAACTTTCAAAGTCACCTTTTTCAGGATCCTCTTACAGATATAATTTATACAGTGAATTGTATAACTATTAATTTTCAACATATTGTTTTTTTTCCCCACTCAGCTTTATACTGAATGTCTCTTTTTATCATGATAAAGAGTTTAGGTTTCTGATAAATATTCTATGCCTTGATTTCTCACAGTATTGAGACCACAGTGGGTTTTATGGATGAACCAATAAAGAAATAAAGGACCTCGTACTTCTCCTTGCTCCTGTCTGTCCAGTCCTCCAGATATCATTTACCATGTTTAACTTTTCCTAGCCTTTAATCAGCTTCTGATTTAATTTATTTACTATGATTGTTGTTTACAGTTTATCTCTCTCAGACTGTAAACTTTGCAAGGGAGACAAGATTGGATTTTTTCATTGATTTCTTGACTACCTGAAACAGTGCTTGATACATAGTAGCCATTCAGTAAATGTTTGTGGAATAACCAAATGGATCATTTCAAAAAATAGTAAACACCTTTCAGTTAATTAAGCAAGAACTGTAAATATGTTGAGATACTTGCATAGATGGGATGCCAGGTAACCAAGTCTAAGAAAAGGCAGGAAGTAAAGAAGCGTCTGAGGGCATGAGGAGGGGTGCGGAAAATGCAGCATCTGTCTCAGAGTGAGGATGGTCTGCATGACGGTAGCCGTTACTCCTGTTGCCACAAAGCTGCAATTGTTAATTTCCAGCCTAGTCCTGGCATTGTTGGCTAGAGATTCAGAGTTCTTTGAGAGATTGCTAGCTTGGGGAGACTCAATTCCATTACCTGAAATCTGGTTATACAAGTGAGAAGGGGAGGTGCAAACCTGGTCTTCTTGGCTTCCAAACTGACAGGCAGCCAAAGTGAATTACTCTACCTGTAAGAATACAGACAATTCAGAGTAATTTCATTCCATTAAAAAAAAAGTCATTTTAAAAATAGTTAACATGACATGTTAACTAATAAGTTAACACGACATATTAACTTATTAACATTTAAAAAAATATTTAAATACTCATTTTAGTAGATTTAATCCTTCCAAAATCAGTCTGTGCTGCTTCTCTACAGGTTTAAATATATCTATTTGTCTCAGGAGATAAGATATCACAGTTGATTGCATGATTTATATTTAAATGTAGTGATTTATTAATACTTATTGATTATTGTTTGTTCTAATATTTTAATCTGCTCTAAGAAGGACATCCATTTTGTTGCATGTAGTCAATTCAGTGAAATTCAACCATTTATTGACCCCATCCGTTTTACGTGTGTAGTATATAACTTTATCACATCATTAATTTTGACCCTTCTAAAAAAGATGTTCTTGGAGTCTGGGACAGCGTAGTATGAAAAATTAAATTAAATATGTATGTATATATATGTCTATAGTTTTGATGTGTGAAGTTTCTTTTTCCTTAGGATATTATGGATTTTTTCCTTTTGAGTTTTTAGCTCTCTTTTTATCACATTATTTTTCATATATGATCCAGTCGTGCTCAGATGTCATAAACTGAGAATTCTCTTTCCCTCCGCCTCCAATTTACATAAGTCTATTTCTTCCAAATGTAGGTATATGTGTGTATACACATTACATACATACGTACATTTGGGAGAAAAATATATTTGAAATTACAAATAATAAAATACATCATAGTTTATATGAAAAGTTTTCTTTATAGAGATATATTTACTTCTAAAGATAAGGACAGCTTTTTATACAGCAACATTTCAATATTATTTCCTCTGAAAAAGGATAAAAAAAAGACCCTGAACATAATTCTGACAACCACTTGCACTCTAAAAACCTCTTGCATTATCTTATTTTGTAACCAAAATGGATATTTATGAAAATTTAATGCAGATAATAGCATAGCATTACACATCAATGAGGACACCAATCATGTGTAAAAATATGAAAAGAAAGGACTGTAATTTAATGGACAACACAAAAATAACAGTCTTATTCTTGCACTTAGCCTGGTTTCCCATGGAAACAAGAATAATAAAACTACCAAGTGCTCTCATACTCTAGATAGCAAATGGAAGTTAAATAACAACTATTATTATTAGGCTGTCAGTCAGACTGTCAGTCTCTGTAATGTTAATGACTTTGGCCTTAGCAGCCAGTTTCAGCAAAGTTTACAATGATCTGGGTCTCAGTGCTGACTAAGAATATAAAACGTCAAGAAAATAAAAACAAATCTATCACTGAGATGTACAAAGAACAAGTGACAAGAGGATGTTAGGAACTTAGCATTTATTCTTCATTTTATACTACGTATAGATGCCAAATTTTGAAACAAATTGTATGCATGTCCCCTTTTTTGCAGATTATGTGAACCTTTTTAAAGATGCATACTGAAAAGAAATTTAATAAAATACATTACCCTTCTAACATATTTGCTTTCCATGTGAAAATATGCCCAGCAAATTCATTGTAACTGCCTATGTAAAAAGTTCTTCAGTCTTTCTACTGAAGTTCCCTGTACCATCTCGCTGATCAGAAATTCTGCGGAAATCAGCTATGAAAACCATTTTTTTTCCTACTCATTTTACTGTTTCCTTGGCCCACATCAAAACCATTGACTGTCACTAATTTTCAGCACAGTCCATGCCATCAAACAATACCTATCTGCCTCTTATTGTGAAAAACCTCGTTCACTGTCACTTTTCAATGTCACTGATTTATTTGAAAACTGCCTTGTATTTTCCTTCTCAAGCTCTTTCTTATCTCTCTTAGTGTGTAATAATTACCATAAAGGAAAATGTAGAATACCAATTTTTAAGTTTTTCATTCTCATCATTCTCCATGCTTTTAATATAATTACGTGTATCACCTAACAGTTAAATCTACAAATTGCATTTTCACAGCAACAAAACCAAGACTCTTCCAAAACTCTTTAATTCAGAAAGCTGTGTTTTGCTTAATAGAAGCATATATATTTTTTCTTATCTAAGAAAATCTGTATGTGTAGGATTGGTGTGTCTGTTAAGTTTTTTGCTTTTGCTTTTTGTTTTATGTATTTCTATTTTTTGAAAGAGCAGCTTAAAGCATTCTGCAATAGTTGAGTCTGTGGAGTATGGTGTTTGATTCGCTTTGTCACTTACAGCCTTTATGTTTGTCCCATTCCCTTCCATTGACTCCTCATGATACTCACTTTTCATTCTTTGCTTCTTAGATTAAATGCCACCATCCCAGAAATCCCTTCTCTGGTTGCCTTCTCTCCGTAATTATTATCTATCAGCACATTCTTAATTTCACTTCTTGTTATTACAGTTTACCTGTACTTTTATAAATCTTGTTTACCTGTTTGAATGTGGAAATCGGTGGAAAAACACCTGGCCTGGTATAGCTAGATCCATCCTCTCAAAGTGTTGTGTCAAAATCTATTGAGAGAGATTAATGATGCCTTTCAGCACATGAATACTATTCATTTACACATTTATTTAATGATAATATTTATCCAAGTGTTACTTTATGCAAAGAACTGGCTTCACTATACTGTGGTCAAGGTATGCAATTTAGATAAGAAGACACATGGTTTTTGAAGGGAAAAAATGAGATGCTAGCAGGCAGTTTCTCTAGAATGTGATAAGTGCTATGGGAGCATATGGGGAGGGTCAGAAAAAACTTCAAGGAAAAGACTTGCAAGCCAAATCCAGAAATGGGGCAGGATTTATCTAGGTAATAAGCAAGAGGAAGATCTTTCCAGAGAAAGGGAAGTGCATTTACATAAAATTGACATTAGGGAATGTTTAGGAAACTTACACAGTTGAGTACAACTAGATTATAGTATACAGGGCTGAATGGCAAAAGATGAGCTGGAGAGGTAAACCAGTGTCCTACCGTGACAAGTCCCGTAAATCACGTGAAGTTAGGGTGTCTTTTATTGTCATCTACCAAAATTGTATGGGAATATTAGAAAATGGTGACTTATGTTTTAGAGTAAATCATTCAATATAAGGACCACATCAGGGAAGAGAGAGCTAGACTTTTCATTCTATTTCTCATATGTATACATCACACTTGCTTTACAAATAAAAGCTAAGAGCATCACTGGATACTGGGTCTTGATGTATGTGAAGGACAAGGTGGATTTTTGGTGCATTTCTTCAGTGTTAGGCAACACAAGCTTTCTGAATTTTCTGTAACTATCTGTATATGATGAATAAAGGTTATTTCAGTACTTCAGAGCAGTTTCTGTACTAAAGAGCGGTTTCACTTACTAGCTGAGATTTTTCGCAAACCTAACTCATTCAATTCCATACCATCTCATATAGAGTTCTTAGCACGGACATTTATTAACATTTGAATAGCATCGAGGCATAATCCATCTTATGATTAAAGATTTGTATAGCTTGTAAGTGCTTGAAGCTTCTGAAACAGTCTTCTCATTTGTAAAATAAATATGCTTTTTGGTCAACATCTGCTCCTAGTTACTGGGATAGAGCCAGCATCAGAAATCAGATCTCCTGAATTTCAGTACAGCGTTTCTTCTATTACATCATAATACCTTTCTCAGTAGCTGGCTAATGTATGAGAGATAGGATAATAGCTCCCAAGTTTATTTTTCTTTCTGTAACAAAAAGAAAATGGATGGGGAAATTGAAGTAACTTTTATAAATTTTACTGTAAGTAACTGTTATTTTAGTTTGTGATGATAGCAAGTAAGGATTCAAATACTACATTGATTGACTCTATCCTGAGGTATAAGCTATTGTCTTTAAAAAATATAAAAAGGGACTTCCCTGGTGGTGCAGTGGTTGGCAGGGGACACGGGTTCGTGCCCCGGTCCGGGAAGATCCCACATGCCGCGGAGCGGCTGGGCCCGTGAGCTATGGCCGCTGAGCCTGCGTGTCCGGAGCCTATGCTCCGCAATGGGGGAGGCCACAACAGTGAGAGGCCCGCGTACCGCAAAAAAAAAAAAGAAAAAAAAAGAAAATATAAGAAGCTATCAATTTGGTTGGCATACATTTGCGAAATTCAAAGAGTTGTATGAAAAGCCTGCATCAGAAATAGTTCTACAACAGAATGATTTAACGTAGACATAAGATCAGTGCATTTATTTTCAGTAAACATACTTGCCGTCTAAAATTTCCCACAGTGTAAAAGCAGAGCAGATTAGTTCAGAATCTTGCATCTAATGAACTGATATCAAAAACCATTAGTTTACTTTGCTGTGTTCAGCTTTGGTGTGAGAGCAAGAAGATGCTTTTCTTTTTTTAAACTTTGATGTGATTTGTTTCCAATGCCTATTTATTTTATTTCATTTTTACATAATGGTGCTCACTCTTTGCTATATTTCATTTTGGTAGCAATGGTTTTGCTAATTTAATGTTTGAAATGGAAAGTCTAATAGGCATGTGGTTATCTACTATATAAACTTACACTGCAAAGAGAGGTATTAAATTCATAGATGCACAGATACACAAAATACAGAGTAATCTAGGTGGTTTACCTGTGACTGAATCAAATAGGAAAATAGCCCACAGAAACACATCGGAGCTTTTGGGGGGAAATGCAGCTACATAAATGATGTTAGAGAAGTTGGAATAATGATTGGACTTTCTTAATTAGTTAATATGAAACTCTGATTATCTCTAGGTCTGTGACCTTTGTTTGTTGTTGCCTTCTAATCACTATGCAGGGACCCCTCTGAGAATTAAATTACTCTTTACTATAAGACTGGTTGTTTTCACTTAAATATTTTAAAATATTTAATATATTAAATTAATTCACAATGATTTTTATAAAGAAAATTTTAAAGTAATGTTCCTTAAGTATAAAACATGTTGCAGTATTTGATATTTAATGTAATATAAACGTCATCAGTTTTAAGGCACACCAATATTTTATGTAGCACAAGGAAAGAGTGTAATTGTTACACATACTGATTGTTACATACATCTCAATTTCACAGATGTTTAAATCGTGAGGTGCGTTTAGAATACATGTAAGCTTAATTAAACAAAAACAAAAGGAATCTGTCTTCTTCAGACTGTTCATCAATGTTAATAATTTTGGAATGTCTGAAACAAGTCCCTAGTAGGTATAGCAGATGGCGGCAAAGAGACATGATCTATCTTGTTTGGTGTTATAGAAGGAGCAAGCCATTAGTGATGGGCTGTGCTTTATATTCTTTACAGTACTAAACTTTTAAAGGCTGGGGTAATGTTCCTTTGATAGTCACATCAGCCAGGCACTGAGTCTCACAAAGCCTTTTGTTATTGCACACCAAGGAGGAAAGGATTTATAATCCTTCATAAATATGGCAAAAGGTATTGCATTAGAGCTGTCAGCAGTCCAAGCAAGCTTTAGAGAAAAGATTGCAAAGTCTACCGTCTCTGTATTGGTCAGGTTAGGTTACACTTTACTGTGGTAACATCCTACCATAGCTCAGTGGCTTAGTACATCAAAATTGAGTTTCTTGTTCACCTAAAAACAATGAAGGTTTTGAGATTTTCCCAGGATAGCTCTCTTTAGCATAGTGATTAAAGATTCAGGTTTCCTCTGGCTTTTGATGCTACAGTTTCCTTCTGTGGCCTCTGAGGTGGTTACAGAGAAAACAGAGGGAGCCAGGGAGCTACAGTGGAGCATGTATTACATCCATTCAGATTGGCCAGAACTTTTCACATGACCATGGACTAACGAAAAAACCATCTGGGGGGCTTCCCTGGTGGCGCAGTAGATGAGAATCTGCCTGCCAATACAGGGAACACAGGTTCGAGCCCTGGTCTGGGAAGATCCCGCATGCCGCGGAGCAAGTAGGCCCGTGAGCCACAAATACTGAGCCTGCGCGTCTGGAGCCTGTGCTCCCGCAACAAGAGAGGCCGCGACAGTGAGAGGCCCGCGCACCGCGGTGAAGAGTGGCCCCCGCTCGCCCCAACTAGAGAAAGCCCTTGCACAGAAATGAAGACCCAACACAGCCAAAAATAAATAAATAAATAAATTTAAATCATATGGGCTTCTAAGAAGACCTCTGCTTAAAAAAAAAAAGCCATCTGAGAAGTGTAGTGTAAGTCATAGATCTTTAGTAATCACTAAATTTCCAAAATCTTTCAGTAAAACTCTTTCTTCCAACATTTATCTATTAGGAATATTTTTATAATACATTGTTCTAATGCTAATAAGTAATGACATCTAGGGTAAGATGGTAAGATGTATATAATTATACAAAAAGAAAAAAAAAATCTTCCCTCAGGCCTCTGGTAAATTTACTTTTTTTCTCCCACCCTTTTCCTCACTTTGAACGTAAGTCACACTTCTACTGCCAAGTACCAGGCTTTCAGAATAACACAGATTTATTTATATTTTGTGTTTCTCCTGTCAAGACTATGTCCACTTTGAGACCAGGGTCTAGATATGGTTCATTTGTGTTTCTCCGCAGTCTGTTACTGAATCTTAATATTATAGTACACATTCAGTAAAACACAGTATTAAATTTAATAGATTTTTTTCCTTAACTCCAGTTGCAGTCCTCCTTTTTTTAAATTTACTTTTTGGGAAAATTAAGTTCCAGTTCTCTTGATCCTTTTACCACATATAAATTATCTCAAATTGAAATAATTTTATTAAAGAGGATGAACATCGAAAATTATGAGTTATGTACATCTGACAAAATAGAAGGAAATTATTGACTGGCCAAATTCATCGTAATAGCAAGTAGTCATAATTGAGAAAGTTGCAGTTATCTAGGAATGTACAGACTTGAGTTCACTATTGATAACATTGTGTGAACTTGAAAGGCTAATACAAATTTGCCGGTTCTCAATCACTCTTCAGCTGAAAACTCATGAGAATTTTAGTTCTGCTTTAGAGTAACGTAGGTATGTTCTCCATGAGTGAGACTTACATGACATATATTATTATTAGTGCTAATGATATATATTGGGCACTATTATAATTTATACTCAGATAAAATAAATTTAAGAATTATGTGCAATCTTAATCTTTCAGATAACAGGAGAAATGGGGTTAGTGTTACTTTATATTGTCTATTATGGACAAATGCAACATTCTTTTTAAAAATAATAATGCAGGACTTCCCGGGTAGTGCAGTAATATAGGTATTATTAATATCCCTCTTTCACAATTGAGGAAACTAAGGCACAGATGGAGTAAATTGACCAAGGTCTGGGTCTTCATGGTGTGAGTTTTTAAAAATTATATAATTTATTATTATTATTTTTTTATATATACTTTAATATCTTAAGAGTGAAAAACAAAAGTGGTCTGATAAAATATTCAGGTAGGAAACTGCCTACCATTTTGATCATATAATTCAATAAATAGTAGAAAGTAGTGGATGGGTATTATTCCATTATATATATGTATACATATATGTGTGTGTATATGTGTGTGTGTGTGTGTACACACACACACACACACCCCACATATTCTTTATCTGTTTGGCTGTTGAGGGACACTTGAGTTGCTTTGTAAACTTTGTTGGCTATTGTAAATAGTGCTGCTGTGAACATTGGGTTGCACGTATCTTTTCAAATTTTCCAGATATATACCGAGGAGTGGAATTGCTTGATCATATGATAGTTCTGTTTTTAGTTTTTTTGGGAACCTCAGTATTGTTTTCCATAGCATTTTCCATACTGTTTTCCATATTTCTATCTTTCAATCCTTAAATACGCTGTATCACTCAGTCTGTTTTTCTTTGATTTTTGGCATAAAGTTTTTTATACTATTCTCTTAGTATACTTTTATGCATCATAGATACATGGAAATATACTAATTTTATTTCTCATATTAGTAAAGTATCTTTTATTTCTTTCTTTTAAAATCACTCCAATGACAAATTTCTCAATATTATTTACCATTTCAAAAAACTACCTCTTTTTACCTTTTTTTCTGTTGTCTTTATGTTTTCAATTTTCTTGATTTCTTCCCTATTCCCTTTTTTTCTGTTTGATTGGAAAGGAAAAAGGAAGCATTCTCTATTTGCATATAACATTGTTGTCTACGTTTAGAAAAAAAATAAAAATTATGAAAAAAAATGAACCAGATCTAGCTATTGAGTTTAGTGTGTATAGATACAGGTGTGTGTGTGTGTGTGTGTGTGTGTGTGTGTGTGTGTGTGTATATATATATATATTCCTGTATTATAACAACAAAGATTTGGAAAGTAAAATTAAAATACTATTTATAATAGTATCAATAGTAAAATATTTAGGGGTAAAGCTAACATGAGAAAAAAATCAGGCTAAAATTACAAATCATTGATGAGAGAAATCAAAGAAAAATAGATTGAGTGATATACTGTTTTCAAGGATTGAAAGATATAACATTGTTAAGATATCAGTTTTCTCCAAATTCATTTATAGTTTCATTGCAAACTCAGTTGAAGTCCTAGCCTGAGTCCTTCACTGTAACTCCCTTCAAAGACTGGAGTGCATTGGCTGTGCACCAAGCCTAGTACAGCGAGGGCAGCTTTCCTTGAGGAAGTTGCCAGTTAAAGGCATCGTAATTGCCTATGGTCAGGCCTGAAAAATCACACAGGATTTTAGCCAGGAGCCAGACTCCACATGCTTCATAAAAATTTTGTATTATTTTTATTTATTTCATTTTTATTAGATTTTGTGATATTTATAAGGTAATGAATAGCTTCCCATTATTTTGTAGACCTGATTCTAAACATATGTATGAGAATTACCTGTACTTTTGGAGGAACTCATTGGGAAAACTGAAATCAGGACATGTAGCATCTCTTTAGGATCATTCTTAGATAACTTTTTCAACTTAACATACGACTCTAATCTATTCAGATTTTCTTCACCTTCTTAAATAAATTTTAGAATTTTATATTTTATTAGGGTTTAATAAGGGGAAAAGGAGCACTTTATTCACCTCAAATATCAAGTATTTTAATATAGGGAATTAGACGTGTATGCATTCTTTAGAAGGACATGGAGGCCGGCACTGACCATCTCAGCTTCCTGTACCAGCAACACAGAGGATTCCAGAAAGTTCACCTAGAAGTGGTTGAGACCCTCCTGCCTGCTGTCCTTGAACATGTCTGCCTGCAAACTGCCTGCAGGGAATACGACGTTGCCTGTTTTTCCACCTTTTGTATCTCACATGAGGGCCTCTCCTAGGACGTAGATAGGAATAAAGACATGAGAGTATGAAAATTTACGACAGATATTGTGAGGTGTGCAAAAGAGGATCAAAACAAAGTGACAAGAATTGTGAAAAGAAGGTGTGATGCTTTATTGGAGAACTGGACAGTGGAGTTAATAAAACAAGATTGCCCCGAATTCCATGATCTTACATTCTACCCAACAAGGGTAGATTCTATGCCTGTGAGACTAATAAGCTTTGCTTTATGCGTGGGCCTGAATAGTAAGAGATCCAGGCAAAGCCTAAGCAAGAGAAGGAGTTAACACGTTCAGTTAATTACCACCATGAGGAAAAAAAAAACAAACTCAAAGCAACACTTCAACAGATCATTAATCAACACTGTCATCTTTCTACCTAGAGAATAATATTAGGATTAATAAATTCATAAATACAAGGAAAATTGCTAAAGAAAATCAACCAAAAGTCACTGTTACTCAATAAGAAAAGAAGAGATATTTTAGATATTATTTTGAAGATTAATATAGTACTCTACATGAGATGTCGGTCCAGAATAACATGTTTTTCAAAGATGTTTTTGGATTAAAAATTGCATTGCTTAGTAGAAGTAAAAGAGGAATGCCAAACAAGATATTCAGATTACTTAAACATATTTAGGTGGCCCACATTAAAAATAGACTTCTTCTTCTTCTTCTTTTGTATTCAAGCATCCAATGCAGAAACTTGGCCATTGTTTTATTTTGTACCAGACTTTTGCCTTTCATCTTATTCCTCTAAAAATCTGTTTCATGACATAGCTCTCCATTTGTCAGGTCTATCTGGGTAATGCAAGTTAGTTAAATTTCAGCAGAACATGTAATTACTGTTGGGAGTCCCTCTGCAAGATTTTCAGTTTCTCTTTAGGGATTTAGAACTGAACAATGAATAATTTTGGTTTAATTAAAATTCAAGTATCAAATCCCTCAAGGTTCATTTTACAGAAACCTGCCAATCAGTCAACTGACAGACTCATAAAACTTTTGCTGACTCTGTGACTCTCTTCTCCCCAATGTTATAACCCCCCAATGAAGAACTTTTGTTTGCTGACATTTCATCCCACATATCTTGCAACTTGGAAATCTCATAATGAAAGAAGTGACATACTGTTCCAAATTAATGAGTTATGTGCGGCAAGCACTATAGTCCTAATTTGCAGTAGTCTCTCTTGGATGATATGACAAAGTGGTGAATATCTTTCTCCTTTCAATATTTTAATATATATTATATATATATATTTATATATAGTTGCATTAAACTTGAAAAGTAAGTGACCCAACTGAAACTAATAGCACATGTAAGATTCAGTCACTTAAATTTTCAATAAGTATATATTTACAACCTGTGTTGTAGGCAAGCTATCTGATGAAAGTGCAAAAGAGAATAATACAAACATGTTTTCTGTCGTAACAGGCCTAATAGGCTGGTGGGGAAAGCAAAAAATTTAATAAGAGGATACTGTAATGTGAGAGGGATGTATTGACTAGGAGAGTGAGGAGTATGACAAGATGACCCCCAGTGAGAAAGAATCAAGGAAAGTTTAACTGATTGTGAGCTGACACTTGAGGAATGAGT
This sequence comes from Phocoena phocoena, assembly GCF_963924675.1. Taxonomy (NCBI): domain Eukaryota; kingdom Metazoa; phylum Chordata; class Mammalia; order Artiodactyla; family Phocoenidae; genus Phocoena; species Phocoena phocoena. Next base: position 55,454,020 of record NC_089236.1, on the reverse strand, counting down.
AGGAGTTTAGCAAGTAGAGATTGTGAACATGTTGCTATATGCCTTAGAGATGTGTTGTGTGGGGGCGGGCGGGGGGCATATGGAGAAGGAGAGGATTATCCTGGTGAAAGAAATAGTATGTGATGTTCATGCTTAGAGGAAGCACAATACTTTATAAGAACTAAAATATATTTCCTAGAGATTAAGAGCTACAGGGGATACAGATTAGTGTAAATAAATGCCTTAAAAAATATAGGCTTTGTTTTAAGGAAAATGAAAGGAATTGATTTTTAAAGAGAGAGGTGACAAATATTACTTAGAATTATTGTCCATCTTATTGATATGCTCTCCATAATCATAGAAAGTATATTAGATTTCACTTATAGAATGACCAGCAAAATGCAGAATTTGATATTGGTTGTAAGTGAAGACTGTGTGTATTTATAAATTTCACACTTGGAAAATATGGCCACAGTTTTCTTCCTACTTCCACCCAGGCCCATGTTTGCACCTACTATGGATATAAATACAATAATAAATATAACAGTGTCCTAGGTAGGGAATATTTTACACAAAAATGCCATTTGGCATAAAGACAAAGGAATAAACAGTTATAAATCCATTGAATATTTAAGTTGGTAAATAACAAACGTAAGTATGAGTAAATATTTTATCTTCAGAGAAGTCGTTGAAGCATTCAAGTCAGATGCCTCATTTGAGTCCTGCTACCAAAATAGGAAAGCAAAGGTTCTGTTCAAGAGAAGAGTAAAAAGGAATTGAATATAAAGAGCATAAAAATGCCCCCCCCTAAAGTGACATAAATGTCATCTGTGGTCAAGTTGTGAAAATCCATGGATGTCACACTGAAGAATTGGAGGGTCTTCAACATAAGTTAAAATTAATGTGGATCGTATTGTCTTTCATACCTGAGAAGTTTTAGTAGGACCATCTTGTTTATGCATCAGGTTAATATTCAAGAAAAGTAAAGAAATGTAAAGAGATAAGATTTAAATCCAATCATAATTTCATCATCTATGATCAAAATATAATAAAAATTTTAATAATCTGTACTCTTAGTAATAATAATGTGTCCTACATATGGGCAGAACAAGAAAAGAGTAATGCAGCTTCTGATGTATCCTAGATATGGAACTTGAATTATAGAAGAATGGCATAATGATTATAGTAACTATAGAGTAACAAAGGCATGTTTCTAAGTGTATTACCTATGTTACTAATTCTAATACAGAATTTTTTTTGTTTTTTTTGATGTGCCAAGCACTGTTGAAGAGATTTTGCCTGGGTTATCTAATTTTTCTTCAAATCTAATTAATTTTTTTCCTATCCACATTTTATGAATGAAGGTTCTAAGGTATAAAACAGTTAAAAAATTTTCCCAATTCCCACAATGCTGGAGGCAGAATTCTGAGCAAGAATTGAAGTAACCTAAAATCAGTATTTTTATTTTCTAAATATACTACTTTGTAGTAAAACTAGAAAGCCAGCTTATAATGGTTCTTGAGAGTGCAATATTAAATTTTCAGGAATTTTCTAAATCATCTTGGTAACTTGAAATCACCTGTGGTGGAGATATTTAAACCACAGAAACCTACCAGGTTTCAAACAAGGTTCATTGTTTGGAGAGCTGGTTATTAAACATTTACTGGCATGCATATGGATATATTGAGCCTCATTGGTTATGATTGGAGGAGAAGCAAACCAAAGTAGGGTCACAGGGTCTGTCAGTCTATATGTGTATATTCTGCAGAACACTGAGAAATCACTTCTGGTTTTCTGTGATGAATAGAGCTCGGGAGATGAATTATGTAAATCATATACACTTTAATTTAGAGTGTAGATGTCTGGACAGGCCCACACTGTGTGAGGGGGTTGGAGGGACGAGGGAGGTAATGGTTAAGAGGAAGGCAGGTTACTTGACTAGAGGCAGAAGAATTTGGTTTTGTAATAAAAAAACATAAAGCAAGTACATTGCATCAGAGTCTATCAGAGTAAGGTTGTGACTGTTATTGGAGTGTCCTGAATATCAGTGACAATTTTCCTCCCCGGTGAAATGTGCACATGAGACGAAAAAAGGTGAACTGAAGCAGGCTGCTAAAAATAGAGGTGTTGCACTCTGGGAAGTCACTGCTGACCAGGAGAAAAGCTCTGATCTGAGAAGTTCAAGGAAATGAAAAAAAAAAAGAACCGTACAGAAAATCTACCATGGCCTTGAAATCTGGATGTTTGCTTCTGATTACCTGCAGCAAGTAGTCTGCCAGGTATTTCTTCAGCCAAGATGAGTTTATTCAGGATCAGCAGAGAATTGCAATTCAGGGTCTGAAACTATGGCGAGCCGTGTGCAAAACCCCACTGGGCAAGAGAAGGAGAAGGCTTTTATAGGGAGGAAAAGGACGTTGGGAGGGCCATAGTAAACAGAGTCCAGGACTTTTCACTGGCTGAGTCCTTGCCAGTAAAGAAGAGGCGTCTTTCTCCTTGCTGTTGAGATTGGCTATTGTGCAGGGCCTGAGAGCTCCCCTTTCTGGTCTCCTGCTCTATTTAATTGAGGTTTCTGTTTATTATTTGTTTTTTACATTTCTTTCCTTTTCTTGCTGAACTCTGGGTTGTAGGAACTCAGAATAGACACATCCCTTGTCTTTATTAGCACTTTAATTTCAGACTAACTCTACTTGTAAGAGGAAACACCACAATTTTATAAAACAATAGAAAAAAATATTTACTATTCTCAGAATAATCTATTTAAGCTAAAGTTTACAAAGTTAAAAGTTTAATATGATCATTAGAGTTGTTTGGCATCTAGATGTATTTAGATTTCAAATTCACCTGCTGATTATTAGGAAACTTCTAGTCATTTGATTCGTAAATTAGATTTAGCCTATTAAGTTCCTTCATCATGAAGTTGAACATAATTTGCTTGTTCACACAGAAGTATGGTTTTTCCATGCAATAATATTGAATCTTTATAATTAGCAATTATTAAAATAAATACTCCTTTTAAAAGACCCTCTTGATCCAAGAACTGATTACTATGGCATTATTCAACGGTGGAAGAGCTATTTAACAAATTATTATTTATCAATGTCTCTGTATCTAGATAGACAGCAAAAAGTTTATTAGGTCTTTGAATTCAAATTCATGGAATATACATGTTCTCATGTTGCATATTAGGAACAGAAATTGTAAAAATAGAGTGTTTTCTTTTTCTACCATCCTAATCTTTTTGACACTATACTTTTATTTATTAATATCTGACACTATATTTGAGTAGCATTTTGGAGCTTACTCGATGCTTTCACATTCAGAAACTTGCTTGTTGGTCATACGTATTCTGTGAGATAGCAAAGTAAATATCAAATAGAGACTTCGTAAATGAAGAAATCAAGACACAAAATATTAAGAAACTCTCCCCCAAAATCATCACTACGGAACTACAAGCAAATTTATCTTCTTTTATATAACCCCCTTTTCCCACGGTCTACCGTGAGAATGTGTAGCCTGAGTTTGTGCATCTGTGTTGTACTGTTGTTTAACTTTTACATATTGTCATCAGAAAGGGAAAAAGAGGGAGCAGAAGAAAATTAGAATGGAATGGAACAATAATAACAACACTGAAAATGAAAGAAAGAAAAGGAAAAAATTTTGAGTTAGATATTTCTATAATTCAGCATTGCATAGTGACTGGAAATGTTTGCTGTTTGTAATTAAAAGTCCAGTTGGAAATTGTCCTGTATTTGTTTCCTGGACCAGTTTCTTTGTGAGTTTAATCAAAACTGTTTGTTTGTTTGTTTGTTTTTTAAGTTGTAGCAAGAGTAACAGTTTGTGAAGCAAACGTTGCTGAGCAGCAGTGTTCCTTTTATTGCAGCATTTCTCTAAAAACTGAGTAAATTAGAATTTACTCCACAATAATGGATGAAATAGATAGATACACTTTGATCCAGAGGGAGTAGAAGATATGCAGCATTATCCCCATATGCTTTTTGAAAATTCTGTTATTTATTTTAGTATTCAAACAAAGAGTAATTTATAAAAGTTGTATGTTCTGCAGTCATTTTGTCGAGTTGCTAAAGCTCACTGATTTCTTTAGGGACAGCTTCAACTGCCATGCCATTCAGGACACACCCAGAGGGCAGCTCATTTGACAGTTGTTTGGGGAAACATATTTGTCTGAGTATCAATTTCCTGTCACCTTACATGCTATCTCTCTGAATTATTAAAGCAATTGTAAGAATGGAGAACACAGTGATTTTTCAAGATGCAGTATTCCCTGTGCTTTATTTGACTATAATAAAAATAAGACTTTCTCCTAAAGCTATGATCCATTAAAGCTTGTATTATTTGGTCACTATTTCTTGAGCCATCGTCTTTTATAAATGTCTACCACTAGGATAGGACTTCCTTCTAAAAATGAGACATAAAGTCTCACATATTATTTAGTAGCTTAATGCTTCATAAAAAAGTGAATACTTATTTTTGCAGCAGTTTGATTTTACAGAGAAGAATAAACAACAGACAAATTAAATGACTCTCTAAAATCATCCAGGTAATTTAGTGGCAAAGAGTGGAGAGGTATTCAGAGTTTTTACTTGTCTCTGCTCCTTACTATGTGACCTGAAGAGCCTTGAACATAGAGTTCTTACAGATTCTATTGCATTTTGTTCAGAGAGCATAGACTCTTGTTGATAACTTTGCATTTATTGATATTCCCTTTGTGGTATAAGTATATACTTGTATATATATATGTATATGTATATAAAGATAATGTGTTCACTACTTGTTTTGTGCAGGATTCTATGAATCACTTATTTTTTTAATGGTTAAAATAGTAAATTTTATGTTAAGTATATTTTATCACAATAAAAAAAATTAAAAATAAAGAGTCTGGCCCTAAATAGCTTTATCTGCAGCCACAAATTCCCTTCCTTCTCACCAGCACGTACCTTGCATTCCACTCTGTTATTGAACTGCTTGACCTGTGAAGGTACAACATACTTTCAAGCTTTCCTGGCTTATGAATGTCTTTTAAATACTGTGTTGATTGTGTTAAATCTTTGAATCTTAACTACCTTGTTTTGTTTTTGAACTACAAGATTATGAGCCAGGATTATAATTTCTTCCTAAATAGTTACTTTTTATCATTAAGGAAATAATTCATTTTATTAGCCTTTTTCCTACAATCTATTTTTATTAATATGGCATCAACAAGATTTTTGTTAGTATTTCTGATATGCATTCTATACCCTTACATTCAATTTTTCTGTATACATTCATACTCTCCGTATATCTTTTTTAAAATTATGTACTAGGATTTGAAAAATATGTATTGTTAGTATCATTTTTGAGGAGGTGCTTTTAATATATCCATTTATTTAGTTGCAGGTATAATTGAAGTCATTTCTTTCATCTTATTTTGTACTTTCTACTTAGTATGCTTTTCTTTTATCTTCTTTTTCTCCTTTCTCCTATACAATTTATCAAGTTTTCTTCATTACCTTAATTTATTCTACTGTTTTGCAATTTATACCTTATCCTTCTATTATTTATATAGCTAAACTAAACCTTTAAGATTTTAATAGATATGCATGATTTATCACAGTCCAATGATATTATCTCTCAAAAGCATTATTTCTGTTTCTCCCCAGCCCCATAATATTCTCCTTGTTTAGTTCTATCGTACTCTTAAAGATCCACAAATAAACATTTTTGTTGTGAATTTATAATCAGTGTTTACAGACTTTTAGTCTGGTAGACTTTATCGAAATTTTCAGATACATAACAAAACAAAAGGGTAATAAAATGAACCCCTATGTAACTGTCACCAAGCTTTAGCTTTCTAGCATTCTTATTTATGTGTTCTTCACACAGTGTTTTCTGCTGCAGTATTTTAAAGCAACTGCTAACATTCACATCATTTCGCCATAAACATTCAATTTAGATTATAAGAAGGTAAGACTATTTAAACATAATTCAAATATTAATGTCTTATTACTGCCCCCAAAGTTAATATTCTCATGTTATTATTTTTATCAAAAGATTTAATTTCATTTTCTTTTAGAATATATGGTTACACATGGTAGTTATACATTTATGCTAATGGACATTTATCTTTTCTTTCTTTTTACTCTTAATATACCCAATCTGCCTTTAATATGCCGCTTCTAGATGGATCAGTGTGTATATTTTATATGTTCTTTGATCTTGGTTGATTGTTTTTAAAATCTGGGATACTCAGGACTTTTTTTAATTGCTGAAAGCTTACAGTCATTATGATCACAAATATAACCTGTTTTATCACGCTCTTTAGAGTAGCCTGTCAGACATATATCCCAAGCCCTTTACATCTGTTCTCCATGTTTATATACCTTTTTCATTATTTTCATCTCTGTATCTTTCTCTCAGTTATTCTTTCCATTCTGTCCTTTCTTCAGCTCTGAAAAAAATCTCTTCAAGTTGATAAGTTTTTCAGTTCTTTACAAACTTTTATTTAATCTGTCCAGTGAGTATTTAAGTTTTGTGACCATATGTATTCATATCAAGAAGTTTTCTTTATATTTCGTTCAAATTTGTGTTCTTTTCCGTTTCTTTTTTATTATTTAATAATGGCTTCTATTCTTTCTTTTACCTTTTTATTTATTCAACTATGTTTGTGTCTTAAATTGTTTTTTATCTCAAATTCATAAGGTGCTAATTCTTCTGTTTATTGTAAACTGCTAAATTTCCCTCATCGTGATTTATTTCAACTTATGTTTTAGAAGTTTTGATACTGAGTTTACCTCCTATAAGGTTTGATTTTCCTGTACAAGTTCAATGCTTATTGTACAACTGACCATTCAAAAATGTGGGGAGTTGATTTTTTCAAGGCTGCAGGGTTTTATCCATTACAGCTTTCTCATCATTTTCATAATTTAGAGATCCATTAAACATGGGCATTTATAAAATTTCTCATCTTATAAACAACATTTCACATGACATTTTTTTTTCCTCAGTCACAGCTTTTCTTTACCATATCACAGCCAAGAAGAGGATGTTTTTCTAATCTCCCTTTCGTGACTGGGCGTCTCATTGATACGTCAACTTTATACAGAAGGCTCAGTAGCAGTCCTGCTTGTATCAAAGTCTGACCCTAGCCCTTAGGCCCGTATTCTTTCTACTATCCTCATTAGCTTCCAAGTTGTTAGCTCCCACTTAGTGCGCTAGTGTTGAGTTACTTCTTTATCTCTGACGGATTTGGGATTGTTTTTTCTATTTCTGAGATAAATGTCATTGAAATGATCATTGGGATGGTGATTATCAAAAACAACAATAACAACAAAAAATATAACAACTGTTGGCAACAATGTGGGGAAATTGGAACACTGTACACTGTTGTTGGGAATATAAAATGGAGTAACAGCTATGAAAAACAATATAGAGCTTCCTCAAAAAAATTAAAAATAGTCATGTGATCCAGCAATCCCATTTCTGTGTATATATCCAAAAGAATTGAAAACAGGATCTTGAAGATATACCTGCACTCCCATGTTCATTGCAGCATTATCCACAATAACCAAGATAGGGATACAACCTAAACGTTTATTGGATGGTTGTATGGATAAAGATGATATGATATATACATACAATGGAATATTGTATTAAGTATTCAGTCTTAATTAGAAAGAAATCCTGCCATATCCACAACATGGATGAACTTGAAGGACATTATGCTAAGTGAAATAAGCCAGGTGTAAAAGAATAAATATTATATGATCCCACTTATATCAGGTATTTAATGTAGTCAAACTCATAGAAGCAGAGAGTACAGTAACAGTTACCAGGGGCTAGTAGGAGCAGGAAATTGAGAGTTGTTCAATGATAAAATGTTTCAGTTATGCAAGATGGACAAGTTCTAGAGATATGTTGTATAACATACATATATAGTTAACAATACTGTATTATACACCCCAGTGTGATATCGTTTAGTCAGTTTATAGATGCAGATAATTCTGTCTCCACTCTCTCTTTCTCTCTCTCTCTCTCTCTCTCTCTCTCTCTCTCTCTCTCTCACACACACACACACACACACACACACATTACTGTAGATTATTTTAACCCTATATTAATGGCAAAACAATAAACATCATCTCATATTAATATTTACTGTCCCTAATATGACAGGACAAATGTTATTGTATTATTTTCACATCCTTTTCCATTCCTGCACTAATTAAGGAGAATTATTTTTTGCCTTCTCTGTTTGTGAGCTTTTAATGTACAAAATCAAGATAATATTTGAGGAGATAAATTGGAGTCTCTAAGGCTCACTGGATAGATTTGAGTAGCGTGTATTTACTGGCAAGAAAACAAATGGCGAGACGCAGAAGTCTTAGGTGAATAGAATGAAAAATGTAAATCCAGCCCAGGCTGATATAGATGGAAATTTTAATGGAGATTGTAGAGGAAAAGAGAAATTAGGGGGCATTCTAATGTGTGTAGTATATATAATATGAAGAAGAATTTTAGAAGTTCGTTCTGTATTAAAAACACACTTTTGACATTTCTTCTATAGAGATTTAAAATCCTTTTTGATTACCATTCGGTCTATTGCATTTGCTGTTAATTTATAAGTGATAAGATTAGACCACAAATGGCTTGACTTTATATAAGTCACAGCACTTTCAAACTCATCTAGGCAAGGATGACTGACTATCATGGGAGCAGAAATTTTATAAAATTAGCTCATTTGTTACTAAGCTGTGAAACTGCCGTAAAGGTCAGCTGTAAAACTTTGAATATTTTCCTCTTTACAAGTCTCACTAGCAATACAGTTTTTTTCAGTTTTGTGACAATGGCAAGTGACCATATTCTATGTAGCATATAATTACAGAATATGAAGTCTTAAATTCTATGTGTTTTGCACTATATTTATTAAACAACACCATCTGTCTTAATTTATACATGGTTTTAATTTTTAAATTTTCAGCTTCAACATTACACTGCTTGTTTCAACTTCCGGCTATGCTTAGGAATTAAGATATAGGCCAATATTCTTTGCCTAACTAGTGGTAATTGAAAGAAATACAATGGGCACTGAATTGGAGTAACTAAATTATACCTTATGAGTTTACTACATTTTTCTCACCCTCATGGCAAGAAATAGTAAGTTCAGGGTGATAGTTTAGCAAATGTGTCATATAATAACCTTGCAACAGTAACAGAAGTAAAAAAAAAAAAATTAAGTGGAAATGTATATAATGTTGCTATTGTATCACTCATTAATTTTTTACAACTAGTTTTTATTGTATTTCTTGGTAAGAAAAAAAACAGTAACTGTTAACTTATAGTAAAAAGTATTTTTATGATCAAGAGGGATGTTCTTAAGACACTGCTGATGGGACCATTGTCATTGCATAACTCCATGCCTCTGAACCCCTACCAGAGCCACGCCAAATAAGTCTTCAGTGGACCTACGCTTTTGACTACAACACTAGTGACTGATATTTATTGGTAGAAATCTGAAAATAAGAAACAGATACAAATTACTGTACATTAAAATAGATAAGCAATAAGGATTTGCTGAATAGCACAGGGAACTATCTTCAATATCTCCTAATAACCCATAATGGAAAATAATCTGAAAAAAATATATATAACTGAATCACTTTGCTGTACACCTGAAACTAACACAACATTGTAAATCAACTATACCCAATGCTCTGGGGTGACCTAAGTGAGAAGGAAATCCAAAAAAGAGGGGGTATATGTATACGTATAGCTGATTCACTTTGCTGTACAGTATAAACTAACAAAATATTGCAAAGCAGCTATACTCCAATAAAAAAAATCAACTATACTTCAATTAAAAAAAAAAGAATCTGTAGCTCAACTTGCCTGAGGTGGCTGAATAGAGCAAGAGGAATATTTTAGTTGCAATTATATTTACAGCAAAAGTGGGGCAAAGATACATGTTTCCATTTGGACAGGTATGGACAAGGGCAGCATGTAGGGGTAAAACTGACCCAGAAGAAAGACTGACTTGTAGAAAATATATCTGAGAAACCCATAAACGTACCTTAAGACGAAAAGATTTAGGTTTAGAATCCACCATGAGAAGAAAAGGCCAGTTTATAACTATAACAGTTTAGTAGGTCTGCCCTACACATTACATGTCTTCCTTCTCCCCGCTACTACTCATCAAGGACCCAGGACTTCAGCAAATAAGCCAGAGAGAACGATGAGATGGAAATGGCATCACTATGCTTCCCCTCCATACTGCAGAATTCACAGAGTGAGGAGGGTCTGAATTAATTAATTAAGAGGAGAAATTTTAATCTGCACTAAGATTTGAAAGTTTTATATTAAACTAAAGGAGACTCTTGTGTTACAGAAAGTGACCCAAACACCTGCCCGTAGTTTTATCCACTGGTCAGGGAGAATAAGCTAAGACAGCAGGTTAAAGGGGTCAGCAGTGAGGATGACTAAAGTGTGTTTCTCCATGAACATGTCCATTGTCCAGTTTGTGTAATAAGCTAGTTACACTGCCAAAGTTAATTTAGTATTTATTTTAGCATGTATATACTAATCAACACTGTGTATTTTGTATGTGCCAGTTACTATATAATAGGCATTCATTTAATTATTTTGACATTTATATATACTGTAGTCATCATCTCAAGAAACATAGAGTTTACGGCTTCCCTGGAGGCACAGTGGTTAAGAATATGCCTGAAAATGCAAGGGACACAGGTTCAATCCCTGGTCCGGGAATATCCCATATGCCATGGAGCAACTAAGCCCATGCGCCACAACTACTGAGCCTGCACTCTAGAGCTCACAAGCCGCAACTACTGAAGCCCGTGCACCTAGAGCCGGTGCTCCACAACAAGAGAAGCCACTGCAATGAGAAGCCCGTGCGCCTAGAGCTGGTGCTCCGCAACAAGAGAAGCCACTGCAATGAGAAGCCCGTGCACCACAATGAAGAGTAGCCCCCACTCGCTACAACTGGAGAAACCCTGCGTGCAGCAATGAAGACCCAATGCAACCATAAATAAATAAATACATACATACATAAATAAATAAACCATGCAGTTTGTAGGGAAATCAATACAAACACAGCACTTAAAGTGAACATTAAATAGATGCGCAGATAATATACATTCCCAAAGAGGAAGCACTTGCTTCCATATCTATGGGTCAGGCAGGATATGTGTATTAACTGAGATTTTGAATAAACCATAGATAAATGGTTATGGACTGATGTTATTTTAAAAGAACAGTAACATTAGAGAGACAAGTATGAGCAAACAGGCTGAGGAAAAGAAAGAAGGTATATGAAATGTATATGAAGAAGTATATATAAAGAAAAATTGTCAAGAATGAGATTAAAAAATGAAGAGGCAGTTTAGGGAATAAGCAATAAAAGTTAGTTTAAATAATTGCTGTAATAACTTTGAACATTGATTGGAATAAGCCAGTGGAGAGAGAATTTATTCTAACTGAAGTAATGAGGGAGATTTCAGAGGAGAGGAAGAATTTGTTTTAGGTTTTGAAGAATGAGGTTTTAGATATACTGAAGTATATGAGGAACAAAAGCATGCTGGTAGTTGCAATTTTTTTTCTTTTTAAATTTTTAACATTTATTTATGTATTTGGCCGTGCCGTGGGGCATTCGGGATCTTAGTTCCCTGACCAGGGATAGAACCCATGCCCCCTGCAATAGAAGAGCGGAGTCTTAACCACTGGACTGCCAAGGAAGTCCCTTAAATTTATTTTTTAATTTGAAAATTTTTAATTTATTTTTTAGTTTTTTAAATTGAGTTAATATTGATTTATAACACTATGTTTCATGTGTACTACATTCTATTTCTGTCAATACTTCTGTGTACCCTACAACATGCTCATCACCAAAAATATATTTTCCATCCATCACCATACAGTTTATCCCCTTTACCCATTGTAGTCCTGATGTTCTGATGCCTCTTGTACTGGACATTGAGATAAAAATGAGGCTTCACTTTAGCCATCCCATGCCATATGAACTATGCTATTCTATGAGTGAATTTGGTGAAACATTATCTGTGAGTTTCTGTTTTCTTCTATGTAACATAGATACATTGGCCTTCTTTTCTGGCAGTGTTATTCTGAGGATCAAATAAAATGAGATAATATATCTGAAAATGTTTGATGGACCATAAAGCAATATAAATGTAAGGCACAGTTATTTTTTAAACCATAACTTTAGATCACTCAAAGATCTTACAGCTATTTTCAAAGCACAGCAATCAGTGGAAGACTAATAAATTATAATCATGATAAATGAATAAATAAAGAGCATTACTTTATTACATAATTTAGATTTTCTGCAATGCCTATTTAGAATTTTTATATTAGGCAAAAGCATAGAGCTTCGTTATTCCTTGAGTATAAAATATCACATTCACATTATGGTGAAACAGTAACTTGAAGGCAAAATAGATTTACTGCTTGCACGTAATAAAATTGGACGTTGGTGCAGACATATTTTATATTACTTGAAACGCAAACACTTATGTCAGAGATATTCCAGTATATTGAAGAAAAAAATCTTAATTTCTAAATTTATGGTAGGCTACGTACTATAAAGAATAAACTAAGAAAAACTGTATCTTGGCAATATGGCAAGCAATAAAGCATCGTCATAACATTGATGCATGGATGAAAGAGAAAGTATGTGACACCACGGTTTTGTATTTATGTAGTCACTCTTCATGTGGCCAAGGTAAGCCCATTAGCAGTGCTTCGTGTAAGGTGAATTGCTGGGATAGGAGTGTTCTAGGACCACAGTGATGCAAAGCTGTCTGCTACAGACAAGAAGAGAAGAAATACTAGAAACAAAGGAAATATAAATCATTGTGCATCTGAGTGAGTTTCATTGCTGGGAAAATGCAGCCAAGAATGAAGGATAAAGAAAGAACAGAAAATTGAAATAGCCACAACAAAAGCAAAGAAGAGGTTTTTGTCAAAATAGATCATAACAGATGGAAGTGGTGAATAGGGAAAATAATTTCAGAACTGTGGTTTTGCATAAGTGTTCTTTTTACACGGTTCCCAATATGAATGAGATTATTAGTTTGGATGTTTAAATGTCCTGTAGAGAATCAGATTTCTGGCTTGAACTTGGAAATGGTGTTCAAATTTGTAATATGTTTAGTGTTTCCCAATAAGAATAATTTTAACTAGCAGGAGAGGGTCATCAGTTATTGGTCAGATCAAGTTGGTCAGTTTTGAAAAGATCCTCACTTAAGTTTGAAAAAAAATAGAAGAATGAACTAAAAATGGATTATATTTATTAGAAGATGGCCAAATGAAGTATGAGAAACACGTCAAAATTATAAATTCAAGGGTAACAGAAGCAACAGTTAGACCAGCCTTCGGAAGAGCAAACAAGGCAGAAATATCCTTTTCTCAACAAAGATTGGATTAGGAATACGGTACAGAAGAAATTAATTTATAGCAAGAATGTTTGCAAAAACAATCTAGAGAATTAACTAGCGGTAATAAAAATAGCATGTGATTACATATTGTCATATATTTTATAACATATTCTTTCTTGATATTCACACTTAATCTTCAGAGCAGGTATTAAATTCCCCCACTTTAAAGGTGAGGAAAATGAGGTCAAAGAGCTTATTTGCTTTTCCCAAAGCTAGACACAGTAAGTATGGAGTCATCCAGGGTGTGAAGCTTCTACCAGTATCTTCTTTTCCTAAATCCTGTGGTTTTTTTTTTTTTATGACTATGCTCTGTCCAAAGAAGAAGTAATTTTCCACATGTATAGCACATGAAAGCCTGTCATCAGTTGATTTTTCTGCATGCTCACAGTCACACCAATATTAGCTAGAATAAGGTTACTTTAGCGTAAAACATTTTTTAAGACATTATGCCGTGTTATGTTAAGCAGAGGAGTTTAGAGAGTCCAACACAGAATTGAAAATAGCCATTCTGATTTGCATTTCCATATGTGCAAAACAGTCATGCTTTCAGGTGACTCTCCTAACTTTTCAATTTGCCAAAGTGTGTAATTAAGAAAATGGTATTAGATTACCTTAGTGTATAAGTGGGTAACCCAATTAGTGATTTCAAAGCATAGTTGCTAAATAAGAACATTTAAGAAGTTGCTATCAATTTTTTATACCATTAGGTCAGAATTGTGTCTCTATAAATTATTTATTTTTGAAACTGGTTCTCTTAAACATGCACATTTAGTGTTAATTTCCATTTTTTTTTATCACTTTTCAAGCAAGTAAACTACAATCCTAATACTATAAGTCACCTGCCGTTAAGCTTTCTATGGCCTTTTTTTCCTTTACAATTAGGACCAAACTTCTTAGCATGATATATTAAATAACAAATTTTTCATGCTATACTACTTTTTCAAACTTACCTCGTGTTATCTTTCTATTTTACGGTATATTGAGGCCAAAATAAATTATAATTGTTCTTTACACACTTTATGCCTTCTTCACTTGCAATATCCCTGGCCCCATATCTGCCTTTCAAAGTTTGACCAACTGTTCAAGAGGAAGGCGGAGTAATAGCTTCTGTATGACACCATTTTTAATTGAATCAAGGATAAGAGTAATTGCTCATTATTTTTCTTGAATAATGCTTTTCTCATAAAAATTACTTTTCCTTATAGTTTTCTGTCTATACTGTTTGCTCCAATTTGATTATGAGTTTTTCTTCATTAAGAGCCATATCTTTATCTTTTCTGTATCTAATACAAAGCTAAGACTATCCCAAACAGTAATTTGTTATTAGTAGTAATATTTGAAATACCTTCTGGAAGAAATGGACAAGGTAACACCTGGATGTGTTCAAACATCAGATGGGATAAGTCAGAGATGACTCTATTTATTGACTGGAGAGTCAATTGCCTTATCTACCAGATCCCAGTGATTAAAAAGTAGTAGAGGCTATAATTATTTAAAGTGTCTGTAATATGCCAAATATTTTATAGTTATTTTTTCTTAAGAATCCTGAAAAGTAGGTATTCTATAACATGTTTTAAAGGTGAAAAACTAAGTTTCAAAGAATAGTTTTTTTTTCCCCCCAAATCACAGGATAGTGGTATAACTGGGATTTAAGGTCAAATGAATGAAAATCAGAAGGGGTATTGAATAAATCAATAACACCATTCACCAACAGTATCTAATTGACATTTATAGAATAATCTACCTTGCAACAGCAAAATACATATACTTCTTAGGCACCCATGAAATATGTACCAAGTTAGACCATATTCTTAACAAATTTTTAAGAAAATTGAAATCATACAGAGCATGGTCTAACCACAATATCAAAAGGATTTTCAGGGCTCCCCTAGTGGCGCAGTGGTTGAGAGTCCGCCTGCCAATGCAGGGGACGTGGGTTCGTGCCCCGGTCCGGGAGGATCCCACATGCCGCGGAGCGGCTGGCCCGTGAGCCATGGCCGCTGAGCCTGCGCGTCCGGAGCCTGTGCTCCGCAATGGCAGAGGCCACAACAGGGAGAGGCCCGCGAACGAAAAAAAAAAAAAGGATTTTCAGACAGTGGGGAACACCATATAATGATGAACCTATACCAGTAACTCTTCCTAATTTTGGTATATACCACCATCAGTTCCTGGGGAGGTTTCTAAAAGTAAGTCCTCTTTTCTCCTATTAAATATTATAATATTTAATTGTATTGTCTAAATTATATAATACTGTCTGTATATAAAAATTATCACAACTATATTTAAATAGATATATGATAGTAAAATTCCTCTACTCATCCTCTTTTTAGCATGGTTTCACAAGGGCAAACCAACAATGATTATGAAAAAAATCATCCATGGGCACTTGGAGAGTAGATGAAGAGAATGTGTAGAAAAGAATGAATTTATGGAAAAATATGTTCAGATTGGGGAATATCTATAGGGATGTGTTGATCAACTCCAGGAAATTTCAGAAAGCATAATTTTTAAAATGGCTTTACGAACAGTAAATATACCATTCACTGAATCTGAAAAGCTAATTCTTTTGGCAACTCAAAACTATAAAAACAATATTTGTTTAAATAGAGTCTGTAACATAATTTCATGAACAACTTCCTCTTAGCCTTTTAGAAACTAGTTTAATTTCCTTTAAAAATGTATTCTGAGAATACTTGAAATGATTGCTAACATTGTTTATTGGAATAAATGCATTATTAAAGTAAGATGTATCTCAGGATTCTGAATCCTCCGCCCCCTCCAAACTTCTGATAAAATAAGCTGAATGGAAATGCCTCTTTACCCAACACCAATAATCTCATAATGAAAATTACCCCCTACTATCACCACATTTTTGTTCTTCAGGCTACAGCTTCTGCACTCAGATCATCAGGTTACAGTTCAAAGTCACTACGCCTGAGTTAAGGCTTAGGCTAATCTTCCATCTCACCACCTTTCCCAGAGGCAAATAATTTTCTCTTGCTCTCAGGAATGATGCCAGGGTCAGAGAATCTGACTTTAATAGCATGCGTGACAAAAATCTCTAGTCTTCAAGGTTAAGTTTTATAAGGGCCATAAGCAGGGCTAACATGTCTCAGGACCAAGGCTTCCCTCTCCTCCTGTGTTCTAAATGTATTACACTTTTATCTTGGTGTACACCTTCTCACTGCCTAACAAAAGGAAGAATTAGGCTGAGTTCACTGTCCCCCTCACATGAGTGAGATACCTGATCTGAGTGAGGAACCTCAGATCAAAGAAGATGAGACCCAGATTCTCACACTCTCTGTCCTCACCCCTCAATGGTGTATTATTTGAGCAGCAACTGTTGGGCAATTCCTGTTTGTGACTTTCTGGAGCATCTTTTAGCCGTAAACAGTTGCTTTTGTTCCAGGAGGTAACAGCTTCCAAAAGCTTTGAGTTTTTCCTGATGCCAGTTACTTCTGGGGTTGGCAGATATGTTCTAACATCTGCTTTCACGCCATCCCTATTGTCTTTTGTGTCAAACAGCTCCTAGACCCCTTGGAACGGAAGATATACCTTGTACAACACCAGAACAGCATCTTTCAGGATTATATCTATAAGGTTGATTTTCACTGTTTTGTTTTACGTAAATTTGGGAAATGTGATCTCTAGTTTTCACTTGAATTAAAGTAAATTCTAGGTTGAAATGATGAACATACCCTTCTCTGCCAATCTGTATCCAATCTCAAGTGTCCTGAAAACTAGCCTCAATTTCCTCTTGACTACAAATACTCTCCTTCACACTGCAAAAGTACATCTATGTCATTCTCTCCTAGGGAACAGCCCAGAGGATCCTATAGTTCCCCCAGGCTGTCACAGAATTAAACTAACACAATACCTAGGTTGACAGACTTACAGAAAATATTTGTCATTAAAAATATAATTGAGCTATTACCAAGAAACTGGGGCTCTGACTTTTTAAACTCACCTGGCTTTATTCTGGTGTATTTGTTAGCCAATGAGCTTACTCAAAGCCTTAGTAATTGCCACTGTAGTCTTTTCAATGTAAAAGGAAAATGTTAGCAGTTCACACATTTCAAAACAAATTTTAAAGTCCTTCTCTAATTAGAGAACAACATTTTATTATTCTCTTTAGAATCACAGGAGAAGATGAATGGTGAGGAAAAAAGCTAACTAGCTAGGGGAGAGAATGAGATAAACTTGTTTTGCAAGGAGCTTTGCTTTCATTTCTCTCCTGGTGTGTCTTATTTAGGAGGTATCATCACTACTATTGGGTGGAGGTTTTACACAAGATAATCTGAAGGAAAAAAAAAACATTTCTTAAAGAAAAATCACCCTGTTTGTTATCTAGTGTTTTACTTTTTACCTGCCAGAAGGCAACACTAAATAGTCTATATTCTTATACACAAATATATTACTTTTTCTTTATGCCACGTTTTGAAATGTCATGGAATTATCTGTTTCAGGTTTCTTCTGAGAATGTCAAGTTGCTTAATTTTACTTCTAATGATTCACATAATTTAACACCTACCTTTTGAGGGGATTATACTTTAATTTCAAAACAAAAGGTTCAGTGATAGGAAATGCAGTCGTGCACAGTTTTACAGATTATATCAGTACCAACCCCAAATGCTTCATTTTAATTATTATGTATGTCAATTACTTTAACTTTTCCCTGGCTTCTAGTATCGTGTTTGGAACTCAGTTGATGGCTCAACTGTTCATAATTCTCTGTGAAGCTCATTTACTTTCACGTAGCCTTGGTCTTAACATAATATTATAATTGGCTGGAAGTATACCTCTCTCTTCTTCAGTGCTCTTTAACTCACTTATTTAAAACACTTCATAACATTGAAAGGTTGGCTCAAAGCCCTAAATATTCTTATACAGGAAACTCATACTTCTCTGAGAATCATTGCTAAGGACATATTCAAATTCTGTTCTATTACTTATCACATTTTTATAACATCTGTCTCTGCTTGCAGTTAATCTGGAGTTCCTCAAGACTCAGTCCATATATTAGTTTTTGCATCTTCAGGTGTACAGTATAGTACTGGGGCTCATTGAACAATAAACACTGGGAAAAATAACCAGAAATGAATATAATATTGTAAGTCAATTATACTTTAATTTAAAAAAAGAAATGAAAATAACCAGTAAAATGAATGAATCAAGGTATGATTAAAACACCTCCATCTCATTCATTTATTCGCAGATACTTACGGAGCACTTTCTGTATGGCAGGCAAAGGTTGATTATACAAGTGTTAAGGAAGCAGACGCATCTGTGCTGGTTGTACTTTAATTTCTATTTGCCTAAGAATGCTGTATGCGTTATAACTTGAAGGCCAACCAACATTTTAATTTTGCACATGTAATTAAAATTGAGCTGTTAACTGAATTCCTAAAGTTGACTTTTCACTCTTGGAACTGCAGCAGAAGAGACAAGGTTGGTTTGGAGGTGATCATGAAACATGTAATAGTGCGTTGGTAAATTTGTGAGATTGGGTTCTGGACTCTGCTATGTATTACCTGTTACCCTGGGGCAAATCAACCTGTCTATGTTCTCTTTTCTTCTCTACAAATAGGAAAATAGAATAATTGCAAACATATCCAAAGGGCTACCGTGAGGCTTTAACAAGTTAATGTACGTGAATAACTTGAAACAATGCCTGGCACATGGTAAGCTCTTGATAAATGTTGGCTATCATTATTCTTTACAGGATTATTTGTCACTCCATAAAGGCATTCTAAAGTCACCACATAATTTGACGTTTTATTTATAGAGAAAAATATGGATGCTCTGCCTACAAATGCCCACTTTATAACCTCTGCCACTGCTCTTCTAGAGCATATGTCTTGATTTCTTAAATTCCTAATTCTTTCTTGAAAAAATTATGCACAGATAGAAAGGTCTAAAAAAGTATTACTTAATTTGTTTTTGTGGGGGGAGGGCTACCTGATTTTATTTATGGATTTGATTTCGTATTTTGGCTTAAGATCCTCAAGGCTTTCTATAAGAATATGCAGATGGAAGGAATTGTTTTGGTCACCAAACCCCCAACTAACAGAAGTAAAATAACAACAAAGGTAACCTTGCAGAAAAAAGGAAGGGCAAAATATATCAAAAAGAAGGCAAAAGACTTTATAAAGTATTTCATAGAATGATGTATACCCTCTCCTCCACTCCCCTGTGTAGTGCAATTATTTCTCCATTCAAAGACTTGTCTGGAATTATTCAATTGAATCTGAACATGGGTATGCACACACATGGTTACGCGCGCACACACACACACACACACACACACACACACACGCTAAACCATCCTGCCTTCTGTATTATCTCTTTACTCTGCACATGTTTTAGATTATCATTCAGTGTAAGAAAACTTACTACTGTACGTATATGCATTTTTCTCCTTCAAATATATTGGTTTGATACCAGCATCAAAACTGTGCACAACACAGTTTTATTGAGCCAAACGCACCTGATCAAGTTAAGTAGAAGTGTTGTTAATGTAAAGATAGAAGTCCAGGGGTCAGAGGCTGTCTATGCACATGTACAGAGTTTGAGTCTCAAGGCTGACTTATGTATGGCTTCAGACACCAAAATCTCTTTCTATCCATTCTTGGAACAGCTTTGGTCCCCACAAAACATCTGGCTTAACTTGACTGCTAAAATTAATGATAGCCTAGTTCTACCTCAGCTCTTTTAAAATATCAAATTCCCAGACAGTCTATGACAATCCAAAAATTGAAAAAAAAAAAAAGGGAAGTGGAGAGGACATAGGAAATTTTAAGTTATGCTGTCTTTATATTATTTCTATTAAACATGTAGTTATAAACTAATGTGAGCTAACAGTTATACTGTTTTAATGCCTATTAAAGCTTCCTCTAGAGTGTAAATAAAATTGAATCTCCAAATTACATTGGGGACCCACTGGTGGTCAATTTACCAGTTTGCAAAGGGGCATATTATCACAAAGTGAGTTTTATCAATTCTCGGTGATTCTAAATCAGATGTCAACCTCCATGACTTTTCCTTTAAAATGTAATTGTTCTTTCATTTATAGCTGTCATCTGAGACACAGGAAAAAGAAATTTCAATAGAAAAGAGCTAATTAGAATACACTGTGTATTCTAATATTTCACTGGATTGTATCCAGTGAAATTCTGCTCTGTAGATTTCAAGCTTTCTTGCCTCTGAATTCAATTCAAGGTCATGAGGATATTCAGATTTAAATAAACTTGGAATTATAAAGTGAACCTCCAATAAAACTAGCAAATTAGTGATTTTTTGCTTCACTTCTTCCAAACTCCAAATCTTAATTATTCTCTATTGTCCTAAAATCTCTTGAGTTCAATATAGTCATGTATAATACATGGGAATTGGCAAATACGGACTGCAAACAGAAATATAACTTTCCTACACACTTTTTGTGACATAATCTAATTATTTCTTGAAAAGAGCATATATGATTGATGATACCTCTCAGGAAAAATTACTAATTTGGAGATACGCATTTACACTTGTTTTACATAAGAGGGTTTTACATTAAAATATTAAAGAAAAATGACAGTTTTTTAGACATTTTGTCCAAAGATATTCAGGCTCAGATTTTCCACACATGTTGTTTCACACATGTTGTTTCACACTCTGAATTTTTAGAATCTCTTCTATAAAGACAAATACACTTGTCCTTGACACTATCTGTCATTTGTATTTTTTTCTAATATCACTTAGATTCTAGTATGTGAGTTCAGGCCTATAGTTTGCAGCAGATAAAAGTAAATTTTATATGTGTAATATAGAAGGTTTGAGAATTTATTAAAATAATGATAAACAGTTAATAAATTAATGCATTAAGTAATTTTATTATAAATTTATTAAATAATTAGTAAATTATTTTATATGAATGAATCAATCAATTAAAAGGATTTATGGATATGTACCACAAAGAGCAGTTTCAGCTTGCTTTAATATACATTTGTGTACTCCCATCT
This sequence comes from Phocoena phocoena, assembly GCF_963924675.1. NCBI lineage: Eukaryota > Metazoa > Chordata > Mammalia > Artiodactyla > Phocoenidae > Phocoena > Phocoena phocoena. The sequence continues at coordinate 55,432,575 of NC_089236.1, read as the reverse complement.
ATGTGTATATTTGTGACGTCCTCAAGATAGAAGGAGAGGCAAGTGGTATCCGGGAGCCACATCATGTAGCCTCTCGAGCCAATTTTATGCATCTCTTCCCAACTCCACATTCAGAGATGTCACATTTATTGCTTGAAAATGGCTGTGGTTTGAGTATTTACACCACAGAAATTGGCAAACAGCTTTAAATCAATTTCAGAGAACTGTTGTTGTCGATTTACCATCAGAGCATTGGTGATACTGTACGCCAAAACTAACAGCCCTATAAATAGAAAATTTTGAATTTAATTCTACAGTTACCCAAGATTAACTCTTAAAGGAAAATAGTTAAAATTAGTGACAAAGATGTGTGGTTGTTTCATTCTATCCATATTTTAAAGATGGTGGCTATGTACCATTTTCCTATGACTTGGGTATAGAATGTAATTAAACCAAACAGAAATACTTAATTATTTATGGAAATTAACAAAGGTCAATTTGACTTCCACACATGTAATTGATTTTACATTCTGCCTCTTCCATACACACAAATAAAGCTTTTACTCAGCAGGTCCTTTGTGCCAGATAATATGCAAAACAATTTATGTATATAAATTTACATAAATATAAATATACATTTATCAATTATTTTAACCCTCAAAATAACTGTATGAGATACATAAAGAAAATAAGGTAAAGTTACCTTTTATAATGATAATTTATAAAGTTACCTTATAAAAAGTATACCTTTTACAAATTTACCTTAGAAATAAGGTAAAGTTAAGGAATGGTTAATACAGTTCCTTTAAACTGTATTACAGTTAATAACTGTACAGTAAATACAGTTTAAACTGTATTTACAGTTGAGTAACTACATTGTTCTTAACAAATTACTGTTTTTAATTTTATTTTTATTTAATTTAACTTTTTATTTTTTTGGCCGCACAGCACGGCTTGCAGGGTCTTAGTTCCCCAGCCAGGGATTGAACCTGAGCCCACAGCAGTGAAAGCGCAGAGTCCTAACCACTGGACCACCAGGGAATTCCCACAAATTACTGTCTGTAAATTCATTTGTTGGAAATTTACAGGAAACTGTAACGTTTAAAAAGGATCAATGTAAATATGCGTAAATAAGTATGGGAATTTTTTGTTCACTGCTATATTCTTAGCCCCTAGAATAAAACATGACAGATAATATAAAATCAATGTTCCTAATATTACAAATTAAAATTAAAGATCATAACTTCCATTGAAATATACGTGTAAAGTTTTCAATATGCATTTCTATTCCTTATTTAAGTTAATACACTCAACAGCTCTGTGAGTTATGTATTATTGTGTCCATTTTACAGATGCAAAAACAAATTTCTTTTTCCACTGCCTCTTTGTCCAGAATGCTTATCTTACTAATATTGATCCATTAACAGTGGCTACGTAGATAATGATGTGTCTAGCTACATCTACAATATTCCTAGCCAGAACCAAATCAAAGAGTTTACAATTTATAATCTCTACACTGAAAAAATGTAGAGTTTTATGAATAAATCTTTAATTGTAAAAATGTCATATTCTTTGGAAAAGGACAGATTCAGTCTTGTTCATCTTTAATCTAATCTCATTAGTGAGGACTCTGACAATGCAAGAAAGGTATGATTGTTCACAAAAACGTATGAGGTTAGATTAAAGGAAGCTTTAATGATTAAAGGAAGCTGATGAAAATTTAAAAAGGGGGATGTGTCAATCAGAGGTCTCTAGAGAAACAGAACCAATAGAAGATCTATATCTATATCATCTATATATCTATAGGTCTATGAGAGAGATTAAGAAAAGGGCTCCCATGATCATGGTGGCGGGCAAGTCCAAAATCTGCAGTGTGGGCCAGCAGCCTGGAGACCCAGGAAAGCCGAGAGTGCACAGAAAGTCTGGAGATACTCTGGTGCAGAATTCCCTCATGCTCTGGGAAGTTGGTCTTTTTGTTCTATTTAGAACGTCAACTGATTGAACTAGGTCCACCCACAATATGGAGCTCAATCTGCCTTTTTCAAAATTCACTGATTTAAATATTAATCTCATCCAATATAGATGACCTCTGTATTTAAGGTTATGAGAAAGAGAACACGTTAAGTGAAGAAAATGTATAATAAAGTATTAGGGAATCTGCAGCTCTTAATATCAACCACTGTTGACATTTCACTTTAACATAGTAACTTGCCAACATTTTGTCAGCAGGTTGTGGTAAACTGGTTGCCAGTCTGGTTGCTGGTGAATATGATGAGTGGGAGTCACAGTGGTTCCCCTTTCCCTACCCTTCTCTTGGGAAGGTTTATCTCTTGTGACTCAGTAATGACAACCCCAGTGATAGCTTGTACAAGAAGAGATACCTCAAGTTAATAAAAATGTTTTATGTATATAATATGATTTCATGTTTAAAATATTCACCATTCTATATGTCATTTTGGCATTTTCCAAATTCTGTTTTCTGCATTTCTATGGCATATCACAAATTTCCCTAGATTTACTTATAGATTCTAAGCCTTTATCCTCCATGAGGCCGTTTTCTTCAAGTATTTAATTATCAGTGGCTATTTTATTCCACTCAGTTTTTTCTTTTTCCCCATACATTGTCTTTTTATTCCCTTTAATGGAGTTATCTTTTCTCTAAACTTTGACTAGCAGTACTTGAAACCTGAAGGACACTGCTCATTGGTTTTGTTTTCATTATTGATTGGGAAACAGCCAAACACTAGAAATGATTTGGACTGGAAATCAGACATGCCTGCATTTGAGTATGATCTCTTTACATGTGTGAGTTTGAACAGCTGTCTCATTTCTCAACCCAATCAGTAAAATAACAAGGTAGTGGAAAGAGAAGAGATGTGGAATGGAAATGGGGCGCATCTGTGTTTGTGTGTATGTAAGGTAGAATAATATACCTGCTTTGTGGTATGGGGCAGAAAAATATAGATGTATACATAGCATTGTTACAGGGCCTGATAAGAGTAAACACTTTTGGAAGACATGGCTCTCCATGGAACTTTTATACTCCTACATATCTTGTTGGGTATGCCGAGAACGTAAGGCCCTGACCACTCATTCTCTGGGTCTTCTTTCAGAGTTGTATTTACACTGATCAACTTACCTGCAGGACAAGAAGCAGCCTGCTAACATATTATTATAAAATGGCGGATTCCTGAAGCTCAGTGTTCCTCTCCTGCAACAGTAACCATTGCATGTTCAGGCATCTGTTTGGGCCCAAGTTATGTCACCCTTGTGGGACTTGGGGCCAAGGAAGCTGATGTACATACTGATATTCCTGTTCCTTTCTTTGCCATGGGCAATGAAGTGCTTTGTCTCTGTCCTCGGAGGCTCACATCTTCTGCCAGCCTCCATGAAATGATGAGATGTCTGAGTTAAGTATGAAGTATGTAAAAATCATAATCATGAAGTGCATAGAATCGTAACACCGGGAGAATTCTTATAAATCAAACAATCCAGTTCTTTTAGTTCACCTACTTGGAAACTGAGGTCTAAAAACTGAATAGCAATTTATATGAAACAAACAATTGTAAAAAGAGTAAAAACTTCCATTGTATAAATGAATTTAAATTAAAATAACTTTTGGAACAATCCTGTGATTAAAAGCTTACTAAGAATTGTTGGTAATGTAGACTTTAAAAAACTACAGATCCGGGGAATCCTTCGTTTTTAAAAGGTCTATGTGAAGATGGTGTAGAGCAAGTAAATTAATATAATGCACCAGAATTTACCTGCATTTCTAATACAATAAATTTAAGTGTCATGTGAAGGTTTCAGAGGGAAGCCATATGTCATCATAAGTAGGGTTAGAATACAGATTAGGAACAATTTAGCTGGTGAGAAAAGCTAATGGAAAGGTCAAGGTACTCACGAACCGTGAGGATTTCAATTTTCCTAACATTCCTCTAGAGACATGAAGTTCACAATCTCTAAAGGAGCTTTTAGGTTCTATCTCAAAGACATAGAAGACATTCTTTTTTTCACAATGACCAAGTACTAAGACAAGTGAATAGAGAAGCAGCAGTCCTAAGAAAAAACCAAAATAACATTCTTTGGTGCTGCTTAATTTGGAAGGTCTACTGATTTCATCACACGTAAAGAATTTGAAAGCTATAACAATAGAACCCGCGTCGCCTGCATCAGCAGGCAGACTCTCAACCACTGCGCCACCAGGGAAGCCCGATCCTATTTTTTAAATAGACCTCAGACATCTATCACAGTAGGGAAGCGCTGCCATAATTTCTTGTTATAAGTTTTGTATTACTGTTTTAGTCACTAAATATATTATTTTGTCATCTACCATATTTTATGCATCTTTATTTTTGGCTCTATTTAAGAAAGCAGAAAAGATATAAATGCTCCACATATAAATCAAATTCACATACACTACAGTTAGCAAAATGGAAAGTTTGGCTGTTTAGAAGCTGCAAATGCTATACAGATATTCCTAAAAATATCAGACTAGAGAGGGGGAGACTGTGAAAGCACCCTCAGTTTCTAAGTCTGTAAATGCAGGATCACATTTGCCCTGTGTGTTTGCACAAGAGATATACAGGGAGCGTGCTGCTTCCTTTTAGTGCTAGAGAAATGCAGAGAAAGGGAATGTTGGAAATTTGGAAGAGCTCATCTATTGTGTTCGCAGAAACCCAGTCCTGGACTCACTGAGAACTGCTCTTAGACATCATTGATCTTGAACATTTGATGGAAAATTCTCTTGGAGAAAGTTGCACCACATGACCACTGTAGGTTTCTTAGAGTCCTTTCATCTGGGCCTCTGATGCAAGTAATAAAGACTGTAAAACTGAATGAATGTCGGGTAATATACGCTAGGAAGTAAGATGTAAAACATTAAAGGCATAGGTCTTTCTTTAGTGTAAACATGACCGATATGAGCACTGTCTTGTATGTAATAGTTTAATAATGTTTTACTATTGTATCTTCTTGCTTCTTATTGTATTGTATTCACCAATTTAAAAATATACCACATGAATATACTCTATTTTGTTTTAACTGCAGAAAGGGGGAAACTGTTTTCAACCAAGCAGGCAAATACAGCACAAATGTTTAAAATGTTTATCACAGGGCATCTTTAACATTTAGAATACCACTCTGCCATCTAGAGGAAAACCGAGAGTCTGACACCTAATTAGGGGAAAAGTTAAACTAGAAAGAATTCTTTTTTATTAAGTACAATTATATATACTATTATTCTCTAACATGTAACATGATATTAGTTTCAGGTGTACAGCATAATGATTTGATATGTGTATGCATTGCAAAATAATCACCACAGTGAGTCTGTTTACCATCTGTCACCATACAAAGTTAATTTTTTTTCTTGTAATGAGAACTTTTAAGATTTACTTTCTTAGCAGTTTTCAAATTTGTAACACAATATTATTGACTGTTGTTTATTGACTATTGTCCTATGCTGTACATTACATCCCATGAGTTATTTATTATATAACTGGAAATTTGTACCTCTTGATTCCCTTCACCCATTTTACCACCCCCCAATCTCGCTCCCCTCTGACAACCACCAGTCTGTTCTCTGTATCTATGAATTTTGTTTTGTTTTTAGATTCCACATATAAGTGAAATCATGAGGTATTTGCCTTTTTCTGCTTCACTTATGTCACTTTGCATAATATCCTCAAGGTCCATCCATGTTGTTGCGAATGGCAAGATTTCATTATTTTTTTAGGGCTGAGTATTCTGTTGTCCACCTTCCTTATCCATTCATTCATCAGTGGACACAGGTTGTTTCCATATCTTGGCTATTGTAAATAACACTGCAATGAACATAGAGTTGCATATATCTTTTGGGGTTAGTGTTTTCATTTTCTTTGGATAAATACCCAGAAGTGGAATTGCTAGATCATATGGTAATTTTATTATTAATCTTTCGAAGAACCTCCATACTGTTTTCCATAGAGGCTGCACCAATTTACATTCCCATCAACAGTGCACGAGGGTTCCCTTTTCTCCACACCCTCACCAACACTTGTTATTTGTTGTCTTTTTGATACTAGCCATTCTGACAGGCGTGAGGTGATATTTCATTGTGGTTTTGATTCCCATTTCCCCGATGGTTAGTGATGAGCATGTTCTCACGTACCTGTTGGCCATCTGTATGTCTTCTTTGGAAAAATGTCTATTCATAACCTCTGCCCATTTTTTAATCAGATTGTTTTTTGTTATTGAGTTGTATGAGTTTATTATATATTTTGGATATTAACCTCTCATCAGGCATATGATTTGCAAATATCTTTTACTCAGTAGGTTGCCTTTTCGTCCTATTGATGGTTTTCTTTGCTGTGCAGAATCTTTTTAGGTTGATATAGTCTCATTTGTTTAATTTTGCTTTTGTTGCCCATGCCTTTGAGGTCAGATCAGAATTCTTTATGCTTAGAATGTAAATTTGTGGTAAATAAACAGTGTTAAAGTGACACAGACAGTGAGATTTCCCGCTAAGCTTGTTAATGTAGACAATAGAAGCAATAATGATAAAAATATAACATTTACAAAATTAAATGGACACACAAACGCACACATGCCAAGCAACGAAAAAGTAAAATATCTATATATTTTTTCAGCTTTATTGAGATGTAATTTACCTGTAACGTTGTGTAAGTTTAAGGTGTATAGCGATATTTAAGTGTATATTGCAAAATGATTACCACAATAAGATTAACTAACACATCCATCACCTTACCTTTTTTACTGGTGAGAACTTTGAAGATCTACTCTCTTAGCAATTTTCAAGTATATAATACAGTATTTTTAACTATAGTCACTATGGTGTACATTAGTTCTCAGAACTTACTCATCTTAAAACTAGAAGTTTGTATCCTTTGACCACCTTATTGCATTTCCTGCCGCCAAACCCAGGCCGGCAGCCATCAGTTAACTGTGTTTCTATGGGTTGATTTTTAAATTTTAGATTCCACATATAATGAGATCATACAGTATTTGTCAAAATATTTATATACTGATCTTTTTTGTTATCAAGACAATAAATAATCTTCAAATAAATTGTATCTGAAAATCATCCTTTCTCTCTACATTTCTCTCTCTGTCACAAAATTATTTGGCTGCAAGTCTGTGCATTGGAATACAGTGTCTAACCGTTGAGTCTTTTTCTTTCCAAGTGGCTGACCTTCGTATTCAGTGCCATAAACGTGTTAGAACATAACCTACACTCTACATACCTTCTTACATACACAGCAAGAGAAAAGGGTGCATTCTCAGATCACTTTCATGGAAAGCTTGATTCCTGACAAACATTTCTAACCTACTACTGTTTAGTTTTTAAATTTTTTGTTTTATACTGGAGTATAGTTGATTAACAATGTTGTGTTAGTTTCAGGTGTACAGCGAAGTGATTCAATTATACATATACATGTATCTGTTCTTTTTCAAATTGTTTTCCCATTTAGGTTATTACAGAATATTGAGCAGAGTTCCCTGTGCTATACAGTAGGTCCTTGGATAAAGATGTGGTACATATATACAGTGGAATAGTACTGTTTATATTTAATCATACTGAAAGGTGTAATGCTTAAAGCATTTTTCTGGACTAGCAGTATGCCTGTTACTTAATATAATCATGCATATATTGACTATATAATGACGTATAGATTTTACTGTATCTCTCACTCTTGTTGTTAGTGCTGTTGCTTGTCTTTGTTCAGCATAGAACATTCCAGTGGAGCAGTTGTATAGGATTTCAGGCAAGAAGATAAAGGGAGGTACATGAAAAGTCACTTACCACTACATTGAGTGAATTTATGTCAGAGAACAAGAAAACACTCCGTAGCTTATAGAAACTCTTGTTGTCTTTTAAAAAGATCTGCATGCAAATTGGCGTTGTTATATTGGTCACCTTGTGAACAGACGCTAATCCAGTGAAGGTCAATTTGTCTCAAAGCAAATGGGAAACACGTAGTTTGTTGAATTGGCCTATTTGTTCCTTTTATGGTAAAATACACCCCAGTGCAATTCAGGTGAAATCTAAGCATTTAAAATAACATCCATGAATAAAATAAAATATGTACTGCTCAAGATAATTCAGTAATAGGATCTACTGAGTCATTACATAAATGACTCTTGGAAACTATCAGCAAAATGCAGTATATTCATGTCCTGTGATACTTCCCATGTGAAGAAAAATGTGCTTTTAATCTGTATTGCTATCTCAGTACCGTTTCGTTGTGCCCCTCTGAATTATCAAACCTATATATTTAACATGATCTAAATCTTCTTCTTTTAGGCCTTTAAAATGTGAAATAGAACACAGAAAAGAAATATAAAAAGCATATGTATAGCTCAATGAATTATTATAAGTTTAACAAGGTAAATATTACAAAGTCAAGAAAAATAATTAGGCCCGAAACTCTAGAAGACGCTCATAGGCTCAGATTCAATCTCAAAACCATCCTTCTCCTCAAGACACTATCCTGACTCTTAGAGTAACCATTTCCTTCCATATCTTTATGGTTTTATCATCTGCTTGGGCACCCCAACCCATATGTCCGTCCTGCCCATTTTGTTTTAATTTAATATGATTTTCAATATATCTTAATCTACAACTTCCCCTTCTACTTTTTTCATTTCCTTGAAAACCTGGGACATTTGACCTTTAGAGTCTCCCACAGTCTGGAGTTTGCTGGTTGCAAACCCATGTGCCGTTCATTATGTTCCCCATCATTCGTATTTCTGCAAATCTCTCCCCTAGACGCAGAGCTTTTATTAGAATCATGCTCAATCTTCTTGGCAAGTCTACAAGTAGTGATGTGTTTTTTCATCAGGAGAGGTATAACTTTTTTCTGTGATTATATCACCTATTGATTTTCAACTGCCTAGATCAGTTGCTGCAAAATGGATGGCAAAATGGCTATAATCAACAGATATACTTGTAGAAAGAGAGAGATGTATACATACACACATTATCCTTTCTAGATAAAAGACTAAAATATTTTTTGCTTCCCCTAAACTACTAGGGGTGATATCACCCTATTAGGATGTTATATGGTATTCAATTCTATAAATATACTAAAATTTAAACATAATTTTATCCATTATTTTGACTGCTGTAGTTTCCAATTTGTGGCTATGATGACCAGAACTACTAGCAACAATTCAATAAATGCCATGAAGTGAGCACGTTTACACATACCCATTTTGGGGCTGGGCATATACCTAGGAATAGAATTTTTGGATCATAGGGTATTCATATATTCATCTTTAGCAGATAGTGGCAAAGGCTTTTTCAAAGCAGTTGTAACAATGTGTTTTTTTCCCCACAATAATTATGTGAATGTTCTGGTTGCTGCTTTTTTTTTGGCCAATATTTGATATTTTAATGTTTTTTAAAAAAATTAATCATTACAGTAGATAATATATTGTCTCATGAAATTTATGTTCAAATCTTTTGTGTACTCTTTTTTTTTTTTTTCTTTTTGCCGTATGCGGGCCTCTCACTGTTGTGGCCTCTCCCGTTGCGGAGCACAGACTCCGGACTCGCAGGCTCAGCCGCCATGGCTCACGGGCCCAGCTGCTCCGCGGCATGTGGAATCTTCCCGGACCAGGGCACGAACCCGTGTCCCCTGAATCGGCAGGCGGACTCTCAACCACTGGGCCACCAGGGAAGCCCTAATGACCTTTTATAAAGTGCTTTATAATAGTTTTATAGATTATGGATAATAATATTTTGTCGCATACCTTTTTGAATATTTTCCCATATTTTGGAGATACAGAATTTCTTAAATGTAATGAAGTAGAATTACCAGGCTCCACTTTTGTTAAATTTAAATGCTTTCAGTGTTTTGTATAAAGTTTCATGTCTTTCTATAAGATCACAAAATTATCCTCATATGTATTACTTTAAAAACCCTATTAGTTTCCTGTCTACGTTTAGTTCTACACTCTATCTGGATTAATTATGTTTATCCTAACAATTAGGATCAAGAGAAACGTATTTCCTATACAGGCTTCCAATTGATCCAGTATTACTTATTAATGAGATCAACCTTTCCCCACTGTATATATGAGGATCTACTGATCTACTCCTAGACATAAAATTTATCCTAACAATTAGGATCAAGAGAAACGTATTTCCTATACAGGCTTCCAATTGATCCAGCATTACTTATTAATGAGATCAACCTTTCCCCACTGTATATATGAGGATCTACTGATCTACTCCTAGACATAAAATACTTTTTAAAAAATAGACTTTATTTTTAGAGCAGTTTTATATTTATAGAAAAAATGAGCAGAAACTGCAATGATTTCCCATTTACCCCCTCACCAGATACCCACTACACACAGTTTTCCACCTTGTTAACATCTTGCATTAGTGTAGCACATTTGTTACAAATTATGAGCAAATATTGATGCATTGTTACCTGAATTCCATAGTTTATGTTGGAGTTTACTCTTTGTGTTGTACATTCTATGAGTTTTGACCAATATGTAAAGACATGTAGGTGCTATCACAGTATCATACCTACCTATTCATTCTTCTCTTCCTCCCCACCAACCTCTGGTAATCACTGATATTTTTACTGTTTCCATAGTTTTGCCTTTTTCAGAATGAAATATGGTTGAAGTCAGGCTACTATGTAGCCTTTTCAGATGAGCTGCTTTCATATTCAGATAGCAGTATTCATGTAAGTTTCCTTCATGTCTTTTTGTGACTTGATAGCTCTTTATTTTTATCACTGAATAATACTCCATGGTAGGGATTATCACAGTTTATTTATCCACGCACATATTGACATGTTGGTTGCTTCCAGGTTGTGGTGGTTAAGAATAAATCTGCTATAAATGTTCATGTGCAGGTTTTTGTGAGGACATACATGTTTGGTTAATAAGAACTCATTTGGGTGAATATCAAGGAGTGATTGCTGGATCTCGTCATAAGGCTAAGTATAGTTTTGTAAGAAACCACCAAACTGTCTTCCAAAGCAGCTGTACCATTTTGCATTCCCACCGACAATGAGTGAGAGGTCGTTCCTCTTGTTCCGCATTCTTTTGTCAAGTTATACTAGGATTTCAGTTCTCTTTAATGATAAGATTGGGAACTGATCAAGCTGTATTCTTTTTCTTGGGGAAAAAAAAAACCCTAGGAAACTGTTTTAATGATGAATCATCATCTGCTTGAAACTTGCTCTATGAACACTGAACTAGATTTTCCTTTCCACAAATGGGAGCATGAGCCTGTGCCCTAGATGATAATGCATGAAACAACTCCTTTCACTACTCCTGCAGATGCTCAGAGACACCTGGCCTTCCACCTAAACATGAGAAGCTAGAACAGTTTAAATTGAGGTCATGAAGCAGCCAGGAAATGTCTCTCATGCACAGCTTTCCTGGGCATCGAATTAACTGCCTGTGATATTTGTCATTTCTTAAAAACAAGTCCCATAATTATTTGAATAAACATTTAAAATACTCAAAATTCATTAGTCTTCTAATAAATAATTAAATAGGGCTACCATTGAATCTATAATATACATTTATTAACACATAAAACAAGTTGGAAAGTGTGATTACTTATATTATTTCTCTGAATACTCTGTAAGGGCCATTTAGAAACTAGAGCATTTCCACACCAATATAATCAAATTCTTACACCTTAAACAGTTTTCATATGGCATTTAGGTTAAACGTGCGTGGATATATGCATTAAATGATAATAAATATAGTAAATAATATTATACATATTTTATACTTAGATATTCATGCTTATAAACTACTGGTTTGCATTTTAAGAAAAAAGTCACACTCATTTATCATTGAAAAAAGATACATATTAAAAAATAAAATATATATCACTAATTGGTTTCCTTTTTTCAACAGAATTCAAAGAAAACAATGCTCAGTACTGTCTATAGTAACAAGATATTAATGAAATAACACTTTTATTGTACTGATCTCTATGTGTGCAACTTCACTATGGAAGAAGGAGAAATTGTCCATTCTTTTATTTCATAATGATGACAACTTGCATTTTGGCAAACCACTGGACTGAAATGACTTGGCACAGACATTTTTCAACATAACTCTTCCTTTCAAAGTTCTTGGGATTTAAGTTTGTCATTATTATGCTTTTATAATGCATCTTCTAAGGCAAGATTGATAGGTGTGGTTTGGAGGTCAGTATACCCTTTGACATCTAAATACCTCCCAGACACGTCGTACTAATTGACATGTCACTATTTAAGGACCTATTCTTTTGGCACTGGAATTTTTTTTAATTTAAATGTTCAAAACATCCAAAGTAGAGAAAAATTCAAATATTCGAAAGCTCAGAGGTGGCATCCCTATTTATCAGCGGCTACCCAATTTATCAGTGGTTGCTTGTAGAAATTAGAAAACTCGGGAGGGAGAGAGGCACCAAAACGAGAAGCACTCATAGGGTCAGGAGAGGGTGCCAGAGTTCCACTGCTTGCACTTCACACTTTTCATCTTTTTCAGAGAGCCAGTGCTGTGTACATATTTAGGAGTCTAAGAGTCAAACGAATTTCTTCCCTCTTGCCTCTTAATGTTGATAAATCGTTTCCTCCTTTGAATTATTATTCAGTCTCTTCTTGGTTTTACTTTGAAGCATCCTTTATTGAAAGCATACATCAATCTGTGGCACTATGTAAGAAAACGTGATGCATAATGTTGACAGACAGGAGGTTTCAGACTCAACAGATCTAGATTTTATTTCAAGCTCTACCACTTGCTTACTGTGTGGGTCACCACAATGACTTTCAGATTTTTGGGTTCCAAATATGCAGAATGAGGATAACAATTGCTTGTAAAATTGTTTTATACCTAACGGTTACAGTTTACATATACAGCATATTCTTTGTCATAATGAAAGTATTCAGTAACATTGAGAAAAAGGTACTCACCTGTTTTATTCATTATGAAATAGTTATAATAGCTTTCCTCCTTACCTCGTGTATTGAAAAGATTTAATTAAACAAACAATAACAGTGTAAGATGCTTTGCAAATGGTGTGTGTGTGCGCTATACTAATGCTGCAGTTCTTTTATTAACTTGGAGACTTGGACAACTGCACTTACTTTATTTGACCTATTTTAGTTGTTTTATAAAATACTGTAGCTACACTGCTTCTCTGAAGAACAGAGGTATTCTCTACATTTATAGAAAAGCTATAGTAGAAAGTAGTCAACCTTGGACTTTGCCTCAGCTACTTACATGATGCTTCTTCTGCTGTGCTTGATCTCCTAGCTAGGTTAGTGCTAGCACATGGTTTGAATTTTTCTTCTTAAATCCAAGTAACCGTAACTCTCACTGTATCTCTATTACAACACTTCAGATAATAATATATTTAATGGCTTTTAAAATTATTCACAAAATTAGTTATTCCTCTTCTTTTTCTCTTATAACTTTCAATATTGCATGTTAAAATCCTTGGAAATAATTGGTCCATAAAATATTTAAGTAAACCTTTACATAATTATAACAAGAGAGATACTCTTAAATTTATGGGCAGAGCCATGGTTTTTTAAAAGTTGCTTGACTGTATTCTCTGCATTATGGTAAGATTATATAATTTTAAAGGCTTAAACTTCAGTAACCGCAGGAAGACCGTCACGCAGATATTTAAAGGTATTTAATCAAAGGTCAAAAATAGAAAACGTTGAATAAAATGAAGTTTTGTATTATTTTGTTTTTGAATATAAAATAATTTATATCTTTTCTTGTTTATCATTAAAGAAGAAATAGATTTTTAATAGTTTTAGAAATTGCAGTTTTTGTGGTTAAAATTATAATATGTAATCTTGTAGATGTTAGACAAGCACAGATAAAATTCATTTTGCAACTCCTTTATTGAATAAACTGATTTCTGAAAAAAAATCAGGATTTTGGAAATTCCCAATAATCTGAGTTAATATTATTAAAATACTGCTGTGTGGCAATAGTTTAAATTCTTTTCACAGAGCTAAGTTATTTTCTTGATGGAACTGTGGCCTTAGTAACATTTAACTAAAATTTTCCAAAATGGAGTAAGGTGATATCCTTTTATCACTTCAACAGGTGTTTGGTGGTTTACCTACTGATTAAAGGCTAACATTCAGTTTTAGAAATCAAATATGCCTTTGATCTGTGACCAATAATGATTCCCAAGACAGCGCCCATCTTTTGATGAAAAAGAATATTTGGCCACAGCCACTTTGATATGACCGTTAATAATTTTTGTTAAAGGGCCATTATATCAGCCCTGTCAAATTATACAATTATAGTATTGCTTTTATTAGGAAATGTGTGCAATTGATATTTTTCACATTATTCATCTCTAACCCCACCACGTATTCAGGAGACTATTAGTATCTACTTTCATATTAACTTATTTGTATAATTTAAATTTAATAGTAAAGTATTTATGAATACTTTACTAAAATATGTATCATATTTTAGGTCTGTTAAAAGTGCTCTTCAAGTATAAATTAGAGTTATATGTTTTCCAGAGATATTTATTAGTACTTTGAATTTCTCTGTCAGATTATTTAAAATCTCTCTCTCTCACCCACACGCAGACACAGACAGACCCACACACCAATAATTTTCCAGTCATTTTTCTTGATATACAGTGAATCATTTATGTGAAGATGCCTGTGTTTTAATATCTGGAATCAAGATTTTTCTGTTATTTCATTTTTTATTGTTCCCCTTTTATCTTCTGTTTTTCCTGCTTTCCTAATACGCACCTATCACTAGTTCCATACTTTAGTTTTCTCCTCTTCTCACTATTCTTCTTGAAAATTCATCAGTTTCTTCTAAATTTGGAATAACTTACTGACCTCGGTTTCTCTAATAATTAATTTTATGGTCATTACCTACTTGATAGTCCTTTATCTTAATATGGTATTTTTGTTTGTCATTTTGAAGGCATATTCTCAGGACTCAATTTTCCCCCCTTTTATTCATGATATTTCTTTTCAGACATTGTAGGCAGTATGTACCATAGGCTAGAAGGAGACAAGATATTATTTACATACAAAAGTATTTTTCAGAATCCTAAAATAATTCTTCTTTCCAACCATGAAGTCGTTAAATGTGTCTAATGATTTTCCTATATTCTCTCATTTGACAAATTCAGTTTCTTGTTGGAAGTTCAAATGTGTTCTACCAGAGACATTGTAGACCACTCCACTTTTGCCTTATGTTACAGACAAAGGGAGAAGAGAGAAGTTTACGTTTATTCTGATTTCATTTTGATAGTTTACTAATCCAGTTTGCATTTCTTTACTGATTAGTGATGTTGAGCATCCTTTCATGTGCTTGTTGGCAATCTGTAAAGCTTCTTTAGAGAAATGTCTGGTGGCAGAGAAATGCAAATCAAACCTACAAGGAGGTATCACCCCACACCAGTCAGATTGGCCATCATCAAAAAATCTACAAACAATAAATGCTGGAGAGGGTGTGGAGAAAAGGGAACCCTCTTACAATGTTGGTGGGAATGTAAATTGATACAGCCACTATGGAGAACGGTATGAAAGTTCCTTAAAAAACTAAAAATAGAACTACCATATGACCCAGCAATCCCACTACTGGGCATATACCCAGAGAAAACCATAGTTCGAAAAGAGACATGTACCACAATGTTCATTGCAGCACTATTTACAATAGCCAGGACATGGAAGCAACCTAAGTGTCCATCAACAGATGAATGGATAAAGATGTGGCACATATGTACAATGGAATATTACTCGGCCATGAAAAGAAATGAAACTGAACTATTTATAGTGAGGTGGATGGACCTCGAGTCTGTCGTAAAGAGTGAAGTAAGTGAGAAAGAGAAAAACAAATACTGTATGCTAACACATATATATGGAATCTAAAAAAAGAAAAAAAAGGTTCTAATGAACCTAGGGGCAGGACAGGAATAAAGACGCAGATGTAGAGAATAGACTTGAGGACATGGGGAGGGGGAAGGGTAAGCTGGGATGAAGTGAAAGGTTAGCACCGACATATATACACTACCAAATGTAAAATAGTCAGCTAGTGGGAAGCAGCTGCATAGCACAGGGAGATAAGCTTGGTGCTTTCTGACCACCTAGAGGGGTGGGATAGGAGGGTGGGAGGGAGATGCAAGAGGGAGGGCATATAGGGATATATGTATACATATAGCCGATTCACTTTGTTATACAGCAGAAACTGACACAACACTGTAAAGCAATTATACTCCAATAAAGATGTTAAAAAATAAAAAATAGCATGGGTTAACTTCATTTTTTGTTGTCATCTGTTATTTCATTTCCTTTGGGCATTACCTTTCTCTAACCTAGACAATAAGTACATAAAAAGTGGGATCCTTTTATTTTCAAGTGGTAGAAATCCTTATCTAAACTGGCTTATGCAAAATGTCATCTTATTATAACAAATTGAAACATCTAGGTAGCGCTAGTATCAAGCACAGTAAGATAGGAAAATTGTCTTTAGTATGTTGTGTGTGTGTGTAATTTTTCTTCACCATTTTAAAGTATACATTTCAGCTGTTTTTAGTATATTCATAGAGTTGTGCAATCATCATCAGTGTATAATTTTAGAATATTTTCATCACTCCAAAAAGAAACCCCATACTTATTAGCAATCGTTCCCACTCTCCCCTTCCCCTTTCCTGGCAGCCAGTAGCCTACTTTCTGTGTCTCTGGATTTGCCTATTCTGAAATTTCATACAAATGAATTCATATAATATGTGGTTGGTCTTTCGTGACTTGCTTCTCTCACTTAGCATAATGTTATCAAGGGGCATCCATGTTGCATTATATATCAGTACTTTATTCCTTTTAACAGCCAAATAACATTCATCGTATACTCTAGTATATAAGGATATTCTACATGTTTATCCTCTCATCAGTTGATGGATTTTTGAGTTATTTTAACTTGTTGGCTAATATGTGGGTCATCTATTCACTTTCTTTATGGTGTCATTAAAAAGCAAACATTCTCAATTGTAATCAAGCCAATTTATCAAATATTTTGTTGTTGCTTGTACTTTTAATGTCATATATAAGAAATAATTGTCTAACCCAAGGGCACAGAGATTTACTTCTCTGTTTTTTTCAAAATGTTTTACAGTTTTATTTCTCACATTTAGGTCCATGATCCATTTTGAGTAAGTTTTTGTCTATGGTAAGAGGTAGGGGTCCAACTTTCTTCTTTTGTATGTGGGTATCCAGTTGACTCAGTCACATTATGGAAAAGACTGTTCTTTCCCCCCTTGAATTGTCTTGGTACCTTTGTCAAAAATATATTGACCATAAAGTAAAGGTTTACTTGTGTACTGTCATTTCTATTCTATTAGTTTATGTGTCTATCCTACACCAGTACCATACTATCTTGATCACTGCAGTTCTGTAATAAGTTTTGAAATTGGGAAAAATGAGTCTTCCAACTTTGTTCCAATTTTGAAGATGGCTTTGGGTATTCTGGCTCCCTTCCAGTCTCATGTGAAATTTAGGATTAACTTGTAAAATTTTGAAATTTAAAACAGAATTTGGGATTGTGTGGAATCTGTGGATCAGTTTGCAACAGTGTTCACTCTTCCAACCCCTAAACATAGTATCACTTTATATTTCTTCAGGTATTCCTTAATTTCTTTCAACAATATTTTGAAATTTACAATGCACAAGTTTTTCACTCCTTTTGTTAAATTTATACCTATATATCTTATTCTTTTGATGCTCCTGGAAATGGGATTGTTTTCTTTATTTCATTTTCAGATTGCTCATTTCTGGAATGTATAAATACTATTGATTTTTATATGTTGATCTTATATCCTGAAACCTTGCCAAATTTGTTTATTTGACCTGATCAGTTTGTGTGTGTGTGTGTGTGTGTGTGTGTGTGTGTGTGAGAATTCCTAAGGGTTTCTCTATATACCAGATTATGTCATCTATAAATAAAGTTTTACTTTTCTCTTGTACAATGTGGATACTTTGTATATCCTTTTCTTGCCTAATTGATCTGGCTAGAACCTCCAGCACAATGTTGAGGAGAAGTGGAGAGAGCGAGCATTCTTGCCTTGTTGCTGAATTTGGCAGAAATATTTTTCAATCTCTTGTTATTAAGTGTAAGTTGTGGGTTTTTTAAAATGTCCATTATAAGGTGAAAGTTGCTGTATATTTGTGGATTGTTGAGTGTTGTTTTCATTAAAAGGGTGTTAGATTTTTCATTTACTGCGATGATTGACATTTCAATCATTGTTTAGCTTGTGAAATTCTAATTATTCAGTCATACGGCTCTTATCTTTCACTCTATTACCAGTGTATTATAGCAATATATTTTCATTTTAAACCAACCTTGCATTCCTGGAATAAATTCTACTTGATCATGCTATATAATCCTTTTCATATGCTACTTGACATAGTTTGCTAGTGTTTGATGAGGACTTTTCATCTGTATTCGTAAGTGATATTAGTCTGTAGTTTTCTCTGCTGTGACATCTGTCAGATTTTGGTATCAGGGCTATACTGGCATAAAATAAATGAATTAGGAAGTGTTTCCTTCATTTCTATTTTTTGGAAGAGCTTATAAGTATTTGGTATTAATTCACTGTTTTCTTTTTGTTTCTTTTTTTGTCATTTTTTAAAAAAAAAAAATATCTGGTAGAATTCACCAGTGAAGTCATCTGGACCTGGGCTTTTCTTTGAGGAAAGTTTTAAATTACTATACTAACGTTCTTTATTTCTTCTTGCATTGGTTTCAATAACTTTTGTTTTTTAAGGAACGAATTGGTTTCGTCTAGGTTAACTAATTTGTTGGCATATGGTTCATAATAGTTCATCCCACTATAATTTTTCTACTTCTGTAAATTCAGTAGTGATGTCCTGTTTTTCATTCATGATTTAGCAATTTGATTCTTCCTTTTTTTTTTTCTTGGTAAGTCAAACTAATGGTGTGTCAATACTGTTGATTCTCTTAAACATCTAGACTGATATTTAACCAAAAAACTGGGCACCATAGCCTAGCCAAGTTGACACATAAAATTAACCATCAAAGAAGTTATCACAGTATATCAGACTAGAGATGGTGGTGATATGGATGGGGGGTGTGGATAACAGTGAAGGTAGTAAAAAGTGGTCAAATCTGGATGTATTTTAAATGTTGAGCTGTGAGTATTTATGGATGATTTGGGTATAATCAACCACTTTTCTGTTCTCATCTCATATATTATTTAACCCAGACGATGACTTCTTACTCTGTAAACTTTCTTCCTTTTCCGACACTACATATTCTGTGCTTTTTTCTGATATACTGTCCTCTTCTTAGTCTCCTTTGATGCTTTTTGTACTTCCTTCTGAATTCCAAATGTTGGGAGTGCCCTAAAGTTTATTCTTAATCCCTAACTGCCTGTCTGTCTAAATTCCTTTCCCATATGATAACAACTTAGTGTTACATAACATCTGCATACAGACAATTCACACATTTCTGTAGCTAGTTATGACTCACAATTTAAGCTGCAGATGTATCTAGCGTTTTCTTGACATGACTACATAAACAACTATTCTAAACCTCAAACTTTACATATCCGAAGGAAACTTTTGGTTTCCTCCTTTGCAGATCTGCAGTATTGTCAATTTTTTTTTTTTTTTTTTTTTTGTGGTACGCGGGCCTTTCACTGTTGTGGCCTCTCCTGTTGTGGCCTCTCCTGTTGTGGAGCACAGGATCCGGATGCGCAGGCTCAGCAGCCATGGCTCACAGGCCCAGCCGCTCCGCGGCATGTGGGATCCTCCCGGACTGGGGCACGAACCCATGTCCCCTGCATCGGCAGGCGGACTCCCAACCACTGCGCCACCAGGGAAGCCCCAGTATTGTCAATTTTGACATCCTAATAATTATGTAACACATAATGAACTAGAAATTAGACAAAAAAATTAGTAATCATTCTTAAGTTTTTCTTTACCACAACTTACTTCACCAGTGCAATTCATTAGTGAGTTCTATCAGCTGAAACTCCAAAAAATATGTTAAATCCATCCACTTTTTTCCATTCCAGCTACCATCCTTGTCTAAGTCACTATCTTCTACCAGAGAACTACCTCAGTGCCTCCTTACAGGCCTCCCTGTTCCCACTTCCATCATCCTTATCCAGTTTTCAGTCAGAGCCATTGTAATCTTCTGAAACATCTATGATTACTTTATAATTACCCCCAACTAATCTGAAAGACTTGAAAGAAATATAACTTGAATTATTAATTTTTTCCTGTCCAATTTTTCCAACTCCAGTCAATCTCAACAGGAAAAATACCTAATAAAATACCTTTCCTACAATAAGCAGTAAAAATTGACTATAATATACTTCAAGTTGATGCATTTTTATCAAAGAATAACACAAGGAAATATTTGGAAGATCATATCCTATTATGCTGTTGTATCAAGTATAGCATGTAATGTTATTTTCTTTTGATTAGTGACAACAATGTTTGAACATTAAAAATCATGGTTCAATTAAGATTTTCCTTTTTTCAGTAAATACTTATCCACATGTTTCACAAAATGTTACAGCATGACTTTAGCAAAAGTCTCCTGGAAGTATCTCAGAGATATATCTTATTTTCCCAAAGATGAAATGCATATATAATTGTTTTTATTTTAATGGTAAATGTTATTAGGGTTAGAATTCTTATATTATCATAGTCTGTGAAAATGTTGTTTTAACCTCCTCCAAAATGTCAGAGTGTTCCACTAAAGTTAACCAATAATGTATGAACTCTGATAGCTATATAGAACCACCTTTTAGGCTAATAAGGACCATTCTTTTGTCCTTATGAAATTGCTAAAGTATTTTGTCATATAGGTCAAGTCCTTATCAAAGTTCTTTGCTTCATTTGTAACTCTAGCTGAAAGTTACTTAGACAGCACCCTTCTTGAATCATACCTTCACCCTTAAAAAATGGTCTCAAATCCTCCATTTACCTGAAGCAGTGAAGCATAGACAAAGCATATGATAGTATCCCCCTTACAATACATGGCAAGATGATGCATTCTTGTGGAATCAGTCTTTTTAGAAAACTATGAAATATCCCACAGGAAGGAAGAATTCTAAATTTCACAAATTACACTAATCTCAAAAGCATATATAACTTATTCTTTATAGGAAATGATAACCAAAGGTAAGATATTTTAATAGCCCCCTTTGCTTCTTTATTAGATTAAAAATAATCACATTGGAGTGTGACTGTTTAAACGTGACATTAGAAAATATAAATTTTTACACTTTCTTACTTAGATTTATCTACACAATTTTTTTACCAATACTTGCATTTCAGTAACATACTTTTATATATTTTAAAAAATTGTTGATAGTTAATTGCTAAATAAATTATAAATTATTATCATAACTCTTATTTATTTAATTATCTATGGAAAAGCTCACCACATCAATATTGTACAAAACATCAGATCCAAATATTCACTTATGTAATTCACATTATTTGTTAGAGTATAAATAACTATAATAAGTTTATAATTGTGAAACTACATAGTATTTTACCCTGCAGATATCTCAAATAATTTGACATTGCAAATACTACTCACACTCAAAGGATGGAGATAACATGGGTAAGACTGGTAAAGACACAGGAATGGATCCATGGTGTCATAGACTGAATTATGTTCCCCCAAAATTCACATGTTGAAGTCCTACCTCCCAGGACCTCAGAATGTGACTGTATTTTGAGATGGGTCTTTTAAGAGGTATTAAGTTAAAATCAGGTCCTGAGGGTATGCCCTAATCCAATATGACTGGTATCCTTATAAGGAAATCAGAATCCACATGAAGGAAGCCCATGTGAAGACAGCCATCTACAAGCCAAGGAGACCTCAGTATCAACCAATCCTGTTGATATCTTGAACTCAGACTGTTGGTCTCCAGAACTGTGAGAAAATAAATTTCTGTTTTTTAAACCATCCAGTTTTTTTTGTGATACTTAGTTACCGCAGACCCAGCAAACTAATGCAATGAATTTCAATTAATATGCATTTTGATCTTATCTCCAATAATGGAAGAGATCATTATTGTTGTTTATCTCCCTGTTATTAGATGTTTACCTGCAGCTCAACTTCATCTTTGATATTTCTAGTGGATGGTTGTTAGGCTCAGGTTTCCTTAATGAGAGTGTCCTGTACAAGTATTGATAACTAGTCAAATGAGGCCATGATAATCAGGGAAAATGTAATCAGGACGCTTGGAGAAGTTTGATTCCAGATGAAAACACAGTCATTGACCTTTGCTTAGATATCCATTATTGTCTATTTTCTTTGAAAATCTCTACTCCTTGCCACCTAACTACAGTTCTAACACCTACTACCAGCATTCTTCCAAGTGGTACTCCAAGTCATAAATGCTCCAGCATAGTGGAGAACTAACTTCACTCAAAGAGCAGCAGTCTGGCATTTACTGGGCTACTAGAAGGGGATCTCTGAAGCCCTAAAATGTTCTGCCTGATCGAAGTATCTCTGATAGCTACTGGACAGTTGAATGATATGATTTATGACGGGGCTTTGGAACATGCCATATCAATCCCAACCTCCAGAGGAACTAGAAACTAAAGCTCTTAGTTCAAGCCTCCAGGAAGGGATAGAGGCCAGAGGTCAACTACAAGGGCAGCACATGACTGAATCCCAGTAAAAACTCTGGACACCAGTTTTCCTGACTGGCAATCCTCTGCATATAGTCACACATCAGTGTGCAAAGAGGGTAGCAAGTCTCTGGAGACAACCGAAGCTTTGCATTTGGGACCCTCCCAGAACTCACCCTATACATCTCTCCCTTTGGCTGGTTCTGATTTATATCTTTTGTTATGAAACTATAACTGTAAGTATATTGCTTTCCTGATTCCGTGGGTCATTTTTGGAATTCTTCAGATCTAAGGGGGTAATGGAACCCCCAAATTTGTAGCCAGTTGCTCCGAAGTGAGGTTAGCGTGAGGATTTTCAAACTTTTGACAGCTATCTGAAGTGAGGACAGTCTTCCACCTGTGCTCTTAATCTGTGAAATTTGGCCTAAGTTTGGGTAGTTAGTGTCAGAAGTCATTACACCTCATAATCTCTACCCTTTCTCTGTGCAAAACTCATTGATATTCTGTTTCTCATGCACTAACAAAATTATTGAAAAGCTTATTTTAGGATACAGTTTATTATTTTTTTGCTTAAGGGGTATGACTCAATATGTTATTCCTTTGAAATAGTATGTGATGTGTGCATTTGAATTGCAAACCTTCACGTTTATGCAAAGGAAAGCTAAGCTGGGGCATTTCAAGACAATTAAGACAGGAAACTTTTTGGAGGAAGAGGACTGCTAATTTATTAAATGAAATAAGCATTCACTGAGAACCAACTGTATTCTAGAAGGAGGGACACAAAGATGAATAAAGATACAAAATTTGTACTTGAGAAGCTCACGGTCCCCTAGACCCATAAATCATGTCAAGTCAATAACCAGTGTATACACTTAGATAAATACAGTGTTATTTCCCTGGGGAGCGGTAAGAGATTTGGGATCTGACTGCTTTATGAGAAACATTTCAGTTACTGGTAGGCAGATGAAAGAATGAATGAATACAGACATATTTTAATGGCTAAAACCTGAATAGTAAAGGAGAAAATCAATCTTATGAACTCATTCTCAGCTTTTTATAAATTACATGCTTTGCATACAAATTATTGGAGATGTCCGACAGAGGTAGGCTCCTCTGAGAGCACGGAACCTTGTATAAGCAATCCATAGAACAATTTTTCTGCCTTTCTGCCTTTCAATCCACCATCTTTTCTTTTTTAGTTCTCTTGTGAATATCCACCATCTAACAAACTATTCAGTCTTACCTTAGGACACCACTTTTCTTAATCAGTTCTCACACTTGACTAGTTTCTCTTTTCATGGGATGTGTTTTGAAGATTAAAAACTTGGTAAGAGTCCCATCTTAGTGTGATTTTGACGAGCTGGTAAGAAAGGAAAAAGAATTATTAGGCTAGGGAACTAGTGAAATCTGGAGTCCCAGAAAGTAAGTTGAGTCCCTCAGCCACTTTTTATCTGAGGAATATTTGCTAAAATAGGTAAAAGTGAATTTCAGGTTTGTCCAAGTTAAACAGCTTATTAGAATATGACCTCATATAACTCGGGGACCTCAAAGACATCACAGTTGTAAGTTGAAATTCTCTCTGTACCCCAAGGAATGCAAAGAAAAGCAAGTATTTCATACATCATTCTACATGGAGGATTTCCCTTCACTGCAGGTCTCTGAGTAACCTGAGTGGAGAGAACATGGAGTAACCATCTATCTCTGGCTAATGCTGATATTTCATGCCAACTCATCTCTGATTCCAGCCTGAGTGAGATCTTTTTTCCATTTTCAGTTAACTTTAGGGACCACTCTGTGAGGCCTTAGTTATGAGTTGAAGAAAAGGGCTACCTGTTCATTATTTACTCATGTCTTTCATGCATGCTTGCGCCTAATTTTGAATGTATCATTTTTATTTTACAATGGATTGCTGTTGGACCTGCTGGAACTTATGACATAATAAATCTAATTACAGTCATTTCGTGCAGGAAAGCTCAGAGGTAAAGATACTGGGTTATTACAGTGCCCTACGGTCAGACAGATCTACTAGGGGCTGGTAGTATGACAGGAGCTGCTTTACTAACTGAGAGTTTTCTGTCAGTAAAGGAATGGCCTTGCTCCAGATCCCAAAGGGTCGCCTCTGAAACTCTTTTTTTGCCATTTGCCAGAGATTCCATACAGCACCCTATGAACTATAGACACCTCTACTACCATTACATGTCCTGGGTTATGTACCCACAGTGGCAGGTCATCTTCTTCCTCAGCCTGAGCCTCTTTGACCTGCCTCTCATTCTCCAACCCTCTTGAAATCAGCAGTTTTCAAGAGGGTTGGAGAATGAGAGGCAGGTCAAACAGAATAAGGGGATTAGACCACCATTCCCAGATACAGTACACGCTGTCTCCAACATCCACAGTGGCCTGCCATGCACTCTTTCTTTGAGATAGTAAGTGTGAAGGGCATCACCTTACCCTTAGACTTAGAGGACAAACCCAGGCCACTGGACTCCACAACTCTTCACTGTTATGACACACTCTGACTCTTGGATTTCATCTCCTATTCTCTGGGAAATGTCTAAACAGAGTCTCCAAGGGAACTTGTCACTTCTAGCCAGAACTAAATTCCAAATAATAAAGTATCCTCAATACAGTGAACAAGTACAATGTGAAATGCAAGACAGTGATGAGTCCAGCAGACTAATTTACATCAAAGAGCAGGAGAATAAACATTGCCCTGGAGCAATACCAGAATGCATGCTGTCTTGTAAAGGTGAGCTGGGTTTGCTCATCCCTGCTGACGGTGACTGAAGAGAATGCATGTGCTAGATCGAGAGTGGCAGCATAGCAAATGAGAGCAGCTCTGCAGATTTGCTCCAGTGAAGAGACAGCATTCAACAAGTCAGATTAAGGTTATGGCAGTCCCTTGTGAACTGTCAAACTCCATCTGTTTTTTTTTTTGGGAGGGAGGCCCTATGTGTTCTTTAAATCTTTGGTAGTGACATTAGTCTCTGCAATTCTTCCCAGAATGTGATTTTTAAAAATTATTTACAACATATACCAGTAATAGAATCCTCCTTGGAACCAGCTAATAATATTACGCTCCTTTGCAACCCTACCAGATTCTAGGTCAGGTTTTCAGTAGTCTTCTCTGTGACTACAAGTTATTAGAGCCTGCTTAAAAGTGAAGACAAGACCTACTGACCTCTCACAGTATGCGATGAGTTGCCTGTTGTCTTCTCTGAGCCTAACATATCTTTTTGTAAAAACTACAGTGTGATTTACAGAGCCAGCTCTTTCCACAATTTTTATAATCATCATTGTTCTCATATAAAGCAACTGCTTCTCTCAATACTTCAGCTTCTACCTGCACCCACTCCCCATTAAGCACAGGTTAAAGCCTCAGTGGTTTTATTGACATGTTATAACAGGGATTATCACCATTTTACCTACAACAATCAATGGTGTCATTAGACCATCAAATTAGTCATTCAGTTCTTATTCTGAGTGACTATTGCCTATGGTGGATCAATTAGCAACTGTCAGTTTTCCATAGAAATCAGAGTCTATTCTTTCCTGTATCTCCTTAGCCAAAATTTACCCCTTTGGAGCATTAACTGTGAATCAAAGGTATTCCATAGAGCCATGGAATTTTATGGGACAGGAGGCAGAATGCAGAAGGTATGACATAGGTAAGGCAAAGCATCATGGGGTTCACAAACATAGGTGGAGATCACATAGAGTTAAAATATGTATCAGTTATTGAAGTTAAAAAAATTGCTGTGGACCCTAGGGGTAGAAAAAGACAAGAGATTCTGAGGAGTCCATTAGATGTTTCTGAGACATATATTGCTCTACAGATTTTTAAATCTCAATGAATCATAATTAGGATAAATGAAATAAACATGCATCTAGAAATATTATAGAGAAAATACAGGACACTGATACAAAGAGAAAATTTGAAAGGCAGCCAGTGAGAAAAAACTGAGTGCCATCAAAGGAACAGCAGTTAAACGGACAGTTTATCTCATGACAACAGAGGGTGTCAGATGACAATGGAATACCATGTTCAATGTTTTTAAAGAAAATAGTTTGTCCAAGTTGTAATTCTTGACAAGTAAAAGATCTTTCAAGAATGGAAACAAATTTTTTTAAAAATTTAGGTAAGCTGCGAGTTGTTCACATCATGATATCCTAAAAAACTGAAAATTCTAAGGGATGCTATTTCAGACAGACGGTAATCGTTTTTTACATGGAAGATTTGAACTATAATAGATTCCTATTATATACAAAATACACAAATGGTAGATGTGTTTATAAATCAAAAGATATATTGATGGTAAAATAAAATTATGTATCATATATGAATTGAAAAGAAAAAACAATTAAAATACAAAGCAACAATAGCATATGTCAGAAAATGTTGAAGAAATTCAGTCTTATAAAATCCTTGTATTATTTGAAGATATTGATTAATTTTAGAACTTCTTACATAAGTATGTATTGTAATTGCTGAGATAGCCATTGAAACTGGAAGTATTGTGCATTATTCTAAACTAGTAGGAGAAAAAACATTGAAATTAAATTTTAAAAAATAATTGAAACAAAAGAATAGAGAGATTAAATAGAACATATGAAAGAGATAATAGATATAAACTCAAATATGTCAAAAAACAATTATTATAAACTTGTAAAGTAACATGCAATGTTCAGTAAGCTTTGAAAGCTATCTAAACATTCAAAATATCTTAAATAAGTTGTATTACATAGGTACCGTGGAAAACTGACTAATCAGTCATATCACTTTTTAAAAATATTTAATGATTTAAGTTATACAACATGCTTTAATATATATGGGGTTTGGAATTATGTTAATTTCCTAATGTTTTATATTTTTTTAGTTCTACAAGGACCATATTAATTTTATTAATTAAAAAATTTCAACATTACAATGATTATCTGCCACTTTTGCATAGCTTATAATCATGTAGAGATACATGGAAAAATCTTAATACTCTATGTCCATTAATTAAAACACGGGAAAGCAGAACATTGTCAACCAATACAGATGTACAGAAACTAGCCTTCATTTAAAAATTAATATTCCTAGGTGTAGTTGCCATGTGTGTTGAATTTGGCAAGATATTTCTGATTTCACATAACTTTTGTTTCAAATAAGACGTTTACATTATTACAGTATCTCTAAAGTGATTAATTTCATACAAAATTAATATAAAAATTCACAAGTCAAGCATTTTATTAGAGCATCTATTCTAGTTTTGTCTGGTAAACAGCATATCTATAAAGATTCATGGGAAGTTAAATAAGTAGGGCAGTCGGTGCTGTGAGTTATGCAGCAGCTGTGTAGTCACTGCTCCTGAGTCACTGCAGTCCTTCCAATACACCAGTTCTCTTGCCCAGTCCCAGATGCAGTACCAAAATTCTTTTCAAGACAAGTTTCCAGGGAGAAATTAGAGATAAATATGTTAGCTAATGAAAGTTATGCTGTTAGCTTCGCCCTGGGTTGAATGCTAGTCTTTTCCTTCTGAGTCAGAGTTGGAATTTGGGAAATAAACCAACCAGAATCCATGAGCTGGATATTGTTGATAAGCCACTGAGAGCCCAGTTCTCGTCAGAAATTCAGAACAACCATGAGCAAATCTCCAATTGAGACCATTTAAAAAGTTATTTTTAGGAAGTTAGGTTACAAAATTTTTTTTTCAGGGGACCTAGAACAGACTAAATAATTCTTTCAAAAAAAGAATAAAGTTCGGGAACCATATTACCTGGCTTCATGACTTACTTGTGGTAAGACTAGTAATGCTAGACCAATCAAGAAAGTATACTATTGAGAAAAGACATAAAAAAATAAGGTAATAAACCTGTCAAATGAGCATTTAAACTGATGACCTCAAGAAAGAGAAAAAAAAAAACTCTCGTGTCAAAATAGCATTTTACCACTTGTAAACATTTTTTTCAGTTTCCCTTTTTCTGGAGCACTGATACTGATATCATCTCATAAGAGAATAAGAAAACTTGAGAAATCAGTGATATTTATATTTAAAGTAACTTGAGTTTCAGAGTTTATCACTAACACAGAAAATAAAATGAATAATTTGTTAATGTTATCAGAACTTGAGTAAATCATCCTGTGCTCACAATATATGCATTTATTTGGTTTAGTATTAACTACTCTATTATCTATCTATCTGTCTCCTTATTTATATGCATTATCTCATTCAAAACTGACAACAACTCTAAGAGGTGGATATTTTATTGTCTCATTTTATGGATGCAGAAGCTGGGGTTTATACAGATTATGTCACTTTCCCAGTTTATTGAGCACTTAATTTCTGCCAGATACTTTTCTAAGTATTTCACACATGTCAACTCATTATGGTTACAGCAACCCTAGGGGGAAAAAAAAGCATACACACAAACACACGTACACACAGGAAAAAAAAACAACAACCACATTTTGCAGGAAAGAGTTGCCTGACCAGGTGCTACTTCTTTTTCTTCTAAGAATAATCAAATATAATACCTTACTGAAATTTGTGTTTCAGTGTGAGGCAGAAAACAAGTGCTCAATAATTCTTTATTGAAAAAATGATAAATGAACAGAAGAATGAATGAATAAATGAATATTACATCCTTCTATTTTGCTTTCTATATAGTACAACAGAATGTGTTTTAAAATATTAACTTGGGAATGTTGATTAGATGTCTCAATTTATTTGAGACATCCCTGTGTTTTACAATCAAAATTGAGTGAAAGATTCTACAAATTACAATCATCTTAATCAGAAAGTTATTTTTAAATGTTAGACGACTGGAGAACATGGTCTTGGCTGGTTTGATTTAGTTTTACCTAGTTCTCCTGGCACCGTGATGTGCCAGGGTAAGATGTTCAGGTAAGATATGGGTTCTAACAAGTTCAGGTAAGATGTGGGTTCTAACATCTGCACACTGAGCTCTACTGTGAGTACTGTGTGTAACAGTAGATGACTATAGCTTAAGAAGAGGACTTCCTCTCCTCTTGGTCCTCTGCTTCCTCTCCTCTTGGTCCCCTCTCAACAAAACAACTGGTGGACCAGTTGTTTTGTTGAGAGGGAGGAAGCAGTGTGTCTGTCCTGGGCAAAAAGGATATAGAGAGGATACCATCATGTGGAGAAAGCATAGCCATGGGCCCAGCTAGTAAAAATCATTGCTAATATTTATTGATCATCTATTATGGGCAAGTTTATACTATTTATCACCATTTTATGTTTAAGTTTCCTTTACTGGAGCTCAAAACTGATGCGCAAGTACTGTTTTCTGAAAAAATGAATTTCAAATCTCTACACTATACAGAGGAAAACAGCTCAGGGGATGTATTAGTCTGTTCGGGCTGCCATAACAAAGTACCATAGATTGGGTGGCTTAATGGAAATTTATTTTTGCAGAGTTCTGGAGGCTGGAAGCCTGAGATCAAGATATCAGCAGGGTTGTTTTTTTCTGAGGTCTCCCTCCTTGACTTGTACATGGCCTCCTTCTCCCTGTGTCTTCACATGACTTTCCCTCCATGGGTGCCTGTATCCTAATTTCCTCTTCTTTTTAGGACACCAGTCCTATTGAATTAAGGCCCACCCCCAAAGATTTCATTTAACCTTAGTTACTTCTTTAAAGGCCCTATTTCCAAATATAGTCACATTCTGAGGTACCGGGTGTTCGGGATATGGGTTCGGGAAGCAGGGGACATGATTCAGCCCATGATAGGGGATCATGTAGGGCTAAAGAATCATTTGGCAATGATTTGCATTTTGCTGCTCGTCTTTTTATGTAAACAGGCACTTCAGGCCTGGTGCTATGAAGGGTATCGGGGAGGGTAGTCTCACAGCATCTCTTCTGTAAATCCCTCTTGAGTAAACTGTGGAGAAATACATTCAGCTTAGGTGGAAAATTGACAATACAGTATCTTAACCTTTGTTCTAATAAAACAGGACATAAAAATGCTGACCAGGGCTTCCCTGGTGGTGCAGTGATTGAGAGTCCGCCTGCCGATGCAGGGGACATGGGTTCGTGCCCCGATCCGGGAAGATCCCACATGCCGCGGAGCAGCTGGGCCCGTGAACCATGGCCGCTGAGCCTGTGCATCCGGAGCCTGTGCTCCGCAACGGGAGAGGCCACAACAGTGAGAGGCCCGTGTACCGCAAAAAAAAAAAAAAAATGCTGACCATATTTAGTGAATTTTTTTTAAGATATTTTAAAAAGGAATTTACATTAATTTTGATCCAATAAGGGTAAAAGTTATCACTCAAGAATATAAAAGCAATCAATTTAAGGGAAATGTAATACACAATCAATGGTTTTATAATAAAAAATGTTTGTTGCATCTATGTAATTGTTTTACATTGGCATCTGTAATATTGTTTATAAATATGTAGCAATCCCATGCTTGAGGCAGATTTTACAGAAACAGGAGCTGTGCTTTATTAGGTATCAGAAGAGGCCATCATCATAACTGAGTCTAAACTTTGATCCAACCCTTTTCTAGGCTTAAAGTTTAGAAAAATGAATAATAGACAGATTCACATGGCCTGTTCTCTTATACTAATAGCCTTCTTACTTTATTTTTGTTTTAATCTATACTCTCTATAAAATAATTTTCAGTTAAGTACCTAGTATCCATAAATACAAGTGAGATAGTTGTTTATCTAACTGTTCATCTTCAATTAAAACACTAGAGGGCAGCCTTTCCTTCTGTTAAAACATATTCTGCTTCTGAATTGTGCAGTAGAAATACCCTAAAGCATTGCCATGTAAAAATAATATTCTTTTTATTTCTAATATTTTGGGGCTTGATATATCTAACTCATTTTAATTTCAATGATCCCCAAAGTCACAGCCTAATGTGTTAAATAATATTCAGCATATTTGTAACTACAATGAATTCTAATAAGCCAGAAATGTCAGTGTCACAGAGGAAAGCTCTCCTATTCTAAGCCAGATGCTCCCCTAGTGCCATGATGGTGAACAGAAATAAGACTGTGTTTGACTGTGATTATTGTGTCTATTAAGAATAATCCAGCCTAAATGCCTGTGTTTGGATGTAGGGTTAGTTTGTCTTGAATGTGTTTTCCTATTCTCTGTGTTCCCCAGTGAATAGCACACTTCTGCTAGATTAACACACTGTTTTAAACAGGAATGAAATGCAACTGGCCTAGAGATAAGGACAGTAATTAAGGATTCAGTGAGGATTCAGCTAATAGTAATAACTGCCGTTATGTAACATCTGTTAATGTCAAACACTCACCTAAGCATTTTACTTACATTATTTCCTTGACAACACGTTCAGTCTTTTGTGACAATTATTACTATTTTTATTCTCATTTTACAAATAACAAGGGTACAGTAATATGAGAGTAATAGATAATCTAATATGAAAGGTATTTACATATTTTGGAAAACTGTGAAGATTTTATTTCATTCAGCCCAGAGAAGAAAGAATTAGAATGATTTCCAGAGGTTTTACCTAGAAATTTGATTTGTAGGGATGGGGTTGGGATGGGATGTGGTACTATAAAGATGAGGGAAATTAGATATATTTTGAATACTTGATAAACTTGAGAATATTCAGTGATTACTAAATCATGTTGGTATTCCTTTAATTATAATACATTGCAATGAGAAATTTGAAAAAAGAAAAAGTAGATTTTTTTTGTGTGTGTGTGTGTGTGTGTGCGTGTGTGTGTGTATTATCCTGCCTGAGTTAATTAGATTGACAACATAAGTGCAGACTGTGGTCCAGGCACACTCTAGGTTGGGACGGAGAAGAATCCAAGGGTAAATTGGACTAGTAAAATGTTGCAGATTTGATGAGCTCCCAGAGTAGTTGTGCAAAATTCAAAATAGACGGAGAAGCACTGTAGGTCTTCAAGGAGGCAGAATTGCAAATGAAACTGTGTGCAAGTATTCACAACACTGACACAAACATACACACACATACCCATGCACACACATATACACACACACAACAGAATAAAGAGCAGACACTTGGAAAGTTTAAAAGAAAGCATTGTTTTTCTTAAAGGTTTCCTATAGTAAAAATTTTTCAGTCATTTGTGGCCATTTTTTTAAAAACTACTTGTTTTTTGCTATAAATAGCAAAAAAAAAAAAAAGCTCCACTGAAGCAGTCATATATTCTTCAACACAAAGAATATTTTAAAGCTCAGATTTGAGCTAAACCTAGTAGTAGAGATCTTATTATTTATGCTTTCTTAACCATCAGGGAACACTGTTAGTACAATTTTTAGAGGAGGAAAAATCAATATAAAAAGTTTGTAGTTTCAAATACTGCATGATATTATATTTAAAATCCAAAGAAGTCAGACTTATAAAAACTGAGTGGAATGGTGGTTACCAGAGGCTGAGTTATGGAGGAAATAAGGCAAGATGTTGTTTAATGGTACAAACTTGCAATCAGTAGATAAATAAATTCTGTAGATCTAATGCACAACATAGCAATTACAGACAACATTATTGTATCATAAACACCAAAAGTTGTTAAACGTCTATATCTTAATTGTTCCCACCACAAATAATAAATGATAATTATGTGATGTGATAGAGGTGTTAGCTTGAGGGCAATATATTGCATACTGCAATATATAAATGTATCAAATCAACACATTGTACATCTTAAACTTACATGATATTATGTTAATTACATGTCAATGTTATATGTCAATAAAAACTAGAATATTTTACTAAACAAACAAAAAGATAACCTTTACTCCATTCTGTTCTGTGAATGGTGCCAATAGTTTAGTTTTCTAAAATAAAATGAATATGGAGAAAGGAAAAAAATAAATTTACTCTGTGATAATGGATGGCATGGAGGCTATTTTTTAAGCATCTGGGTCAATAAGAGATGTATATGTTAAATATCTGACAGACAGAATGGCATAATGACTACTTTGAATTATTCCAGCACAAAGAAAAGTGGAGGAATAAAGTGAGATTGACAAAATGTGGTGAACTTGGTAATATATCCAAGGAGATTTCCACAGTAAGTGTTGAAGGTGCCATCTGTCTTTTTTTATTCTTTCTTGTTGCCTACAGTAAAATATGAGAGGATAATAATTAATTGAGTGAAGAACTTAAAAAAGGAGCCATGGCTTGCTAATTTTGATAATTTTGAAAATTCTCAATCTCTCCAGATGGCAAAAGACAGAAAATAAGAGATGTATTGTCAGGATGGCACACTCTAGAGAAAGTGCCAAAGATGTGACTGTAAAACCCTTTCCTAAGACCTCAGAAAAATGAAAAGCTCAGGATACTCAGTCTTACAAAGGTCTCTTTCAGAGATTAAGGGTGTACTTCACAGATCCTCTCCATCAAACCACAGAACCCTAAGGAGGCTTAAGGTGGTGGGCCCTCAGCCATCTCAGCAGGAGGTAGAGAAGTTATCTCAAAGAATCCGTGGATATGAATTTTATGTAATGGGGTGACTCCACCTGAAATCCGTGAGAAATCCACAAGATTCTTGAGAAGATTATTTCAGTAGAAACACTACCAGGTTGAATTGAATGGGACAGAGAGAATACAAAATGAATGGAGGTTCTCGGACCCCTAAGTTTCTACTGGCAGGAAACAAGCTGATAATACTAATCAACTTCAAACACATGTTACCTTTCATAAAAAAGGAAAGATTATCCAGAGGGTGGAACCAAAAGCCCAGAATGCAGTCAAGAGGACATA